>NW_026901430.1:2400000-3000000 GCF_033783945.1 Neopsephotus bourkii | reverse complement strand
GCCATTGGAAAAATATAAACACTTTTCACTAAATAAAATACTTGGCCAGTACCTGGAAATTATTTACCTGAGTTCAATCCTTTGCTTCTTATTTTGATTTCATTTGCTTGAGATGTACTGTCTCCCGAGTACGTGTTGGGATCCTGCATTGTAAAATAGACTAGTGCTTCTGAACAATATTTAAAATGACATTTTTATTAAGCTGGTATGAAGCATGTTGCTGAATTGCTTTTAATATGATAATGTTTTACAGTTTACTATGCCGTAAGTGCAGCTTGGCAGTTGAGTTTACATGAATATTTCATCCAGAAAAGGCCACGAGTTTATAATTATAAATAGACCTGTTCAACAGAAAGAGATGGATGATTCTACAACTAGTAATTTTCCAAGGAAGTGCTATCTTCTTGAAGACTTAAGGCAGAGACTTGCAACTGCAGAGGGACATCTGCAGATCACTTCAAACAGTATTATAGAGGTCTAACTAGTTTTCACAGTGAATTACTTGGGGCTGGTGTCTCGATTTCTTCAGCTGTGTATTTGCAAAAGTACTGACTCATCAAGGTGGTAATGCCAAGCCTTCATCCCTCCTCATCACTTTCCTTCATTACACAGCCAGCTCATACAGTAGCTGTATTAATTATTTAATGCTAATCTCTATATGGATTTTTATACTCAGGAATAGGGGCTTCCACATGAAAAGTGACATGAATATGAGCTTAAGTTTTAACTTTCAGTATTTTCCTGTGTTACGAATGACATATCATACATAATCCTGCAAAATCATACATCATCATGCAAAACTGGCTGACTCATCAATATCTCTGGCAGCTGTGGAACTGGAATTAGTTCAGGAGGCAAATCTCCTGAGCTATGTGGTTATCTCTTTTTAGACCCCCAAAACATATTTATATGGTATTGCTCTGCTGCACATTTATCTGCAGATATGGACAGGCTTAGGCCAAGGTAACTCGTACATCCTTGTGACAGGTTCTATGATGTAGACATGCTAACAGATAAAAAAGGGAACAGAAATAATTAGTAAATAGTAAATACTTAAACTTCACTCCTGCTCACATAAGCAAAATATAATACTTGCGGTTACATGGGAAACATTCTCCTGGTAGTTATTATTATTTCATTAAGTGAAGAAAAATTAATTTGTTGAATAACGATGGATATTTACATGCTATATAAGGATAAAAGTAATAAGAAGCCTGAGTGTTCACTTAGAAATCCTGCTGTTACCATTACAGTAGGTATTGCATCACACATGGCATACTCAGTATAGCAAATAATTCTGTGTTAATACTCTGAAATCCTAGCAGTGCATTAAGAAATCAACTCGTACACTTATATATCTTATTATTTCATTGTGTCCAGTTCTGCTTAGGGGTCAGCACTGCTCCTCTACCCCTGGAAATAATAAATCCTACAGCTTCAAAGATGTATTTACATATGTGACTGATCTCCTGTAATCTATAATTTGCTTTAATGCTTTTAGAGTTTTTTTCACTCCACTACTACTTTGAAAGCACCTTTAGTGCCAGATCTTTCAAACACACTCAAGTGACTTTGCCTCCATGAATTCAGCCCACTGTAGTCAGTGCTACATCTCAGCAAGATTAGCCTGGTGCCTTCAGCACATTCCTTAGATTGTCCCTAAAGCATCTGGTAAAAGAATGTATGTAAGATACACTGACAGAGTGAAGCAGCATGAACGTGTACTGTGATTATTGTTTGGGAAAAATGATTTACCCAGGCCAACTTTATCTGACAGATGTGATACTACTTGCTATGGATACACACAATAAGAGATAGGGAAGCTGTGCTTTAATGTTACCTGTTGCTATGCTATATTTCCTATAAAGTACTCTATTGTGGCTTCCAGCACTGTTAAAGCCTAAAATTTCGCCCTTGGTTGTACCTGTGCAATTCCCTAGAAGTTAATGGAGCTGTCTCCTGTTAGCAGAGAAGTTTTTTCTGTGTCCCTGTGTGACCCAAGAGAAATGAACAATTGTGGCACGAATGTGCTTAAGTGTTTTCACATATACATTTTGAAAACTTAAAAAAGTAATAAAAAATAGAAATATTTATAATATGGAGAAAGAAACAAGGAGAGCACTTGGAAAGAAAATGGAGGGAATATATCATATCCATGAAGTACCTATATAAATAAGGAATAACGAGTTAAGAGTTGAATTCTCTCCTGAAAGAAATAAACAGGGTAGACAGGTTAGAGGCTAATCTTTCCCTCATCGAAGTTAATGGCAAGGCATCCATTAACTTTAACAGGAGCTCTAGTACTTAACTGTATCAGGATAAAAGAATGAAATTATGATTATTATGGAAGAAAATACAGTGTATGAGGATATTAACAGTATAAATAAGTTGGTATGAAAGGAAGAGGAACAGGAATATAAAGCATGTTCAATTATTCCTGGTTTTGAATTGGAAGAGAGGAGAAGGGAAGAAAAGAAATAAGAGCAGGGAGGTTGAGGTTTATTCTGAAGTATGATACATGACAGAAGGAGTAAGATTCAGCAGTCTTGGGTTGACTTCTAATAATAATTTTTTTACAAATACCTCTATGACAGATTTACGTTAAAGGCCAAAGGAAAATGAGTGGACCCACCCCAAGAGCTAAAATATAAAACTTAAAATATTCAAACAATAATAAAAAAACCCAAACTTCCTAACCCCATGTCTCAAAAATAAACAAATTTGTGGCTTCCACATTACTATGTAGTCTTTAGCAGATAACATGACCTCTGCCTCCCTTGGATCTCTAACAGAATTTATCGATTTCATACATTAAATATTAATGTTGTTCAGTGGTTCAAAAGTGTTGAGTGCTAGAAGTAAACCTTTTTATTGTTTGGTCATATTCCCAAACCTAGAAGAAATCTGGACTCTTCAAAATTTTCCCTAAAGCCAAAGAGCATGATGCTACAACGTGGAAATAAACAGCACTCCTTTCTTCAATTAACTGTTCCCTTTTAGTAGTGTTTTAATTCATTTGAGTTAATATCAATACAAAATAAAACCACAGAAAATGCTTTTGCAATTTTATATCCCAAATAAGAAAATCTTGTCCCTTGAGTGAGCATCTTGGTATTTGAGTGTCTCTATCTATTCCATTATCTTGTATCTTATTTGTCTACTTCCACTTGTTTATATTGCTTGAATTTCTTACCCCCCTCCCCGTACATGCACTTTCCTTTGCAAGCCTATTTATGCCATATGTTTTATTTCAAAGCAGAGAGACTTTGCTTCCTGTCCCTTTCTCTTGCCTTCTGAATTAATTTATCAATGTATGTATGGGCAGATTTTCTTTATCCATAATGAATATACACTTCATTTAAGCTTCTTAGAGTGCCTGTGCTTTCATAAATATGCCCTTTTGTGAACGCAGGGTTTTTTTTCCTTAAGGATTTGACTTTTAATTTGCTCAAAAGTGTATTGTGAGAGCAGCCTGTCACAAAAGCTGTAGGAAGGTTTCTTTTTCCCGTTTCTAAATGTTCTCCAAGAAATGTTCACATTAATACTACTGGAAAAAGGGTGTCTTAATTTTGACAGACTGGCTGCTTGAAGAAAACAAAACCCAGTTATCTTGAAAACAGCTAATAACCAAAACAAACTTGCAGTATAGGTCAGGAGTTCTCAGATGATTCATTTTTATTTCATTAAAGGGTAGGAAACTGTCAAGGCAAATTCAAAGAGATTCTGAAAATGGAAGGTCTGACTCCACTTTGATTTACATTTTACAAAGCAGAGACTTGAAATCTGGCAGGAGGAGGGAACTCTTTGTGTCAGAAATGTGTATTTTGCCATTTCTATGAAAATCCATCCATACTTGGTGAAATTACTAAGCCTTTGAAAAGTTTCTGCACATGCTCAGATGAGATTTTCTAGACGTGAAAAGGAAATACAGGACTCAGAATCTTCCCTCTTCACTGGTGTGGGCAAGTTGTGTTGCCTTCCATTGCTCAGCTCCTGTTGCCATTGAGTGTTGGCCACAACCCATCTCAGCACTGTTGCCCCCAGCTGCAACATGCTGTTGAATTGGCTATGCTTTCCTAGGAGCTGCTCAAAAAGTAAGAGAAAGATAGTTCCTACCTGTGTTTCATAATGTTGGTTTGGTGATTCTCTTCAGACCCACCTGTCTGTGGTGCTGAGACTGATGCACCAAGAGTACATACTTGCAAGGCAGGGGTGGGGAGGGAAAATAGTTCTTCATGTGACTTGTAGCAAGTGTACTTCAGTAGGCTGTGAGCACAGAGGGGCTGAAGTCCTTTTAAGCAGGAAAATTAAAGAAGATAATCAAGCTTTTTTAGAGCTTCCTAGTGATTTTTCTGAGGCAAAGTCAGTGTGGCCAAAAGTAACATGCTTTACGACTGATAACAATACATTTTTTACAATAACATCCACAAATGAAGAAAATTTGAAAGGGTCATCTTCATAAAAAGTAGTAACCCACATCCTTCTTCAAAATGCAATGTACTTTTCCTGAAAGAACATTATAAAAGATTTTATGCTGCTTTCTTTCTAATGCCTTTGTGTTATCATGGAGCCCGAAAGGCAAAAATGCTGTCAGTGCATTAGGTTAGGACTTTGCAAGACTGCATTCGGGTACCTACAATGCTAATCATGCTCTGTGAGAACCTGGACCAAATTGATGTTAACACTTCTGTCCTTTGGCTTGCTATCCAAGAAGCAGTGTTAATTTTTTGCTACTTCGAGGACTACTGTGAGATTAAATACATTAAATATATTTATGTTCTCACATAAAAGACACCAGACACAGTCTTTGGATAAAAAACAGAACTAATCAACTCTTTCATAATCATGTGAAAGACACTCTGTAATAAAACTGACATAATTTTTACAATCAACTTGTTTAAGTGCATATTCTAGTTCTGCTATTAAAAGAACATGGAATATATCATGGCAAAGAACAATTCTGTAATTATACTACTGGGTTAACATTGCTACTCAGACTTCAGAAAGTTTCACAGATACAGAGGGAAAGAACAAAGCTTTTGGTGAATTATCACTGATGTTGGTATAAACAGGAAGTAGGTACAGCTCCCTCCACTACAACAGCACAGGAAAGGGCTAGCCACCGAGAAATAATTTACCTTTTCTCTCATTAGAAAATATTATTAAAAAAAATAAATCTTGTTTAATTACCCACAAACTATAAATCTATATTTATAAATTTCCTTACATTTCTAATCTATCACCAGCTTTCTGTGCAAATAACTGCGTGAATCATAGAATGGTTTGGGTTTGAAGGAACCTTAAAGACCATCCAGTTCCAACCCCCTGCCATGGGCAGGGACACATTCCAATAGGCTAGGTTCCTCAGAGCGCCATCCAACCTGGCCTTGAACACTTAGTACTTAAACACTTGTATCAGAAGTATGTGATATGCCACAGACCTCCCCTCTGATTTCTTTTACAGCCAGTTTGAAAGGAAAAGAGCAAGAGGAATAATTCTTTCTTCAAATATAGCCTATACTTCGTACTTCTCATGATACTTCCAAAATGTGGCCAGCTACTAGTACTGTGCTAAATAAAATCCATTTATGTCACCCAGGAAGCTCCTTAATCATCTAAAATATATTTAACAGACTGGTGTGGTTTAAACAAAGTCAGCCGTAAATCACACAGTCGCTCTCTCACTCCCCCCCTTTTTGCCCTCCCCCTGCTCCTGGAGGGATGGGAAGGAGAATCAAAAGAATGCAACTCCCATGGGTTGAGATAAGAACAGTCCAGTAACTAAGGTATAACACAGATCACTACTGCTGCCACCAATAATAATGATGAAGGAAATAACAAGGGAAGAGAATACAACACCTCACCATCCGCCAACCAGTAACGCACCCCCCTCCAGCCCAACCAAGCACTGCCCGATACCTAGTCCAACCCTGCAGTCCTAGCCCTTCCGGCTCACTCTCAGTTACATCCTGGGCATGACGTGCTGTGGTATGGAATACCTCTTTGGTCAGTTTGGGTCAGGTGTCCTGTCTCTGCCTCCTCCCAGCTTCCCCTCCTCCCTGGCAGAGCATGAGGCTCAGAAAATTCCTTGGCCAGACCAAACATTTGAGCAGTAACTAAAAACATCAGTGTTATCAGCACCATTCCCAGGCCGAAAGTGAAAAACACAGCACTGCACCAGCTACCAAGAAGGAGAAAAAATGACTGCTGCTGCTGAACCCCGGAGACAGATTTATCAAATTGAATCAGCAGGTGACTTGATTATCTAGATCTAGATCTTACTAGTCTGTATTTTAGTCTGCTCAGCTCTGCTTATTACACCTGTCAAGCAGAGAGAGCTTGTGGAGCATTGTTCCAGATTGCCATGTGAAATATCTCATGTCCTTTTTCTTAATACGATGCAAAAATTCAGAGAAAGAAAACAAGGTTTTTTTATGGTTTTTCCTTATTTTAAACCAAAGACTATCATGTGCTTCTGTCTCCTTGTATCAGAGGATGAGGCAATACATTATTTCAGTTTCCTATACAGAAACCAACTTTCCTGCTATCTGTCCTCATCAAAGTTATTCTCCTAGTGACTCAGGAGTACATATGTCACTGACTTCTCCTGAAGTGCAATGGGCCTATTCATGTGTAAGGGATTCCCTCAGCTACTTGGGCTTCAATCCAGTCTAGTAGTTAAAATTGAAATACTTTTTAGTGTGCTGCTTGCTCTCATGTGCCCAAAGAATAGCCTGCCAGCATCTGAAATACTGCATTTGTTCTGCTTCCAATCCAAATTCATGCTGCCGAGAGCTGATGGATATTTTTTTATGTGTAGAGTTTAATTGAATAAACTGTGGGTTTTGATTTTTAGAATGGTTATTAATTTTAGTTAACTGTTAAAACCGGAGGAAATCAGATTGTGCATTCCAGTGACGGCTAATATCGCTACTAAAAATAAGTTTACCACTATTTTCTTTATGGGCTCCTGCACAATTTAAAATAGGCTTTCTCATTATGCTCTAGGCAGTGCACTCTCTATTTTTCCAATGCTAATATAATTATGTATCCTGAGAAAACAGGTATACTTGCACCATCAAAGACTAAAAATCACTAATAGAAAACATCCCAAACAGACAAAGTCAAATAAGGACAGGTTATCTCCATTACCTGATACATTAGTTTTCATTTCAGCTCCTTTCTTACCTTCTCCCCAACCTTAGACACTCTTAAGAGTCAGTGTGCTGGCCAGTCTTAGGCTGTGGTTTTATCAAGAAAGGCTGGACCAGATGATCCTTGAGTTCCCTTGCAGCCTGGTGTTCTGTGATTCTTTGAATCCATGATTTTGAGAGATTTCTGCTTAGGTCATGGTTATGGAATCGAGTCTCTCTACTTGTTATTGTATATAGAGGGAAATATAAGACAGGTTTTCATTCCTCAGGTTTTCAGATGAGCTTGGGGTGGTATAGGTGGGATGTAGATTTTTATTTTCTGGCTGAAATGCTCCTCTTAGAGCTGTTGGCTCTGGGGGCATAGACTTGGCCAGAGGCTCTTGAGTTCTACCCTCTTGTATACCACTCATCAGCGAAGAAAAAGTCAGAGATAACATTAATCTCCAAATGCACTTTATACCCACTGCATATATGTTACAATAGGTAGGGGGTTGTTGTGTGCAGAGTTCTGGGTTTGTACCTCATGCATGTATACATGCATCTCATCTCAAACTGTAAGTGGCATTCAGCTGCATTGATGTTAAACTCAAAAAAAGTGTTTAAAAGTTTGTAATGTGTCACTTGATAGCAATTTTTATAAAGGATGATGTGTGTATGCTAATTCTATTGATGTATGATGGATTTATTAAATTAAAATGGTTCCATACAGTAGGTTTTTTTCCAGTGAAATTATTAATGCTGTCTTGTCAAATAAAGGAAAAGTTCTTTGAAACAAGAGAGCCTACTTCTTAGTACTCCATATCTACCCAAACAATTTAAGTCACCCTCATAGAAAAAATGTTACTACATGGTACAAGTAAATCCTAAACTCACAAATACTACTTTGCATTCGAAGCAGCATTCTGTGGAAGAGCTGCTGATTTCCCGAAGACATCAGCTGTGCTGAATGACTGTGAATCATCATTAAGTGATGAAAAGTGCCTGAGCAAAGTCAATTGAGATTCCTTCACAGTTATCTATATGTGTTCTAGGAGAAGAAAGCCCATGCTAGAACTATCTTGCTGCATCCAGTTAGAAGCTGAGGAAGCAGAAGCTGGTCCTGTCTTCCTGTGAGTGAAACAGATTTTAGCTTAAGAAGTCTCATAAATTGTAGTTTCTTCATCCAGAAATCAGTACTTTTTAATCTCAATACATCTGTTATGCAAGTACTTTCCTTTGCTAATAGACGAATTTAAACTTGATACTAAGAAATTCTAAGTTGAAATATTCTCTTTATACTTAAAGTACTGCAGTGTGAAAGCTAGAGCAGGATAGAGGTAGGAAAAGCAGGATCTTTGAGATGTTAGGCTAAGGTGTAAGTTTAGTTTTTATTGCAGTCTTTAGGTGAATTTTAATGTCTACAGGAAACAGAAATTCTGGGCTACTTATTTTTCCTATGAGGATATGAAAAACCCTGCCAAAATGACAAAACATTAAAATGGAGGCTGGGGACCATGTCACATGTTTGAATTGTACAACAAGATTTCTTAAGATAAATCCTATAGAATAAGGTTTCCTGTGAGTTATTTCCTTGTCAGGTTTCAAAAAAAATACATTTTTACCCTATCAAAAGGTGAACTCTATTGCAGAACATTAAATTTGCAAATTGTATGCGAATGAATGAAAATTCGCTTCCTGATTGAACATATCACTGCCTTTTACTTTAGCCTTCTCTCCTTTTGTGATTAGGGATGTCAGTTGTTCAGACATGTATTTGGAAAAGTACTTGGAACAGTTTCATGGGTTTTGTGTTTATGTAAATTACAGACCAGCAAGGAGCTTATGCAGTCCTAGAGTTGTGAGCCAGGCTTTGCTAGGATAGAAGCTATGCATGATTTCTGAGTGATACTTTTTGATTAGATGCTCTTAATTATTTTGTGCTAAAGCTTTCTCATAACATGAGGTAGTCTAGCAAGTTTTAGTAATGTGTATCCAATTCCTTCTTTATTGCAGTAAAAACAGAGATAAAAATAGTACTAATTTCTTTATATTATTACATTCCAGAAATAGCCAAATTGAGTAACTTAATGATACTATACAACAGTACACTTTTGTTCTTTTACAACACTACCATATTAATATTTTCTTGCCATATCATAGGGGAGTCCCTATTCTTCATAGGGAGTGGACCATAATGGACTATGGCTTCATAGAGTAGGATCTGAAATGCCTTTGTGATCTTCCAATATTTTCTTAGTATAAACATAAATGGCAAATAAGTGAAAGTACTGAGATTTTAAGATATGGGTATAATATCCTATAGAGAGAATGACTCTTTAATGATGTTGATTCACTTCTGATGATTCCTTTAAAAATGTAATTTATTCAGTGGTAATAGAACAAAAGTTTTCCTTAATTGCTAAAATATAGTTGGCTCTCATAATGAAAGTATTTATCTTTTCTTTCAAAATTTCACTATTTAAAGGCCTTAATTCTGTGCTTGGGTTTTCACTATATATTTGTGCCTGAAATTTCTAACAAGTTGCTTATTGAATTAAACAAATTAAGAAGCTTTTAATCTGTAGCTTTCATTTTTGCTATCTGCGTATCACGAATCAAATATCAACAGGTTTCTGATGGCAGATGGGTTTAAATTAAATCAGGAGAAGTTCAGGTTAGATATAAGGAAGTTCTTTACTGTAAGGGTGGTGAGCCACTGGAACAGGTTGCCTAAAGAAGTGGTAAATGCTCCATCCCTGGCAGTGTTCAAACCATTCTATGATGATTCTATGAGGATGACAGCTCTTGCTATTCTCACTACAAAGTTGGTGGTACTGCTTGTGTTCTAATTAGTTAGAAAAAAATAGTAATAAAGGAGAGAATAGAGAGAAGAAAGTAGAATATTTACCTGCCTTTCACTTGGTCTCTGACTTAATGAAATTTCTGTGAATGCATGTAGCAGTAACAGAGTCTTATTGCTTTGCCTTTAGTTTTCTGAGAGTATGCTGCTGGATGTTGGGGCAAAAGTGAAGAAAACTAATAGAAGTTGTGGGGAGGGGAAAAGGTGAGATATAATGATCCCAATTTCTGCTATGAAGGCCATTATTTCCCTTTCTTTCATGGTGGATTTCAGACTTCATCGGTTTAAATGTAAAATAAGCTCTGAAAGGAGATATTGTATAGCACATATCACTGAAGTTTCAAAACTCATGGAAGTCGATGCCTAGTGTAACACTGATACGTGATTGTATCAAAGGACATTTCACAGTAAGTTCAGAATTCATAAGTAAAAGTTTTTATGAGTAGATCTTGATATTAAGATGTTGGGAGAGGTTTCAGTTGTAAATTGTACTGAATTATTCCGGCAATTCAATTCTGCAGCTGTGTGATACACTAAAAAAAAAAAAAAAAAAAAGGGCAAATGCAGTCCATTAAGATCATGTAAGTATTTCCAACAGAAATAGTGAGGAATGAGAGCCACTGAAGGCATTAATCTTATTTAGAATAGTAGGTACAATCTGGTCATTCTTGTTCAAGAAAAATGAACTTAAATGAGAACAGATGGAAAGAAGTACAATTACAATGATTAAATGGACAGTGAATCCATCATATAAGAAGAAATGGGTGCGTTATATAGTACAACCTACTTGTTTAGCCTAGTAAAATGAAGACAGAAGCACACGATCCATCTTTAAATTAAAACTAAGGGTTAAACGCAAGGATGTAGAGGAGGATATAGCTGGCACTCAGATAAGTGCTTAAAAACTGGCATGAATGAATAGAAAATGAAGTGTCAGAAATCCTTCAGCAGCATTTTTTGGATGCAAAAAGAATACCCTGATAGCCTGGAAAAAATTTGCTACAGGTGTTCTCGTTTCTTCCCCCTAACTCCAGGCAAGAGCCCAGGTCAGGGCTCAATGTAGCCTGGTATATCTGGTGTGAGCCAGTGGAATGTGTCATATTGAAGATACTACCACAGATTTTAATGATGATAACCGTGTTTATAAATGGTCTCTTTATTGTGTTCTCTCAAGTCATGGGGAGAGTTGCTGGGAGGTTTTTTAATTTTTTGATATTTTGTGAAACACTACTAAAGTAGAAAAGCATTAAATCAAATATTTAAAGAAGTGCCAGTAAGCAAATGTTAAGGTAAATGAAAATTAAGTGAATAGAAACAGACTATGCATATGCTTCATATTTGGCAGTGAAAATAAACTGTTGATGCCATTATCATTTTTCAATGCATATTTGATACAAAAGTCTCCAGGAGACTGAAAACTGTGAATTAAGATACTGTTCTTAAAGAGATTCCATGAAAGGATGAAAATTAGAGTCCTGTTAAGTGTAATATTTTCAGTATGTTAGCAGAGAATATTAATTCACGGTTGCCAAAGGATATACTTAGAAAATTGTAACTTAAAGGGCACGAGCAAGCACGGATTTCTGAAAGGTGACTCATGTTAAGCAAATAAGATTACCTCTTTGCATGAATGGAAGAAAAGGCAAGATTTACTATTTCTCCATTTCAATAAGACTTTTTCTTTTTTTACCAAAGTTTCATGCATCAGCTTTTATAGCCTGTCTGAATATAGAGTGGATGCATAATATTTTTCATACTGATAAGTAACCAAAATAGCAGGGCATGGAAAGTTCATTTTGGGGGACTGTTGAAGAGTGGAATCCTTTTCCTTTCTTTGTTGGGATCATTCTCTTGAATATTTTAATTATTGATTCAGTTAAAAACATGTAAGGCAATAAATATTTCAAGTGATACTAAAGTAAAGAGATTGTTTAAATGCAGATGATTGTAGTTGCTTTACAGTGTAATTTCTGATAAATTGAATGAACAGACCAGGGGGTGGAAAATTAGATGCACTAGATCTAAGTGTTAAGTGATGCTCCTGGGTAGGAATATTTCACATATCGAGTTGAACTTGGTATTGAGTTAGGTAATAGTCAGGAAGAAGTGTTCGATGCTTATTGAGAGATTCAATGTTAAATGTTTATTCGTTGTGTAGCACCAATAAAGGCTAATGTGTCCAAATGGGCTTTTAATGTGAAATTTAACGTATTTTATAAACATGTTCTTACAGACTAACCATTAGGCCAAATTTCCCTAAACATAGAAATATTGGGGACTTAAATAAAAAAAGCACATTCAGTGAACTTGATAAATCTTGGAATATATTGTCTAGAGAGAGGTGGAGATAAAGTAATATGCAGAGAGGTTGAAAGCCCATTTTTAGAGCACAGAACTCAGAGGAAAAACTGTTAATTCTGCTTTGAGGATGGAGGCCCTTTGAGAAAGAATTGGAGGATTTTTTTGAGGACTTACTAATCAATCATATCAAGTTATTTGAGATTTCAAAATCTGTCACCTTCCAAAAGCCCTCAGAAGGGAATCTTAAGGAAAAGACATGTTCTAATACACATTATATATATATGTGTTTAATTTAATGCATGAGTTACCTCACTAGGAATGTGGGAGCGCCTTGTATATCTAAAGCCAATAGCATGCATGCATGTTTGTAGGATCAGGCTTCGCTGATCAGCTTTATGTTTAGATGTAACTGTAACCCCTTCTGTGGGTTGGTTTGGAATTTTCGCTGTCCCCTGTGCAACTTGATGTGTGTGTTAGGAAGGCCAGGGTGACTGTTCTGTGACCACTCTTTTTGCACTGTTTTTCGAATGTGCTTCTTTTTCATCAAACATTTCCATTTGCTCACCTTTATATGCCGTGAGGTGGATGAATCTAGTGGGTTCAGCCACTTGCCAAACAGGATGGCTTTGACTGAGGCGAGGAGGTGAATGGTGGCCCTGAAGTAGGTGGGAGGTGTGGAGATCAAACATGGCCAAAGCTGACCTGTGATTCATTTCTGTGCATTGCAAAGAAGGCTTATGCTAGCCTTTTGATCTCAGAGTGGTTGTTTTCTCTTTGTCTCCACCTAAAAAGCTGTCACTGACTTTTTCAAAAGGGATACAGTTGTGGACCCAATAGACAAAGCATCATGATCCCGGTCAAACTATGCTGTCAATTACTTAGAAATTATAAATATGAATTATAAGACATTTGCTGCAGCTATAGGCACTACAATTTCAATCAATATATGCATTTCCTTTAAAACCTTGTTTGGAAACCCGTATCCTTTGTATTATTAGATATTATTCAGTTCTTTTCAGAAGGAAAATATGATAACATCTTGAAGGTAGGATTGTCAAAATAATGAGTGTTTGCATATGTAGCTGATGATAAAAGAGGATGCAGCTGCACTCTATGTAAAGATGAGATCCTTAATAATTATTTCTTTATCTACATGGGATACAAAGGTGATTTGAGCTGAGCTGTTGGCAGTATCAATGGGAATTCTTTGTAGCTCTTTTCTGTCTTATTTATGCTTTGTTATAAGATTGTCCCTAATCAGGCAATACTCGCATCTCGCTGTTGGGTCTGGATGATTTGTTTTTCACTATTTTTTTAGGGGCACTGATGACTTCAAAGTAATGACAAAATGATGACATGAACAAAACATGCTGTCTTACTCATATGTGTGGCTTAAACATGCTGGTTTTGGTTTGGGTTGTTTGGGGGTCTTTTGCAGTCTGTGCTGCATGCATTATTGAGTGAATTCTTCTATTTAGACAATGTAAATTTCTTAACTTTCAGAACGAATTATTAGGAAAAAATATCTATATATATTTTAAATAGCAGGTACATTCAGTGGCTAGGGTGAATAGTGTGAGCATGTAAATTTACCACTCGGCCTTGATCTTTTTTTTCAATCATACTTTACTGTCCACTAGCAGAAAAACAAGCAAGCCGCAGCATGGCATGGCTTTATGGTACCACTGTTCAGCAATTTTTATATACTGTTTCCTTTTATAATTTGAGACATGATAATGATTTTTGCTATAAATTTTTTCATAAGTATTCTTACTGATGGATGATGCATTTATTTAAGCATCAGTGGACAAATAAAGTTATCCACGGGTGACTAACAACCTTGAATAAATACCATTTCACTCAGCAGCTATCCATAGTACCTTAGCAATGCAATTACATGCCAGGACCTATTATCCCAATTAATGGACTGTTTTATATTCACTGTGCATTATACTTGAAACTCTTCAGAGGCCTGGCATTCACTTAGCCAGAGGCAAAAAAGAAGTGTGTAACAAATCACCAGGAAAAGGCTTTCATTTACTTTCTAAGATACGTAGCTTGTAATTATGCTTTAAGCATAACTAGGATGGTCTCAGAAATGCCCTTTGGTTTAAACTATAGTAAAACTATATATCAAAAGCATGATTAAATATAGCCATCTTGTTTTCCAAGATTATTGTTGGTAACTGCGAAAGTAGATTATTTTGCTGTCATCTTCCCACCTCATCTTTTTTTGTAACTATTTTGCTAAAGGTTAAGTTTGAGGATTATTTATGAGATTCATATAGCCTCCTTGTTTCTAAGCATATGAAATAAGAGCAGCAATTCATGGGAATGTTGTATTTGCTGGATGGGTGAACAAATAAAATAGTCTACTAAGAAGTACGCAACCTGGTGTTGTGTTGCTGCTTTGTAAAATGTCAGCCCTCTGTGGTTTTACAGGGCTGGAATTTGACCACTGGAGTTCCACTCTTCTCCCTCTGGTGGCTTCCGAAGATGCATTACCAAAGCTATAAAATAAAACGCAATTGTATTTCTTCTCCTTATGGTAAGGAGCACTGATTGCTTTTCATTGTATACGATAGCAAAGGAGCAGTCTATTACATAAATTTATTGCATTTTCTTCATGATAATTACTGGAAGTTATTGAACAAGGCACGGAGTTATCACCAGTAAGTTCCTGCTATAGCTGAGGAAGCGAATCCACAAATATTTAGTGGATCTAAAGCTGTAAACAACACATCCTCTTTACAATGTAGTAGGAATTTACAGCTTACAGTGCATCTGAGGATTTTTTAGGAATCATGCTCCAACTACTGTAAGGAGGAAATTCTTTCCTGTTAGGGTGGTGAGGCACTGGAATAGGTTGCCCAGGGAGGTTGTCAATGCTCCATCCCTGGCAGTGTTCAAGACCAGGTTGGACAAAGTCGTGGGTGAGATGATTTAGTGTGAGGTGTCCCTGCCCATGGCAGGGGGGTTGGAACTGGATGATCTTAAGGTCCTTTCCAACCCTAACTATTCTATGATTCTACTACAAATCCAGGCTTGAAATATGAACTGCAGTAACAAGTCATGTTGTACCATTTAGGTACTTTTTTGTCAAGCAATTTTATGCAGTTAAAATGACCACTAGATTCACCGTTTCCCTTATTCAAAGATGATATTACTGTTTCATAAGCAGCTGGTTAGGGAGCCTCATGAAGCCTGCATGCATATATTAATGCCTGATGGCTTTCTTTCCTTTCTGAAAAGGAATCTATCAATGGAGAAAATAAGTAATGTAAGAGTCCTGATAGGTCTGTGGATTCCAGTAAAATACAATCTCTGAGTCATCTTTCTGTAATTTCTTTTCACAAGGAATTTGTTAATCTATTTGGTGTACACTGGCAATTATGCCCTGACAGCTGTGGGCTGCACAGATTTGCTGTGCGAGGCTTGGCACAGCCGGACCTCCTGCAGCACTGCCCCAGAAAGCTCTTGGCTGGCTGTGGTGCAGAGGGCACCCTGCTGTGTCACTCTCAAGCCTTACTCCTCCCAACAGCCCTGGCTTCTCTGTGCACAGGCAGCTGTATTTTCTCAGCCTGTTTTCCCTCCAATCCAGTTCATGCATCAGCCAGAAGATCTCTAAGAAAGAGATTAGCTGCCCCAGCCAGAATGATTAGAGTGCTCTTTCTAGATGTCCTGGGTGGGCCTGATTCACTTGCCCCCATACAGCTGGATATCCTTGTCATAAATCATATCAGTTTCAGGGAATGAGGAAAGATGGCCAGCGACTGCTACAGCTGCTCTTGGGTGACCAGCTCCTGAGAGCCCCCTAGTAGAAGAGAGTGAGCCAGTGTCTGCTGCCCACTGGATGTAGCTGTAATCTACACCGAGTGTGGTGTTAAAAGATAAATACCACTAAATGCAAATTCCAGGTTCTGTAGTAGCTTCATCCCCTGACAGAGAAGGGAGCCTGGTCTGTGAGATGGTTTCAGATCCTGACATCTCTGATCTCCTTTCTGTCTCAGGTTTTCAGACATCAGTGAATGTAGTGCTTGGGATAGCCAAGATGTTAAGATTTATTCCAGAATTCAAACAACCCTCAGATTCATGCCTGGATGAAAGACTTCATGAATGGAATCACATCTTAAGCTAACACAGTAATCATATAATTTTTTCATAAATGTCAAGCAATGGTTAATAAATGTATGTAGATAAAGCATTTTTGCTGACTTCAAATTCAAAAATCCTATGTTTTTACTTGTATTATTTCTAAGATGTGAGAGGTGTTGTTAACATTCAGGTCCACTACGGGAAGTACCGATGCATTTACAAAGTTGCCCAGCTATTCCACCAAAGGAATGCTACAGGTGTAATCCAAATACAGGTTTATTTAAAGATGGAGGATAAAAGCCCAAAAGGGTTAAAATAAGAATTAGTAAGTCTAGCACTTTATCCTTAAATATACTACCAAACTTCTACAGTAGAAATAAAAAACTAGCAAGTATATTAGCTCTAATTAAATGCTGATGACTTTGATAAATGCTACAGTCTCAATAAATATAAGTGATCTTCACATTACTCTTCATTTATTGACACCCTCGTACTATTTTCAAGAAGATTCGTCTTCCACCAAAGACTTTTATTGCTATAATATTTCACCACTGACTAGCCAATTTTTTCCATTATCTTAATATTCACAATTAAAATACAGAACTAACATTATCCCTAATGACTGCCTATGTCAGATACAAAGATGCGGGGGGAAAGGAGGGGAAGTGGGGAAACACTTAGTAAAGTAAATTCCTAGCCATCATTCACTGTTTCTTACTTCAGTTTCAAATATAACACTGGAATGGGTTCAGAAATATTGGATTTTTATTTCCTCTGACCTGCTTTCCTGGTTTTCTTCTCAGACTTTTTCTGTTTTGAAGGGCAGAAGCTAAAGATGGCCTTTGTTGAGTCTCCAAAGTACAAATTTTATACCCTAGGTAGGAGTGTAGGCAATTTAAGCACTTTTGGTTCTAGGATTTTACTGGGAGAAAAATGGTTTGCAGAACTGAAAAATTACTTTTTCCCACTTCACTGTGAAGCTGAAACTAAGATTTAAGAAGTCATCTATGGCAGTGGTGACAGAATTGGACTAGAACCTTAGTCTCTCAGTTTTAGCCACCTGACAGGGAAGAAAGGGAAAGGAGAGAATAACGTGATGGGCCTTTTGCTTCTGCTTTTATACAGTCCCCTTCTGCTAGGAGAAATGGAAGAAGGAGTCAAGCCTTTAAAGGCTCATTCCAACATCACTCTCCAGACAAGTGCCCTTGATACACACTCTGATGTCTGGCTGGAAATATGCAGGATCATAAATGTCATCACTTCTTCCTGTCTTGGAGTGATTCATTGCTTTTGAAGTTTCTTAGTTATGACTGTCCAGACAGCAAATATATTTCGGTTGTCTGTAAGCATTAATTACACACAATAAGAAAATTCAGTATCACTAATGTTGATAATTGTCCAGCAGAAAGAATTCAGTAATAAGAGAAGAAAGATAAGGCTTAGAAACAAAAAAAATAAAATGGGGCTCATAAATAAATACTGATTTATTTTCTCCTTTCCACAGTATTAGCAGTATTATTAATCCAGAAAGAGTGTCAGTCTCATGTCCAGAATTTTACTGGAAACACAGAGGAATAAACCTCTGTCTAGGCTACTACATTGTCATGGTGTTGATCAACATATACATAAGAAATGCATTTTATAGTTATCACATATTATATTACACAGTTAATATATTAAATACTTCAGTGCATGTTTCTCTACTGTACCTCAGAATAACAGGAAGGTTGGCTATTTTTGCTTGAAATCACATAAAAAACACTCATAGTATGTGGATGAACACAGCTTTTTCCATAGCAAAATGAACTTTGGTGCCATTTTGCTATCACAATAAGACATTTCCAAGAGTGTGGTATTGTAAGATAGTCCTTTTATTGGATCATTTAAGGCCAGCAGGGCATTGTGTTATCTCGTTTTAACACACACCTTGTGGGTTTTTTGTTTAAGCAAACAGTGTTTCCAGTCCAACAGCTTTTTTTTTGTGTACAGAGCAAACTAAAGAAGGTAAATAATGTGACCATGGGAATCTTTTAGTTTTAAAAGGCATATTTCTTAATTAGAGGTAATCATAGAAGCTTGGCAGGGATGCTCACAATCTGATCTACTTTCACCAGCTGCATTGTGCTTGCACAAGGAAGGCACAGTATGTAACATACAGTGTTTGATTAGCTCATTGACTTTTTCTATTGACTGATACTAGAAACTTTTGTAGCTACTTTTTCCAAATAATTATTTTTTAATTCTTTTTTAAAAATATCTTTGCTCACAGAACTTTTATTAATATATGGGTTTGGGATACGCTTGTATCTAAGTATGTTAAGTTTGGATACACTATATTAAAGAAACTGGCCTCTGAGGGAACTGCAGTTGTACAATATACTTATACATATTTATTTAAAGAAAAGAAACAGCAGCAAGTGCTATGCTGCTGGAAAGTTAGCATTGCCTCAGGGCTACTGCAAAGCCAGGGGCTGTAGCAGGGAAGAGCTGGGTCTGCTCCTGGGTTGCTGAGAGACACTGGATACAGCTTTACCCATCTTTTCATCTACCCATCTTGCTCAGATGTATTTCAGGTCTAGAAATGCTCAGAGAACTTTTCTGCTTAACAGACCTTTCTGTTGCAAATAACATCTTCAGGAGTGGCATCTAATTTTCCTTCTTGCAGCTGCACCATCCTTTTGCTTAACTATGACAGGGCCATGGCTTTTCCAGAAGACCGCTGCAGAGATTGTCCTGTCAGCCCCTGAATGTGCCCTCCTCTGTATGTGTCCTTTTTTTTTTTGTTTTTTGCTCTTCTAAAAGTCATAAACTTTTATGTTCAGTTTAGGATCCTGCACTACTTATCGCCTCTGTTTAAAATCTTCCATCAGCTACTACAAGGTTAACTTCTGCCTCTGATCAGTGGGGGCTGCTCAGTGATGTGCTTTCCTTCATGTCACTATAGGAGTTGGGGAGGAGATTTTTCTGGGAACATCTGTCTAGCCACATTGTTATTCTGCCTCAGATGCATAGTGCTCTCTTCTGTGCAGTCCCAAAAAACTTGTCAGTGCTTCAGCTGCTGCTATTCTAAACCCATTGCCTACTATTCTGGCATAATTTCTCCTAGGACCATCTGCTGTATTTTGTCTAATAATCAGAATGCTGGCTCTTGGAGTCTTCCCCCGGGGGGGGAGATAAAAAAAAAATAATAGTTGCTACATGTTTCCTATTGGAATTGCTAACTTCTTGTCTGGTTTATGAAGTATAATCATTATCAGTAGAAATTGTAAACCGGGTTTTCCCAATGAAAAGCTGGTATAATCAATAGGAAATAGCATACACTTGTGATTACCGTTATAAATGATATCTTTCCTTGCAACACTTGAAGATTCACTTTTCATTTTACTTCAGTATTCTTTATTATTTTCTATCAGAGGTTTAAAGTAGAAAATGTGAGCTATTGTAAAAAGAAATTCAGGCTGTAAGTGGAGTCCTCCCTTGTTAGTACTTCTTTTAACAGTACTCTGATTTGCAGTAAGTATAAATGACTTTGAAAATTCCTTTGAAAATATTCCTTTCCACTTGGCCATTACATAGTAGTGACTTGCATGGCAGCCTTCAAATTACAAGGAAAATAATAAGAAGGAAAATACAGTGATCATGAAAGTAACAAAAAGCTAGCAATGCTTTTTTTCTTTTTTCTTTTTTTTTATACACCTACAGTACTTGTCAAAATCTCTATCAGAGACAAACTTCTCATGTCAGATAAAAATAACAATAAAAATAGAAATAACTGCACATTAAAAAAATGTCTGACATAAGATATGTTCAATTGATAAAGCAGCTGAACCCGGTATTAATAAAGATTGCTATTCATTATTTGAATTTGTATGATTGACCACTTAAGGAAATTACTAGTGCTATAGAAAGGCTTGTGACTAAAAGGGAAAAGTCATTTAGTTCAGGGAGGTCTTGTCGGCCTCATAAAATAACTGTTGATTATAATTATACACTAATCTCTGAAATATTCTCTTGGGAAGCACAGATAATGAACAGGGAAAAAAATGTGCTCAAACTGATATGCTTTACTGATATCAAGACTACACTTTTGCAGCCTCTTGCATGCTGTGAGAAGCTCTTCAAAGCTTGTTTTGTTGTTAACCTCTTATTTAATCTATTTACTTATACTACATCAGGCAGAAAAATGTGCATTTTCAAAGTCGCTTATATAGACAAACCAACCTGGTTTTTCATTTCCTCAACTGTCATGCCTTTAAAAAGAATTCCAGTTTTACTTAAGTGTTTAGACCTAACATAAAACTGATCTGAACTTCTGCAGCATCAGAACAGTAATTGTTATTGTGGCTTCCAGAATACATTTTCTGCTAGCAGCATTACCATTCTCTATCATGGGGAAAATCATAGTGGTGTAACAGTTGCTTTTTATTTTTACACACTACAAATCTAGTAATTTACCCTGCTGCTTGCACAACAAGAACCAGAAGGGCAAACTTATTTTTGCTTTGGTGCAAGAGAGAAGCAGCTCTTCCACTTCTGACATAGAGAAATTGTGCTGAAAATCCTATTAGGAAATAATCACCTAGGAAATAATCTCAGCTCTTCCTGATCTCAGTGATTTCTGGACTGACACAGGGAAGGCATGTGCCTGCATTACTTTTTTCTAATTAGAAAGTGTTTTAAATGAAATGAGGCTAGCAAACTCTGATAGCTACCATTGTCTCTGGTGAGTTGTTGAATTTCAGGGTAATATTAGGCAGTATAAAAGTCTTGTATGTTTCCTGTAGAATTAAATCTATAGTGGAAGAACCATAGACATATTTAAGGTATTTCTCATTGCTTTAGGTGTTCTTACCCTAGTATGCTGTAGAATTTTGCAAATTTATAAACACATAGCCCATTTCAAGAAATAAAAGCTAGCATTCAGTTTTCAGCCTGAAGGACTGTGTAAGTGCAGTGAAATGCATACCCATGTTGATATTGAAATTATCTTTAATATCTGTTTTGCTAGTTATTGAAATGAAGGCTAATCCAGGAGAGCATTACTGTAGCTGTCAGAACACATTTCAGGTATGTCAGGCCTCTGACAACTAGTATGAGACAAAAATATCCTATGGCTAAGGTGTTCACTTCTCTTAAAACCAGTTTTTTTCCTGCCTGTGAGGTCCCATCCTGTAACAGGCTGAATTCTGGGTTTAGATTAGATATTAAGGAAAAAAATTCTTCACTATGATGGTGGTGAGAAGCTGGAACAAGTTGCCCAGAGGAGGTTGTGGATGCCCCATCCCTGGAAGTGTTCAAAGCCAGTTGGATGGGACTTTGAGCAACCTGTTCTAGTGGAAGGTGTCTCTGACATGGGGCTTGGAACCAGATGATCTTAAAGGTGCCGTCCAAACCAAACCATTCTGTGATTCTATGATTCTGCTGAATGCTGAGCGCTTTCAAATGGATTCATCATATGGGACTCCTCAAAACCCCTTTAAATTTAAGTCATTAATGTGAAATCTCAATGGAGTTCAATAGCCCCTGCATGCAAGTTCATACTTCAGTGCAGTTTTGACACCACTGTTCTCAGGACAGTGACAGTGGGGATGAATCTGGCCACTTTGTAGATGACTTCAGTATTTTATAAGCCAAGTTTCTAAAATTAAATATCTCTACTGATTTGCAAACATCTGGTACATGTTAATATATTGTGAGTCATGAATATCTGTATAGAGGAAGTATTTGAAACTGTTGGAACTATCTGTGTATCTGTATCTTATCTATAGTGAAAAACTGTGTTAAATCTCTTTTTACAGAGTAAACAAGAAGAGTATGTCTAAAAACTTACAAGTATAGAAATGTTTTAGTCCTTTTTAGAGGTCAAGTTTGATTGGCTACAAATGAGAAAAGTGCTAGAAGCAAAGTAAGATTCACTAGCACCAGATTGATGTGTGCTGCACGTGTCCAGATGTTCTTTTCAGTTCATTACTGGCAAACAGCCCAATTTGTCTAAATTGCATTTAAAAAAGAGCAGTTTCTGGCAGGTGTAAAGAAAAAGAAAATATTTTTGTAAATCTCCCATGGGAGTCTCTAATTACAATTTTTATTTTAAATTACTTTTATAGGATTAAAAAAGGGAAGGAGAGGAAAAAATAACTTGATAGTGGGCAATCATATACAAATTCAAAAACTGTGCATGCAAGCTTTCTGTTTTCAACTCCAAAAGATACTGATCATATAAATCAAAGGAGCAGATTCTGTGGTTATTATGAATCCACTTTTTCAACATACCCTTTACGGTTGGCATAAATTCTCAGCATGGGTCATTTCTTGATATTAATAATCATTGCTGACAGTTTAAATTGAGTTTGCAGGATGAAGAGTGAGTTTGGGTAGCAGTCTGATAGTATTTTGATTCCTCTCCTGGCATAATTACCATCATGATAACCATCATCTGACTGTATAGTATTTGAATAAGAGCTCCTTTAGAAAAGCACTGAAACCTTGTGAAGCTCCAAACACTGCCAGTGCAGAGGCTGCTCCATTTTGTGCAGCTCTTGCCCAAAGCTCTACAACAATCCGGAACATCATGTGCAGTATGAGATTTCTGCCTCTCAAAAACCTGCCATTTCTAGTACATACATTACACAGTATCTGTTTCCTTAGGAGGCAAGTTCTATTTTGTGGTATCCAGTTATTTTTCAGTAGTGTCCATGGAAGGTGGTGGACAGAACACTGTACCAGGACTCAAGGGAAATCTCTTCCTTGGCTGAAAAGCTGGGATACTAATACACATTTCTTGCAAAGTTCCTTGAAATATGGATAAACAGACCTCCAAATATTAGTGGATGAGGTTACCATTATTCAGTGAGAGGGTGCAGTACTTGATATTGAATTCACAAGTCTGTAGCAAATTCCAAGCAAATTAAGGATGTGCTTTTCTATTTATTATGTGCACTTTAGAAATTCTCTATGATATCTCATGCAATGTAAGGCTAATGTGTAACAGAAGTATGGAGGTAGCTCTTGTTAACATCTCAGTGAATGTATGAACATACTATGAGATAATTTTTAAGGAATATTTTTTTTGCTAGATAATTCTATGAACTTGCTTTATTGTCTAAGAGGAGATGGATTGTGTGTGATGTTTGTGAGAGGTAAGAGATTGACACACTGGCTCAGACTGTTGGTTTGCATATGTCTTTAGTCAGCATGGTAATACTTCTTATTACTGACTTCCTTCTTGATGGCTGTGAGCCAGATGTAATGTACTGAACAAGGCAGAAGTGTAATTAATATTGAACAAATATAGGTGTTGCACCTTGCCTGAATGTTGATTCAAGCTGTTCTCTAGAAAGAATTATTTGAATATCTACTGCATTAGCAACAGCAGACTGTTTGGAAAGAGATTTTGAGGTCAGACATGCCACCTGGCAAGAGATGTAGAAGTTTATTGGGAAAATATGCAAAAACTGCAGCAAATCCTTCTAATGGGGACAGACTATCACACTAGCACTCTTGCTTTATTTGCCCTTATTTTATGTTACAGTATTGTTTATTTGCTATAATATTTAAATAAGAATAGGTAACATTTATTAAAAAAATAGGAAGAAAATCTTTGTCATCTCATTTTCAGTGCAATAAACTTAATGTTGGAGAATAAATGCAGTTGTGCTTAAATCTATAAATACATCCTAGGTAAAAAAGATTTTCTGTGATGGTTAGATAGCCATCCTATCTTCCTTTTGCGTACAAGAAATGAAGATATCTTATCTAGGGCTGTCCAGCAAATTAAACCTTTGGCAAGCAAGCAGCTATTCAACTCCAAGTTTACTGAACTGTTGCTCTCTACTTCACAGCCCTGTAGCAGTTGGATATTTAGTGCAGAGGCCCCAGAATGTTAAACTGCAAGTACAAGCAGCATATGTATCATTCACTGTCTGGACTTCTACTGGTGTATTTAATTTACTCATTCAGGGAAAATGGCCAGCTATATGCTGATTTATACCCTTTTCCACCTACAGTCCAACTTATTTTCTCTGAATCCCGATTTAGGAATATTTTTGTGTCTGCACCCAGTGAGATACATAAATGTATTTTCTGTGATGCAGTGTGTTAATGAACAATTTTCTACCAAAAATAACAATCTAAGCTGTTTATGATCATCTGCTACTTCGAGAACCAGCTTGGTGAAGGACTTTTAGTGTTTAGTAATCCAGCAATTTCTGTAGTTAAACTTTCAGATAAACAGAGTTATTTTTTCAATGCAAATAAAACAGTGACTTTTTTTTGTTAAAATGTAGTTGTTTGTTATTCCTTGTACAAGATATATAGTCTTGTTTTGGTCATGATTGCTCATGCTACCATATGGGAGTTTGTTCATATTCTGGCTGCGCTAAAATCTGTTGCCATGTGTTTCACTACTCATAATATTTTTTTAAAGGCTTGTCTGTTTTCCACAGATAAATTTAAGCAAAATTTATTGGTTTTCTTTTTATAAAAGATAAATTATGAAGTCGGATGTAATGACAGGACAGTAAAGAAAAGTTTAGTTACTTTGTAGTATTGCTTCTCTGTGATGAAGTTCTTAAATAACCACTTCCAAAAACTGTTTCTGAAGGAGGAATGATTATCCTTACCGACAGCTATGGTTAATGCATGCAGCTTATTTACAAAGCAGGCACGGCCAGAATTGGCCATACGTGACATATCCCAGAGCCACTGACTTTCATACTCTTGAGATAAACAGCTTATTTCTCGCATCTTTTGACCTGACTGAGCTTTATAGAGAGGCATGCAGGGATCCATGGAGAGATGTGGAAGTCTTTAAGGTACAGGGAATTTACAGCCATGCAACAGGCAGCATGGAACCATGCTGTGGAAGAAGAGGTATATAATGAGATCATGGTGAAACTCGTCTCTTTCTTTTCTTCTTTCCTACTTTTTTTTCTCCTCTGTGTGTGAATGTTCTTTTAATATTGTTGCATTGGATAAATCAGTCCATTCAGTAAGGGGAAGAAAATGGCACAGCTCCTGTTTCACTTTGTTTGCTTCCTAGCAGCTAACAGCAGATAACAGCAGACATGCCAATTTTAGATGTGCATTGACTTTGTTTCCCAGATGTTCTGTAAGAATAATTCTTGATTTTTTTTTTAAATATAGCTTTGTTTACTTGTGTGCTCACCTATATATATGAAAGAAGAGCTTTTTTTAAGCCACTTATTGTTGTTCTGATACATCACTGTTGCTCAACAAATCTGGTAGGGTTGTGAGAGGCTTTTGTTTGGCACTTAGGCATCCAGTTGGAAGAGCCTATCTATGTGGGAGTGTTGTAATGCTCATACTCATTACTTTCCTTTGCAATTCAATGAACTCAGTTAGACTGAAAATAGGCCTGTCAAACAAAACATGAAACCAAAGACTGACTAAGAAATGGTTCAAGGGAAGGCAAAAAAAATGATATAAAATTCCAGTAAGTTACCAAGCTCACTATGTTATCCCTGGCTTGCCACATAACAATGCAATATCACAATTTCTGCTGCTTTCATAGGCCTGTGGTAAGACAAAACTATTCCAGCAAAACCAGAATTAGTGAACACAACTCTGAAAATCATATAAATGGAAGGATAAAAATAAATCTTAAAATAAACAAAAAACTAAGGACCAGATCTTTTGCTTTCAGAATAGGAGTCTTGGGATCTAGTGAATGCTGCTTTGAGAACTAAGGATGCTTTGAAGTTTAAATTTATTCAGGTCTTACAGAAATGTGTGTCAAGAGATTGTAAGATCTTTCTGCATTCAGCAGCACTGCTGTGGATGCTGGTTCTTCCACATCCTGATGGACCCCAAACCTGTTGGACAGCAACACCTTTCTGTCAGTACCATAGAATCATAGAATAGTTTGTGTTAGAAGGGACCTTCAGAGGTAGTCTAGTCCAACCCCCCTGCAATGAGCAAGGACATCTTGATACTATGAAATCATGAATCTCTTAAAATGCTTCAATCCTTCCAACCAATGAAACCTTCCAAATCCAGCCAGTCCTTCTGTGTTTTGAGGGTAATTAGTTTCTAACTAATGTTGTTTCTATTTAGCTATAGTGATTTAGCCCAGAAATTACGTATGAGGAAGTTAGGTCTGTACATGTGTTTTTCTTTTATTATTACTTTTTTATCTATTTTAATTTACCCCATTGAAAGGGGGCTATTGTTGCAGTGGTTTCAGCTGAATTTCCTGCCTTCTTTTATTTTAAATAATCTTTTTATTCTCAACACCTTTGGAAGCCCAGGTGACTGCAGGCAGTGATGAACAACAAGAAACTTTGCAAGCTCCACTACACAATCCTTTAACTTTTCTGCCACAGACTTGACATGAAAAGCACTGGAGGGCAATTGACCACTGTGAATTTTTATAGCACGTCACAATTGCAGAAACATCTGTGCACATAAAGCATATTAAAAATACACTGACAAGACCATAAATCATTGAAATGCTAAACCTTGAAATATCAGTTTTGCAGCCAGTCATTAAACAAAACTCATAATCTATGAAATTATATATTCAAGGCTAAAATGCAATATTTCACCTCATATATAAATCTAGCTACTGTTCCTTTTCTTTTGCAAAATACAAAGCTCATCAACAAATATATTTCTGTCAGGGTAAATAAAGTGGCTCTATTTATCATTCTCTTGTCAGAAACAGATACATTCCTAGGTAAACCTTATTTTTCTTCTACAGATTGTCAAATCTCAGGGACATGGGTCTATGTTTATTCTACTTACGAGTCCCAAGTACATCAGTAATAAGTCTGCATATGGATGGTATGCGAGATATTTCTACAAGAATGAGTTCAGGAACTATATTTTCTAGAGTGATACAAGACCTCGTTTGAGCCTGGGATCAAAGCCACACTCATCCCACTGTTCATGTTCATCTGTCATTGATGTCCTCTAGTCTACAGGATAACTCTCCTAGTATGTTTCTGGAGAAAATTTGGGTCTGTTTCAGCAAATACTCAAGTCTATACTTACAGGCTTACAATCTTCTACCTGGCTTTGCTCTCTTTGGGTATCTATTTTGCCCTTGAGTCAATGTCATATGAATGGTCAAGGTGGAAGGTCTTTCAAAAGAGGCAGTCTTTACAAGAAAGGTATCTTGATGTTGCCTGTCACAGGAATAGGTGTCATCAGTATTCCAGTTTAAATTGGATCTGCCTTTATACAGGGGCAACATAATTTTGAGGAACTTAGGCTTTAATGTTTGTGAGATGGAAGTGAGATGTCACCACTATGTTATATACAATACCTTGTACAGTGCATTGCTTTTACTTAAAACAATCTGTGCATATTAACATATCTATGTATTTTATAAAGTTAAAAAAAAAATCAAACAACTGTCTTTGCTAAAGCTTTTTTCCAAATGTGTTGTATAGTTCAAGCCTTGTTACCTACCCAGGGGTAATAAGTCATAGTCTAACTGTACCACACGAACTGGTTAACTAAGTTAGTTAGTAAAGAACTGTAACTAATACTTTCATCCCATCTAAAACCTAACAGGTGAGGTCATTTCAAGTAGAAATGAACTGTTTGCATGTTTTTACTAGAACTTCACCCTCTGTGAGACAGGCTTTAGTTTTGGGTTGGTGTCAGATCTCCTGAAACAAGAAATGTAGAAGAACATATCTGAGTCAGTCCTGCAGACTTGCCATCCTGACCTGAAAGTCTCACGTGATTTCACAATGTAAGTATGAGTCAATTTAGCATTTGATTGAAGAGAAACTCATTTGAAGTCGTGTACAAGAGTCAGGGCTGTAACATCAGGAGATGAACTTACAAGGGAGTTGGCTCAGCCTCCACCTGTGCTTCTCAACTATTGCTGTGAGGCCAGGGATAAACTGTTACTTGAAGGATTTCCAGGATTTCATAAAACTAAGCTATTATTTCTGTTACTGCAAGGATCTTGGGAGAAAAATTGGTTTACATGTAGGCAATCTTCTCCTTTCCTTCTCTCTGTTACAGTTCCCCTTTTCCCACTTCAGATAGACAGGCTGCAAAAGGTAATTTTACACAGACAGACTTAAGGAGAAAAAGCTTCTGTAACATGTGTGTCTTGCCTCCAGGGCAGAGGGCTTGGGCAGCATAAGAGCTGAGATTCTCAACAAATGCAGTCGGCAAGTTTCAGATCCACCAAAACTTTTCACTGCTAAAGCTATGTTAACCTACATATGTTAATCTAATTGCACAACTCTGTTTTCCTTGCTGTTTCTATCAAACATAGTATTTTGCTATCATGAACCCCTATACCATTTAATGCATTTCATCTGGGATACAGTAGTATTGAAGGAAGTGGGGGGAAAACAATTTCACTGTGTTTATGAATTTAGCCTTTTTGATGGGATACCCAAGTGCAGATGCAGTTTGTCAATGGGAATGAGGCACATTTTCGGATGGGAAATTTTGCACTGCTTAGGAAGTGATCCTGCTGTTGTATCCAATGTGTTATGCCTCAAATTGTTCCCCAAGTACTAGGACAACTGAAGCTGATAAATGTAATCTGCTAATAAATCATATAAAGACTGGTGGAGGAAAATACATCTTCCCAAATGTTTTCTTCCTCATAAATTAAAAGGAAAATGATAGCATAAACTTAAACTAAATGAGATTGTATTAATGCTTATGTAAGATTAATTGGAGGAAATTCTACATTTTTGTGTATTTTTAAAAAATCCTCATCATCTCTGGTTACAAACCTAATTACTGCATCACACTAATTCTGTATCATAAAGTCTTTGTGCTCTGGTTGTTTAGATTAACCTCAGACTTACACATAAAATAAATAGTGGAGTATTTCTGAATCCCTTGCATGCTGGCATAGATTTTTAATGTCCTGAATTAATATCAGAGAGTTGGCTGACATGATAAAACATGAAAATAAATCACTGCTGTGCATTCAGATTAGCTGCACGTTTCTATGAAGCTGAACAAAATTAACAGGTAACTGTCATGAAAGTAAACCGTGTCTTTGTTGAACCCTCAGGTAGGTTAAAAATACACAAAAAAATGAATATACATGCCATTCATGGGGTGCTTTTCATCTTGATTATAAAGTCTTGAAGGACTTTATAATCATGAAATGAAGAGACTCCTAGAAATACAAGGGTGATCAAAGCTGTTCAAGAGGGTATTCAAGCAATATCCAAGTTTTATTAAACCTTGATAACTGAGTATACTTTATCACTCATCTTAATTATTCTTTGTTGTATGGCTGGTTCCTGTTTTAAAATCAGTTTGAACCTGGAGACAAACAGTTAAAGGCTCATAAGATAGGTGAGGTTCGAAGAGAGCATAGGAAGTCATACTGCCTGACCTGCTGCTGAAGCAGGGTCAGATTTAGGGTCCAGCCAGGCAGCTTAGGGCTTTATCGTGGGGTCTTGAAAGCCTCCAAGGACAGAAAGTGCACAAGCTCTTTGGGCCCCTGTTCCACTCCCTAACTGTCAATCCCATGCCCTGAATCTGTCAGCTGATCTTACACTTACTGCTTTCCAGTGATGGAAAACTCAGACTGAGAGTGATGTGATGAACCTTGTTCTGCTTTGTTTTGTAAGTAGGCTTATACACTATGCAGAATAAATGCATGAGCTTTCATTAATTACAGTACTCCGCAGAGAACTGGGGAGGTGTTTGTTTCCAGAAAGACAGATAAAAGGTGGAAATCTGTAGTTAGAGTATTTCACAGCTGGCTAGAGCCTACAGACAGCTGGCTCTTGCAAGGGAGGATTTTGGAGCATTCAGAAGATACTGGGAAAGATCTCAGGTAGAGGCTTTACTGACCAGATTGTCTGAATCTTAAATCTGTATTCTACACAAGCTGTGCTGTCCTAACAGTGTCTTTCAGCTGGCACATTTTCTGCTCTTCCTCACTTTAGAACTTGTCACTCTTTCAGACTGCAGGCAACCTCGGTAGTTGGAGGTCTCTGTGAAAATGCTCTGAAGTACTATTATTGACAGAATTGACATTTTAATTGTTCTCATTAACTTCCAAAGTCTCTGCTGCATTAAGAAAGTGTGGAAAGCTCCAAGGCATTTGTTTCAGATTTAAGAAAAACCTGTCTATTAACATTGGGTTCCAAGTGGAATGTTTCCTTCAGAATAAAAAAAGTAATTTATTTATATACTTTTATATGCATACACACACACACAAATAATATTATATATATATATATATATATATATAGGATTTCCTGTGTTCCCTTTCATCCCTGTAAGCCTGTGGTATCTCCTAAGAAATGTTTGGGAGCAGATTTTTTTCGAATCATAGGTATTTGTTCTGTTTCACTTCAGTCTAAGTAGCAGAACCTCAGCATATTTGCAGGGCTTCTGTCTTTCTTGACTGAACCACACATGTTGCTGCCTTATGGTTCTGTAGCAGATTTGGGGATTCCTCTATTGATGGTCATTAAAAGGAAGCAATAAACCCACTGAATTCACCTAAACTGATTCTAACGTGTGACAGGTAGTATAACTGGTTGTAGAAGCTTCCCCTGTTGTTAATAAGTACCTCTAAAAATGGCCTTCATTTGTGTGTTTGTGCATGTGAATCATGTTTCTGTAGCAAAGTATCTGTGCTTGGGATTTCTAGGATATGTATTTTTTAAATGGATTTCCTGATAGCATGATTCTGCTGTCAGTGCACCAGCATGAATTAGTTTTCCGATGCTGAGTTCAAATAGTAAACACAATTCTACATAGCATATTGTAGTGAAATCGCATAAAAATATTATATGCTTGGGTGGTACTCGACTGCATGCATAACCTGGTAACAGTAGGTATAGCCATTTTGCAAAGGACAAAGCCAAATCCACAAATCTAGTGTGTACTACACTGTTTCTCCTTGGCTTCTGATGATCATCTGCAAATAGCATTTCTGCTAAGCACCCATTTTACAAACCCTACATGACTTGCAGGTTATCAAGGTTTAAAGAGCAAATGGACAATACAGAGATGAAAATAATGCTGTGCTGGCAAAGATGGACAAGGTGACCTAAATAAACCTCTTACACTTCTAACTACACTGATCGTATGAATTATATTTAAGTCTGAGAAACATATCAAAGTAGTAATTGAAGAAGTTAATGTAAATTCTTGTTCCATTAACGACTATTCCATTTTGTTAATCGTTTCTCCAGAACTTAATAGAAAAGCATATTTATGCCATTTTGAAGTATAAACTTTTAAAGTCGCTTCAGTAAAGGGCTGTAGTTAGGCTGGTCCATTTGGAAGGAGGTAACAGTGCCTTCCTGGTGAAGTCAGAGCATTTGGATGTCGTATAAGAATTAGACTTTAGTACTGAAGCCTTTGTTACTGTCTAGACAGGTAGACCTACAGGGTCTACAACACATGTAGTTGTAACTGCAGAATACATGGCAATTCATGCAGAAAGTTGGAGTTTGTTTCCTTCCTTCCTTGACAATGCAGGTTGCTCAGCCAGGATTGTGTCCAAGCTGCTGTGTCTCTGGCTTTGCTCTCTGTCATTCAGCAGTTCTTCTTGCTCTGAAAGTGAAGCCTAAAAGCCTCTGCTCCCCAGCATAAACTCCCTAAGCTCTCCAATTTGTATTTGCCCTTCATGGTTTACAGTTGGACCTAATGATCTTACAGGTATTTTTAAACCTAAAAGTTTCTATGATTCTGTATCTGAAGTGGTGAAAAGGAAAAAAACATTAATTTCTCACCAGTCTGAAACTACAGTAGAATTTACACCATGTCATTCTGGAATTAATGACTCATGCTGAACGGCTTTATAGGCACAGGGCTTTATAGACCACCCAAACATGCACAAAAAAAGTCCTGTTTCTGAGAGCCGAGCAATTAACCCATGTCTGTAGCTTGCTTATTAGAAGGAGCAGTTGCTCATACATATCCTAAAATAGCCCCCCATGCATGTATATTTTTAAGAGGGGACTTTCTCTACTGACTTGCTATTTTGCAGGCTTAAAGGAGTGGCCTTGCAACTTTAAAATTAAAAAGAAGTTTTTGTTTTTTTGAACAGTAGTAATGTAATAGTCCATTGGGTTGACACTGCCCCAGAGGGTCTGTGATCAAAGAAAAATGATGCTAGTGAGCTCAGGCAGCTGAATAATCCTATCTTCAGAACATTCAAATTATTTTATAATGAAATATAATTTGCAACTTATACAGGAGGTGCTTTAAGACCTCCAAATTCACTTCCACTGAATATATGCAGAATTACAGTGACAAAAGGTGGCAAATGTTAAAATTTTAATGGCACCCACTGCACTTGTAAGCCTGTAAATTCTATTACTACTGAAAAAAGTTCATACACTCTGTTCTAAGCAGTAATGATTTGTAATATCATCTCACATTTTATTTATTGGTGTTATTAGCAAGTATTCTAGTAAAATGCAATAGGAATAATGTATAAATTCATTTTCGTAGTATTTCAGCTGATGCATATGGAGGAGCATACAGAATATTTCTGTTTGTATTTTTCCTTGCTAATAAATGCATTTGAGAGCATTCTGATTGCCTGTCCAAACTATCAGACTTTGTGACCTTTTAAACTTTACCTCAGAGATTATAAAAAAGGACCAAGCAAGTTTCAGATAGTATTGTCAATATCCACTTGACTTCAGCATTTTCTCTTAGGGGTAATGTAAATAATAGGTTTTCACCTTTTTTTTTTTTTTTTCAGCAAATTCTCATCTGTTCATATGGCAATGAGAATTAACATGTACAGTTGCTACAGTAAACAACAGATCTTTTTACAAGATGTATCTGAAGAATACTGCAATTAAACAAGAAAACCTCACAAATGACTTTACCTTTTATAAAGGCATAAAGGTTATCTCATCAGAAAGTGAGATCTATCCCTTAGAGTTTACAGTTCATGTATTTAATTAGAACATTAACATAAAATTGTTCCCAGTTTATACTCCTGTGATACTCTATATTCTGACACGTAAAAGACATTTGTTCTTTCTTGAGAGTTACTTAGTAAAGTTTAAGCAGTTAGGATATGCTTGTAATACTGCTGGTTTGAGCACATGTTGAGTATAATATTACTCATAACTGAAGGTGTTACTAACAGTATACTCCATGCTAGCTCAGTCTGTCGTTTTGGTGCACGTGTGCAAGAAATCTGGTGTTTCTAGGCTTGCTCAACAAGCACAGATTTAAGTTTTACTGCTGCAATTAGGGCTGAGGACAGGAATGCAAAAGGGGGAAGTGATCTTCTGTTAATTTTATTAATTAGCTATTAATGTGCTATTTTTAAATTTATTCACCAAAAGTATGATGAAAATGTACCAGTTGCATTAAATGTGCAGCCCTAAAAGAAGCATGTAAAACTACCGTAATACTTTCAACCATAATGTTTAAAGTTCTTTTGGCTATAAAATATTTTTTGGCTATAAAAGTATTACTAATTTTTAAGTACGTTCGCAAGAATGTATTTTTTATTTTTGAAATTACTTTGAATGTGGGGAATGCCACAGGCAACAGAAAGGATTTTAGTAAAGAAATACTAATAATAACTCAACTTCTACCTTAATTATATGTCCTTTTTGGAAGAATACCCTCCTCCCTTATCATCCTTGAGTGCCCTTTAAATCAGGACACTGTTGACACTTTGTTTCCAATTAACAGTAAAAACCTTCTTTGATCCTTTGACTTTTTTATGAGATGAATTTATATTTTCTAGGCTAACATGCATGACAACATAATTCTCCACACTCATTAATATTCAACTTCTTTGCTTTAATGAGGGAAACGAAGAGGAATAGAATGTCATCTGCTTATCTAAAGCAGCAAGGACTTTGCTAATATTCATAGACAAAAACCCCCTACATTTAAATAACATTAAAGCTGTGACACATTTGGCCAAAATCAGGTCATTCGAAGTTAAGCCTGACACTCAGAGCTGAATTAGATGTGTGTGTGGTTTTCCAGCATAAAACGTTAGAAAATCTGTGTTTGCACTCATTGATTTTCTTTCATATTCTTTTTGAAATAGGATTTGCATAAAGACTGATAGGTTTATTCTTAAGAAACAGAGTGTTTGGCATCTGCTGATTCCCATGTGGTACACTGTTGTGTTTCCCAGATAGTGGCCAAACTTTAGTGGGATCCTTAGAGGTTAAGATTAGGCATGACACCATTGACTTTATTCCAAGTGGTAGTCTTGAGCCTATGTATTTCTATGGTAGAATTCTAAGGAGAACTCACATTTTAGTTTTTTCCTCATTTAAACATTTTTGGTATTTATGTAATCCAAATATTAATGTGTTACTGCTACAACCAGATTCAAACAAATTATATATATATCTTGTATTTATTGAGGTAGCATAAATGTTTGCATTGGTAATTTTGCCTCTAGTTTAAATGCCAGCTAAGTTTTGTCAAAATTAGTGTAAATTTCCCTATTGGAATATTTGGATTAAATGGAAAGAGTGTACATTCCTTCCCCATTTTCTGCTTCCCACTGTTATTAAGAGATTTTATAGTAGAAGAATATTAACTTTATGTGATATGAGTTCTTAAAACTCCATCTCAGAAGGCTGGGTATCTAAAAATATCCTTTAGTTATTCCTTAAAATAACTACTCACAGTCTATTTGAATACTTGCACTAATATTTCAGTGATATTTTAATATAAGTTCAAACAACTTGTGTTATTTTAGCACTTCTAGAATGACTTTCTCTTTTGTAATAGGAATGTGGTCCTGTAACTCTTCCATGGCTGTGAGAATTTTTTGGCTCAGAGTATTATGGATCTTTATAAAGAAACAAAGATCTCTACCAGTAATACTACTTAGTGCATGATGGAAACTCTTAGGGTCAGTAGCATTACCACAAAAATGGAAAATGCTGTATAAAACTGTCAGAAAAATTCTCCATTAACAGCAATCTTGAAAACCCGAAAACAGATGTGACACCATTAGTATACAGATGGAGTTAAAAGGAATACACAAAGCTTGCAGTCAGCTAAGGATAAACTAAAATAACATTGAGATGTAGTTGAATTAAAAAAAAATAAAAATCTGAAAGTTAAGTCACTGTGGCCTATCTGAGATATTGTTAGGGTGTTAGACTTGAAGTAAGTTTCCTAAAAAAACCCATTCTGTACTGGAACAGTGTCTATAAAAAAAGAAACTACTTTTTCTCCTTTGTGAAATACCCTTTTAGATCAGTCTGGTTTGCAGCAGTTGTCCTGACATTGGATGCTCTTTGTCTTATGATCCTGGTATCATCTCCTGATATCATCAAAATTTGAAGGCTTCTAGAAAAAAAATATGCAGTTTAGGAAGTGTTAGTTGAGTCATAATTTTTCCAATACTTTGAGAAGTAGTGAAGTCATACCTTGGGTTTTTTTCCATATTTTTTTCTATACAGATGTCATTTTTAGTATTCTCATGTTGGAATTTTACAAACCATTGTGACTGAATCCTGTACCTTCCAAAATGGTTGAATCAATCGTATTAGCCATTGAATTACATGTTGATGTAGTCTCTGAAATATATTCTGATGGATGAGGAGACATGGCTGAGTGGGATTGGGAGAGAAGCTAAAGCATGTGCTACAGACACAGTTAAACAATTATAGACAGGGTTTCTTTTTGTGTGAGGACATCTTCATCTTGCTGCCATATTAGTGTCTTGTCAATCAGTTTAGTGCTATATGTGGGATGCTGGGATAGGCAAGAGGTGAGAAAGCAGCATGATTGATCCTGGAGGTGTAGGTGGAGTGCTAGAAGCAGAGGAGGAGGAGATTCCAGTGTATGGATCCTATGCTGAATCTTGTCAGTCATGTGATTTTTATGTCTATCCATAGAGATCCATTTCTCTAAAATAGTAAAAACCAGGACAGCGAATGATATGTTAGTTGTGCATCTCATACCTGTATGCAGGATTTGCTCAAAATTGTCTTAAGCCCCAAGTTACTGTTCTGCTCAGTGCACAGGAAAATGGGGCATTAATTTGGCATGACTCACAGGCCAGCCAGAACTAAAGCTATGCAAATACATTGCTGCAAACCAGCTATTCAGTATGTTCATCTTTTAACTCAAGGTTGTAAGGTTATATCTTCCATGCGGATGACAAATTTAGGTGGGGGGGGGAGCAATAGATATAACAAATAGATTTTAGAACAGGGGTTATCAAATGCTGTGAATACTGGAACATCCATTCCGTAAGGGCAAAGGAATACAGATCACAATTCTTAGATAACAAAAAGGAATAAACTTAGTATAGTAATGGAAAGATATTCACTTCTCAATATCAATGGTGCCATATCAAGCTAAAAGACTTATTTATATCTATAGAATGAAGCATATTTCAGATGATATAGTAATCTTTTAAAAGTAAATTTTATTACTATGAGAAGTCTATATTCACAGCACTGGAAGGCATAGACACAGCCATAGGTTACAGCTTGGCAGTTTTCTCTGCTACTGTACCATGACCTTCAAGTGTCATTATTCAAAAACAGGATGAAGTTTCATACTGTCCTCTTTTATATCTTTGCCTTTTTCTGCTAACAAAGGCTTCACTCACTAGCTGTTACTATGCTGTTAAGGATGTCGATATCTACATCACCAAGCACTGCCATGATACAACTGGCTGCAGTCAGCTGGGGCAGTTGCAGTGAAAATTGTATGTCCTATGGTTATTGCTGGAGACCATTTACAGGAATTCCTAATTTTCTTTGCACAGTAAAATCTAAACTATTTTATTTATTGCTTAGTTATTCTTCTACCATGTGATATAATTGAAATGTAAATACAGTCCATTTTATATGCACAGGACTGTTATCTGAGCTGGTGGCATGCCACAGCTAGAGGTAGTAGGAAGGCACATTGTTTATGCCAGCTGCATGGCTACAGTCGCACTTATGTCTGATGTCAGCATGGTGCTGCTTCTCTGTATTTGAAATGTCCTCTGGATAAAAATTTCCATCACAGCTGCCTTAACCAATTGACAGAACATTCTGTCTGAGGGTGCAGATGTGTGGCTCCCAGAGCAGAGATGGATAGCTTCTATCAGTACTAGAAGAAAATGAGCCTCTCTCCCAACCATAAACTGAAAGATGTTCTTATGATCAGAGAGGTGAGAATCAATGTTCACCAGTTCTTAGGAAGAAGGAAATTTTGTGAGGTTTTTTTATACTGATTTTCTATTCTGATGTAGACTAAATAGCTAAAGCCACACTACTGAGAGTATCATTCAACGTGGAAATGGATTATAATAACTTGTGGATATCTTCTTTAGCTATCAAAGAATGAGAGCAGGAAATCTTGTAATAAGCAGATCAACTTCTGTAGAAAGCTAATAAAACAGCATATATTTTCAGGCAGATAGCTGCAAGCATAAACCTTTGCTTGTCTGCTATGCCTTTTCTTTTGTATAGCTTTTCAGATGGAGAAACCCTTTAAAAATATGGAGCAAAATACTACTCAGACTAGCAGAGAACTTGACAGAAATTGTAGATCTTAGGTGGCAGTAGACTTGCAAACAGCATGAACAATACATGGGTTGAATGTAGCAATTCTGGAGATGCTGCAGATCAGCCTTATTTTCCAAGAGGAATGCAGACCACATGTTTGTGATATATGCAAAAATGTCACTTAAAAAGTAACCGTGGTTTTGGTGAGCTATATGATTTATCACACACCGTTTATCAATCTAGGAGAATATCCAGGTCATTACAGACAGAGGTGATGTTTGCTTCCTCAGCAACACTGCTTTCTGTGTGTATTTCAGATATAAAAATCATTTTCTTGCTGTGCTTCTCCCAGTTAGGCTAACAAAAACTGAAGAGACAATTTTTATTCTGGATATTGGATCAGAAATGTAATTGCCAATTTTTGGTGAATTTCCTTCAATTACAGTTAATTCATAGCTTTATAATTACATAAAGGCCAGTATTCTAGGCAAAATATAGAAATTTAGAGGAAAATATCCAAGATATAATTTTCTGTAATCTCAAAATTCACGCTTTCATCTGCAGTACTTCAGTCTCCTGATGAAAAAATCTTTAGTACCTCTCACATTAGTAAGACAGAAATCAGACCCCATCTTAAATGTTTACATTATAAAATATTTAATTCTTAACAGTGTTCCTTAAGGGTAGATTAAACTGGTGATAATTTTCTTTAATTTATTCTTTTCTTAGAATAACTGATATCATTTTCTTACTTGACAATCTTTGACTAGATTATGATGTTTTGAGAGCTTGATCTTTGGATTTCACAATTTTTGCACTGAACAGGCACCTTTTCACTTTTTATTTTACTGTAGGGGGTGTAATCTGGAGTCATTGTGGCAAGATGTAAGATGCCACAGTGTTGTTTATGGAACCATTTTCTTCCTTTCTCAGATGCACAAATTAAAGCTCTACATAAAGTTTTATAGTACCAAAGAATTTGTACCAATCCCTTATGTGAAGGTCTGGTATTTGGTGAAAGTTTAAAGATTAGTATTTCTAAAGAAAGAATGAAATGGACAGTACTTTGGGACAGAATAATAAGAACTAAAATTCTTATTTAGGGTCTCTGTTGTGCATATTGTCACCTTGAAACTTGAGAACACTGTTGTTCTGTGTATAAGAAAACAGTAATCTTAATTTTTCCTTTTAATTCTTTTTCTTACTGTGATATAAAGTGTAGTAACTGTCACATTTGTAAGGGTCCTACTTAGAAGGCTGGTGAAAGCTGGATGCTTGCTGAAAAGTGTGTAACTACTCTTCCATTACAAACCTTTAAGACAGACAGCTATTCTTACCTGAATATTTTTCTATCCCTTTACGGAGCCTATATTAAAAATACCTATTTAAACTGTGGTTTCTTTTAATTGTGTTTTATTCTTAGTTTATTCCAGTATTCGCCGTGAAAGGCCTTATTTTCTGTTATCTGTCTTTACAATATCCTCACTTTATAAGATACAGCCCTCCTATTTTCATATGTAATCTCTTGGAATTTTCACCTCTCATTTCATGTGTGGGGGAGTTTATACATAAAAGTGGCTAAAGAAAATTTCACGTGAACTTTACCTTTTTGTATTATTCTGCTCATTTTTTTCTGCAACTTTTTGTACCATTCCTTCACTAAAAATGCATAGGTATGATTTTAAATCTGTGCCTTTCATGTTACTGATCTGAAGTACAAATCATGTTTGCATTGCAGAATCATACAGTTATCATGTAAATAAACTATTATTTAACCATACATATTTCCTCCTTTTCCCAACTTCAGCAATTAGTTTTTTCTGTATAAAGCTGTTATTAATGACTCCCTTAAGCTTGCGGGTGCAGCTTGGGAAAAGAATATACTTTCTGCCAGGGACTGGAGAAAGATAATTCTTAATCTTTTACCCTTACCCAACACACTAGATTTTGAACTGGTGTAATTTCCAAAGTAAATGGGGAATTTTATCATGTTTGTGGAACGCTGCTTCCTTTATTATTCTTTCAGTACAAAAAATAATTCTTTATGGATGAAACATATGTGTGTATAATACATTTTAAATTGCAAGTTACAAAAGACAGAATGAGTTGAGATGCTGCAGATTTAAGGCCACAGTATTAACATCACCTCAATGGAAAAACAGTTTGACTCTTCCATTGTGTCCTAAAACATATTTTGACCTTATCTTTGAAATGTCAGGCTTTGAAGCTGAATAATCTGGTTAGTGATTTCTATTAAGTATCTGGAAGTGGTAATGCAAAGGACTGTGAAACACAGAAGAGAGGAAGGAAGGTTTACTAAAACCATGTTGCTGTAATCCATAGAACATCTGGTTCCAAATATTGTCCAGCATAAACAATTAGAGATTAGGGATTTACCTGTCTCCTGGCCTTTAATTACTCACCTGCAAACTAGGCTCATCAGTGCTTAATGATGTACTGTTATCTAATTCATAGGCTCTAGGTTGGTGAAATGAGAGGATATTGTTTTCTCTTCTTCAATCAAGTTATTCAATTGACACAATTCATGAAAGAGGAATAATTTACACTTTACTAATATAGTCAGTGATGGTTTACAATGGCATTAAATAAAATGTTGCTTCCTTTAAGTGAATTGTCAAAAAGAACCAAATCAAAAGGCAATGGGGAAAAGTAAATAAAATTATACCTCATAGAAAGAGAAAGCTCTTGATGAAAAGAAAATAAATTTTGATTCATGACAACTAGCTGAATAGGAAAACACACTAGAATAAGATGAATCAGAATACCCTAGGCAAAATAGCAAAACGTCCATCTGAAAGCATGTATTCCTTGAAGAAGAAAACTCTACTGAAATCAAGAAGCAAGATAAAGAGCTGTAAGAATCAAAGCACGTATTAAGTATGTTAAAATCAACTCACAGAACAGAGTTCCTAACTCACAAACAAGTGCATTTGTCATTTATCAAAGCGCTCAACAAATACAGCAATTTTTTTTTTTGTGGAAACTTTAATGCCCAAAATGATACATGTACGGCAGAAAGATAAATATGTGCCCATTCCCCAGCAGAATTTCACTTGACTTCCAAAGATAACAACTTGACTGAAAAACTGATTGGATGCAGAACTAAACCTTTTTCTTTTTTTTCTCTAGAATTAGCACACAATAGAATACCGTCAAACCGCAAAGACACCTAGGGTCGTAATCGTATAATCTAATTTCAGTTGTTCTTCTGAACATCTAAATAATCTAATTTTAATTAGATTCAATTAATAATTCAGCCTGGAGAAGAGAAGGCTGCGTGGAGACGTCATAGCAAGCAGTCTTCCGGTATCTGAAGGGGACCTATAAGGATGCAGGGGAGGAACTCTTCATTAGGAACTGTAGGGATAGGACAAGAGGTAACAGGTTAAAACTTAAAACAGGGGAAGTTTAGATTGGATATAAGGAAGAAATTCTTTCCTGTAAGGGTGGTGAGGCACTGGAATGGGTTGCCCAGGGAAGTTGTGAATGCTCCATAGCTGGCGGTGTTCAGGGCCAGACTGGACAGAGCCTTGGGTGACGTGGTGTGAGGTGTCCCTGCCCATGGCAAGGGGCTTGGAATTAGATGATCTTAAGGTCCTTTCCAACCCTAACTATTCTATGATTCTATGATTCTAATTTCAGTAGTTCTTCTACTTTCACTGCAGTAATGTGAAAACATGAAGCATACAAGCTGTTCAGGACCTTAAAGTATACGCATTATGTTATTAATAAATTAAAAAAAAAATATGCTTTTCACCACTATGCCATTTATAATATAATTGCTTCCTAGCTCACCCTCTGTTGCTAATTCTAAATGAATGTTGTCAAATTACCAAGTGCATATTTTTGTCAGTATAACCTGTTGTTATTATACCCTAATACTGTGTGTTAATGAAGTGTTAAATATCCAGAGCTGCCAACTTCTTGATCCAAGGGAATATGAACTCTGTGAAATAGATGTGATACACAACTACATCGAAAAAAGTCTACTGATCCATGCTTGGATGCATTTTAATATAAATCAAATGTATCCTTCTAATTAAGATATCTCAATAATCTAAAAGGCCAGATACTGGCTTTGGTAATATCTTGGCTTCCATCTCTCTACATTAATTTCTATAAACTGTTAATCCTCTTTCTTTAGGCTCCAATCCTCCAAAGTGCTGCATGCTACACAGCAAGAATCGGCAGCCTTTCTTTGTTCCTTGATAGTAATAGTGTTCAACACTTTGTAAGCTCATGTCTTGAATAATCAAACTTATTGATATCAGTAACCTTATTCAATATTTAAAATTGCAGTTTAGAAATGTACTCATTTTTCATGTGAAGAAAGGAATCTGATGAAAGTCTACAGGGCAGTGATGTGCCTCAGAAATCATTCTACTGAAATGAATTACTTTTTTGACTGAGTAACTTCAGAAGGCATTCACATCAATATGGTTTATAACATGTAGAAAGCAAAATTGACAAGAATTCTCTGGAAAATAGAGGCAGTACTTCCTCACTACTTCATAAACACTGAAATACACATTCTTTTATTTAAAGATGAGTGAAGGGGTTGATATGTTCCTTGCCATCCAGCCTTCTTAAAAGAATCAATCTTACTGAAAACCACAGAGATGCAAAGGTATTAAATGTAAAAAGAAAGGACATTGTTGAGTTTGGATTGTACTGTCACAGAAATGGAGGAACACATTAGGACAAGCTCTTCCGCATACTACTTTTACTAGGTGTCCTTTCCAAGAGATTGCTTAACTCAGCCCATTTAACAACTTGTTCCTTGCCTTTGCTTTTGAAAACGCTTTGACATTTGCCACACACACAAATCCAATAGACTGGGTCCAAATATGGAAAACAGCAGTGTCATAAAGCTTAATTTCAATAACAAGCTTCAGCAGCTCAGAAAATGCATACTCTTCATTCCTCGTACAATGGAAAGAAGTATCATTTAGCCTCTAACAAGGAAAGAGGTAATGAGTTAAAGATTTAGTGCATGTGTTTATAGGAAGCCTGTGGGAAATTACAAACTGGGGCAAAGTTCATTCTTATATGATTATTTCTTCAACTTTTTTACCATCACATTTGAAAGTAAATATCTAAATTTATTGAAAACAGATCGCTGTCAACTGCTTTTAATAAGAAAAGCAAAAGAATCTGCCCAGTGAACATTATAAACATATCTTCATACAGCTAAATATAAAAAAACGTTGTTTTCAAAATTTGTAAAACTCGTATTACCTTTTTCCCTTATTCTTCCACACAATAAGAACGGATCCTTTTTTCACTGATACAATGTGCTTATCTTTAATAGAGACTAATGTTCCTTCTAAAGGTCAGTGTCATTCTAACAGATGAAGAAATGAGGTCTGGAATACAGTTGCTAAACTGGTAGTAGACCCTAATTTGCAGAGACCTAACTTGGTGTTTTTTTCCTAGATTAGTGATTCCCAAATAGTGACAAATGGGGCTAGACTTGTTTCTGCCTTATTCTCACATCATGAGTCAGGAAGGAAGCAGTAGGTGTGGGACAGGTCAGACTTTATTTCTTCTTTGCCAGATTGATTCCAGCACAACTCACTGCAGTAACTCCTCTGGCTCTTGCAGCTTGCATTCCAAACAGTTCTGGTTCTCCTGCCTTTTATCTCCAGCAAGGACTGAACGAGTAGGATTCAGGAGGAATGTCAGCAGTGAATCTTGCTTCAAAAAGGCTGAAAGCCTCTTCATTCAGTTGCAGTCGCTGAGAGGCTTGAGTAGTTGTCACTTTTACTAGTTTTAAGAATAAATAAATGCCTGTAATTCTTTGTTCTCCATGACCACTGAGTGTTTTATGGAACAAAAGCTCTCTGTGTATTTGATAGGTTATCTAGCAAAATGACAGCTCTCTCATGACGTCTTAAAAAAAAAATCATCACCTTTTGGGGATGAGTTATGTAAAATGATCAAATAATTGAGAATTATGGCAGTTGCAGTAATGCAAGATCTGTGAAAGAAGAAAAAAAATAATCCATTTAAACCCCTACAATACAATCTTTAGTTGTAAAAAATTGGGCATACACTTTAACTATGTTATTGCAAAGCACAGTTTCAAGGAGTATTATTGCACTTTTCCATTTATCTTTCAACTGGTCCTGTATCTCATTATTATTTCTACTCATGAGTCATAGTAGTTCTACATTTTTCTATTTAGATTGACATATCTCACACCAGAGCCCTTCCCTATGTGTTTCCACAGTCTCTTTTAAATAGCATATAGGCTTAAGGTCCCATCACCCCAAATTCTACAATTTGAAGCTATCCGAGCTGCTTTACTCCAGGTACATTCCATCTGTAGACTCCAAGATGTGTTGTAATAATTCTACACTACATTACAGCTTCCTGGTTATATATATATATATATATATATATATGTACTTAATCAGTTTCTGAACAGCTAAACAGCACTCATTTATAAACAGGCCTTTCAGCCAGTCATTAGTTTTTATACTAAATATTACACTGGATTGTTTCAAACTGATTCTCTTCTTCCTATCCAGTATGCAAACAACATGAAGAAGCCTTAGGTTAAAGGAACAGGAGGGAATTCTGGTATTTTCTCTCATTTGAGAATTATTGGGTTTCTTATCTATTGCTATATAGTGAAAATTAAAATTAATGATTTTGCAGTTAGGATGAATAACACAAACATTAAAATTTACCTCAGCTATAGCAAAATTGTAAGTTTAACATATTGTCCACATGTTCACACATTAGTCAGGTTTACGTACTTAATACATTTTCCCACAGGCTATTGCAGATTTAAGTTATATTCTGGTTTCCTGAAATACTTGCTTGTCTACAAAGTACTACTGATAAAAATGATATATCAAACAAATGAGATGTATGTCAGAAACCTATAAATAATTAAGTGCTAGTATACTCATAAATATTACAGAAAAGACCAATAAGTTCCAAAAGAGTATTTCCCTTATAACTTCTTATTTAAACTACAAGGGCATGATGCTGTTTAGTAGGCTGAATTATATATATCTGGATTTATAATTAGTCCAGCTATTAACCTTTTCTCCAGTTCCTCTCTTTGGTGATATACTGTACTATAAATTCCATAAGAGATTACCTTGCAAAAAATATGGTTTTATATAAATGCTCCATGCATATTTTATAATCATTTTTAATTTATTTATTCTGGATCTGATTCTTTGCAGTCTTGTACTGGTGCAGTCTTACCTGTGCAAGATGGATACAAACTAGACCAAAGCAGAACTTTCTGATCACTTAAAGCAAACATGCTTTATTTTTTCTGAATTGATATATATTACATATTTTCACAGGCAACCAAGATTTTTTCATCCAGATCTCTAAATGGGTAATTTTTTAAAGAAGTTGAATCAGAGCCTTCTACACAGGGCTGATGACAGCCAGTAAATGGGTACACATTAATGCTGTATTAGCATTGTAAAACTGCAGCACTTGACAAAAGCCTGCGAGAACACGACCCAATCTGGACTGTTAAAATGGCTGCATATAATTTGTAATTTGCCATTCATTCGGAAGCCAAAAATAAAGAGATTAAATTATGTAACTCTTCACAGAAACTTCTCTTGAAAAAGCCAAACACAATGCTGTTATGCTGTAACAGGTTAAAACATATTTGCAAACAAGAGTTTAAACTCAAAACACTTGTTTTAAAGATATTTTAATCCATTACTCTGTTGCTTCGTATTTTTAACTTTCAGAATGTAGGCTTATGTCGATAGGGATTTCAAGAGTCAAAACTGACAGTACATATTTAACTATCATAACCACCCAGCAATTATGTTTTAGCTTCTGTGTTCTCATCTAACTAGCCTTGCAATCTAGGAACTTCTGTGCATATTGGGACTTCTGTAGAAGTTAGCATTAATGAAATAGAGTTTTAAATTTCCCTAGGCTCAATCTAGACATTAAGAATGTAAATGTAAATTCGCAGAGTAGAACTAGCAGCCTTGAATACTAATATTTTCATCACATTACTTGTAGTTAAAAACGTACTGAAGAATGGAGGAGCCCGTCTTCACCTGGCACCCACAAACTGCATTTATAATTATCAGAATATTTCTGTAATTGTATGTTGTTAACACTGTAAGACTCAGACACCTTCTAATTACAGATTAATACTGTTTGTCTGATAAATAACAGTTGTCCATTTCTGCTTCAAAAAAATAAGAAAAAAGTGATAGAACAAATGTGATAGAACAAATGTAGCCACAATATTCTTATCTCACTTTTTACTGGCATGACAAATCTTGCAAATTCATTGCTTTTTTTCTGGCATTCATATATGCCCCTGCAGTATTTATTTTATTTAAGGGTGCTTTCTATGACTGTAGGTGTCTATGACCTTTGCTTTAGTCAACTCTCCCCATCATCACTGCCAATGTGTTCTGATGGTAAGTGAACATAAAAAATATTAACCTTATTCATGTGCTACTATTAGTTTCAAGTTATTGACATGGCTGGTACCAAAGTACAATTCTAGTTATAAAACCTGAGATCTGTATACTTAAGGAACTTTTAAAACTTTCCACAGTGATTAAACATTCATTATTGTTGTGACCAGTTATGTGTTTTAATTCTTTACGCACTTGGAATGGCTGAACTCTTTCAATCTATGCTGATAGCAATGACCATAACTAGAAGATAACAGTTCACTGGAAGGGTAATAACAATATAGAATCATAGAATAGTTAGGGTCGGAAAGGACCTTAAGATTATCTAGTTCCAACCCCCCCTGCCATGGGCAGGGGCACCTCACACTAAACCATGCCACCCAAGGCCCTGTCCAACCTGGCCTTGAACACTGACAGGGATCGAGCATTCACAACCTCCCTGGGCAACCCCTTCCAGTGCCTCACCACTCTAACAGGAAAGAATTTCTTCCTTATATTCAATCTAAACTTCCCCTGTTTAAGTTTTAACCCATTACCCCTTGTCCTATCACTACAGTCCCTAATTAAGAGTCCCTCCCCAGCATCCCTACAGGCCCCCTTCAGATGCTGGAAGGCTGCTATGAGGTCTCCACGCAGCCTTCTCTTCTCCAGGCTGAACAGCCCCAAATTCAAGTGAAGTGCTGAAAAGAGTTTTGTATTTTTTGCATACGTTCAGGACTGTTATCTAATTGGAAGAATGGGCTGAATCAATTGAAAGGCATGGTTTGTTATACTGGTTGTGACGGTTTCATATGCAAGTATTTTTACCTTGTTTTCTTTTGGCCTACTCCTTTCAAGTTTGAGTATTTCCAAAGATGGAGATCCCATCACCTCTCCAGGCAACCTGTTGTAGTAATTGATGACCCCATGGTGAAAATATTTGTCCTAATATCTACCTGCTTCTCAGTGGAACTTGTATAAATAAGTATACACAGATTTTCCTGAACACCTCCATGATAACTATGTGAAACCTCAAAAACATTTGAGCTTTTAACTGCAATAACTTAAGTTCTTGTCTCAAAAAATGTATATTAATCAGTTTCAAAGTATATTTTTGACCTGAACATTTACTGGAGTCATGATAGATTTTGATAACCAGTAAAAAACTGGAAGAAAAATAGGGTCCAGTCTTCAAATCCGAAATTCTCTATTTGCTCCAGTGGAAGCAGTACTAAGGGATAAAGATATCTAAGGCAATTTTCTACATTGGCTTTCAGAATTTTCTATAAATATTCCAGAAATTTGCCTCTAGATCATGTACTAAGTTTGGGTTGTGGTTTTTGTTGGGAGTTTTTACTGTTGTTGTTTGTTGTTTTGTTGGGGGTTTTTAGTCTCATAGTTGATATATTTTTAGCACAGCTTCCTTTTTATGTCTCTTATCAATGTGCTGACAGTTTTGACCTCAGTATTGATGACAATTCAGTGTCTTCCTCTCAAGTGAATTTTGGGTACAGGTTTTGAACTTGCTAATGAATGGTAGAAAATCAGCACCATGTGACTCTTGATTACCTTTGTTCTAGGGCAATTAGGATACTAACTCAGCCCATGAATTTTATTACAGTGTCATACTAAACTGATGCTGAACAAGAAAATTCAAGGCATCACAATTTCCAGTAAGACGTCCCTTAAAAATCATTTGGTTTAAAAGCATTTGACATCATTTAAAAGATATTTTTTGCAAGCTTGCCTCCTAGGAAGCACTTGGGAGCCTAAGTAAAATTTGAATGTTTATGTTTTAAAGCACTTTTAATGCAAGAAATCTGTGTATAATTATCTCTAATTAGTCATCTCTTCCACTGAGATTTATACTAAGCATTTAGTTTTTCTCTTCTTCACAGTAGCTATATCCCTGGCTTCTAGGACTGTCTGACAAGCTTATCTCTGGATGAGATTTCAAATTTGTCTGCCTTCATTTTACCTGTTGCTTTAGGACATTTCTTAATGAGGCCAGAGTTGCTTTCATGTCTAATTAGGCTGAAGAGATTAAGATATTTAGGTCTTGGTTTTGTATATTTTCCTAAGGGAAAAATAAATACATGAACAACAGAGATCAGCAGAAATACAAGAAAGAAGCAAAGCAGTAGGAACACAGGGGAGTGTTATGTAATAAATGGGAAAAGGAAAAAGGGAGAAGCAGGTTGGGGATATGATCCATTATACAGTATGCTCACTTTCAAATGTTTCAAAAAATATTGCAATGCACAGAGTCAAGATTTCTAACACAATAATTATGTCATTATCAGATGAACCTGAAGAGAAATATGCAAGAAGGGGCTTTATGTCTTTATATTTGAAAAAATAATCTTCATTATTATTTCCTTCCCATGCAGTAAATTACACTGTAGGCTAAGCATGAAGTTGATGAAATGGATCCAAAATACTCTATGAAACATGACTTTGTTTCCTATGTTCCTTATCTTTGTTGATGTCTGTGTCAGCTTTCAATACAGTGAGAAGGTTTACTAGTACTTTATTTAGGAAAGAAATGATCCCTGCTATTTGGAAGTTTAATTTCTCTTTAAAAAGTGTTTTACTTTAGTTCCACTCTAACAGGCAAGCTGATAGATTCAAACCTCTTTTAGCATGTATCCATATTCAGGAATAAACATTTTCATTGACTAATTCTCAACAAGGATTTTTGATAGTCATCTTTCATAGCAAAAGGTTTGGGTTTGTTTTTTGTTTGGTTGGTTGGTTGTTGGTTTTTTTAAAATCTCTTAGATGCATCTTTCTGCAATACCAAAGGACTTTCCCCTAAAAGCAGGAAAGCATTTAAGCTGGTCTTTTCACATCTCCAGCTCTTTTCAGTTATTTGGAGTGTACTTATTCATACATTTTATGTGTTTATTTCATGTGTTTGCGTTTGTGTTTATTTAATTCTTTCTTAAGAACTAAAAAGGAAGAAAAAAAGGATGCTTTTAAGGCTTTTTTTCCTTTTCTTTCTTGACCTAGAATTCATTTTTATTCAGGACTTGAATGGAAGCTGAGAATACAACTAATCTGTTTGGAGGGTTCTGGGATTCAAACCGAAATAATGAAGAAAATATTTCTCTATGTCAGTTGGAAATAGATTATTTTTTTTCAGTTTACCAAAACAAAACCAAGAGTTTAATTTTAAACTAAGTATTTTATCTTACTGATTATTACTTCTTATAATTAATTTAAGGAAAAGTAAATACCTAGCACATGAGCTACCATCACCAGGTAAGGCTTACTGGGGAAGTGGAGAATCAGTACTGGTGACAGGAGCATTAGCACCACCTTGTGTTCATGAGATAGGAAAATATGTAACACCCCCCTCCAGCCATTAAAAATGTGACACTTTTCTGGTCTCCCTATTGCACATTGACACGGGAGGCATATTTATGCAAAAGGTGCATATTTGGAGACATAAGTTTACAAGAATCGATTAATCCAGATAGATGGGAAGTTATCAAGTTTACAGTTTTGGTCAATGTGCAGTGGTCATAATGTATGAACATCCTAAATGTTGTCAAGTAGTCTAGTAGGCATCTGGGAACAGCATAGTTTAAAGGTTAATTTTGAAAGAAGCCTTGCGGTTACTTACAGAAGTTCCTTCTGAATGGGAGAGACAAAACTGTAAAAACTATGAAAGTCTTTGAAAATGTAAAAGGTGAGCAAAGGACACGGGCATCATACAGTGATGCAAAGCCTGAAGAAAGAGTCAGTATTGTTTGTATTAATTTTTTCATAACCTATGAACATGGCACAAGGCAGCTTTGCTGTCTTCAGTCTGTTCCATTGTAGAAGCTGTTCTATAAACAAACCTATTTCTGGTACATTTGTCACCAGGATGACTATCAAAATACATCAGGTTTCATTTATTTTTCAAAAGTACCAACCTCTCTCTAGTCATCTTCTTAGTTATGGGGGTACAATTTCTGAAAAATGGTATCCCATCCAAAACTGCAGTTACTTAGCCCTCTCTTAGCTCTACTACATGATTTATGGTTTCTGGTAGAAAGTCTGGGGCAAAACCTGTTCTTGCTGGGAATTGGTAATTGTAAGGTAGTGCAATTTTACATGCTTTATTAATATCTATGTATATTTAGCTTAGTTTCACAAAATTCAGCTCTTCTCAGTGAGAGGGAAATAGAACAATTTTCCCTACTTTCTGGACATTTCTTTTGGTTCAGAAAGTAGAAACTTCTGACTGGCATTTCATCCCTCACTTTCTCCTTCCTAATCTCTTACAAATTAGGACTGCCCAAACTAAGGGCAAGACTGCCCCATTGGGTCACTTGAGTGGCATGTATCAATTTCCTGTTTAATAGGAACAGATCTAGAAAAATAAATAATGACATAATATATTCATAAGTTTACAAAATTATCCCAGTTCTCCTTTACATTTCAGTTTGTGTAATGATCTGTGCCTTGTCAAAGTAAGTACACATCAGGTACAGCTAGGTTTGTGTTACTGTTTTTTGATCCTGTTTTACATCAACACCTACATGCAGATGCACCTACATCACTCATGTAAGGTATCATTTTAAAAGATGGAAATATTCCAAAACCACTGTGCGCAGCTAGGAATGATGGATTGGTCTCCTCAGTTCTTATCAAGTATGAACAACTGGGTTTAGAAAATAATTTAACCTTTTGCAGTACGGTTGGAATCCCACGTTGATGTACACAAGAACTTCCCCAATGGTGTCCTTCTGGAGTCTGACAAGGTCTCAGATGTCCTTATAACTTTTTTTGTCTGTCACGTAAGGGGCAGGGCAATGTTATTAGTGCTACTCATTACCTTCTGTCACTTTCTGGCAGACAGCTGGGATCTCAATGCCCTTCACATATGGGTTGTTTCCTACCAGTATTAAAAGACTTACTGTAAATATTTCACCTTCTTTTTTAAATAGTTTTCTCTCAGTCTGTTGAGAATACCAAAAAGAAAGAAGGGAACTTTTGTATTTCAATGTGTTAGAAAGCATAGTCAGTGCTGGGATCTGGCTAATTTCCTGCCTCTGTGTTTTGAAGTATGTTAACTGTACGAAAGAATAATTTCCATAAACTGCACACCAACCACCCACTTCAGTTTTTTAGGGAAGTGTTTTATCCTATCTTACAGTTGTCCAGGAAGCAGTCTTGTAAAGCAGGAAAATTCCCCAAAATTTCAGAGAAGTTTTTGCCTACTTCATCTGATTCAAAGAGGCAAAAAGAGAGACTTTCAGCAACATTCTCAAAAGCACAGGCTGACAGAGCTCTGGTAAGTGTGGTGATACCCTGCCCCAGGTGGGTTGAATAGATTGTTTTAGCAGTGAGACCAGCAGCTGCATCTCAGGTCTCAATGGAGATAGTTACAATGCAGGCAGCAATCTCTGCTCCCGCAGGAGGCATGGGAATAATTTAAAACTAATGCTTCAGCATAACTCAGTTACCAGTTAAAGACAATGAATTACTCAGGAGGGTCTTCTGAACTTCAGCTAGGCAAAAGGCATCAAGCAAGTCCTTAGCATCAGTACTGTGTTGACTAGTATTGCATCTGTGCACTAGAGATACTACCCTTTCCTACTTATAGAGGAAACTGTTACGGAGGCAGGCAGCTGCAGTTCTGTATAAACCTACATTTGTTCTAATTCAAGAAAATTCCATTAGCCACCAGTGTTATTTAGCAATATTTTACCTAGCACTTTCTCCTAAGCCAGTTCAGCATACTAGGTTGAGAAATCTGATGGTCAGATTTATTTTTGCTCAATGCACTTCTGTTACATTTAGGTTTGATGTGTTTAAGGGCTCTTGTTGCCACTTAGAAGCATCTTTGTTCTGATTCTTCGAAAAATCTATCTGTTCCTTCTGTTGGGGTGGCTCCTCTAAAAGAAATCTTCTCTTTATCCAGTGGGTCTCATCTTGCATTGGAATCTGCTCCCAGTTCTGTTGGAATATGCATAGAATATACCTTAAGTTTCACACCTTCCGGTCTGTCTTCTCACAGATGAATGTGTACTATCTGCATGGTACTCCAAGGACACCTTTTTGGTTTCCCAAACCCCAACTCACCAGGAAGCGTGCCACAGGTATCTGAAATTACCATATATACCAGATAGTCCACTTGGTGTCTGGCAATAATTTTCCAGTATTGAGTTTATCAGGTTCAGCTCATTTATCTCAGCACTGGCTGAAGAGACTAAAGGTAGGATTCAATGTCCACCTCTACTAGTTATCTTTTTATGTCTTCCCTTGATGAAGATATCATACTTTTATGACTACTATGTGTTAATGACTACAATAAGCAACTCCACAGCATTCCAAGCAGAAGCATTAATAATGATGTGTGATCTCTGCCTGCTAATAGCACAGAGTATTTCCTTGACTAGTATCTTAAAACCTGGAAGCTAGACTAGTCAGCTACCTTGGTTTATGGTTTTGTGACTAACACAGCAATTTTATCCAGGATATTTTTCTTTTTTATTTCCATGCTCAGCCTGTGGTATCTATTTCTTGTATTGATGAAAAGCAAATGTTAAACTCTGTCCAGAGAGAGAAGAAAGCAAACAACCACATCTCCTGGGAAGGAAAATATATTCTTTACTCTAGGCTCAGAGTAGTTCAGGACTGATCTATACTGCTGAAGAATGATTCCACCTACCAGGACAAAGTCACAGATATTTGAGATAAACTTTTGAGAGAGGACTGTTCTGATTTTACATAATGTATTTTTAGATTGAGTTTGTGGTGAAATTTGTTTAACAGCTTGAAGATTCGTGAGAAACAGGTCTGGTTGGTTACTTCTGGCCTTCCTAAGAAAGTAATGTATAACCAGTAGTTCAAGACTTTGCTTTTGCAAAGATAGAACAGACTTCCTAAAGGACTCTATATTTACCTCAGGATCTTTACAGCTGTGCTTTCTTTAGGGAGAGGCAGATTTAGATTTCCGGAGTACTGCTGAAAGGAGATTTCATTCTGAAGAACTAAACCAACTTCTTATCTTAGATTTGTGTCTTTAGAAATCCATAGCATAGAAGGAAATAAACACCTGAGGTCTAGAAAGGAAGATACAAAGTCAGTACCCTGTCATTCATGTAAGCAGCAGTTCTGATGCTAGATTTGTAAACTTTATCACTTTTGTGGTTCTTCATCCTTCTTTTCATCTTCCCATCCTTTGTTTTTCAAAGAGGACGGCTTTGGAATTACTAAAACCTCACCGGGGAGACACACCTCCAGTGCTTCACATTTATGCAGATACCAATACACAAGCTTTGGAAAGGGGGCTGTGTTTTGGGTCCGTGCCTTCATCACCTTTGCAGTGCTGTTCAGTGAGAATTTTCATTTTCTCCTTTGTTCCCTGCAGACTGACCAAATTGGCAGGGAAGAAAACCCCTATGCGTGTGTTTACCTGGAGAACCAAGGAAAAATGACTCCAGAAGTATTTTTTCACAGGCACCTGAGTTTTATTTTTGATAGAGCATGCTCAGGGCAGGGGCAGCTCAAAGGGCAAATATTAACAATGATAGAAAAGTTCTGTATTGGCAGCAGTGCATTAGAATTACAGATGGTCTTACTTATTAATGCACCACAAGCTATTAAATAGGCAAATATATATTATTTACTTAGGAGCCAGTTCATAAGCTGGTTTTGATTCTCAAGATGCTTTTTTTTCCCAAATACTTATGTAAACAGCAGAAACTGTCTAAATGAAATATGTCCTGGGGCATGGTAGATAGTTAAGAGAAACTTAAGGTAGTCTATGCAGAAACTTACAAAGTTAAAAGGAACTGTCAATTACACATTTTTTTCCAGTGTGCTCCTGTTGATGAACGGACAGGGTAAATAATGTAAACAACTACAGTGACTTCAAGGACTGCATAGATTTGTGTGTGCAGCATGCATGTAAACTGTAACTGGGATGGAGATGGACTAATGAGCTGGGTCCAGCCTTAGAGGCACACCACTGCCAGTCCCTGGGATTCTTCAGCACAATCAAATCTTTACTAGTAACTGCAGATGCAGATTTAGCTGTTATGAAAAAGCAGGCTGTAATCACCTTTACGCCTTTGCATGTCCTCCTGAGGATACACAGTGTACAGATAATGGAATTAGAGCGATCATCACCAGAAGATGAAGTTCCCCTGCACCAACCCCGGGACTGTTAATGGAGGTGGCCACGGGAGATCCCCGCGTTAATAAGCTCAGCTAGTGAAAGGAAAGCGCTTGAAGCACCAGGTATAAATTAACAGCACGCCCCCAAGCCGATTCCGCTACCAGCCTCACTTCCTCGGCAAGGTAAATTATTTAGAGAGAGGTGTTCCGCGTTATTTCCAAACGCAGAGGACTGCCGTTGGCTTTATCCTCCCTTTCCCATGCGTGTCAGGAGCCGCTGGCCGTCGCAGACGGCCAGACCCCGCGGGTGAGGGGCAGCTCCCTTCCCTCTGGCGGGCGCAGCCTTCTCACCTCACTGCCCCGGCTACTCCTCTAGCCCTGCCGAAACCTCCCCATCTCGGTACTCCCCAGCTCACATACGCCGGGTACTCTGGCGGTCGGTGCGAGCCGACTTGAGGCGCGGCGCTCGGTAACGCGCCTGCGCAGCTCTCCCGGGCATGCTCATTAACGGCGAAGGAGCCGAAAAAGGGCAAAAAAAAAAAAAAAAAAAGAAAAAGAGAGGAGGAAAAAAAAAAAAAAGCACCACCAAACCCTGAGCGCGAGCGGCGCCGCTGACAGAAACCCGCCGGAGAGCAGCGGTAGCGGCGGGGCTGCGCCGAGCCCGGCCCCGTTCCTCTCACGCCTTGGCTTCTCGCAGCCTGACGCGCCACCGCCGTTAGCTGCGGGTCGAGCCGCAGCAGCAGAGCCGGCGCCGTCCCTCAACGGGGCGGAGGGGCAGGGGCGGGCTGCAGGGGAGCCGCGAGGCGCCGGCAATGTGGATTTATATTCGCCCGCGCCGTAGCCGCCGGGGAGCGGGGCGCGGGCACCGCACCTAGAGGCGATGGGAGAAGCCGTCGGCGGGGCTGAGCCGGGGCGCTGCTGAAAGTTCAGCCGGTGGCCGCGCTCGGTAAGTTTGCTGGGGTAGGCGGGAGCGGCGCCGCGGGCGCCCGAACTTCGCTTCTCACGGGCGGCGGCCGCGCCGGGGTGTGTCCAGCCCCGCCGGGGTGCCCTGCCCCGGCGGAGCGGAAGCTGCCGGACGCTCTCAGGGGGTGTTTTGTGGGTGCTGCCTGGTGTGTACGTGCCGCTGTATGTGTGCGGGAGGCGGCGGAGCGGGGCGGGAGGGCGCGCGGCTCAGCGGCCGATGCGGGCTCTTCGCGGGCTGAGGCACTGGCTGCCCTCGCACCCGCAGCGGGGCTCCTTCGCCCGCGGTTGCAGCGCTGTCCAGCGAGCGGGCAGGGATGGCTGTCGCGGCGCGGAGCTCTGCCCGTCCGGCCGGGATGGTGGTGCCCGGCCCCGGCGGAGGCGAAGCTGGGCGGCGGCCCCTGCTCGTGTGCGCGGGTCTCCGCGGGGAAAGGCGGGGCGCGCTGCTTAGAGCCGCCGCCCGCTTCCCCTTCACCCCCGTCCCCGCGGGGCGTCCGGGAGCGGCGCTCGGCTCCGGCTCCCTGCCCGCGGAACGCCGCATCCTCGGTGCGCGCAGCGCTAAGGTGGTTCTGCCGGGGCAGCGGCACCGCGCTCCCTCGCGCCGGTGCATGGGGCTGCCTTGCTCCTGACGGATTCTCAGGTGTAATCTGTGAAACGCGCGTCTCGCGTTCCCCGTGTGCTGGCTGTGGGATCCGGCAGTCTCCAGTTGTAGGCGAGGCGAACTGCTGCTTTCGACTGGTTTTTTTGGTGTGTTTTTTTTTCTCTTTTCCCCGATAAACGGTACAGCCGTAGCTCGAGACTGACGCTGCAGGCTTGGCTGGTGAGTGCTTAGGCTGGCGATCGATACGATTGTGGTACGTAGAGAGGTCCCTGTTTCTCGGGTGTTAACTGTCTTGCCGTGTTAAACGCCAACATGTTTACCTTAGCAGGTATAGGGTTTGCTTGTTCTAATCCTCAAATCAAAGTCAAGAACTTCTATCCCCCCCCTTTCTTCCCCCCCCCCCCCCCCAATTCTATAGCTTAAACGTATGCTGTTTTTTCCAACTGTATAACTATCTTAGTAATAGTCGTTCATTGATTGTGCTCATAATATCCAGAGGTTGTAGATACCCATCTTGATTGCACTGATGCTTCTCTGATAATTAACGACTCAGATGCACTGTACTGTGGAAATAAACACCAGCTGTCCGTGTGGTGGGGCAAGCACCTCAAACATCTACTACATCTCCAAATGTTTTTGCAGTAACAAACCCCACCACTTCTAGTGCCTGTCTTTTCACTGCTAATTGTGAAGCTTAACGTGGAGCAGTTTGATATTTAATGTATGGGTGTTATAGAGAATACTTTGTGAATCACAAATAGGAAGATACACTGTAGTAGGGAAAGAGCTGTCCATCTGAAGCTGAGGCTCAGCCCAATAGTTTTCCTTCTTTCCTCTCCACAGTTTCTTTTCAAAGCCTATTTTATGCATCTCATGTAATGAGATGGGCTAATTGCAAAATACTTCTCAGATGCAATACAGGCTTGTTAATAAACTAATTGCTCTTTTCCCTATAGATAGCATATATCGATAATACAAAATCATCAGAAGTTAATGTATTTTTAATGCATCTGTGTGTTCTGAGGGTTTTGGCTTGTTTCAGGAACTCAGATCTTTTAACAGCTTGAGGATTTAGGAACCTTTGTGGGTGTTGCCTTTCTTTTGTTATATCACAGTTTTGTTTCAAGGAATGATTACAAGTTTTCTGAATAGCACGTTCCCAGTAGTTTTTGTTCTGTGACCCTCTGATCTTCAAAAAAACGCAAGAAAACTGTATTACAGATACATAAATAAAATATTTTCTTTGAAAGTGAAAAGTTACTTCAATTTGCCAAATTTTAAAAATCTAAATGTCACCAAAAAAAGAAGAAAATTCTTATTAAAAGCAACTCTTAAGAATGTGGGAATGCAAATTACTACTCAACATCTCAAGTAGTCAGATGTGGAAGTGAATGAACATATTGTATTGATGGCTTATGTATAAAAAAGCCATTGAAGTATATTTGGAGTTCTATAAAAGCAGTGTTATGAGAGAAAAGATGTGGCAAAGAAAATCTATTATTACTCATTTGATGTGGCGTTGTAATTTAAAATGCTAAGCTTTATAACTGAAGAAACAGCATGGTTGGTTATACATGTGTCTGTAGTTACATATGGAGATAGGCAACATTTTTGCTCTGCAGTAGCGGTTTAGGAATAGGTAAGTGTGTACTTTCTTCTTTTCCTTGAGCTAGGAGATGCTGAGGATTGACAGTGATGCTGACTGGAGCAGGCGGGACATTACCTCCATGTGATTCATGAGGTCTAAATGTTATTAATTTAATTTTTAAATGATCTTACTCTGAAAAAATGTAAGAAGAATAGTGCTGCTTAATTCATCATTATCTTAGGGCTCTGGAAAGCATGAAAAGCCATCCTCTCCATTTGGTTAGAAATATTTGTTGCTCCCATTTTACAGAGTGGGAGAATGGTGTGTCCTTTCTCTGCTTCAGTCACTGTAGTGGGACTAGTTTCAAATGTTTTAGAGACCAAATGTTAAATTGCTCATGGTGCTATGTCTGCAGTTCAGAAGGTTCTGATTTCTTGCTCACCTAGTTTTGTCTGTTGATCAGGTGTCAGTACTACTGAGTCAATATTCAACACCTGCAACTATAAAAAACATCAAGTCAACAAGATTTCAATGGCACTGCCTGCGTCTTGCTAACACCTGACATTCTACCCAGGTGTTACTGTGTAGTCAGTCCTTTGACAATATTTTTAGGACTAAATAAAGCTGAAAATATGCAGTGTCTTGGTGTTATCTCAAACAGTCTCGGGGGTCTTATGAGTGGGATATGTTATGACTCCTCTTTATGACTTACAGAAATGCAAACATTAAAAACATGAATATAAGCAGGTTTTTCTAATGAAAACCTCTTTTTGAAAACTTCTTTCAATAAAATACTGAGGATTCCCAAAAATTCTAATGAAAACCCCCATACTAAATATCCAGTGGACTAACCTATACTGAGTGAACAGGTCAGTTTCTTTCCTCCTGTATTTGCTGTTCTAACAGAGTATTTCTGAAAATTGATTGAAAGATACTTAAGCTAGTTCATTTTATTTAATACAGTTTCTCTACTACAAATTTGAACTTCACTATATTGAGTGTATTATTGAAAATAAGAAACTATTTTCTTTGGTTTTATTCTGTTATACTGAACTATTTGATTTGAATTTCTCTATTTAAAAGAACAAAAACATAGGTATTTTATATTCATCACTTTGGCTGACGCTGTAGTGTGAGGCTATTGTATTGTTTTCTACTGTCTAGTACAGAATTCTCATTTCAGCATTTTAGAAAACAAGCAGTGTAAGATTGGAGGGAAAAGATAACTTCCAGTTAAATGTGTTGTCTATAAGTATACTGAAAATGAAATGACAATGTTGAATTGGGCTTAGCACTGGCTTGTTGCTTTGGAAGGCTTCCCTCTGCAGCGCTTATTTTCTGTAGCATTAATGAGCAATTACTGCACTCTTGCAGTTCACAGCCCCTTTTAAGTAGACAGTAGTGCTTGTTCCAGTGACAGGTGTATTTTTCTGGTTTGCCTGTAGGCTGTTTGCATTTTTGGTGTTTTGGTTTGTTTGCTTTCCTGAATGCAGAGATGTTTGATGTTTGCTGAGGGTTTTGTGAAATGTATGAACTCCTCCCCTAGGGGTTTTAAGTATAAAGTTCTGCTTTGATACAGTATATGTCTTACCTGTGCATCTCTTTCTGTCTATATGGACTTCAGTCTTAAATAACTGAGAACATTTTGATGTATTTCAAAGAATTCACGTTTCCATTATTGAAGGGTTGGGGGTTAGATCTGAAAAGGGTTGTAAGCAAATAGTCCCTTTTGTAACTCTGTTTCAGGACTGTAGGTAGATTTGGAATGCTATTTTGGAAGACATTTTCACACAGCTGCTCTTGCATCGTTTTCTACTCTAAGGAGTAATCACTTTATGCATAATTTTCTTCATATGAATGTTCACAGACTGTGACATGATGTTGGGGTTGCAGAGGAGTGTGTTTTGTAGCATTCAACTTCTAAAGGAACATCTGCTAAAAGGGAGTTCTCTTGGGACTTAAGTGGTCATTAATGAAGTACTGGCTGCAGTGTGTGCATGCAGTGTATTTGCCTCATCTACCAAAGAGGTTTGTGTTGGGTCATGACTACAGAAACTTGGTGAGCATAGATGGCATATATGAATGTGACTGCATTGACTTTGAGAGTGCCACCTCAGCAAGTTTGCCTGGTGATACAAAGACGGGAGGAGTGTCTGATACCCCAGAGTGCTGTGCTTTCATTCAGAAGGATCTAGATAGGCTGAAGAGAGGGGCAGAGGGGAACCTTTTGAAATTCAGCAAAGGCAAGTTCCCTGGGGAGGAATAACCCCATGTGCCAGTGCATGCTGAGGGCTGACAAACTGAAAAGCAGCTCTGTAGACAGAGACTTGCAAGTCCTGGTTGGACACCAAGTTGTCCATGAGCCAGCAATGTGCCCTTGTGGCCAAGAAGGCCAGTGGTGTTCTCAGCTGCATGAGGAAGAACACTGCCAGCAGGTTATCCTGCCTCTTTACTCAGCCCTATTGAGGCTTCAGCTGGTGTACTGTGTCCAGTACAAGAGAGACATAGAGCTCCTGGAGCATGTCTAGCAAAGGGCTACTGGAATGATTAAGGGTCTGAAGCCCCTCTCCTGTGAGGAGAGGCTGAGGGAGCTGGTCCTGTTCAGCCTAGAGAAGAGAAAGCTCAGGGTTAATGATTGGTGGACTGGTGTGCTTGGCAGTGAATCCAAACCTGGGCGATAGTTGACTGGCCTCCACTGTGTTTCCTCTTATGAGTTCTCTGATCCTGTGGAAACTGTTTCCAAAAAGTGGTAAGAGCCAACAGTGGAGTGGGGAATATGATGGGGTTTTCACATACTGGTTGGAGGACTGAGACCTTCTAGCTTCATTTTTGTGGAATAGAAAGATTCATGGAGGTTGTCTTGCTTATCTGAAACAACACAGATATCTTTTTTTAAAAGCAAGTGGGTAAACTACTTCTCTCATAACACTTGTTTTTGTTCCAGAAAACACTTTTTCAGCTATTCTTATGTGTGATACAGTTTTTCTGGTTTAGCTGTGCAGCCCATTTTGTTTCTGAATTCATTTGTTACTCAAGGCATTAGCCAGCTACTGGACAGGGGAGGTGTCACTGGGAAAGAAACTAATGCAGAAGCAGCATTGCTCATTATATGCTTTCTGACAGTCTTCAGTATAAGCCTTCCTGCTTGCTCCTATAAGCCATCCTCAGAAGGAATATTCATTACTCCTCATATACAAGTTTCTTCTTTCAAATTCTGTCATCCACATGTGTACCACTAACCACAGACCCCTTTTCAACTTTGAAGACCATACTGCTTTCCCACAGACGGTGCTTCTGGTGCCCCTTTTTCACCAAATTATTTCATGCTCCAAACTACTGCTGTGTTTTTCTGACTTTGTTCTCTACACCATTTACCACTTTTTCCTGCTTCCTCTTACTCCTACTTTTGCACAGCTCTTAGCCCTTTCTGTTCACAGTATTTGAGAACCATGCTTGCAGGTCTCATTCTTCCATAACCATCTGAGGTCTTTTCTAAACCGTAACAACTAAATATCCCTCACCTTCTATACATCCAGGTTGTAGATGCATCTATGAGCTGACTTTCAATTCTTTTCCTCAATTTCTTTCCCAGCTCTTTTCTCAGAGCTCCTGTTTCATCCAGAATTTTGTCTGCTTTTCTGCAGGGCTCTGTCTCATCGTGTTGAGCCCTTCTGTTTCATGAAGTCCAGCGAACTGAAATCCACACAGTTCTGCTTTCAGCTGCTTTTTCACAACTTTGATCTTGCCCATCACCAGCCTCCCCTTATAGTCTCTCCCAGAGGTAAGCCTTTCTCCACCATCTCTTTCCTACATATTTTTATTCAGATCTGAATTTGGGAAGTAAATTACACCCTTATTAATTTTTTTTGCGGAGGAAGTGCCACATACCAGGTTCTCCAACATGAGGTCAGTGTTGGATTGAGAACTCAATAGGTTTGTGAGCTTTAGTCTTTATTTCCTTTTCCCTCTTTTTTATTAGTACTTTGGCTGCTACACAAATTCTATCTCACCTCTATAAAATGCAAATCATTCTGTTTGATGTACTGCCCATGCAGTGCCCTCAAATACTAAGATAGTGTTTAAATGCATATCTTAGTAAATTTTTATTGTTTAAGTCTGTGTTACTGTCTGGCTTTAAGTGATAAAAATCTGGTTATAGGCAGGGTGGCTGGTGGTGTTTCTTCTTCTTTCTTCTTCTTCCTGTAATATGGGTGGACAGTTTGTTACAGAAGAGCAGCCCTGTAGTCAGAATTTGCATCTAGATATTTCCTACCCTAGGACATGATGGATTTTACATAATGTTGACTAGTTACTTCTATATGGAAAGGTGTCCTGTTGTTGTGTTGTTGTGGTTTTTTTTTTTTTTTGTATAAAATAGCATTTTGGTGGTTGAAGTTCTTAAGTTAATATGTGCAGACTGTCTTCAGATATAGTGCGTGTGCATAATTAGTTCTCTTTGTTGTTGTAAAGATGCCTCTTGCATTTGTCCAGATGATTTGGTGTCCGAAAACAGTGATGTTCCTTATCTGTGCAATGCATTTTCACGCATGTTTGGCAGAATGTTAGTGCTGCGCTCTGTTACAATGTAATTATATCATTGTAACATTTGGAGTTTTATCAGCCCATTATCTGTACTGTGGATTTCCATAAATTCCATACATTTCAATAAATCAGAGCTGCCATAGACTGAATGTGTTTAAAGAATATAAGAGTAAATCTTAGTAGTAAGCACTTAGTAAGTAAGTAGTAAGTAATAATTTGGTTATTAAAAAATTGGAGGATGTAGAATGTGAAGTTTAGTGTGGGAACTTTACTATTACCGTTGCCTGTTGTTTGAACCTTGCAGTGCTATTTTGAGAACTCATATTTTGGTGTTGCTTATTAAATAAAGCGTTAATTGAGAGGAAATGGGCCAGCTTCTTATAGGTGTAAGTAGGTGTATTTCCACTGGTGTGACATATGTCACCAAATGTTGTATTTCCACCTGTGTGGAAATGTGCCATGGATTTCATCAGTGAAGTCATGTCAAGTGGTTCAGCAGAGGATTTGATCCTGGTTTACTTCCCTAAGTAACGGTTTGAGCAGGGAATGAGAAGGAAGGGATAAGATGTCATTCATATGAACTTGTATAAATACAGATGGATAGCCATCATTTCTGTGCCATGCTGTGCAGTTTTATTATGTGACTAAAGCAGATTCTTATCTCTGCAGACAAACTGGAGAGAAGAGTTAGTATGAACATAGTCAACTACAATTTAATTGTGCAACCTTTTAATGTCTCATTAACACACTTTATTTAAAGTTACATTGTCTTTATAAATGTTAGGTTAAATTTGCTGCTTAGATAAAGAGACTTTCAAGTCTATAAAGCACAATAATTTTACTTATGGTCAGCAGCTTTAGCAGTTGCCATAAAATATATTAATTGTTTTAATTTCAACGGATTAAGTTATCAGTTGATAAGTAAGCAATATAAGAAGAAATTGCCTTTTAATGTTGCTTATATTCATTTCGTAATATTTGGTAGTTGATTATGAGTTACAAAATTGAGTTTTGGCATCACAAAGCATATATGAGCAACATTGAACTGCTGTGAGCAATTCATATTAAGTTTTCTAGAGTAGCCACTCCAGACTATGAGAAATGGTTTTATATGTTGATGTTACCATTCCCAAATGCAAACGTGTAATGTTCATGGGAGATTACCATAAGTTACTGAACTTTTAAGACTTCATTTAGATACTATATCAATAAGGTCAGTACTATTATCAGTTGAGTAATGTTGGTATTTTTGCTTGGCAGTGTCTTTTTTTTTTCTTATGGTAAGCAAGAAGGCTTCAAGGTTGGGTGGTTTTTTTTTTGTTGTTGTTTTATGGGGTTTTTTTTAGGGTGTTTTTAATAAAAATTCATGGTAGAAAAGAAGTAAGGCTTTGTTTTGCTCTAAATTCCAGATAAGAGAAAAAACTGTTCAGTCCATATATTGAAACTAGGAGAAAATGCTCCATTTTCTCTTTAATTATGTGCTTTGTTACTAGTGTCTTCTCTATAGAGTACAAATACGGTCCATCTTTAAAGACAGAGAGAGACAGGTGGGTTTCATATCCTACGTCCAATGCCATCTCTTAATCTGAGACTTGGGAATAGAGCCAAAACCAGGAATGTTTTGAAGTTTATTTCATAAGCAAATTAAGAAGGAATAGGGACTGAGAACCACTACACTGGGAGATGTAAACTGAGAAATTCTAAAGCATTTTTTTAAATTTCTTTTTGCCTTTTTCTGAAGAGGAAACATTGTTTGACATGATCAATGAATGGGCAACCAAATTCTGTCCAAATTTGCAAATTTATATTTTTTTTAATCAGTGCCAAACAGCATTATTTAGTGATGAAACTTTTCAGCTAGAAGATTGCCCAGCTCACTCCCAGCCCTATTTTTATATAGCACACAATACAGCTTTAAAATTAATCTCCTATGTATTAATATAGGTGTTTTATTCTTAGTACCAAATGTATTTACTTTCTGTATACATATGTACACAAGCTCTTACCGCATCTAATGTGTGGTAACCCATGTGTGGTAATCTAATGGAACTGTAGAAACCTATAGCTTGTAAATCAGCATCACAACAATTATCTTCAGGTAATGTCTCTAAGCTTCTCAGGACCTAACTAAAGGAAGCCAATCATACAAGACTTAGGAAGTGGATATATTCTAATCCTAAAAACTTTAAAATTACTTAGCTATTGCTGTGCAATTCTTGATCATTATGGTAATCAAAGAAACAAAAGCAGTGTTTCTCTATGTTGTAGCATTTATTTTTGCTGTGCAACTGAATTGTTGAGAGTGGGTTTTGTTTCACTTCATTAAGTCTACTTTTTTATTTTGAAATATTGCCCTTGAAATCATGAACAAGTGAAAACAGTTTATTTTCATGAAGCCAAACAGAATTTAATACAGTTTTTCTTTCTTTCTAAAGGCCCAGTCTGTTCCACTGGTTTGAGTTACAGGATATTCTGACTTTGAAATTCGTGAGAATAGGGTATATAGAACTGTAGTTTAGCAAACATTTAAGCCATTTTATATAGCAGCAGTCACTGTTCAGTTTAGTTTCTTTACTGTTTTAAAGTGGTAGTTGCATGAAGTACTGTAATACTTGGGCAGCTTTTATGCAGGTTAGGAAAAGGAGATGCAGTGCTTGCTTTGCCACCTTTGTTTGCTTGTCTTTAAAGTTCAGTTATAACACCAGTGTTGTTATGATATGCAGTAGTAGATTTTGATGTAAAAAAGTAAAAAGAAGGTACTGGTTAAAATTTTATCTTGGCACTGTGGCTAAATCTGTTCTTGAGAATCCTCTATTGCATTTCATGGTGACGAGACTATGTTTAAATGAGCGGATTTTATCAATCTTTTTTTCAGTCTTCATTCATCTTTGCCTATGGTTAAAATTACATAAATATTAATTTGCTAAAAAAAATAAGATTCTTTATTGGTAGGCTTAAAAATCAGTTCATGTGGATGAAGCTAGTGCCTGACATTGCTGCCTAACTTTAGGAAAGCTGTATCTTTTCTTTTTGTTGATGTTTAAGTGGTTTCTGTTTATTTAAAGGTATTTGTTTGAAAGCCCTCACACATCTTAAAATTGGTGTAATATCATGTAGAAATCTCTGTATAATTTATAGCTGCAGTTAGCATTATGCAGCGCTGTAATGTCACTAGTATTTATACTTGACAGGAGATGTAATTTAGATGCTTCCCAGCTTTTTTGAATAGCTTGTAGGTGTTACCTGTTCAGTTACTTCACTATATTAAATGCCATTGGTTTTACCTTAATGTACCTTTAATAAATTTAAAAACCTCATTGAGCAACATCAACAAAAAAAAATCTTTAGTGGAAATTGAAATATTAATATCAGTGATAGAGGGTTAATAGAATGTCAGGAAAAAATACCATCTGGAGGATGAAAATGCTTTATTTGTAAGTTCTAAATTGAGAATGATTTCAAGGTGTTTTAAAAGCTGTAATGAGTCCCAAAATACTGGGGAATATGCATCCTAACAATGCAGTGTGTAACTCAACTGTTGGTATTACATGTAAACAGAAAATCTAAAGCACTTTCTTGAATAATAATGAAACAAAGCACAGAAATTAATCTCCATAAAAAGTCCCCAAGGGAATAAAAGACAGATGACTTTGTGAATAGCATTCTGGTGTGCAAGGAGAGGAGACATTTCTCATCTTTCTGTTGATGAGTAGTGTTTATTTACTCACATGGATTAAGTTTTGATATTCCTTTTCCTTATTTTCTTGAGCCAAGGATGTTTGAATATGCCTACCTGTTTCCACAGAATGAGGCATAAATTGAGTGCAGATGTTTCTAGATTATGTGGATTCTCATTGTGTATCAATACGTAAGTGGTATTTTCAAAGTTTCTTTGTTAAAGCTCCACTTAGACTGAAAAAGAGGAAACCGTTTTCCTTCCATGCTTCCAGAAACAGCTCACTTAATAATAGCACTTAAAGCTTTGTCTGTTCTGTGGCTTGATCTTGAACTGAACTTGTTTCTGTTTTCTTAGTCGGAAATGCATGTTGTAATGGTTAGATTTATCAGCTGCGAATAAGGATGGGATCTATTTTGGAGACCTGAGATGTAGAAGACTTAAGGTAATCTCTGTTCTGAATATGAATAGAATTATTTACATATTGGATTTCTTGAGTTCAGTTGATTGGATATTTAATAGAGCAGCTTCTGGAGTCATGTTGAGTATTATGGTTGTAACCCTTTGTGCTTTCAGACTTATAACTGTATCTACAAGTGCCAGATGTATGGAAATTGAGCAATACTGGTAGTCATCTTGTGTGTGTATATACATACACACATGCTGTTACTCTAAACTTAGATCATGTGCTCAAAGTAATAAAAATAATCAAGGTCCAAAAAAATTAACTAAAAGGTGATTTTTTTTTTAAATCATAATTCTCAGATGAACAAAGGTGCCTATGTTGCTGATTTAAAAATTTGTCTTTAAGTTTTCAGTGTCCAGAACTTTTCACAGACGGTTATATTGTGTTTAATCATTGCTTGTAACTACCATGCCATAAATCAAGCCAGTACAAATAGGGCCCTTGAAGTGTTAGCCATTCCAGTCCCGTTCTTAATGAGTAACCATTGACATTTCAGTAAACATCATTGTGTTGGATACTAAATGTGCTTTCTCTGTTATTATCAGATGGAGACAAGTTAAGTTATCATGTTTAAAAGGAATTACTGAAGGTCAAATACAGAAATGATACAAGAGAAATACATATTGCCCACTCCTCCTCCACATGTGCTTTTGTTTGTAGATAAGTAAAGGACATTAAATCTTTCTCTAGTGTTCTTAAAGAACAAACGAAAGCTGTGAGCAAGTGTTTGCAAGCTTTTATTTTATCGTAAGAGTTGCTGTCAGTGTGCAGGGTATTTACACGATGAGCTAATACCTGAGGATAATGCCCAAGAATATAGCCAGAGATGCCTGGCACCTTCATTAGAACTTAAAAATGTTAAACCATTTCTGCATAACTAATGTGGCATTAATATGCTGCAGCCATAAAGTGATAGTGTATGAAGTATAAACAATTCTAGCACCATGTGATGGTTGACTTCACACCAGACCATGAGAAGCAGCAGTAAATAAAACCCATGACTCTTCATATTTTAGTAATGTTTTTACCTTATTGATTAGAAATGCAGTGTAAATAAGAGTCGCACAGTTTAAGTTAGCAGATCTTTTTCTTTGCCCATCACCTTGCTGATCAATGGCTCGATTTAGAAATAATAAAATATATCTCTGACATCTCTTTTGAGATAGATTGGTTAAATAGTGTGTGTTCAGCATTTCTGTTTTGCTTTGCCTTTTTAACAGTGGGGATTACCACACACCTAAGGAGTAAGTGTAGAGCTGTAGATCAAATCACAAATGCAGTGTAAATGCATCAAAACATTCTGCAAGCATAAGCACCACATCAGTTAAAAATATTGTGTAAAAGAATATTAAGGATCTGGCTTGTACTTCTAAATAAAGCTATTGAGAGCCACATCGTTTGTATGGAAGTGCATGGCTATTGTACCAGAGTACCTTTAGTAATTGTCTTTCTTTCCAAATAAAACTGAAGAGGTTTTTTTGTTGTTGTTGTTGTTTTGTTTGTTTGTGAATTGTATTCTATGTCTGTGCTTTTCTACATGTGAAAAAGGATACCTTTCTGGAGGAATTTAAAATCAAAGCTGAATGCTTAGGACACATACCTCTAAATATTACCCCAAACTGGCTACATCCTCAAAAGGAAAAACCCCACCAGGTAGCACTCCCCTGTTGCATCTTACAATACAGTATGAAAAATCTACTGTGGCCCTTTCTCTTAAGAATTTGATTAGTTTTTTTTAAAAAAAGAGGGAAATAATAGGTGAGATTGAAGGAGTCAAAATCATGGAATATAATCAAAGGGAAAGTGCTCTTAGAGAAGAGTGTTACTGTTGGGTGTCTGTCCACAGAGACCACTGCCTATTTCTTCTAATGTGATAGTATGGTGCTAGGGAAAAGCTGAAGGTTCAAGACTTCAGGTTGTGCATCATTTAGGGAAGATCCAGGGAGAAAAGTAAGATGAGAAATCAGTCTAAAGGGAAGGAAACCAGCTGTATTTGTAGAGCTGTGCAAAACCGAATATGCTCAAGTGATTTGGAAATGCTACAGGAAGAAAAGGACAGGCAAGGTGGAGCCGAAGGATGTAGCTGCGTGGCTGCAGCAGTAGAAAGGGCATGGAGGGCTTGGTGTGATGTTCCAGATAGGTGCTGCCTGCTTCCTGATGTCACCTGACAGAAAATTGGCAGGTCTGTACAATTCCAAATTTGCCTTGACTGATGTAATCAAACACTGAACTACTTGTTTAAATATTTGTAGTGGCTTGTACATGTTCTTCCTCTACCTCTGAGCTTGTGTTAGATTATAGCAAGGTCCTCTACAATTAACTTCTTTTACTTTTTCTGTTTATGTGAAATCTCAGGGGAAGATTCATGGCAGCAGGCTCAGCAAGAAAACTGAGCTTGACAGCTTTTCTGGAACTAACATTGGAACATGATATCCATTGATAAATCAACTGTGAATCCCCCCCCCGGTTGAAGTTGTGCTTGTCTTTGTCGTCTTCATTAGACAGTTTCACTTTGTCTTGGATTTTCCACTTGCATTTTGTGTCCCTAATTCTTGTCGTTTTTAAACAACTTGTTTTGAGAAACGCCAGGAAACTGGAGGACAAAGGGGAAAGTGGAGGGTCTGGGCATTTTTCTTCTTTTGCTCTCTGGGACATCATCAGTGTACGTGTACATGTGTGCTCATAAGTATTTTGTAAAGAAACTTGTAATAACTTCAGATCTGGGAGGTAGTTAGGAAAGCATTTCCAGTTTTCCACCAGGAAGGGAAGGAGTCTCCTTGGGCTGAAATGAAGGGGCACTGCTGGCTCACCTGTGTGCTCTGTGCTTCAGTTTGTCTTCTGTAGAGCAGGGCTTGAGATTTCCTGAGTCTCGTTTTTGTCTCCTGTTAGAGTGAAAACTGCAAAGCTATGTTGGACAGCTTATCTATCCTAACCTTGACCCCTGAGGTTATGGTGAATTCTAGGGGGAAGTTATGTCCTGGTATTTTTATTTCAATGAAATCTGTGGAGCAGCTTGTGGTTTATGTGAAGAGCATGAGAGAGCTAAAGGAGGACAACAAATCTGTTACCAACTTTCTGGAATATTATTTGAACGTGAGAGCATGACTTAATGATGGTGGGCCTCAGAAAAAAAATGTATTAATGGGAATCTCATGAGTGATAAAGTTTGAAATAAATTAGAAGTGGAAATGAGGGATTTTTCAAACAGAGCCACACTCCAGTAAATCTGATTATCTACTATAAACTGATACCCAGAAACAACTTAAATACCAATTTCCTACACTGAGGATGAATGAGTTCAATTCAAGGCTATCATGCCCAGAATTTGCAGACAGCTCATTGTAATTAAGAAATAAACCTCCAAGTTGTTATCTCAATTTTTTTCTGATGCCTTGCCTGGGGGTCACAAATGTGTTCTTGATGCCTGCTGTCTACAGGCACTAAAAGACTTAAATAGCACTGTGCCTATTAACAGAAGTTGTTTGTTTGCATTTGTGCGAAATTCCCCTCCAAAGCTGATTTAGTGTTCCAGCACAAAAGGGCTGTGGGATTACAAAACTGTTAATAGATGAGAAGACAACTATATGTACCATGAAGGTGATTATAACCACAGGAAACTTGTATCAAAATTGCTTTAGGACATAATTGTATAGTATGAAAACTTTTAAAAGGTTATTTCCTTAAACTGTTAGTAAAACTTCTGCTATGGTTTCAGCTCCTAGGGACAAAAACTTAAGTACGGTATGTGCTTTGTGTGCAGAATAAAACAGGAGCTCTTCTTCTGATTGTTACCCTGGGAGTTGAGCATCCTGTTACATTTGAGTAAAAATGCATGGTTCATTACAAAGAGAAAAACAGAACTGTCTCTACCGTAGTGATTCAAACAGAGCTCCCTGTAAGTACTAGTTATTAAGAGCTATGACCATTTAAAAGAATTACTATTTTAGCTCTTATAAATGTTTTGATGATTTTCCTAATGCTGGATGAGATATGTATAATAAAAAAGAAGGGCAGAAAAGGACACAGTTTCAGATTGTTTCTGAGGAAGCATGCAGCTACAGTTGGGCAGCAGATGAGCTGTATGGGCCTAAGGGATGATGATAACAGAATTAGTAGAAATAAAGATTTGTTTCCTGCTTGCTGAAATAACTCATCTGTTTGGGGGAATATGTAGACGATACTCCCTGAAGTGGAATTCATTGTGTCCAGTTTCTGAGCAGTCCCAGATTATATCCAAATTCACTTTTACCCTTCTGGTAAACATAGTTAATGGGGAAATAAAATAGCAATGTTTTATCTGCCTATGCCTCTTGGTCTTAGAATTCTGTGATAGATGTTCCACTTGCCTCTGAAGGCACGTTGCCCTCTCTCCAGCGTGCAGGACTAATCTTCCCTTCTGGGTATGTGTTTCTTCTCTCCAGTTCTTCCCTCTTCTCACTTGCCCACCAGTACTGTTTGGGAAGATGCTTAAGTACTTGTAAGTATAGTGAGGACAGCTAGCAGTGGCAGGGTAAATAGGTCTAAATAAAGAGTCAGTGGGCAGGTATTTCTAGCAGAACTGGAGCAGATTCTGAGATTGCTGGATTGTAAAGCACCATCAAGTGCCTATTGGATGTTAGTATATAGGCAGCTGGGCGCTGCTTAGGTTTTTATCCTAAACCTTTGAAAACCTAGAGGTTTTCAAAGCAGTAAAGCTTAGTTAAAGCTATGCTTAGTCCGTGGTGGTTTTTTTTGTTTTTTTGGTTTTTTTTTTTATATTTCATGGGATCTCTGTTTATAAGCAGAGCAAAAGGAACAGAAATGCTCTGTAGAAGTTTGAAGATCTTGGGGCAACTTGTCAGCCTTCCAAGGATATTGCAGGTGGAGGGGAATTATTTTTAGAACTGGAGATCTGTGTTGCTAAGTAGGCATCCAGTCCTGCATTTTTTTAGTCATGACTAAAAAACTAAAGAGAGCGCTTTTAAGTCTTTCTTTCAACATTTCCTGAACAGCTTAGGTGAAGTTCTTTGCTACAGGCTAGTTTAACAGTTTTACATGAGTAAGGGGATAATATGAGGGTCAGATATAGGTTTTTCTGTACCAGATCAAAAAGAAAAATAGATTATTTAGTTCAACTTCTGGAGTGAAGTTATCCCAACAGCCATGACAGAAGCTCACAGACAAGAAACATTTTGACTTAGATACTTTTGAATTGATGGTAGAAATGGTGGCAGGCCCAGGAGAGCTCAGTTTAGTGTACAAGTCCTGTTGTGAATATAAGTCTGACCTGAACAAACATAGATTTATAGAGTACAAATGCATGTATTTGGAGAATGTACCTCTAAATAAGTGAGTATTTAATTAAATTACAAATCTAAGGGTTGATATCATCAGCTAAGGAATATAATTCTCATAGAGATGAGTGCTTTTTAATGAATGGTATTCAAGATGACAATTGTCAATTTGAATTCTGGATACTGTAGACTTGCTGGAATTTTATCTCACTGAAAAATTAATTAAAATCAGTTCATTCCTCCTTTGCAGTAAGATAGACAAAAGAATTTCAAAGGATGTCAGATAAAAATTCTTTGCATAGTAAATGGTTCTAAGCTGTTTGTAGAATGAATGAAAGGAACTTGGCAACAAGTGGCTCTGAATGTGTTTAAAAAAACCAAAAGAGACATGGAGTTTGGTTGCTGCAAAACAATTTTACCTTTTCTTCAAGTTGCCTTATAGGTCTGAGGCCATAATTTATAATGATAAAGTGACTGACTGGGATTTAAAGCTCCTTTTCTGAATGAATTTTGAATGTAAGTCTTATCTGCATAGCGCTTGAGGCTATGGACTTTCAGCCTGTTATTCTTAAGAATGCTGATATACTTCTTAGGTTTGGGTAAGAGGAAATATAAGTATCTGTAGCCTTCAGCCACAGAATAGCAACTGTATCTGGTGGGCATGCTAAGCAAATAGCCATGAATTTTGCAGGCCTGAGTACCGCATTGGTTTACTATGCAGTGAACAGCTTATTGCAACTCACAGGTCTCTCATCCGTGTGAATAAAAAATAAAGAAAGAAGACATTGAATTAATTGTCAGTAGAAATATGCAAGAGAACTTCTTTGTGTTTCTGGGGCCACTGACACAGCTCCTGCTATTTTTCATCACCTAATATTTTGCACACTATGGAGAAGATACTTTCTATGCCAAAACTTAAACTTCTGTTACTTAGTATCTACTTCTTCAGCAGAGGGAGTATCCAGCAGGAAGTGCTGGTTGCATACCTGTGCCTTCATCAGGATTTTCTGTTGTGTCCTGACATATTAACTGCTTATACAATTATTCATGTAGTTCATTTTAAAGGATGAATCGCTAATTCATTTGTTTTATGTCTTGTTGGGATTTGCAGTTCTGAGATTTGTCCAGCTACTTCTGCATTGTGTTTACAATAAGTATTCAGTTATTTGTAATTTGTCTCTTCTGGCACTACTGTTATTATTTGCAAATCTTGTAGATGGGATTCCTTTTTCATTGCTGCTTGTTAGAGAGCTGTGTTGCTTTATTAACAGTAATAGTCTGTCTTTCCATCTGTGACAACTTTTCTTTGGTAAGCTCAGTGTTCTTTATAAATGCTAAAGGGTTGTTGCAGTGCTCAGAATTTGAACTGGATGCCAGTCATAGTGTTATGGGCAAATTACTTATGGAAGGGTCAAGGCATCAAGAGGTTAATGGGAATTAGGCACCTGTGGACGTTAAAAATAAACTTTGTAAATGCCTTGTTTAAGAATTTCAGAGAAGGCTGGGAAAGGCTTCAACTATAGCTCAGATCTTTTACTTATGAGCTAACCTTCCTGTTAACAGAAAGGTTTCCCAGTGGAAGACCAGGGAGGTCTGTAAAACTTTTCTTGTTTGGTTTTTTTTTCCTCATATGTCAAGAAGTATTTCAGTATTAAAGCATATCTACAGGCACTGAATATACTGCTATTAAGTAGTGAAAGTTAGTGATTGTAAAGTGAAACTGTGTGTACTTTGGTATACTTAATGTGAGTAGTACAGCCAGCATTGGTACTGAATTGAGTGCAGTATTACTGTGAAATGATTGATATGTTGCTTTTATAACAACATAACAGCTGAAGTGATTTTTCAGCGTCATTTGGAAACAGATACTTTATTTTCAGTTGTCATAATATTCCACTTTAAGATAAATGTACCACCCAACAGTGATAAATGTAATTTGTACTCTGTTTTTGAATCAGCTTGGTATTATTTTTATGTATTGCTTGTGCTTTAAGCTCCATCATAAGAATAAACTTTTCCTTGCTTTATACTTTGCCTTTTAATTTGGGCAAACTTTTGTGTGGAACAATACTGTTTGTTGGTTACTAGGTGTTTTATCTCTGTGAGTATATCTGAATAATTATTAATCAATGTATGCAATTAATTATTTGGTATATCTACAGCAGATGAGATAATTCATACCCATTCCAGGTGAGTTGTCTGTTTTCGTGTTCATAGTGGAAACATGATCTTGAATTTATTCCTTCCTCTTTATGTAATAGCTTTGCCAAGTTTCTCAAGTGAAACTTGAGAAACAAGAAGTGAAAGGTCTTCAGTACTCAAACTTGGGAAGAGTTAGGAATATAGCTAGGCCTGCAATAAACTTACACAGTCCCAGTTGATCTTTTATGGAGTTTCAAATGAAGTGTAAAGTGCTAAAATAAATACTTTTCTCCTCCCCTTCTTTGTCACATTGTATTTTATTCCCAGATTTTAATGAAAGTACTGGTATTAAACATGAGCGTATTGCAGTCCTACTTGGTTGTGCCATGGTGGTGCTGGGTAGGGAAGAGCTCATGTGTGAATGTGCTTCACCAGTGTCACAAAGTTGATGGTTTCCTTTGGGGCTGAAGGCACCTGGGACCTTGCTGGGCTCTTGTCTTCCCTGCACTGCATGGAACTGAGGAACGGAGGAGGCTCAGTGTGGAGAGGAGTGCGGTATGAACTTCTTAGATTGTTTCTCTCAAGGGTGGGCTATATGGAGGATCAGTCAGCAAATACAATTTGCAGACTGACAGGACCAAGGAGCTCCAGTGCTATGGAGTCGTCAGCAGCTAACTGGTAAAGGGTCAGGTGTTAGTGGAAAACTTCTTAGAATTTGACATTTTGTAGTGTTACACCTCATTTCCTAACAGGACATAGCTTAGTTCCGTTCCTCAGAGACTGGCAGTGTTCTAGATTAAAGATGATAAAAAAATTCATAGGAGGGGGGATCAAATCTCTGTCTGAAGCCTTTCAGCTGTGCAGAAGCTTTCTACCCTTTTTTGATTGTTTGCTCGGTCCTATAGCTCCCTCAATTTAGTGTATTAGGTTGAAGAGCTTCAGTGAAACTACCAAATGCTTTTGGAATGCATGAGCTCCCAGCTGCAGAGCGGGAATGAACAGCTGCTGAGCAGATGATGTGCCAGTTCTGTTACGCTTGTCTTTGTTCCTGCTGGACTGGGGGACAGGGCAGGATGCCCTTCTACTCTGGCGTTTCTTACTTACTCAGAAAATACCAGCCTGGGCATCAGCAATGTCAGACTTCAGCTGGTTTGCTTTATCCTGAATTTCTGGGAAGTCATTACAGTGCATGCATGTAGCCAGTTGCATTTTGTAAATTTCACAGGGATTGCTTTTGAAATGTAATTTTTATTAAATACATTTAAAAATATATTTTTAAAAATACAAAACAAAAGCCAGGAAATGCATTTTAAAGAAACACATCTGTCCATCAGAGCATTCACTTACTTACATATACATGGGTATCTTATCTAAGGATATTTCATATTTGGCAAGAATTTCACAGTGCTGAATGCGTATGTATGTCAGCGTATATGCTTACGTGTTACATTAGTCAGTTAGACTTTCTGATGGGCTATGATGAAAGAAAGATGGTGACAGAAACAAATTCATTGTTCTACTGAATATTTTTTTTTGAAAAACATGTATTCTGTGGCCAGCTGCTTTCAGAGTTGGTAAGATGAAAGTGGCAGAAACTGTCTTGCCCCATGTTTTCAGGTAGTCCTCCCCACATGTTTGAATTAGGCCGATTTATCTCTGGAGTATTTGAAAGACTCAAGCTGAACGTGCCATCTTCCATGGGCACTGCTGAAACAGCTAGGTGGCAATGTTCTTCTTGTTTCTTATCATTGCACTAGTCCATGATTAAGATGTTTATTAATAAAGAGTAGTACCTTGTAGATTTCATACAGAGAATGAAGTTAATTAAAGTAGTTTTTCAGAAATAGTGAGCTCATTGAGATTTGAGAAGGAATATGCCTCTAAAACTACTCCTTGTTGCACATATGCTAAGAAACTAAGCTAAGAAAAAGGTAAGACTGACATCATAATAATTTTCCATTCTTTTAAGTAGGTCTTTCATATCTGGAGGTCAATTTATTTATATATTTTGATATTTTTTTTTAATGTACTAAAAATAAGACCTAAAAGATTTTCTAGTAAAAATGTGCTTATTTCCTCCATGTTAGTTTTTTGATTGACTCATAGCTGTGAACTTTCAAATCTCATGCCAGTTGGGAGAGGCCTAATAAAAGACTCTGCAGTTCTCCCTGACTTACCTCTCAGTGTCATTCATTACTGGATTTGTCTGATTTAAGCCTGGTCTAAAATAGGAAATGAAAAGTAGAAATGCATCTCTCTCAGTTCCACTTTAAAGGACTGAAAAATGTTGCAGTCTTCCTACAGGTGATGCTGCGTTGTCTTTATGTAGCTTTACCACATAGCCTAGCAGATAGATCACTGTTAGTATGGAATGCGGAAGAACAAGTCATTATTGTTTGTTACATGTGGTTTTTGTTCATCTTAACTTCCCACAGGAACCTTACTGGTTTTCATAGTGAACTAAGAAATGGCTGCAAATGAAGATAGGAGTTGTGTTTGGCACCTTTCTGCGTGGATGCTGTTCTTTAGTGTAAGGGTTTGTATTTAGAAGGCATTACCATTTTAGGTTTTGGTAAAACCAAGAGTTGCTGAAGGCAGTGTACGGTAATTTTTCTGTATTCTTGTAGACATCTCATTTTACCAAATCTGCTCTTTAATGAGGGGCGTGATCTAAATCTTTGTTGGCTTTGAAAGAATATGATGTATAAGGTTTTTATATGTATTTACTACAGTGTAAGATAATTAGGACAGTGTTTTTCATTCATGTTTCAGACTGCAGTTTCTCATGAAAAACATTTCCTGAAACCATGTTCTAAACAAACTTCTGTAGGTGCATTATTTGTCTTTAGGTAAAGAACAGTAATGTTAATCTTTTTGTAGCGGTCATAAGAGTTTGTTTGAAATCTTCTCAGTTGTCTTCATATTGTAATGATTATACAGAAAGAAAGGGAATTGTTTAAAACAAAATTGTTTTTCAGTATTCTTGGATTAAAGAACCTTTTTGATTAAAAAAAGAATCAGCATGTTTTGTATTGTTGTTCATCGGTTACTTAAAATGTTTTATTAAAAAGAAGTGAGGCTTGTGTCTGGTAGTTAAAATTGTTTAGATTTCCAGTTTCTAAGCTTTTGAGGAGAAGAGAAATAAAGCTAGATTTTCAAGTATTGTTTGAACTACAGTGAGAAAACTTTGTGCAGTGTCGGGACATGAAAACTAGTCTTTATTCTTGGAAAAGGTACCAACAGGCAGGACTGCTGGAGCTCTGCAGGCGGCTGCTGCTGCCGCCTGCATCTTACCTGCTCCTGGCAAGGGGAGGAGTGGGCATCACAGTTGTTACAATGCTTCTAGGCATTGTTTCCTGATGGTGTTTCATTCTGTGCTACACTATTTTGTTTGTTAGAAATTTTGAAGTACAAAGCCAGCTTTTCTGAGCTTCTCAGACTACATGTGGATGTCTCCTAATGCAACAGATCATTATTATTGTTTGTGTCTCTGTAATAACAGCAGATGTTTATTAATTATGTGTATTTCTTTTTTCATCATATTAAGACACCTGAATCTATATGAATTTCCATATATCAAAATTTGGCACACATTTAAATTTTGGAAGCAAACATTATGCTATGAAGGTATCTTGCAGAATAATAGAGTTAATATCTGGGCAGGAAGTATTTTATTCTAGTTCTTAGAATTGGGTGGAAAGTTCCATGTTGTACAGCCATGTTTGTTGCCTTACTGTGCCTTTCAAACCAATGGTAAGTACATTCTAATATGGCTATATTCAGCACACGAAGAAAAAATGACCTTTTAAAATTATTATTGGAAGTTGAAGATTTAGGTTTTACTTTGATATTCTTGAAAACTTTTGGTAGAGATTATTCTCCCTAGCTGAGAAATCCAAAGGAGGGGAAAATAAATGCCTGTTTTCTTCTTCCACATATTTGGTGGAACAGTCAATCCTATTAAGAAGGAATAGGGATCTGGTTAGCTTATTCTGCTTTTTCAGACTGACAGTGAAAGAACAGAGTATCACGGGGTTTAAATTACTCAGAAACAAGCTAGAGTGCAAAGCATTTTCTCCAAAATTTGATCTATTATTCCAGTAGGCAAAGAAGTCTGTAATTAAACACCATCTAATGACTCTCTAAAGAAAAAGCATATTTTATAATAAAGGCAAATTTTATGTGAGGCCATTAGGTAAATGCATTAATAGTGAATGAGAAGATGCCCTAAGTCCACCTTGTTTCTACCAGTTTCTTAGTAAGAATGGGAGGAAGGCTGTGTAGAAGTGATGACGTTTACATTTTTATGTTGGAACACTGACCTGGAAGCATGAGAGGGTTTTTATCAAGAGCCCCAAGGCAAGGTTTTTGATAGAGGACCTACTAAATCAAACCAAAAATTGAAGCACAAGTGAACTTGTACTCCTGTGACCATAGGGAGAGATTCTGTACATTTAGAATGTTTTATCAGCAGCATTGCTAAAAATACTAGTGCAGGGAAAGGTAATTTCTCAGTTACTTTCTATAAAAGCAGGAAATCTGGGAGCAAATATGCCATCATTGTATCATGTCAGAGTAATAGCACTTCCAAAAATGTTTGAGTGTCTCATGTTATCATACCATCCAATTCATAAACAGTGAATGGGCAGAAGATAATTGTATGGTAGAAGGAGGCATGGATGTACTCTTGTTGTTTGTGGTTTTTATAGCAAGACTCTATATAAATTATTAAGCACATAAAATGAGGAAATGTGAAGAAGTTAGTTGAAATTAGGTTTTTGCTTTCTTTTTAAAGGTTTGCACTGTCTTAAAGCTTAAAAGCTCAAGCCACTGAACTCCAGTGTCTAAATAACTTCAGTTAAATTAGAAAGTGAAATGTAAAGTTACAGCAGTGAGTTTCCTGTGGTTATATGTTACTGTAGAAAAAATACACTGTATTTGGTTCTTTTCATATTTGTTCTTGTTTTGGGGGGGAGGAGAGCTGCGGGGGGAGAAAGGAGAGATATTTAGATAAATTTATGCTAAATCAGCTTTACTGCTGGTACTGGTCTGCAACGCTTGCTAGCAGATAATTGTGAAAATGCTTCAACTGTATTAAACAGCTAATTATTTTTAAAATGTTGGTTTTTGACACCTTGTGTATGTCAGTACACAATGGTGGGTTGTCATTCTGTGCAATACTTCTGTGCATGCACAGAAGTGTTACAGAGGAGAATGTTAAGATGGCAGTGTGGTTTTTCAGTTTGTGGGGCAGGGTGTTGTGTTTTTTAACTTATATTAGGACAGGTACTGTGAGATTCTAGTACTTACTTTTACATCTCTTCTCCAATGTACTTACTGCATTGCAACATTCTTTGAACCTTACAGTTGGGTAACTGTGTAAGCGTTAGGTTTGGCAATGTATTTGGTTGCATATTCTTAGCTATGACTCAGAGCATTATGTCTATCTTCTTCAAATGCATATTTTGTCTAATTGTTTTTAGTAATGTTTGGATGTAAATAACCTCGGTGTTTTTTTAGTCTTGGAAATCTGTTATTTCTAGAGAGCTTGGAAGATAGGTCTGTGTGTAATTTAGGGAGATAACATTTGGTTTATTAATGTATAATTGTTGTTATACATTTCTAGCTGTCTGAATGTTTTTACTTGATATATTTGAGTGCTTATGAAAGTGAAGAGCTCACAGGATTAACAAGAGCTTGGCATAGTGTGTACAGGCCATCCTTACAAGCTCTTGATTCTCTTCTGTGCGTGGTCTTCTGCCCAAGCCAACTCTCCCTGTTCCGATTTTAAGCTTCTCTTTGAGCATATACTGCTAATCGTCCTGAACTGAGCCAAATTAAATGGTGTATTTTTAATGAGAAAAAGAGTTTGGATTTCTATCCATATGCTGCAATTGATGTCAAATCCTACTTTAAACAGATGATGACCTCTCTGTTATTACCAAGGCATAAGGGCTAATTATACTTGAACAAATTTCTAGTTTCAGCAATCTATAAGGAACTGTTTATGTTTCCAAGGGTATGTGCATTTTGTTAGATCGGTATAACATACCTGTTACATTTGCCTTAAGATTTGTCAGGCTCAAAATTCCAATACCTTGAGTGCATGCTCTTGAGAAGAAGATAAAGCCAAATGTTCTTAGAAGATTTGCAGCTCATTCATCTTTCCCATGTTGTATTTCTGCTGGAGATTAATCATCAGAAAGATAATTATGATTTCTGCTTAGAAAGTGTATGTGGTCTTTTTTTCTAGAAGCTTATCTTCTGAGCCAGCCATTCCCTATGCACCAGTTACAAATGGTTCAATCTGGCATTAGTAACTGGGAGAGCTGGTAGCACTAGCTGTTATCCACAGAGGGCTTTGGAACTATGCAGATGGCCATATCCTCTTTCCTCTCTTCCTTTGAGTTAAAATGTGTAAATGTAAATTGTGCATGGTTAGGATTATTCTTAAGAATGCCTGTAAGTAGCTCTTATGTATAAATCAGTTAAGAGCCTGAGGCATTTATGTGGAAAGGATATATGTAAAAAAATTCAGAGTGTGTTCTGTCATCTTTTTTTCTTCTTTTTTTCTTTCTTTTTTTTTTTCTTTTAACTAAAATTATTCTGGAAAAGCATGTGGACCTCTACAAAATATACCATAAACCAAATGCAAAAGGCTAAACAGGTGATCATGAACAATTCGGGGTGGGAAAGCATCTGGCCTGTAATGAATAGTATTTTATTTCATATAAATTTCTGGTTTAAGCTTTGTTTTAAAGACCAAGCCTGCTTTTCTGAAAGTGCACATATGGCTAAGTCAGAGTTCACAGATAAAGATAGTACAACATCAGGGTTTTAGCTGGCAATGTTCATAGTAACCGTAATATGGATAAAGCCTGTCATACAGATCCTGTAACACTCCATAATCTGAGAAAACATAGAAATGAAACTTGTAGAACTGAATTAGGGATGTGTGGGTATTAAAATGTTCTATTCCCTCCCATTTAAACGCAGGCCATCTGTTGTTTCCAGATGTACGGCTTCCTGCAGCAGCATACTAGGAATGCCATTACAGCAGCAACAAATACCTCTCTGTATTTTTTTTTTCCTGTGGTTCTATAGTGTCATTCCTGTAAGCTTCAAACCACCTACCATTGGTATTGTCTCTTCCAGTGATAGTGCACTATGGCAAGGGATGTAAAGTTACTCCGTGAGTAGTTGGTAGTATGGGTGGCAGGAATACCTTAAGTTGTAGTGCATATATTTTGCAGGTTCTAGTGATCTGTTTCAAACTGTATACCACCTTAATCTGCTGCTTTCTGTGAAGCAATGGGCTGTCACCTCCCTCAAGACCACTGCTTGCCTCATTAATATCGCTGGAACAAATTATCACTTCACAGCCCAGAAATCTTCTGTAGCAGTTGTGGTGATTGATGTAACAAGGCTAAAAAATAATGATGAAATGAATGTTCCAGAAGACAGATTCAAATGGCAGGATCTTCAAAGGCAATTAAATGTGACACAGGAGGAGTTTTACTGGAATAATGTCTTTCTAAATAAATGGCAAGATAACTATGAAATTCTGTTGTTATATTTAAACTAGTTTTGTATGCAGTAATTATCTCTGAAAATCAAGCATACGGACATAAAAATTAAAAAATAAGTTTTAGTATGTTTAAATATATAGACAGAAGTCAGTTGAAGTTAGAAATACTGTTACTGAATATATTTAGTTTTCCTCTGAATTAGAAACTTAGAATATAGGTATGTAAGAATTTATATTTAAATAAATAATGTCAGTGCTTTTCAGCATCTGTTTTATAGCAACCTATCTACAGCTGCAAGTAGTCTAATCCACAGCTGAATTGTTATCAAACAATTAGGTAATGTTATTGGCTTAAAATAATCTACAGGTTTCTGAATCAAAATACAGTTATAAGGCGTAAACATTGTGTAACAAAGCATTCTGTTATTCCTCCAAAAGAGGAATAAGAACTTAAATGCACTGGTGTGAGTAACTTTATGCATGTGTATTGACAGGTTAGTCTCTAATCATAACTGTAAGATGGAGCCTGTAGTTTTGTTCCCTGTGATTTCACAGGTTTCAGGGAGCTGCTCATGCAAGAACTGCAGGACTGAGCCCTTTTCCTTCTTGCTATTAGTTTGATTTTTTTCCTACAAAAACTAAAATTTCCCAATTCTTGTGCCAGAATACCTTTTATATTAGAGTTGTTTTCAGTGGACAGCTCAGTTTAAGGCAGGCCAGACAATATTATTCCACTGGGATCACTTATTGCAGTACTTGGGCTTTTCTTGAAAATCAAGTACTTGTAGCAATGCAGTGAAATCCAAGGTGCCTGTGAGACTAGTGTGTATGTCTTGCATTTATACATGTCTGATGAGATAGCTTTTGTATCTAGGACATCTCCTTCTGAGACCTTCTGGGAAGGAAATAACTGCATATGAAGAGTTTGGCAATATATTATGCAAATATATTTTTTTAATAGTCAAACATATAATTCTGAGTAACCAACTGGTTTAAGCAAGGTTTTAAAAATACCTTTTGTGTGTCCATGTTTTATAAAACTATCAGAAAGCTGTCACTCTTGGTAGCCGTGCTGAAAGTGTTTTAATACTTTTAATTTGTGTTACACTGTGCTTTTCAGAATAACGAGATGCATGCCAGAAAAAAATTGAGGAGGAGGGAAGTGCATTCTCTTGACCTATTTCTAATTAAAATTCAGATTAGAAATTTTATATTCTTATGCTGACCATTTTAGCATTTTCTTACAAATCCAATGGAGAATTCTGTGTTGTGGTTTCCACATATAGATCAGCTTCTCCCCCAGCACCAGTGGACACATATGTATAATTGAATTTCAGCTCCCAGAGGCTGGACGTTCTTTCTTTTAAATTCTAATAGAACAGACACTTCTGAATGCATTGAAATTTTAAGTTTAAGAAAAAAAAAGAGTAATAGAAATGTTGATGACTTCTCTGTGACTTAGTTTTGGAGAAAGTAGAATGCACTCAGAAGCAACAGTGTACTGAAAAATGAAATTATCTGAAAGTTCTCAAGTTAAATGATTTGAAAGCATCTCAAGGGATGAGATACTGAACATGGGATACAATGAACTCTAGAGGAGGAAAATGAACACAGTTCCGGTGAAACTTAAAACAACAATTTACAAAATAGTTTGAAATCATTATTACAAAATTAATAACTGAATAGCCATGACCTATTCAGAAATGCTAATGTGAGCAGGCTTGATGTTCATTTTGTGCCAGGAGTTCTGGCAAATGACCTGTTTGTTTTGCCCTTGGATTCTGATACACACTTTCATGTGATGCCAACAATTAGAGTTTTCCTTTTGTAGTATTAGTGTAAGTGATAAAAAAATACTCCACAACGTTTTTGACCACCTGGAATGCAGTAAAATCTGAAATTGCTACAAAGAATCAACTGTTATATTTTAGTAACCCTGGTTCAGAATGTCCCATTGAAGCAGGATATGTCTTTGTGGGTCTTTGCAGGATCAGGGTAAGAGGACACATTTTAAAATCAGCTAAAAGGTTTCTGCTGACTTTGGTGGCCTTTTGGTCATGATGCCATAGAAATGGGAGAAAATAAGAGGTGTTTCTGTGTAGAGTCTTCTAGTGTATAATCACCAAAGGAAGTGGCTACTGTGGCCTTCATTTAAACTCTTCAGTTAATCTAGGTCAGTTCAGAAAGGCTGTCCCCTTCTGTTGGGAAGGAATTAAAAGTGGAAGGGACAATTGAAGGTACTGGACTGAAAACTTAAGAGTTTGTAATGTATTTTTATTTTCTTAAGGTGGAGAATGTTTGACAATAATTTTGACAGAAGGGAGTGACTGAGCCAGTCTTATCATGATGGTTTCAGATTTGGTGTCCAGGGTTTAGTGCCTTTGCTTATGCTCCTTGTGCTCAACAAAAATTTACTAAACAAAGGAAATAGAAATAAATAATTTTCTTGAAGTTGTAACTCTCCAGAAAATTGCAAGGGTGAATTTTCCATTTATCCATGGCTGTTTTACTGCTCAATTAAAAATAATATTAATACTTAAGCACCTGACTAAATTTAGATTGTTGTAGTATGAAGAATTTTGGAGTTTTTTATTTTGGAAGAACTTAAGCCATCTGTTGCCTTGAAGCAGAGAGATTTATTAATCGAGTACAAAAGTAAGAAGCAATTTATCTGGGGAGGCCATTAATTAACAAACTTGGATAAGGTTCAGCATCTTCTTTCCTTTAAAAGTCTAGTCACTTCCAACAAATTGCTTGGACAATTAGGGTTTTTTAGGTCACTATTGAGTGAGATGTTCTTTATTTTCACTGCACTCCTACCCTAGAAAAGAGTAACATGGATAAAAAATATATGTGGTTTCGTTTTGGGCTGGGTTTTTTTTTGTTTGTTTATTTAAAAATAATTACAGGCTTTTTGGTTTTGGGGTTGTTTTTTTTTCAGGAATTAAAAGTGAAAAGAAATTCCATCTACTTTCATGTAGTTATCTGAGCAAATTCAGCTAAAGCAATGAAGTAATCTCATAATTTGTCACTTAACTTTCCACCGCCTTAATCGCAAGTCTGTCTTTCAGTGTTTATGCCACACACACACACACACACGAAAAGAACAAGAAAAAGAACAAGCAACAGATCTCTTAACATGCAGGCAGATACCACTCCTCAGACTTTAGGTAGTAATATTACTGGCCTTCACTTATTTTCTTTCTCCTTGGGTATAAATAACTTATAAAGGGTAAAATAGATAGTTGTCAGTGCTACGTGAAATTCCTGCTGAATTCTTCCACTGAGAGAGCCAGCAGAGTCCATGTTCTGTAGTGTCCTGGGTCACTGGAAGCTGATTGGAATATGGGAGCTTTTATATCCTGTCACTTGTTGATTTTCCATGTTAGTGCTTATGTGAGCAAAGGGTGTTTGTGGCATGTAGTAAATACCAATAAAAATATTCTTGAGTTTGTTTCTCTGAAGTATAATAATAACATTTTATCAGAAGAAGGGGATTGTGGGAAGAAGCTTCATTGTGAGGAATTCAGTGACTTCTTCTGATTTATGGGTTTGTTAAAGACAACTCTTGGTGACAGAAAACTGTTGTAGTTTGTTAGGAGTCCTGTGGTGGGAGGTGGGGAGGTGGGACCTGCTGAATCTTTTCTGTTTTGCTTAGGAAATAATGCCAAAGAAAAGGTCAGAACAAAAGCCATTTATCCCCTGAAAGCCTTTGCATGCTTTTAACATTTCATACCATGTTCAGTTCCTGAAATCCTTTCCTCTGTGGGCTTCAGGACTCAGCCCTCTCCTGGACCATCTGCGTGTCCCTAATCCTTTCTTTATCTTCACTCCTCTGTTTTCACATTCGACCTTAAATTTCTGTCGTCGATATCTTGGCCACTTCTTTTTGTACAACTTTTCTTTGGGCAGTCTTGGCAGTATGAGTTCAGCCATTGTGTTTTTAGGTTGTAGGATTTTGTGGTTTTTTTGTTTGGGGGGGGTTGTTTGTTAGTTTTGGTTTGGGGCTTTTTTTGTTTTGCTTTGGTTTGGTTTGGTTTTTGTTTGTGTTTTTGTTGGTTTGGTTTGGTATGGTTTTGTTTTTTTAAATATTCTGTTGTGTTCTGCCTGAAAGAATCTGGCAGGGTTTGATAGCTCAGGCTCAGTGCTGCAGCAGGCCCATTCTGTGACTTCTGATTGACCCAAACTGCCAAAGTGAGTGTGCTTTATGTATGAATGTGACTAACATTCTCAGATAAAATCATTCTTACAGAAGAGTTAAATCTCTTAATATTGTTCTGTTGTTCTTGACTACTGTGGCCATTGCCTCTACTCTTGCCTAAACATATTGCCATTGTAAACACTGAAACCTGTTCCATGGAAACTAGATTTCTGGCTTATCATTTCAGCGTCTCTTCCAACTCACTTTCTCTACCTCATCAGATATAAACTGGTTAATTTTTCTCTTCTTGGATCTCTGTGGTCTATATCCTCTTTTTATAGGCTAGAAGAGGAGACAACTTGTGCCCAAACCAGCCTGTACCAAGTTTCGTCTCCATGTAGTAAAGTGTTTAGAAAATTACCCCTGTCCCGTTTATTCAATAAAAAGTTTATCCATAAATGTCTGCCAAGTTGGTTCACCATCCTCAAATGATTTCTATGGAATGTTTAATAACCCAGTCATTTCAGATTATGTTCTGAGACTATTCTTTAACCATATTGTCTTATTATTTGTTCCCTTTACTTTTCCCACCTGCTTGCTATATTCATTTGTTGTCTTCTTTCTCATTCATGATTTGTAAACTGTTTCAGTCAAATTGCTTCTGTTTTGTGCCTGCTAGAATAGGAGTCTGCAAAATCTTTTGAAGTTGGTGATGGCTCTAAGGTAAAGTTAATGCAGTTTGGAACACTGTTAAGCTATGTATCAATGGTGTTTCAACTGAACAGGTGGAGAAGCTCAGGGTTTATGCTTGATATGTTCTTTGGAACTTAGGGACAAGTCAGAGCATAAAACTCTTCTCGAGTGGCCCTAAAGCCTCAAAACTTGTTTCTACGTTTTACTTGGCAGCAAAACTGAAGTGAAGCATTGGTCTCCTCAGCAACATTTATGTAGTGAATTTGAATCAAGCTTAACTGTTCAGATATCACACACAAATTTACTCCATTTAAAAACACGAAAAATTGTGTTGTAATAACAGTGGCCGACTGCTGAGTATTAGCCGTTACACTGGGGTGCTGTCCGAGGTACTGCTTTAATAACACCTCTCTCTTGCCCTTAGTGTCTTAGCATATGTTCCTGTTAACATTGAGAGTTATGTTTTATCCTTTTGATTAATGTCTCTTACTAGATTAAATTGTAATTGAAATTTGCCATGTAATAAGTAATAGAAGAGTTGCCTTCAGTAATTTTGCAGAGTAAACTGTGTAAGAAACTTGGTACTTGACAGACTGAAAACGAAGCATTCTGCCTACCAGAGAGCTTAGATCAGCAATCCCTTCTGAATTTGTGAACTCACTGCTGCAGGATGCTGTCTGCTGGGTGATACAATTCTAAGTAGACCAGCAGACTTGCAGTAAAGTTGGAAACCATAAAAAGGAAAAGTCGCACTGTAGTCTCCCTGAAATTCAGATGTCACCAGCCTATCATGAGGACTGTTTAGGAGGTTTGGATTCTATGCCCAACACTTGTTCCTCTGTCTTGTACATTGTAAGAGAAATTCTTTTCTGTAGAATATTCTGTAATTCTTTTCTGCCCAATCATGTGTCAGTTTGTGATACTTATGTAACTGTAGGCCTATGAAGATGTTTTTTGATAACTGCCACTCATGGTGGAGACTTGATTTTCTCCATGTGTATTGTAAAAGGAGGAGGTAAAAGTAAATAAATAAATAAATAAATAGATAAATAAATAAGAGAGCTTTACAGGCATTATTATAGCTGATTGTCTCATGATGGAGACATGTCTTAGTGGAAAAGATTGAGCTATAGAAGTATTTTTTAAAGGGGGTGGAAGAGTTAGGAGGGAGCAGGAATTTGCTTGCTGTGCTTCTAGTACTGAAATTCTGCCCATGATTGTCAGTAGTATATGCAGCGTTGAACAAAACTACAGCTAAAACATTTGAGACAGGTCTTCAAGCCTACAATTCTTCAAATGCTAAGTGTTTTTCTGTTTCTTGTTACCTGCTTTTCAAGCTGATATTTTACATGTGTGATGAACTGTACTGAAGAGAGTCTGAAAATAGCTTGTTGTTCTCTCTTCCGTTCATCTCAAATGGAGAAAGATAAATACATGTGTTTACATTCCTTTTCTCTTCTAGCAGCATTGAGCAGTTAGGCACAGCTGATGGCATTGCTGAGCTCTTCATGGAGAGTTTTGAAGAATGCATATTTTTAGTCAGGCTGCTGCAGGAAACAACAGTAAGATCTTACACATCTGTAAGATAGCAACGTTACAGTTTGGAAATACTTGTCATTGAATACACAGTAGGTTTTTATCCTTAACTGTGAAGTTTTTTCATGCTTTTTGATGTTTAAGCCAGATATTTAGCTCTCTTAGTTTTATTTCTATCACTCATTAGGACTGACATTACACAACATGTTTATATCTCAGCTGTCTTCTACCATATGGTACCGTGGAGTTTACTACTCAACTTGCCAGATTGATGGTGAGAAATAGAGCAAGGAAATTCTTTGAATGTATTTCAGTTTGGGAGAGAAGGGGTGTAAGATGGAAAAGGGAGCTACTGCTGAAAGTCACAGAAACATCCCCTTTGTACACATCATCTTCTGACTCCTTCATCAGCCAGTGTGACTTTGTAGAGAAGTGTTCTGTTACAGAATCCCAACAGAATCATTTTGAGCTTCTAAACAATGCCAGTTATTAAGCATACTGCTTTTAAGGAGTGCAGTGGATTACCATTTTTTGCATCAATTATGTTGATCTCTGCTAAAACCCCTTAAAATATTAACAAATACAAAGTAAAGGTGGTATTTTCTATGTTTTTTTACATGTCAATAGTGATTTTTCTCATTTAGGTGGGTGCTGATTTCTAGTGTGTTAGTGTATGCCCAAATCTACAAATCTACAAGAACCATAATTTTTGGATCATTTATTATACTAATATTCCTTTATGCTGGAATTCACTAGCCTTTTAATAATTCAGAGATGCTATGGCAATGTTGGCACAAAGTGCTGCAGTTTAAAGAGAGCAGCTGGGTGCGATGTCTCTCTGCCTGTGACAGGTCCCTCCTGTGGACAGCTGATCTCCTGAGGGATTGTAGGTGAGCAGCAAAGCATGGCCCTACCTGCTCACTTATGTATTGTTTTCCTATTTTCAAGTATTATTTCAGTATTTTCTTAAGCTTAAAAGCAGTGGTTAATACTTTTATTTAAAATAATTTTGACCATGAGGATTTTTTAGGTCTGTGTTGAAATGTAATCAAAATGTTACCATAACTCTCACTAAGTAAAAGCTTCTTTTAGCATATGCTCTAGGCTTCACTGGAAAAGTCAGAAAGTAATTCAGATAGGATGTGTCAGTAGGATTCACTTTGGATCCACCAGGACCCTTCCCAGAGTGGAATCCCAAAGTCTAGTGTCAGTGCAGTGCTACTGACTACTGAAAATAATGATCTAATTGCAGTACTGTTTCTTCTGCTTCTGGAGGAGACAAGCTGAGATATTTTAACAGGACTTGTCTGCAAGATTAGTGAGCCTTTTTAAAGATTAAGCTTCTATTTTATGTATTTTTATTTACATTATTAATTTCTTTTGTGTTTCAGTAGCAAAAAAGGTTAATAGTCTTAAAGTGGCATCTGGGGGCAGAGAACAGACACTTCATCCACAAAATGCATATGAAATGGGTTGTATTTGTACTTGCATATACACCTACAAGTACACACTTATTAGGCGAAGTCTGTTAGGTGCAAGGATTCTGTAACATGCACGTGATTTTGACCTTTTTTCTCAGAAAAAAAACATAGTGCGTGGTGAACAAATAAAAATATTTTACAAACCTTTTTTCTGACCCATTAAAAAATGAAAGAAAATCATTCAGATACATTATAAATAATCGACCTACCAGGAATCGCAGAACAAGATAAGCTTCATAGAATCATAGAATCTTTTTCATTCCAAATGAAGGGTTAATAAACAACAGAGGGGCTCTACAATTACAGGACATGGAAGGGGAAAAAGGGTATTTTTTGACCTCTTTAATTATTGATAGTATTTTCAGCTAGCAGGCTGGTAGGCTGGGATTTTCATAAGCATTTGTTGTTAGCTTAGCAGTGTAAGCAGTGTGAAGTCAATATCAAATGGTTTTGAAAGTCTCCCACACAAGGTCTCACACACTCAAAGTGCTTTCGTGTGGAGGTGGGGAAGAGCCAATCTTGCAAGGAAGGACAGTGAAAGGGCTGAGTCCAGCCTCTAGTATCTCCATGCATGGTAGCTTTTAGGAGCCAGGCTGCTCTTGGGGCACGCAGTGACTAGAGAAGAGTCAACAGAGGAGGGAGCACAGGGAAGGCAGGACAAGGAATTCATGAAGAGAGTTGGGAAGGACCTAGGGACACATTGACAGCTCCTAGTCAGTGAACCCAGGGATCCTAGGAATGTGTCCAAATTTGTCTGGATAAGGCTGTGGGGAGCCTTGCTCAAATGTTGAAGTTAGGCCTGCTTGGATTAGTAAGTTAGACCTTCAGAGGCCCCTTCCAAACAGTGTTTTTTTTTTACTCTTGAATTATTTAGCTTATTTAGCTTTAATTGACTTTTAATTTTTTCCTACACACACACCCACATACCCCACCTATTCCTTTCAGGGCTTGATTTAGATAGAAAAATTTGTTCTGGGAAAAGTTTGTTCAGTTTTTGACTTCTGTTCTGTAGAAAGTTGTTGCCTTTTTTATTAGTGACCAGCTAGCTTAATGTCCGAAGTAGGTGTTTTCAGTAGATTATAAACTAAGATTCTGTGCTTACATGATTGTTTATCTGCAGGATTCTTTCTTATTCCATAAAACCTTAATGCAGTTAGTAATTTTCTTAAAAAAAAAAAAAAAAACAGAACAAGCAAACACTAACCATGTCTCTGGTAACCTTTTGAGTTGGAGCATTTCTTGCAAATAATCTAAATCCCCACATACCTAAAATATCTAAATCCAGATAGCTAAATCCTCTGTCCTAATCACAGTGCAGATGCAAGGAGCTTGGCAGCTGCTGCTTCATACCAGTGCTCTGCTTGGATTGCTGTGAGGAGATTGGTGCTGTTGGTCAGTCTGGCTTTAGCTGACCAGCACACCCTGCCGCAGGGCTGTCCCCATGCTACGGCAGTGCTTGAACAGGAGCTCCATTCACATATCACTTAGTGCTGTCTGCAGGCCTCTGCACGGGGAGTTAACCTTACCCCACTTTAGAGATTCACCTGATCTAGAAGAAGAATCAGATTAGCACTGCTGACACCCTTCTATGACCCTCAGACGCCTACACTTCAAATCAGAGATACCTTTTAATGCAGGGGTTTGCCCATTTGTTCACTGATAGTTAAGACCAAGTCAGAGTGTCTTGATCCTTGTCTTATACTGATTAAACAGCAGTGCTGTGAATGAAAGAAGGGCCATCTAAATCCCAGCATTATTGCTTTTTTATCCTTTAGCTCATACCAGATACTAGAGTTAAATTTGAGCTGTTGAAAGGCCTATTGTCTTTTTCCAGATGGCCTTAACCGAAAATTTTATGCTTACTGAGTGCACAGAATTAGTTATGCTTTTGTTGAGTAACTAACACTGTGTATACCTGAATCAAAACATTGAATTGGAAAGTGTAATGTAGCTTCGTTGTTATCTGGGGAAAAGGATCAGAGGTATTTTTCATGCCTTAGGAATGCATGTGTAGTAAGATTGGCGTGAGGATGAAAATGGGAAGCAGCATTTATTGATAAAGATTTGCCTCACCCTTGCTCTCTTCCCCTCACTGACACAGAGGACTAAGAAGAATACAGGAATCAGGAGTTATTCATCTTCTGACTAATATAATAATGCTATGCAGCCTGACAATGTCAAAATTTGTTTGAAAACTTAAAAAGAAAGGAAGTAAATGCAGATAAAAGAAAGAAGCAGGCTCACAGACAACCCTGTTGGTGAAGGCTATGATTATAATTTCAAGGAGTCCTTTGAGAGGTGCATGAATCTTAGTTGGATGTGCCTGAAATGTCAGAAGAGGGTTGAAGGGAAGTTTACAAGGCCAACAGTGTTTATATGTTACTAAGTGGGATGTATTAATAAAAAACTGATCCACCCAGCCAGGTTTCAGCTTGGCTTACCAGTTCTGTTTCTGCTGTTAGGGGATAATATATCAGTAGTTTACTTATTAAACAGCTGAGTATTTCCAGAGTAATTGGAAGACCAAGATGGATAATTTTGCAACCAAAATTCTGCCAGGTTCTTCCCTTGCCTCCTTTAGATTTAAGCTTGTGTTATGATTTTACAGTGGAAAATTAATATGAGATAGGATATTCAAATTTCTTATCATCATGGTATTTCTGGGAAAATGACCTTCCTAAACAATAATGCTTTATTATATGCAGTGTTTTATTTTATCTGGTGCTTTGGACAGCCTGATATGTCTGTGTCTTGCCTATTGCTTGTGCAATGCAGTTTTTCTCCTACTTTCTTGGATGCTTTTTCTATAACCTAGAAGACTGTGGGTCCTGGAATTTTCGCTTATGTGCTCACAGATAAATTTAGTGGGGATCTGTCACAGGCTGATATGATTAACTTCTGGGACTGTGAAAAAGAGAGCAGGAAGCTTCTCTGGTTTGGAGATGCATGTTTTATTAGAGTGTGCCAGCATTGCCTCTGACCAGTCGCAATGGGGCTCACCACAATTTCCAACCATATGAGGACAACAGGGAAGTTTATGGAATTTATTTTGAGGTTTTTATTCTTGTATTTACTCCTTGAAAGATTTGGAAGGTTCTTTTATCATCAGCTAATTGTCAAAACCAATTAATTTTTGAACGGATACTGGTATGTGTTTAATGAAAGCAATTGATCTACTATTTTCAGGGATGCTTCCTTGTTGTTTGTTTTAATTGAAGATTACTTTGTAGTCTTGTTCAAAGACCACCTACTTCTTATCATAAGGTAAATTGCCAAGCTAACCGGCACCATAGTAAAAATGCATGTAGTTGTTATGAACCATATGCAACAGTACTGAGATGTCTAGTTAACGAGTAAAAAGCTCAGTTCAGGTATCATGACTGGATAATTTATAAGTGGTTTTGTTTCATTTGAGTAAGAAATAGTATATGCCAGGCCTTTCAATCTAATTAGGTGAGCTAGTAATTTATTTTATGTAAAAATATTCTATCCTACTTGCAGAATAGAAATCTGCTCAGCACCTGAAACAGTGGTGGGATATGGCCTTTGTTTGGATGGTGGATGAGTTAGTTCTCTGTGGATCCTCTAATCCGAATCCAAAAATAACCTTTTCAGTAAATGGTTTCTGCTAAAGATTAATTTACATCTGGAGAATGCAGGCTAGTCCTTAGGCCTCCAGTGAAAAAACATTTGATGAGAGTACAAGTAGTGTGTTCCACCCAAATGAAAGACTGCACCTGCAGAGAAATAAAGTTCTCTGGTAGCAGTACTGCTTTGTTTCTTACCTGACTGTTCTTGTATAAGAATTTTATCAGCTACTAGCAAAATAAGACTGATGATAGCAGATGGGAATCATATGGTCCCAGCATGCAGAGTGCTTATTTTGGCTGTCCTTTTCCTTCATGCTGTACCCTGCTCTGATGACCAAGCAGGTGGTGGCTGAGAGAGCAGAGAAGGGTGTCTTATCCACCAAGTTGCCTGGGACATCCCCAGCAGCCAGCACTACTTTTTCACATGCGTTCTGTGACCTGGCTTCTACTGCATTTCCTTCAAACATCAGTGTCTTTCACTCTAACTGGTTCCTGGTAAGATAATTGCTCTTTAAGGCCACCTCTGTCAAGCCCCTGTAAAATCTGCTGTCAATAATCTGCTTTAACTCAGTTAAATATTTACTCATTCTTTCAGATATTACACAGTCAGAATGGGCTGTTCTGTTGTTTGGGTCACTGGGAAGCTGGAGGTTTGTAAACAGGACTCAACACAGAGGCCAGTAACACCCTTGGCATTAAGAATACTGTGTTAATGATACACCAGTAATAGAAAAGTAGTAACTTTAATTAGGTTTGGACTGCCATTGGAAGCTGTAGGAAAACTTATAAATGACGAATATTCAAAGGAGTATTATACACTCCTCATGAGGTGGGTGGTTTTGTCCTTCTGCAAAGATAGCCAAATTATGATATTTATAGAAGTACTACAGTATGTAAGAGATTTTATATTGAAAAAGGTTTTAATTTGTACAAAACCAAAGCTATCACTTTGATCTTTCTAAGACGTTTTATACATAAAGAGTAGAAGGTTTCTGTTTTGCTTAGCTTTCCCCTAGATATGAATTGTCACAACAGTAATATTGGTATGCTTTGCAGTTTTTTGGTTATTCAGTAACTGTCATGATAATTTCTGATACATTTGCCCACTATGTTTTTATTGGTGTATTTTATTTCCCTTTTATAATCACAGTTATGAGGAATTCACAGACTGAAGAATCTTGATAATTTTTTGTTTCGTCCATTAACATCTGTTAAGGCCTTTGCAGTTTGTTAAAAGTCAACACCATATTAAAATGTATTATTCCACTGTGTTCCAAGGATCAGTGTCACAAAGATTTAGCAGCTTTCCTCTTCAGGGCTTCCCAGTGTAATCTCACTTTTTTATTAGAAACAAATCTGATGTGATATTTTCTTTCCAGCATGCTTTGTCTTTAAAGGCCTGCGGTGTTGTTATTTATCCCATTACTTTTTTGGTTTTTTTGCCCCACATTGTACAAATCTCTTCCCTCCATCCAACCTGGCTCCCTGTCTTAGCCTAAGGTTCTTTCTGGCAGCATCAACCAATTGAGTCCTTACGTTTAACAGTGGAGTTCCAGGCAGCTTGCCAACAACATCCAAACTAATGTTTCTCCATGTCATGGGGCCTGGTACAGAGGAAATGTGGAACCACAGGTGGGCGTTTGGTAGCAGATCTGAAGCATAATTTTGACGTCTTCTACATGGTTCTCAAATACATTTTTATCTTTAAGGAACATTTCTGTCATTGAAACTCACTACTTTGGTATTCAAACAGACTAATCTGATGGCACTGTAGGTTGTCTTAGAGTTAAGTCGTCTCCCCTTGGAATTACTGATTACGTGCACTGAGGCACGTGAGCAGTAATACTGAAGCAGAGGAAACATGGCCAGCATTCCTCTGACCCCGACATGTAGGTGAAAGGAGATGACATACTACGTTCTGTTGTATGTCAAGTGCTGTTAGCACCACAGCTGGAGGCAGGATGATGGCAGAATCCATTTGTTTCCATTGTCATCACGAACTGGGAACAGACCCAGTCTCCATGAATCTAGAGATACTTCCCTTTACCAGAAAAAATCTGGGATACTACAAATCATTTTTTATTATGTGTGGATAGACATGTATGTGTGTTTGGTTTGGTTTTTTTATTTTATTATTTTTAGATTATAGTGGACCTAGTCACTAGGCCTGACATGTTCTCTGGTACATACTTAATATTCTAACCAAAATACTGAATTTTTCTTATTTTCCCATAAAGCTTTTTGATTTCTGAGTATCAGTGGTGTATCAGTTGCTAAGCATTGCATACCAAGCCTGTGCCATGGTTTATACTTTGTTCACTTATGAAATATCTGTTGTTCAGTCTAAACTGGAATATGAAGCTATTTATTTTCTTGTTCACAGGTTTTAGTTCTCTTTAAGTTTGTATCATAGATTTCAGATGCATTTGTGTTGGAATTATTTTGATTTAGGTCACAGTTAGTTAGTTTGGGTGCTGTAATTGTTAAATTTGCTTGAATAACATCTTTTTGAGCCATGTGAAATGTTTAGATTGTTGCTATGGAACAATCAGAATGTGCGGTGAAGTTACGGTAATGCTGTCTGCCTTTGAAATATGAAGGTAATTAAATTCACCTCTATTTTTAAGTGTGAATTTAGTGTTACTGCAGTGTCATTTGTAACACCATTTTAGAACTGGTTGATCCAGAAAACAGCCTTATGAAAGTAATTGAAATGATTCAGTATATCTGCTTAATTTCATCAGAAGTCTGAAAGACCTTTTTTTTTTTTGTCAACTGTGAGCATTTTCTGAAAAATAACACTCTTGAAGTGCTGTCTAGGTTGTCTTTTTAGGAACCCTTGTTGGGTTTATCTGACAAATTATGATAGATGAAATATGATATGTCAACTGGCTACTTTCTTCCCTTCCCTGGGTAGCTAGTGGTTACCCTTACAAAAATCAGCATTTGGCATTGGCTGCCATCCAGTTATACTTGAAATACTAGGAAGTAGAAAATAACTGCCATGGTGGAGTTGAATTATTCTGATGGCTTGTTTTGAATTTGCTGAAGAAAGAGATGAGTCAGAAATTGCTTTGAGGCTGCAGATTTCAAAAACACTAAAATAAACTGGAGTAAAAATGACTTGAAAATGCACGGGGTCTGTTTTCCTTGCACAGTATAGTTGGAGTTCTGTGCCCCAGGGATGCTTTCAGAATCCATTTCAGGTGTCATCTGGAAAACCACAAGTGATGACTTAAATACACAAAGGTATTTTTTGTTCTGTATAAACAAAGCGGTATGTATTAACAGTGAAAATTCTTGCTTTTTTGGCCTCATGGTTAAAATAACTGCAAAATACTAGAAAAATACTCAGAAAAGACTTGTCAAGAGTGTGTTGTCAAGAAATCCAAATGTTATTTACCTGCATTTGAAATTTGGTGCTAGGTTCACTGGTATGTTCCACATGTTGAGCTACAATGAGCACTGTTCCTTCAAGATCTGTTTTTTTTTTATAGATACATACAAATGCCTTAAGATAAGTTCCTGTTGAATATATAGAGAACAAAGCTAGTTTCTATTCAGACTTGGGCTTTTGAAAATGCTGGTTTTAGTAGCCTTGTAAAAACAATTGAGTCACCTACCTACCACAAGTAGTATCTGACACTGGAGAGCCTGAGGTACACCAGGGTAAGCAAACTTATGTGTCTCTGCTCAGGAGATTAAACTCATTAGTGTCAAAGCATTCCAGAACTGTGAGCAGATTTCTTGCTTTCTGTTTTTCCTCTCATAATGGAGTGCATTTATGAGATACTTTTCTCATAAGATACTTTTGAGTGCATTATTTTTCTTTAAAACGTACTCTTTTTTTCCATCCTATTTTATTTGATCAAGCTGAAATCAAGTTTCAAATATTGCATTCTTGTAATAATACTTTGTGGTGCATGGATATTGATAATATGAAATATAAGCTGTATAATATCAATTTCTAGAGAAAACACTAGATTAAAAATCTTTAAACAGTAAAGCAAACTATTTTTTAAATGATTTATTTTTTTGAAATCCCTATAATAGATTTAAAATAGAAGACACGAGAAACTTAGTTCTATCAGTCAACTGAAATTAACTGAGTAAAAATAAGGAAAATTAACTTCAATTGATATTTGCAAATCTAAACACATTTTTCATCTACATCTTGAATTGTAGGACTGTGAGCTATACAGTGATCTAGACGTCCTGCTATTTGCGAGGTTTGGGCTGGTTTGTTAGAATAAAGATTCAGGCAATCTGTAGCTCACTTGGGGTAGTTACATGCACTACTTGCTGCGAAGCATACAAGAAAACTAGTTGAGTGGGAATTGTCCATAAGTGCTTTTTTAGATTTTGGCTACGATTGACGTTAATATCATTCCTTAGGAAAAAAAAAATACAAAATACAAAACACTTTCTGATTTGTTATGAACCAGTATTTCTGTGCTTGGAAAAATCTGTATGATGAGGAAGTATTTCTGATACTGTAATGCCATTTACTAATTAGCTCAGACATTTGTTTTTTTTTGCATTCTAATCAGCGTATCACATTTAGTACAGCAGCTGAGGATGTGATGCTACAGTTGAATTGCATTGAGTCTGTTCAGTGTGTGTTTCTGTAAAATTTAGTTTCATAGAAGTTGAGGTGAATGCATATATCATATATATTTACACATTTGCAAAAAACAACCCATTGTACCCTCCCTGTGTGGTGTTTCACATACAATAGTCTTTGACATGTGCGTAGTCCGTACAGCACTTCAGTTTAAAAGTGAGCTTGGTGGGTTGTGCCAGTCTGGCAACTGTCGAAGGACACAGTTGAAAGCTATTAGGTTAAGACTTTGAGACCTATTTAAATTTAATACCAGACTTTAGACAAATGCTTTCATAAAAGGAAAAAATGGATGCATGATGACTTAAATCTTCTTTCTATAAAATTATATGTTTCTCAGAGGATAGTTGTAATTGAATTATGGAATGCCTTGAGAGTATCCCTGTCGGTGGTTAGAGAAATATGAAGGGAAGCAGAGAGACTCTTTCACAAACCTTAATGTGGAAGAGACACCCTATAATTCAGCTATATGAAGCCCCCAGCAATCATATAATTATACTATAAATGCAGTTTGGGAGGAATGAAAAGCAGCATTTATTTAAAAGATTAAGAAAAATTTCTTCATTGTATGAGATGCTTTTTTTAATATGCATTATTCAATAAAGTTTTTCTTTTCTGCCCATCTGACATGCTTCCCTCCATCTTTTGTCACAATGCAGTTGTGTGTTGATACAAACCTCTTAATGTGCAGGGAGGAGATCAGCTTTTGGGAGCTGTCATAGAATCTAGACACTGAAGGGAGGATGGTGCTAAGATAACTGAGTCTTTATTTCTGCCAGAGACAGCAGAGATGGTGTTTCCTGTTTGTCTTTGTAAGGTTTGGTACAGCTGGCTAAAGAGAAAACTGGGAAGTTGATGCTAACCCTCTTGTGTAACACAAGTGAATTACCAGAGGCATGCAAGGAGAACTGTTTGTGGACATTGTGTTGAAAATCTTACAAAGAATTGTTGCCTGCTGTAGAACTTTAGCTCAAATAATTTTATTTTCTCAAAAATGGGGTTAAGCAATATGAATTAGCTGAATGAACACAGTGGTATATCGTGACTGAATGAGTTCCTTGGGCAGCCTGTTGCAATGCTTGACAACCCTTTTAGAGGAGAATTTTTTCCTAATATGCAGTCTAAACCTCCCCTGGTAAAACTTGAAGCCATTTCCTCTTGTCCTATCACTTGTTGCTTGGGAGAAGAAACTGATAATTTTGCCTTATATCCAAATGTGGCTGATGCCACAAAGGGAGAATAAAAAAGGAGAGCAAATGAAGAGCTAGAGCCTGTTTAGCCATCATGGCTAATTTGTACTTCATGTTTAAGAAATTGGAGACTGTTGGGTAGGGGAGGTCTGAGTTGATGCTCTTGAGTGGTGAGTGGTACTGAAAGGCAAGGCTTGAGACTGCAGTGAAGGGCTGAGCAGAGGTCCTGCTTCTGAAAGAGAGCAAAATAGCTGAATTGAAACTATCCTATGCTATTAAGGATTTGAAAGCTGAAAGTGAAGAGGTAGAGAAAAACCTGACAATAGCAGAGCAAAATGAACGTCTAGACCCAGTGTGAAATACGTGTTCTTGGTTTTTTTGTTCAGTGAGCAAAGGCTTGGCTGTCTGTGGTCTTGTGTTGGTTTGGTTTTTGTTTTTGTGGTTTGGTGTTTTTTTGCACTAACACCACTGAAGTTTTTATTTGTTGATATATAGTGTTATTTCCAGAGCCTTTCAGATCACAAAAAGTGATTTTGTGTTGTGGTGTGTTTTTGTTTTTGTGTTAGCTTTTTGCCACCTGAATCCTCTGTAGGACACAGATGATGTACGACTGAAGAGTTTTAGAGAGCTCCTTGACATTATTTTAAAATAATGATAAATGGGTTTAGCCTGAAACAATTTTTTTTCCTGCAAATTTGACAGTGACTGCAAAATACACTAACGTGTTTAGGTCTTGCAGGTTTAGGTTTCTCCCTTCTAAAATACTGTCTGTTCTGTTATCTGTCCATAAGATGTCGAGATGCAGACCTAAATGCCAGCTACCAACCTGCCTTCTCAGAATCTCTGAACCACTTGCAAGCTAGAATTTTTTTTTTCCATTTTAACATAGGTCAAAGGCCCATAACATTGGGATGCTACCACTTTTTACATAGTTTTACACCGCATTCCCTCTGTAACTAAAATATGGAGCATGGGTGTTGCATTCTGCTCCACAATTGTGTCTAGGCCATTGATTTTTGTCTGGCTTGTGTCTTAAATACATTATTTATGTGCACTTGAGCCTTAGAACTGCTGCAGATGCTTGTGTTGTGCATCTGTACCTGGCATAGTCTTTGCTTGCTGGTATGGTATAAGAAGGGGGATATTTTGGGATTTAGTTACTCTTTGGAAAATACTCCTGGGTTTCAGAGGCTAAGCAAGATTTGATGTTGAGTTAAATACAGCTTCTAAATTTTGCCATCGATCTTACTTCTGAGCTTTTGATAGTTGAGTATCGTGATTTCTTCCTTTTTTAACTTTAATGGAAAAAAACCTCTTTGCTGGATTTCTGAATATATAGATTGTTGGTCAGACTTTATGCAGCTTTTAGTGTAAAGCAGATGGTCAGATGGTATATTCTGTTCTCTATAATGTATCTCATGGCTTGAAAATCAGTAGTAAACATAAAACAATGTAATAAAATATTTTCTGTTTCGGGCTATTTTGTTTGATAAACTGCTTTGCCAATCCAATTTCGATCAGACTCTGCAACATGCACTTCAGCATGTTCTTATTAGAACTTTGATTTTTCTGCTTGCCCAAGTGTTTGGTAAATCCTGGTTTCATAAAAGAAGTCACATGCTGTGGGATATTAAAATGCCTTCCAATTTAGGGGGAAAATAACCCCAACCAAATAAAACTCCAACTTTTTTAGCTTGTAGTTCTTCAAGGTTTTATTTTTAAGCATTTTTTATCTGTAAATTATTCATTAAAGTTAAAATAATGCTACATTACTATTTAAAGGTTATTTCAATCAATGTCTGAAGTCAAACAAATGCTATTCATAGTAAGCTGTTTTCTTTAGTGAATGTAAATACTGGTCTTCTGCAGCTAAAATGTGATCAGCATTTTATCATAATCTGTGGTCACACTATCTTCAAGTTCTAAGTGAACATTTCTGTGAGCTCTTCCCTGGCCACATCAGTGAATTTTGTTTCTGTAGCTGTTAAAATTGTTTTGCTTCCCTTCAAGCTTTGACTCTTTGACCAGATGTCTCTGTGGCTTCTGGATCCTGAGTTTATATTTAAACAATGCATTAGTCTCTCCCACCTGTTGTGGGGAAGCAGTGGTTCCTCTCACTGGCAGTGCTAACTGTTAGGGAAGCCTGTCTTTCATATTTGTACATATGATTCTGCAAGTTTATTGCTTAAGTAGTTAAGGCATTTTATATGGAGACTGTTAGTCCTCTTGCGCTAATACAGATTTTGACAGGACAGGCAGCACCTCTGGATTTGATACAGCAGTGACTCACAGAAGGAAGAATTTTAAGGGGAGTACTTTTTTTCTCTAATTTAGTCTGTCAGTAAGTGTGCATACACTGAAGTGCTCTGAGGTGGATAGGAAAGCTAGTGACAATTTGAAATTGCATTTCAGATGTAGCTAGTCGAGGCTTAAAACTCTGTACACATTCTCTCTATATTTATTCACACAGAAAGAAACAATATTTTCCAACAGGCTTTTCCAGTTTTCCAGTGAGCCTGTACTTTCTTAAGTAGAGAGTTTTCAGCTATAAGAGAGTTATCTTTCATTTATGTTATGCTTGAATGTTTGTGCTTGTTCTGTCTAATCCCAGTGAACTTGTCCTCAGTAGTTGGGCCAAATTTAGATATGTTCACTCTGCTGGAAAGGCTGTTTCAGAGAAGAGGAAATTGTAAGCCTAATGGCTTAAATATACAAAGAAAACTTTTTCTGTCTAGATTGGCAAACTGGTGCATTCAGATACACTTAAAGGCACTTGGAAAGAGAGAAGTGCTTATTGAAATTACTGTTGTAAAGAAAAAACCCTAAATTGTTTTGTAAATGCAGCTCACCAGAAATGATTTCTTACTCTGAAATCACAGAAGACTCCAGCCTCATCGTGCTCAGGGTTTCTATGGTAAAATGTTACTGCAGTTGACATGATGATGAAGGGAGCTCTTCTGGCCTGTTTTGAAGATGCAGATTTTGAATTCTCGGTAGCAATTAATACAGATCAGCAATAGCCATGGGCTCTTAAAGGATCAGTGAGAGAGAAATGACTTAGAGTTTCCCTTGTGGTAATATACACAGAAAAGAAAAAAAAAAAGATATGAATCTTAATGAGGGTTTACATTTGTAATAGATCAGAGAAGCTTCATGAAAAGGATTAACAACAGACGGCACAATATTAGTCATTGTTGCTGAAAAGTCTCCTATCAGGCCTTTTGCTCACTGAAAACAAAACAACCTGCAGAGGTGACTGTAAACAGTGATGTGACTAATACAGCTGAATGTATGACTGGAAACCACAGACGAGCTGAATGACTTATCAGTGTAAGCACAGTGTTGACTGTCCTTAACGAAGGGAGAGAGAAGGGGGGATGAAGCAGTTCATACATAATTCATTGTAGAAAAATGAATTTCTGAAGCATTCAGTGTTTATATAGAACATAGCACATGTGATAAGAGACTTCTAAGCTGAAGCTGAGCCTTTCAAGATTTTTTTTTGCTCAAGATCCCAGGAGATACTTCATTTACTTTATTCTTTGTAGATGTTTTAAATAAGAGTCAGCATGCATACCCTAGATCTTATTTTGCAAAAGAGACTGTTCTGAACTATGAAATTCTAATCTAGATGGAAATCTGTTGTTGTCTTCGAGGTATGTTCTAGACTTCTGTTTAACTTTTTGTTTGCGTTTTTGAGAACTCATGACTAGATTATGGCTTAATGAAAAATTGAACCAGTTTATTATGATCAATAGTGAATGATCCAACAGATCAGTAATCCAGAATCCTTGCTTAGCAAGATAATGCATCCACGTAGCAGCAGATAATACATCTATATAGGGTTCAAAACCTGAAGGGTATTTATTTTAATAATAATTTTCATTGCCCGTTTTTGAACATGTAATACTTTCATTATAAGTATTTTATTTTAGTGTTGCAGGAGGAGGCTTAGCATTCATTGTATACCACATTACTGACAATATTTAATGATTCATTTTGTACTTTAATTTTTTAATGCATCTTCATATTTTTATTTTGTATTATTTTACATTGCCAGGATATGAGAACAGCAACATTAATTAAATTGTCTATGGTAATACTAAGGTCTTCCTCTTGAGTAAATGCATTTTATTTATAGCTCAGTTGTGTGTATGAATGCATTGCCTGGCATTTGTCAACAATGAAATTAACTGGAGTCTGCTGATAGCTTCCCTCTCCTCCAAATTTAATATGTAACTCATCCATAAAAGTATTTCTGTTGCCAGAAACATCTGTTCTTGGAAGGATAAACCAGAAAATACATCCATATGTTCCTTTTATCTGAATAATAAACTTTTGGGTTGTGATTTTGGTTTTTATTTTCTATTTGTCTTTTTTTCCCTGAAATACACGGAGGTACCAAATTCATTGAGAAATACCCAAACATTAAATGTAAGATGGAGTTGTATTCTAATGTAAGCCATAAAGATGTAAATCTAAAATGGTTGTGTGTGTCCACTGAAGACCGAGTGGATCCATTTCTGTGCTTATGTTTAGCCACTACAGTAACTTAATTGAAATGGATTGTATAAACATAGCAAGTGAAAGTGAGAGCATTATTGTGTCTGCAGATTTTTTTTTATGTATGGGTGTAAGCAAATACTGCGAATCTAATGGATGCAGTTTTATGGTACTTTTTCTTAAAAAAAAAAAAAAAAAAAACAAAAAATCCTGCAAACCCCAACCAACCAAAAAAAAAAAAAAAACAAAACAAACCAAAACCACGAAACCCCACAAAGCAAAACAAAAACAAGGGGGAAAAAATGACAAAACAAACCAACCAACAAAAAAAAAAAAAAGAAAAGAAAACCAAACCTCGATTTTACTTTAGTTTCTGCTGTAGCCTTCATACATTAAAGACCTGGAAGAGCTTAAAGTAAGAACAACGAATTCAGCTTTTTTTTCCTTTCTTTCAAATACACAATTTAGTATTTTAAGTGCAGGTGAAAGACTGTAATTTCTTTATTTTTCTTTCTTTTGGCAAAATAAGGTGACTTGGCAGTGGGAGGCATGAGGGGAAATGTCATGGTTGCTTAATTAAATTTTTTTTTTTTAAGAAATGAAAGAATATGCTCAGTGTTCTGTCACATTTTACTCTAAATTGGGGGGCAGGGGGGACAAGTGGGAGAAGTGTCTTCTTTTTTGCCCTCCTTGTAGTTTGGAGAACAAAGGCCAATGTCATAGGCCTAGGAAAGTAATTACTTCTTCATACTCAGGATGTTAAGATAAAAATAAATTATTAGATGTCTAAGTCAGTAGGTGTTGACTGTTCTGGTACTGGTGCTCTTCCTGCAAGGTTTCCCTTGCTGTCTGAAATCAGGCTGGCTTTATGTGATTTATACCTAATACAGCGTATTGCTGAGTGATTAGACTAAGAGAACTAGAAACATCACTTCTAAATAGCTCCCATGCAGCCACGATGTCTGTGATTGGTATGTGCCATCAGTTGTGGAACTGCTGTTTACGTAGTCATTAATGTTTGCATAAATCAGGGTTCAGATTCGGTCTCTAGTTCTGATTTCAATGAAATACTACAGCATTGTGAACTTTGGGGTGTCTTTGTGCTTATGTGAGATAAATATCACCTCGACTTCAATGCCATTTGCCTGTTGGCTTGAGTGTACATTGTTGTTAATACAAATGGCGACACTGTTATGTCAGTTCTCTGAGGAGAGGTTTGCACTGTTGAGATTGCTTTTTGCGTCCATACTTTATGTATGTTCCTTTGAAAAGGACTTAACTGACTTCAGTATGGATCTTTGGATCCTAGCCGTCTCTGATCCACAATGCTGAATACTGTTGTGAAGTCTAGGCGTATGGGAACAGATGTCTGCTTACCATTCATCACTGGAGACAGATCTGTTCATCAGTGTTGTTAAAGCTGATTTCTTTCTTCATGCCTTGGGCTGAATCTTGACCTTGCTGGGTTTAGGAAGGGAGCTGGTCGTCAGGCTTTGGCTAGCACTTCTGCTTTTTGAATAGCAAACAGCTGTCAGATGCAAGGTAGGAACATCCAGAAAACAGTGATACCATCTTCAGTACTGGTTGGACTAAGGCATGCCTGAAAAACAAGGGAGAGGAGGTTTGTCCCTCTCCTATGCTGTTTGAGTCAGTGATCAGTCATAAAGACAAGGTGATCATTATTACTCTTCCATCAGGTAGAAAATGCACTGACAGTGTTCAGATGATTTTGTGGGTTTTTTTGGATGCGAAGAGGATGCATGCTTTTGAGAAGCTTTTTCAAGGCCTTTTTTAATCAGTGGAGCTCAGTTGCAGTTCTCTACTATACAAGACCAGGGTTGAATTGGGAGGGAATTGAGGTGCTGTGGCTCTGCCATCCTCTACAGAAACCTTGGTGGTGAAGATTCAGGGGCAGCCATTTACCTAGGCCCTGTGGAACCCAGGCCAGTAAAAATCTTTTGATTTCGGTATCTGTGCTTCAGAGAATCTTTGTGATCAAATTACTGTGAAGAAAAACTGGAGTGTCTTTCGCATCTGCACTCTTTCAGCTGTCAGTCAAAACAACTGGATAGAAGAAGGGGTTGATGTTAAATTCTACTTTTTCTTGTCTAATGAAGCCCAGTTGTTATACAGAACTGAAGCTCGCAGGGCGGGGAGAATGATTGGAGGGAAATCCTGAACTTTTGGGAGGTGATTTTGTGTGCCATCTTCTGCTATGTGGTAGCAAACAGCAGTTCATTTCCACTCCAGTGGTATCTGTAAGTCAACAGTGCCTGTGGGATCTTTCACTGTGAAAGGTGCCATATAAACGTAAGGCAATGATATTATCTTTATTATCAATTAAACTTTTAGTGCTCTGACAATCTGGCATGCGAGGTGCATCACATGAACTCTAGCTGTGATTATTTCCAAACACTATATAAAAGCAGATCTTGCTATTCTAATCAAATGGAACAGGAACAAGAGGGCAACAGGGTTCTGTCAGGATAAAATCACTTCAGCATCTTAGAATCTGCACAGAAATATTGTCATTTTCTTTCTCCCTCTCCCCCCTCCATTACCCTCCTTTAGAGTTGTCTGTTTGCAAAACCTGAGCTTGCACATCCTGTATCTCTAGGGAGTTACTACAGCAGGATTGTTGGTGGCATTTTTGTAAGAAATTATACCGGAGGTAGCGCTGGAAATACTGCACGCTGCTGCAAGAATTTGAGACTTCATTTGTTATAGTAATTCCACCCCCTTCATCCACCCACCCACCCCCCTCCTGGATGTGTTATTTTAGGATGATTATACTTCACACTTCTATTTATGTTCAAGATATTATAATTAATGTTTTATTTCTGGAGCTGTTCTCTATGCCTGCCTGTGCACATATGCATGTGATACAGGCATATTTTTAGGGCTTCTGTATGTTTTACATGAGCCTTGTCTACATCATAGTCTTTGTTAGAGGTATTCAGAAAACACACTTTATGGTTTGTACAAGGCCGATACATTTAGCATAAGCCAAGTTAACTTACTGGGTAAGTTATCGTTCCTCCTGACTTTTAACTGGAGGGAGGTGTTCTTACACACTGTTGAGTACCGCTGTCTTTCTGGTTAGAGGTGACTGCGTCAGTGAAGGATGAAGTGAATCAGCATACCGTGCAGTGTTTCTAAAGTGTCTGGTAGTGCTTCTGGAGGAAAAAAAGATTCTACATTTTTGCAGTGTAGGAAGGTAACCAAGATATATTTACTAGAATTGTTTTGCCAGTGTTTCCCTTTGGGGGAGTTTCTCTCTCTTCTACACTTAATAACACAGTATATTTGAAGAATGTTTTCAATTTTTCTCTTTATAAAAATAAGGTCAGGTTAAAAACGACTGTGCAAATCAAGGTTCTCCCATCCAAGGATATTTTCTAAGCCACATTTTGCTTGGGATTTATGTATTTCTGAACTCTGTAACAAGTTTTCTGTCTGTGAAGGTAACTAACAGCAGATGTTCTGTAGAAGTGCTTTGCTCATCTTCTCCCCCCACAATGTGTGTTAGGAACCCACAGAAATGGAGACTTAGCAGATCTGATTAGTTCCTGGATTACTCTTGGAAAAAAAAGATGAATCAATTTATTGAGCCTTTTTTGAGTGTAAATTACTGGCATCTTTTTTTCTTAAATAACTGTTGTCAGCATCTTCAGGTGGGTAGCCAATGAAGAGCCGTCCTGTAATACAATATTTTACACATTTTCAGGTAAATGAGAGATAAAAAGCAGCAGCTAGCATTTGAGACATTATGTAGATTTATAGTGCAGTTAGAGAACTTCAGATTCATCTGTAAAGTGATGACTACATTGCAGTGAAGGTTTTGTGTATAGGAATATTTATTTCATCTATGACATGTGTCACTGAATTACACGTAGTTCTTTGTAAATTTCTGCATGGATACTAGCAATCTTTCTATAACTGAGTAATGCATACTTCTCACTTTGCAGGCAAGAAATAAGATAGAAAGGATGGGACAAATATTTCTGAGCATATGGTGAATTTACTAGGCCTTCATGAATGATAAACCTCTTAGGTTGCCTTAGTAAGTAGTTAATAAATATTTTCCATAAATTACCACTAATAGCTTTCTGGTAAGGTGTAAGCGGATAGGTTGATCTGCCTATACTGGAAGGGTGAGATACATGAGTAGAACACAAATAAGCCTATGTGAGGAAAATGTAGATGAATCTTGTGCATCCTAATTTCTGGAATAATATTTTGCTTAGGAGGCAGTAAATAAACAAATGATCAGCCTAAAACTATATAATTCTGAATGGATTCCACAAGGAATAGGAGGAATTTTGTAGTCTTTCTGACTGGATAAAATCCTATGGTTTCGCTGTGACAAATGTGTTTTACCAAAGCTTGCTGTAGTACCAAGCCTATGTGTTTGCTTTCACAAAGTAGTGTGGATTGCAGTCCTAGAGACATCATTTTTCATCATCTACAAACATGAAAATAACTTCAGTAAGCACAGCAGCCTGATGTACTGTTACTGAAATGCTGCCATATCAGGATGTGCATCATCCATCTTTAAAAAGAAGTGAAGAAGGAAAAAGGAGAGAGAAGGAGTAAAGACTTAAATTTGGAAGTATTTTTGTTAAATAAACCAATTTGTTTCCCACCTGGTGTAAATGTTGTTGAGAAGATCATTGATGGTTAGTGCCTTTCTGTTCTAAAGCTGACCAACAGTATTGCTGCTACATGTACATATGCATATTTTGAGTTTTAGTTGTTTAACCTGGAGATGGTTGTGTTATGCTATCAATTAAAACATGTATTCAATTTGTTTATTGAGTTCTCTTCAAATAACAGTGCTATTCCTATATCAGCTTTGTGGCAGTGTGGAGATAACACTTCAGATAAGAAAACCTGGTATGTAGGTCTACATATATTTGTGTACTGAGATATATCAGTATTTATGAAAGAGTTTATACAGTTTTTAGGTGTTAATTATGATGTGTTTTAACTATCCTCATAACTACATGTCCTTGTAAAAAGCCCCTCACCAGCCTTCTTGTCAGCCCCTTATGTACTAGAAGTCTGCTGTAAAGTCTCCCTTGCTGCCCTTGAGCTTTACCAGCCCATCTTTGCTAGTGAGCACAACGCTCAGCAGACCAGCTCTCCTTGTTGGCTTCTCTATCACTTGGAGAAGGAAGTTATCATCATGGCATTCCATGAACCTCCTGGCTTGCTTATGTTCTGCTGTATTGTCCTCCTCAGATAGGATGGTTGAAGACCTGCATGAGGAGCAAGGAGCAGGGCTTGTGAATGTGAAGCTGTACCTGTCTGCCTATAGGGGGCCTCATCTGCTCAGTCTTCTTGGTTGGGCAGCCTGCAGCAGACCCCCCTCGGTAATGTCCTTTGTCCCTGCCCTCCCTTTAATCCTGATCCAGAAGGTCTGAGTCCGCTCCTTGTCCTTCTCCAGGCATAGCTCCGTGCACTCCAGATGGTCATTGAGCTAGAGGGTGACACCTCCTCCTAGTCATCCCATCCTGTCCTTTATGAAGAGCCTGTACCCTTCCATTCCAGCACTTCAGATGTAGGAGACATGCCACTGACCACACATGATGCCAGTTAGACTGTAGCCCTGCAGACGTGTGCAGTCTTGAACTCATCTTATTTCCCATGCTACATGTGTTTGCATAGAGGCATTTAAGTCGGGCTGCCAATTGGCTGGAGTAGCTGGAATTCCTTTGTACTGCCTTTCAGGTGCTCTCCTGATGGCACTGGCATCAAGCTGGTAGGGGAGTGCATGGACTGAGGATCCCCTCCCCTGGCAACCTTAGTTGTGTGCCTGTCATTGTATTTGAACCCTAGCCAGTATGTGACTTTGCTGTTAAATTGATAATTAATCAAGTATCCAAAGAGAAGGAACACAGGAAGCTTCTTTCTCTGGTCAGCTGTAACCATGGTATCTGAAACCTTGTCCAGCATAACTTTTTTTATGCCTTTTCTGTTTGCTTTTTTTTTCTTCCCCAGAAAGAGGTTTTATCAAAATTTCCACAGCTTTTCTGTTTGCACTGACACCCGAATTCATTTCTTATCAGTTGAGAATACACAGTTGGATTTTTCTTTAGTTTAGGGAAAAAGAAAAAAAAAAAAAAAAAGCCCGTGTTGAAAAGGGAGATGAATGTAGCTCAGAAAATAACAAGAGAGTATCTGTGTGTGCTGAATCGCTATCTCATTGTATGATCCTGTCTCTTTGAAGGTTTAGCTTTTCTCCGTAGACTAACAGCATATATAGAAATGTCCATTTAGTAGCACTAAGCTTTCTAGTGCCATTCTTTGCTGTGATAGAAGATTGAAAAAAAATACGTTTGGAAAGTAAATTAATTAGTCTGCAGTGCTTTGTGGTGGTGAGGTGTTATGAGGGCATTTGGCTTTAACAGAGCTCTGGGTTTACTGACTGTGGTGAATATGATGAATTCTGTGAGGTGGCATCTGCCTCTTGGCTGTAGCTCACCGCCAAGGCAAGAGCCACAGATTCTGTTTCTGATTACCAGTGGCTTCTCTGATAACCTTGGGAGAATTGCATACCCTGGCTGTACCTCAGGAATACTTTTTTGTAAGGTAGGATTTTACATCCCCAACCGGTGCCCTTTTTTTTTGCCCCAGCATGCCAGTTTTGGATGCGAGACTCAATATAAGGTACACTAAATTGACCACTGTGTTTAAAGCTTTCTCTGTTCAGAAACTGGAAAAAATTGTGGGAAAATATTTCTGCCTCACACTGCAATACAAAACTTGTTTGCAATGGTGAATAAGCAAAAGGTTCAACACCCCAAAATTCCATAACTGCCCCCGCAGTTATGTGGGCTTCACAAGGGACAAGAACAACTTTTCAGTCTTCCTGAAATGTCTTGTGGTCCCCAAGTAACAGCCATGGTATGTGTTACCCAATTCACCATACACCAAATGCACATATTCACCTCGTGATCCAACTGGTACAGTTTACAGTCTGTCAGGAAGAATTGCTAAATCATTTAGAAAATATCATGGTGATCCATACATAAGTTCTATACAAAGCATATGAACCAGGTAGTTTTTACTTGTCTATAGTTGGAAAATGGTATCAGGTAACATTTAAAACAACATGTGAAGGGGTGGTCCACTGGAGTGTAGTGTAGAAATTATCTGGGCATGTGCATGTACATAAACACGTATGATTCATGTTACACATGACAGTGTTGCCACCTATTGATAGAAATCTAAACCTCACATTGATGTTTAGAATGTATTTTTTCCAACATAGTTAAGGTCTCCTCGTGAGACTGGCAAAGGATATATGTATTATTTATGGATGAATAGCTCTTATAGGCTCTAATAATGCCATACTGTTATGTAGTAACGGGTGCAGATCAGAAACCAAGAAAGGATATATGTTATCAAAGAAATCTAAAGCTGTTGATGCTTTTGCGTAACTTAGATGTATGATCCCATTGTCAGTGGCAGCTCTTTGATAAACAAGTTAGTGAGTGTGTCTGGTCTGCACATTTCAAGCTTATCTCTGTAATTTTCATAGGGATGAAATCAACAGTGGAATAACTAGCTAAGTAAATTGAGGCAACATTTATAAATGTATGACTGCTTAAGCTGTACTTCAAAAATGTGTTTGGAGTCAAGTTGTTCTCTATTAATTGTACTGAAGAGGAGATACAGTTTAATTTAGAAAATAAACAAATACCCATTGGCTTTAAATCTGATACTTATGGTGAAAAATGAGTATTATTTGGAGAATAAAAAGCTAGTTAATTTGCATTTCTGTTTGAGACGACTGTTTTGTTCTGAAGAAAAATTGTTTTGGTTTTGGAAAACAGATGAAAATTAATCAGAAGTTGTCCAATACATACTGGGAACATTTACACAAAAAATGGATAGAAAAATGTGAGTGCTGATTTATAGTTGGTGGGGAAAAAAATCACCAGTGAAATATTGTTTGTGTAGCCATTAAGCTACATGAACACATGTGCAATTGCCTGTCATTCTCTTGAGCAATCAACATTTATTCTAAATTATGGCTTTTTTCAGTATTTATCAGTATTAGCTCTGGGATTAAGCCCTTTGATTTTGGAGCTGTGCAGCAAAATGTATGATCTTGTTTCGTGTTCCCTGACAAAAGATAAAAAACTACAAAGAATAAACTTATACGTGAAAAAAAAGACTATTGCTCTTAAATCCAAGGAAGTGCAATTTTGTGTACTCATTGTAAAATGAATAGGTACATCAATTTGGACTACGTAGGTGGTAGCCCCAGAGCTTTATTTCTATGGTAAATACCATGTATTAGAAAGGCATAATATTTGTGATAGCAAAGCGCAGCTTCTTAGCTAAATTCTATGTCAGAGTTTTAATTTCTGCTTATAGCTGTAACATACATCTCTATAACTGTTATACAGATATCAGCATGTAAAAATCAGCAAGTCATGAGAACTGTATGGCCTTATCTGTCTCTCATTTGTCAAGAGCTGATAGGAAACATCCGTATGGCTTGTTCAATCTGTTAACTGTATGTATTCATCCAAGCTACACTGACAAGTAGAATGTACCCAATAATACTAGACTATGGGGATGACCTTTGCTAATAAGGCAGTCCAAGTTACATCACACGTGGTGTACACTGAACCATTTCTCATGAAATGGTATTCTCAAATGGCTTTGTACCATTTATTCACATTACTATCACTATAGATAAAGGAGAAGCAGCATATTTTCTTGAAAGTAATCTTAACATTTCACATAAAGTAATTAAAGCAATAGATAATAGGGGAAGATTTATTTTTTTGTTGGGCACTAAAGTTTTTGAATGCAGTCGTCTTTTGGTTCGTGGAAGGAGGAGTGGGAAAACCTTGACACTTGCATGCCCTAGAAGTTAAGGCTTCTAAAACACCTTATTTAGGGGTCTGATGTTGTTTATTAGGAATGTCCAGCTTTACAATGTATAACTTATTAAAATAAGCCTGTAAAAATAATAGTTGGCTTAAAATTTACCCTTTTAACTACTGTAATGCAGTGGAAAAGTTCAGTATACATAGTAACATGTGAAAGATGACTTTTCATGTACATACTTTTTAAAAACAAAATTGTATCATTATTAATCTTCAGACCTTTAGCTGAGCTATGTCCAGACCTTGGTATGGTATCGGCAGGCTGACAAACAGGGGACCTTTCTGTGAAGTGAGAGGAAAGGATCTGTGGTATCTTCAGGATGAAAGGGTAAATGTAGAAGGGAGTATAGAATATTGGAGAAAAAGGCTGCCTGTAGAAGAGGAGTGGTTCTGAAATTTGGGGGTTTCAGTGAATTGCTAGTACAGGAAGCTGTTGTTAAGAAGAGAAGTCTTTATATTCCTGTTGAAATATTGTTTAACTTCCTTATTCCAAATGACAGTGAATTTGAACATGTGAAGAAATATGTTAGTTTTGAAAAAAAAGGATTAACATGGCAACAGCTGTAGCCCCTGATAGCTCGCTTATAGGACTTGGTTAAATCTCTTATTAGATTTAGAAAGATACTTGTTTCCTTTGCAAAATAGATAGGTTTAGAGTCTTGCAAGGGAATATTTGATGGAATGCTTTGTATTGTATTATCCAGTTGTGGATTAAGATTACTGAGCTGCTGGAAAATGCTGTGGTAGTCCAGAGTTCACAACCTTAATCTGATTAGGCTGTTTCTAATGATTGCCTTGGACTTATTTATTTATTTATTTATTTATTTTACATCTGGGAGACCTTAACTTCTTGGGAATCTGTGCATCTCTTCAGAGATCAACATAATCCTGCTAAAAACCCCTCTGAATTATGAAATCTAAACTGACTCAGGAGTTCACTGCTAAATGTTACACAAACAGAAATAATCTGTTACTGGTTAGGAGTGTAGAGGACTGGATGTTGAACTGGAGAACCTGACAATTAGGAGGCCTGTTCTTTATTCCTTTATTTATGTTCTTGGAATAATACGGACCTGATGCAAAGTACCATGTGGTTCAGGCTGTGCAATACCAATATCCTGATGTTACTGTCCCTGTCAGTGCGAATCAGCAGTGATACATTTCTGCATATTCTGTTGTCATTGATTTTTCTCAGTCTCTGTTTCCTGAGCAGGGTACTTCTCATGGGCAGAATGCTTCACTTTTTACAGGATTCTTAAATAATCCAGTTAACTTTTCACAAATGTGTTTGTTATTGAAGTTTAGAGATTAAATTTATGATATGAGTATCCATTAGCTAAAATCTCAACCAGTACTTTTAAAGTTAGCCACACGGATGACTAAATGCTTTCTTGTCCTGTCAGTGCAGGCAATGCATTTACACCAAAGGATTATTTTTTATTAGGAACACCAGTATTCCTAGCAGATCTATTTTCTATTTTTGTGTGGTAATGAAAATGTGTTTTGTATTTTATTTGGGTTTCTTGTTTTGATGTAAAAAGGCATTTGATAATTACTAAACATTTATTGATCATTTCTTATAAACATTTGACTTGGAAAATGATGATCAGACTAGATTAGTAAGTTGAAATTTGGTAGATAAACACATGGCACTCATTAATTTAAATCTTTAACTTCCAGTAAATATGATAATGTTTATTACATTCCACATTTCAGCCAAGATATTTGTGCTATAAGAATTCAATTGCTCATGTTTCCTTTTATGTTTGAACTCATCAGGGAGATAAATTTACTTGGTGTTTTGGTCAACTGATTAATTTGGGATCTGTGTGCACCAACATTTGGATGTTACCCAAAAAAAGTGATGAATTCTTAACTCACTTTTTTAACATTTTGGATGACACACACGTTCGCTAATATACTAACTTGTCTTTTACTTCCCTTGCTCTGAATAGATAAATGAGGATTTTTTTTTTAATTCCAAACTTGCCTAATGCAGTTTGTTATCTGAATTACTTTTGGACCATAATACGGCTTAAGATGGTTTAAAGCCAAGTCATTGAAGTAGTTCAGCCTCCAAACATCTGTGGTTGTAAAAGGGACCCTCTCAAGCTGCTAATAAGACAGGCTTTTTTTTTCCAGTATTTCTCCTAGTGCTTTTGCACTGGCTCTCATTAGTGCTTTTATTTGAACTTCAAAGAACAAATCACAGGATTACATTGGTAAGTGCATGAAGTTGGAGTCTGAACTCATTTATGCCACTGTGCGTCAGTGTAGTTCCCATCAAGATTTAGAGGAATGCATGTGGATTTATAGAAGAAATGCAGATTTTAGAAAAATGCATGTTCCCACCCCAGGAAAAAATAAAAAATAAAAAATAAGTTATTTCAAACTTTCATGATCAATCAGGGGGTGGGTATTGCAAGTCCAGCAGTTTCACTGTATTTGCTCATATTCAAAATATTATTTAGGGATAATATTGAGGATGTCCTTAATTATGTAACTTGTAAATTTGGAATCTTAATGAGCTCATTTTTCCAGTAATAATTTATGAAACTATGAAGTAAGAAAGCATTGAAAGTTCCAACCGCTGTGTTTCCTACTGCTTGGTTAGTACAACCACATTTTCCTTGTGTTTTTTCTTTAACATACAAAAATTCCTCTTGTCCCCTGCTGAAGTGCAGGGCTGTTTATTCTTTTGTCTGTTTTGCTAAGGTACCAGTGTTACAATGGTTTGAACACCTACTAAATTCCAAGATGCTGTATTTAAGCAAGAAACTTAAGTAGGATTGTCACTTTAAAGAACAAAAGACCTTTTTACTTTGCAACATTTTACAAGACTACTGTTGTTTGACTTAACAAAAAAAGTTTGAGGAGCTAGAGGGAAATTGTGTTTTGTTCTCAGTTGTTTTAGGAATTCAGGTTTCACAGAGAGTCGCACAGATCGATGTGTTGTTGAGACATGACTTTTCAAATGTAGCATGAGCTGCTTGTTTCAGTAAGGAGAAAACACCTGGCCTACTGAACTGACCTGGAAGATCAATTGAAATGGAAGAGTTCAAGAATAATGAATGCTTTAGGAATTAAAGGTGAACTCGAAGTATTAATTAAGGGGCAAGGAATTTAAATAGAAACACCTGTGTGTTCTGACACAAGCAGCTCACTGGCCATGGTGGTATTAGAGGTAGCAGTATCTTGAAACTGATATGGTGAGCCTTGGATTGCTTGGTCCAATTCTCCATGCATGCTCATCCTTAAAATGACTTAAATCTATTGAATGGTGTAGTTGTATTACTAGGCAACAGGATCTGTTACATAAAGCTTAGTGTAGCTAAAGTTTAACCTTTTTTTCCCCCTTTTTTTTATATATTCTATTAACTGCAGAAGAAGAAAGAAACTAAATCTCTTTTTTCAGTCTACTGATGGTAATCTTTTCCTTCCTTCAACTTTTCAGCTATTTCCAATAACAAGTTGACTGTTTCCTTTTTTTTTTTAAAATGACACTCTGTCAGACTCATTCAATGTTCTGTTGCCTAAATATATAGATCAGCTGAAGCCACTGGAAGAATATTTATTTCCCTTTCCAAGTGTTTCAGCTGGGATGTCACCCTGGGACCAGATTCCTCATGTTCCCTGAAAAACACCTGCAGAGCAGTGCAGGTGCTTTTCTATCCTTGGTTTTCAGGCAGCATCTTCACCACATGTGATTCAAAGTCGACTGTTGTAAGGATTGTATGTAGGAGTAAGAATAAGAGTTTGATTTATATATATTTTAACTGTGATTAGGTCTCCAGTCCTGATTAAAGCTTAGCTGAAAGTCTATTAATAATGCATTTGAGAATTGTTGGAGCTGAAATGAGGAATAGGCCCTCTAATGACCGTTTTAGTAGCAAATTTATGTTAATGTTTATAGTTTAGACATTTCTTTTCCTTGTAATTTTATTAAGGGTAAGATACAAAAATATAAGTAGATTTTGTGTGTTGGAGGAATTTCTGTGGTTTTTGTAGCAAATAAAAATTAGTTTAAAACCCTTCTACTTGCAGTACTTTTGAAGCCAAAAAATATATATTTGTTTGTAAAAACCATAAATACGACCATTTGAAAGCTAGATGCTTAGTAAGTGAGCATGTGTGGGAACTTGTGTTCTAGTAGTATATGCAGACTTCTGCTTTTAGCAAAATGATTGCATTCTGCATTTACTTTAGTTTGTTGTGGGTTGGTTGGTTGAGTTGGGATTTTTTGGTTTATCCTGAGCAATGCACTTTGGATCCATGACTATATAGGCTACTGTAGGTAGATGTGAAGCCTGTATTTTTTTTTTGTGTCTTCAGGGGAATTAGTGCAGTTATTTCTCAGCTCTTTTTTTATATTATTGGTAATGAGATCCTATCTTTAGTTCGCAGTGAATTCCAAAGCCAGTATTGACTTCAAAAAAATTCACCTTGACAGATTACCACAGGGGTGTTGGAGCAATCAATATAGGTAAACAATTGTTTAGACAATTTTGCACAGTATTTTCACTAAAAAGTAGTCCTGTCCTCTCAGAAGTATATAGGACTGGTATCTCTCATGCAGTTGTAGCCCCAGACATATTTCACATGCTGACAGTCTCTTGGGCATGAAGTGCTTCTAGATGTATATAAAGGCCTTCAGGTAGTCTTCAACCAAAGATTTCTTTTTATGGGCTACAGAACAAGAAATTACGATTTTATTTTATTTTATTTTGAATGTTTGTACTTTCCATTTGTTTTCAGTGTAATGTAATAGCAGAAGCTCAGATTTAAGCATTTAAGAGAGCAGTATTCTTCACAAGATCAATGCAATGCACATTCTAGTCTGTCTCCTTTCATGCCTATAGTCCACTTTTACCTCCATGTTACTGATGCCTTCAGTGCTAATGTAACAAACAGTGTGCTGGGAAAATGGCAGAATTTAGGAAGGTGTCTTTAAGCTACACAATTTTCCTTCTTAGGCAGATGAGATATTAATTTGAGTCATCTTTACTAACACTTTATAGAAACCTTTTCACATAGTTAATTGCCAAGCTTTAAAACTCCTGAACACCTAAATGCACTTGAAATATTTAGTATTCTCTCCAGATCAACAGCAATGCCAGATGCTTTCTAGGAAGCTTATTGATGTGGCTACTTGTGAGGTAATCTATGTGTGCAAGTAATGATTTGCGTGTTCTTTTGCCTCTGAACTTAATTTTAAGATATAATACTCTGTTGCAGATGTATAGTGTCACTTTCTTCAGTAGTGATGTTTGTCATTTAGAAATCCTCCAACACTGGCTTGCTCTGTTGTGCAGATCAGCAGTGGCTTACTTCATTAACATCACAGCTATGTTTTTCTGCTTCAGCAAGCATCTTGTTTATGTAAAGCAAAGCACAGCTGAGGTACCTGTGCTCAGTCTTTTCATTACCATGCTACCCATAAAACAAGACCAGACATGCAGATTACTGCACAGAATGGAGGGGGGATATGGGGTGTGTTGCAAAGCATTGTTATTCTACGCAAGACCTCAGCATGACCTGGAGTGAGTAAGTGTGTAGGGCATATTTCTTCCTGGCCTTTTACATGATTGTGTGGTGGGGCAAATGCAGCCGCCAGTGACAGTTCTGCTGGCAAAGGCTCCTTACAGCTTTGAGTGATTTCAGGTGCGTACAAATGTAACAAACCAGGGTTTGAAATGGGTGAGAGTTAACGTCCCTCCCCAAATGAAAGCAAGTTTTTTGGAAAAAATGAAATCCCTAGCAGATTTGAAAGGCAGGTGCCAGTCTCATAACCTCAATAAGGAGGCACTTAGTAAGGAAGAGTATAAAAAGGATATCCACTGAACCAAGTATAATGCAATTCAGCCATAGGTTAAAGAAAGGTCATTTTCTTGCCTTGTTGGCTAGAAAGAGATAGCAGAGCCCTAACATATAATTGTGTTCTGTGACAGTAAAAGGAACCTTTTGGTACTTTGGGAAAAGAAAGTGACATTTTTCTTGCTTATGGAAGAAACACAGCTTCACATTAAATGTGTACTACAGTGCTCCCAATGTAAATAGAATTAGCATGAGTGGAATTGTTATCCACACAAAGTCCCTGGGGAAAAATGATTCACCAAGACAACAGAACATCCTAATACTAAGGCAGGGATAATGATTCTGATTTTTTTTTTTTTTTCAAATGCAGCTACTATAGGGGTATGTGTATATACATAGCTATAAAAGCAACAGAAAAAAGCCACATACTTCAGTTTCATCCTCCTCTTTCTTCTTGCTGTGATTTTTCAGATGAAGAAAGGAAGCTGAGCAAAATGGAGGCATTGCACAAGTGTTAAGGAGAATGTGTTCTTGACAAGTGCTTTAGCAGGGTGGTCATCGCAGTAGTAATGTATTAAGTGTGTGATATAAGGGCTTAAGTAGCTGAGAGTTTTGAGACCTTATTCCAAAAAAAATTAACTGTGGCACAGTTTCATTTCTCCTGACTGTACGCAGGGTAGGGTTGTAGTTGTCTTGATCTCCCTTGGTAGTCACTGGGGATAGAGGCTATTGATGTCTTTCACGTGGTTCATCTTCCTTCCAGCAGCTCAACAGGAGAGTAGGAGCCTTGATTTCTTGGATACCTCTGCTTAGTTTCCTGTTTATTAGGAAAAATGAGCTGCAGCAAACTCTCATCTACTTTTGAACTGAAATTGGTTATTGAAGAATATCAGTTTCCAAAAAATTTGCCTGTTTCAGTCTGTTTTGTACTATTTGTGAAGACTGCTCTTGACAGTGGTGCCTAAGTTAGAAGAAAGGCCAATATTTGTATCAGAAGGGCTTGCACTGAAAGATCTGGGGAAACAGGAATTGAGGAATTGGTCAGTAACTCCTCATTGAATGTTTTTGATCCTGTCTAGGACTCTTAAGAGTTCCTAATGAGAAGGTGCTTTCTACAGTAATGGTTTATTAAATACCACAACTGCTTGTTTTTCAGAAATATTTTTCAATATAAATGTTTATTTTCAGGTAAGGGAACTGGTTTTGGGTTGTGGTGTTGTTTTGTTTTTTTTTTTTGGTTTGGTTTGGTTTTTTGTGAAGGTTCATTTGTTTATTTTTTGATACTTCAAACCTTGCACGTACTTCAGAGCAGTTACTGTAGTTCTTGTTTTTTTCATACCTAATTGAACAAACTCATGGTTCAGCCTTCAACCTCTCTCTAAATTTGTATGGCTGAAACTCCATTTTCTCTCTTCCACCATGAGGGAAAGCATACATGAGAAGAAAATAATCAGCTTATCTAAATTAGCTCTACCAATGGAGACAAAAAATTAAGATTTCAGAGGCTGATTTTAAAACCAGGCAAGAATGCAATTGCAGTTTACCATGTTAGACTTGTTTAAATGTAAAGTCGGTGCCTGTCTGTTAATGTATTTTTGCAGAAGAAGTGCTATATGTTATGATAAAATTGTTCACAAAGATGCAGGGAAGAGGCTGCTTGTAATGAGAGTGCAAAAATTGTCCATGATGCTAATAGGCAGAATATGTAAAAATGTGAATAACACTTAAACAATAGAGGAAATTATTTCCTGTTCTAAAGTCCAAATAAAAGAAGGCCCTGACATAAAAGGCTGTTATTACCCAAATACAACAAAGGTATAATTGTATGTTTTTAGTCGTTATAGTTCCTTGTGTAGGTGAGCCTTTATACATAAATCTGGGGAATATTCTCCCTCTTCAGTGCCAGCACAACCTGCACTGTTTCTGCAGTGCTAAAGAAAATGGTATAATAAATTTGTGAAAACCGTAAGGCTGTGGATGGAAAATTTACCTTAAATTAATCTCTGCCAAGAAGGCTTCCACAGACTGGTAAGAATGGATAGATGCATAATATACTTGCAGTTTGCACTACAGAAGACTCTTGGTACTTGCAGGAGAAATTTCTAGCAAACATCCATTACAAAGGATTCTCTATTGAAATGAGAACAAAGGTTCCACTAGAAAGATCCCTGAGGATTCAGATATACCTTTTCATAGGTGACATGCTGGTACAAGCCAGTCCTCGAGGGGTTGCATCAAGGCATAAATCAGCAGTAATTTCAGCCCTGCAAGATCATAGCACTATCGTGAACAGAAAGAAAATCAATCTGACTCCAGCTCAAATAATAGCAGTTCTGGGAGTCGCAGTATATAGTACAAGTCCATTGGGAGGGTCTGCTTGTCAGAACAATGGCACTTGAAGACACTGAATACTTTGACAGACATCAAAGCAAGAAGAAAAGGAACAGTAAGATCAGTTCTCAAGCATGATGGTATCAGGCACGCAAATAGCAGCCTGAGCGATACTTCAAATGAAGGTGATGCAGATATTGGTCTTGTGGTCAGGCAGTAGTCAGGTCTTCTTGCAAAAAGTACTTCAAATGCCTGAAGAGCCTTTTAAGTTCTAAGTTTTAGTAGGTGATGTCAAAATGACATAATAATTGATGCTATTTCTTCCCAGAGTTAGAAGAGCAGAAGTTAAGAAAACTTAGTATATAGACTGAAAAGTTCACTTTCTATGTGTAGTGAATAATGGCGGCTTCATAGAACTTACACACTGCTGGGATAAATTGTTTGAATATCTGTATATTGAAAGGCATAAAACTATAGATCCATGTGCCTACTATAAGTGCCTCAATGTTTTGAGGCTATACTGGAAATAAACACATTGCTGAATTGATGCTGCTTGTAGAAATCCTAGAAGTTGTAGCAAAAATAAATGACCCCCAAAAGGTCATTGAGCTGGATAAGAACAAGCCACAGCAAAGCTGAGGAGTAGACCATACTGGAGAAATCCTAATAATTGGCAGTTTTCAGCCAGAGGAGCTAAGCTGGTGCCAGGGTTTTGTTTTAGATATTTTTCTAGGTGGAGTTTTTTTGGTCTTTGAAGTGGAAAATTGCGGGGGCCACCTCCGATCTATCACAATATCTTGTGGGATCTTTCTCTGAGAGGAGAATGAGAATATAATAATAATGCCAGGAGCAAACAAACAGAAAAAACTACCATGAAAATTCCCTTTTTGTGACTTTGTTCACTGTGCTGTCAACTGGTCAAATCTTTTGTCTCATCAAGTGTGATAGTACTTAGGCTTGTTATGCTTTGATAGTCCATAAATACTCTGATGAATAAGTCTTGTTTGTTCAGTGAAGACTTATTCCCTTTATTCTAATTAGAAACAGGAAAAGTGAAAACGTAGTCAAAATTGTCAGCCAAATGTTTTTAAATGGCCATTGTCAAGGCATCCTAGTATCAGTGGCAATATAATACTTGAACTGTTTTCCACACGTTGCATGGTATTGATGTGTGGTAAATTATTCTCATGTGCTAACCTTACTGTGGTACAAAATTTAAACCGGTATCTCAAAAAATTAATAATAGCGAAGTGGAACATGTTATTTTCAATTTCTGTAATCTCTGAGCAACTAAATTGGATTTTAAAAATTACATTGTTGCTAATTAGGTCTTACTGGGTCTTCTTAATTAAGCACACAGTTGGAAAAGAGACATAGTAATAATTATCTCAATTTGATGGCTGTACAATTTGCATTATCAACAAATAGCCAAAGCACAATTCAATTTTCTTGTCACATATAAATAAACACAATACTTGCTACATGTCATTGTATTTTCAAACAGCATCACTTCCAAAAGACAATACTTGCTTACTCCTAGATGAAATGAAGATTCAGTTTTTCCTATTTGCATATACATATTACGTTTGCCTCTCTGTTGTATTGTTAGATAAATGATAGCACTTACATAGTGTATGTATATGTATATGTTAAAAAATGATATTGTTTACCTCTTTAGTTCAGAAGAGGTCCAAAATGAAACTATTTTCATTGAACTTGGAGATTTCACTTAGTAACTTAATTTTAGGTTTTTACAATGCCAAATTAGGCTCTTGAAACCAAAACAGTAATCATGATGGTGGAGAGCAACCTGAGTTTCCATTGGCAAACGTTTTAACGCTTCATCTGTGTATGTTTAGTGAAAAGAATTGCTTTGTATATGTTGGAAATGTCCTGAAGACTTCAGAGAGATCCATATGGGAATATTGATCCTGTAATCTCAACCTACACTCTTATATAGGCCAAACTTCCTTTACCTCTTTCCCTGTACTCCCTTGCCATAGATAGGAATTAAGTTGCAAAGGCATTAGATGATGTGCCCATGTGTTCCATACCAAATCTGTAGATGTCAAGCACTTGACTAGTTTTGCTTAAGCCCGGACTTTTTTCAAGTTCTTCAGGATTCTTAGTTGAAGCATCAAGATGCTGGGATACTTTTCACAGTTTTTCCATTATCTGAAATTAAAAGTTCACACCAGGAATTACTTTGCAATATAATCATGAATTATATTCATAGAATCATAGAATGGTTAGGGTTGGAAAGGACCTTAAGATCATCAAGTTCCAACCCCACTGCCATGGGCAGGGACACCTTGCTCTAAACCATATTACCCAAGGCCTCGTCCAACCTGGCCTTGAGCACTGCCAGGGATGGAGCATTCACAACTTCCCTGGGCAACCTATTCCAGTGCCTCACCACCCTAACAGGAAAGAATTTCCTCCTTATATCCAATCTAAACTTCCCCTGTTTAAGTTTTAACCCATTGCCCCTTGTCCTATCACTACAGTCCCTAATGAAGAGTCCATCCCCAGCATCCCTGTATGCCCCCTTCAGATACTGGAAGGCTGCTATGAGGTCTCCACGCAGCCTTCTCTTCTCCAGGCTGAACAGCCCCAACTTTCTCAGCCAATCTTCATATGGGAGGTGCTCCAGTCCCCTGATCATTTCGTCAGAAAGATCTATAGTTGAGGAGGTAGTCTGAACCTGTCCAGGACATATCACCACTAATCATGGATGTATTTTGTCCCACATCAGCAGAGCTTGGTCTTTTGTGCTTGAATCTCCACTAGTTAGGCTCACTAATATTAAACTGTGGGTTTCTGAAAGTAACCATTAGGGGTTGTGTGATTTTTAAAGTCAGTGGCAATTCTCCAAGTAAAGTGAAGGGCACTTGTTGGCCAAGAATTCTGTATCACAGTTGAGTAGCTGACATAACGTATGTTTTTCAGTTCACTTTCAGTCTTGCCATATGTCACAAAATACTGCAACAACCTGACTTTCTTTACCATTTTATTCTGCTGTGTTTTTCCTCTGACACTTTGGATAAAATGAGCAATGCTTTGAATTACTTTTGTTAACTAGAATTAGATTACTTGGACTAATTTCAAATGAAGATCATTAAATGTTAAAATGAACCCTATTCCAGTTGCATCTATCACAATGACAGATATAAATGTATGGGAAAGCATAATCCATCCATGGGTTAAACCAGTGTATCCTCTAGGGAGTGTGTTAAATCCATGATATGTTCCTGAAAACCTGATTGTGCATTTGCATACCTGATTTAGAAATACATAAACCCCCATAATCTCACATTGTTTTCTTTTATCTGTGTATCAGTTCTTCTTAAGGGGTTCTATGTAGTCCACTTGGAGCAACAACACAATGTCTCTGGTTCACAGTCTCACTCATACACAGAGAAGTACTGGGCATGTCATGCCTAGGGATCAACACTTCATTATGTCATCTTCAAACATCTATTGACGTTAATATTTTATGATCCACAGGAAATGTTCTTTTGCATTTTGGTTTCTTGTGTTTTTACAAATTCTCAGTTTCTTCAGTCAGTCTTCTAGGGATTGCTTTCTATTTCTTTCTTGATTTTAGTATGAGAGTCTTTCTCTTTCCAGTGGGAAGGAAAAAACTTACCTGCTTCCATCCTGCAGACTTAACAAGAGTTTCCATATTTCTTTGTCCTGCTACCTACTCCATGCATCGTCTAGAAACCTAATTTGTTCCGGCTCTAATGCCGCTCAACTGTTTTATCAGGCATCTCTTCCTGTGTGTAACTGTTCTGTGAAACAGAGAACTTTAATGATGACATAAGGTCTTCCTTTGTTTATAATATCTGAACAAATATTTGAGTGAGATACTTTTGAAGGTATGTACAAGGTCAGAATATTATTTTTTCCCTTTGCTATTGCATTTCTCAAAGATTCTCAAATCAAGAGTGTTTCCTTTGTTTTGCCTTTCATATTTCACAGTTTTGTATTTCAGAAAAGACTTGCAGAATAAAGGTGCTGTTCTTTTTGCCTTCAGCAATCCAGAGCTGAAATACCTGCTTAGTAGTTCATTTCAAAAACCAGTGGTCTGAAAAGGTGATAAGCAAATGGTAGCTTTCAGATAAAGGATATTTGTTAAAAGAAAAGAAATATAGGAGAGAACTGAGCAAATCTGGAGCTGGGTTCTGTAGCTGATTGAACATTCCTCTGAGAATGAAAAATGGCATTACAGGAGGCTGCCTTCTGAATTTAGGTTTTCAATACATGTAAACAGGGACTGTTTCTGGTTATATTTTAACATCATAACTGCAATTACATTTTAATTTTGTCTAGTTTGGAATATCTGAATATTAGACATACTGCTTAGTTGAGGCCAAAGAAAGGTTACAGTTTTTCATGCTCTTACACTTGTAAAAATCAGCTATGTGTTATTCATTATTATCCACATCCTGACCTCTAAACAAGTCTGGACTGGGTATGTGTAACCAACTGGGTATGCCACTGGTAATTTGATGGGGTTGATAGTGGATAATTAGTGTGGAAATAAGCTCATTAAATGGGCACTCTATCAGAGCAGCCTGATAAGAATTTATACAAAGCAGTGTTAAGTAATGTGATGTCTGTGGTATCACTGTGTTTGAGTACAGAGTCTGTATGCAGTATAAATGTGTACAGTAAGTTTTCTTATAAAATAGCTATTCATTAGTATGTGAACTGCAAAGAGCCTCAGCACAGGTTTGCTCATCAACCATGATTATCATGGCATTACTGCACTTCGGAACAAGTGGGCTTCTGGTCTAAGCAGAACATGGAAGTTAGGTGTTTGATGTAAGAGAGGTTTGATGCAAGTGAAATGTGAAAATAGCTTGTAATAACACATACAACATGTATTTAGAAACTGGCATAACTCATGCATTAAAAATACAAATCCATATACATGCTTATATCAGTTTCCGTATTTAAAAGGTGGCATTTTCCCATTTAATAGAGCTTTTTGACTTTTTTTGAATTTGCAGAAATATTTCATTGTCATTTTGAGTGATCAGTTGTATATTCTTTTTCAAATCTAAACTATATAGGCTATGCAGTTTAAAGTATGGTTGAGAATTACTTGCTATTCAGTGCCTAAATATATAATTCATATTTGTGTATTTATATGAATAAATAACTTTTATATATGTTTTATAATGCTTTATTAAATATTCTGTGAAACCTTCAATGACAGAACAGTGATGGAAAGGTCAAAAAAAGTGCTATTTGTGAGGAGGAACGCATTAATGCACTTGCACAAAGGTTACTTACAGGAGCTATAAGCTTTTATGAGACTTCATCATCTTGCTGACAAGGTCAACTTGATATTGATCGGTTGGGTATTTTGTTTAGTTACTTGAAGGCCATTTATTTGAAGAAACAACCCATGTAAACATCGAGGCACTGTCCTTTATACTCCTGCCCTATTCCAGCACTTTGAGTTGCTTGTTGTGTTGTCCTTTTCCAAACAAAATATGAAATATGGCTAAAGTGTTTGATGTCAGTGTTTAAATTCAGGTTATCATAACATGCCATCATTCTTAAATTTAACTGAATCTCTTACTGTGGGAAAGCTTGGATGATTTTGTCTGGTTTTCATCATGTGGTCCTGGTTCATAAGAGCATTTATTATAAAAAAAATTTATGAAGTATTTTTCCAGTTCTCACAAATAATTTATCACCAGTTTTCATATCAGGCCAGGTAGCTGTGGGTTTATGAGACATTAATGTCCTAGGCAAAAATAAAGGGAACACAAGTTTAGTCCGTGTGGGACAGGAAATCGAGGTTTACCGTGACATTTGTCACTCTGGTGCTATATTTCCAGCTCATATGTGAGCCATTGGCTCCACAGAGCTTTATGTGGCTTTGGTAAAGTTGTGCTGTGGAGGGGAGGGAAGAGTTAGCCAGGTGAGGTGAAGATTTTCTTCTTTTGGGTGGTAAATGAGTAGGCAGCTTGGGATCCGTCTGCATTACGTCTGCATCCTTCAGCTATACAGGGTATATAACTTAATGTTATGTCTTCCTGGACTTTTGTAGCAGTGAGTGTAACAGCTCTTTGCTTAAGTGGCTTGGTGAGCAGTATTAGCTGAGAAAAGTTGGGCTGTGGCTTCACATGCATGGTCCAGGCTGCCCCTGTAGCTGGTCATGTATGGCGATGGCAGGAGTAGAGGGAATGTGGTGACAAGGTTGTGAACTGATAACTTGGTTGTGCTTTTTAATAATTCTTGCCATTAAGTAACAAGAAATAATAAAATCACGGTCTCTAAGGGACTTCCATGGATCTTTTACATTAGTTTAGATCTGAGAAAATGCACATCCTCAAGCATGAGGAGATAGCACATACGAAAGTAACACAGTGAAAGGGAAGTCCTGGAATATGTTATGAATCTAATATTAATTGCTTATATTAAATAATTTGATCACTCTGCTGCCTTGGTTAACAACATCAGACATTTTTGCTATGAGCTATTCTCACAGAAAGTGAAGACTGGTTATTAAACTTGTTGTAAAAGAATAAAAACAAGTACTAGGTAGTTGGTTTTTCTGTGGCCCAAGTTCACAGGTTTCTGTGTGTCCTAATAAACTTGTTGTTTAAAAAACCCAAGCCACTACTGAAACCTCCTGCACAATGGATATGCACAAGGTTATCTTTTAGGAGGAACTTCTGCATAAATTTTGTCTCCGGAAGTCAAAACGCACATGTGTGCTGCTGATTTTTACAGCAATGAGCTAAATTTGTCAGGTTCATCGTTTTGCACTTTTGAGAGTGAGATGCACCACCTATGTCTGAGGCGCTTCCACTTGTTGCCTTCATGGCAAAATTTATTTCTTGTCTACTGCATCTTCTTGGTAGAGGCCTGTAATTTCTCCTCATTTTCCTCTGGCTTTTGTAGCATCATTTCCATTTGGTCTGTCAGGCAGGATATATAGGAGAGCTTTTTCCTGTCAGTAACCATTTCTGCAGAGTCATTGGGTAATCTTTTAAGCCAGCCGCCTGCTTGTAAGTCACAGCACCTTTGTGTTCTTCTGTTGCAGATCAGACTATTAAAGCAACTCATCAAATAAGTACTGAACTTCTTAGGCAATAATAGGCAGTGTTGGCAAATAACAGTAAATTATTTAGGCAAATTGCTTTTGAGAACAAATAGTGCTTATTAATAACTTGTCTGCAGAGGCATCTTAATGCCAACATGATACAGTGCAATCAATCCAGAGCACAAAAACTTGTCTTCATTGCTGAAACCCCATAACACACTTGTCAGCAGCTTGGGCTCTGCCAGACTGGCAGCTCCCTGGTTTATCTTTATAGTTCTCTTTCTCTTGAAGAGGTTTTTATTGACCTGGGCGCTTTCAAGCTCACTTTTTTGACTATGAGATGTGAGCTACATTTCATTTTTGGTTTTGTGGTTTGTTTCTTTGGTTTGGTTGGTTGATTTTTTAATTCTAGAGTTTTTTATCCTGATGTTAGTAGTTTCTGAGAGATATTTCATCTCAGGTTAAATGACTGGATGAAACTCCCTGACTTTTTGTGTTTCAAGAAGCTCTTTTTCCAGATAGTGTCCTGAACTGTGGGGAAGGTGTGCATTCCATGGTGTTAACCTTTACTGGAAGGTGGTCCATTCAAAAGCATTGGCAGGACACATAAGCATGAGATGAAGTTTTACTGTGCTGGAGCACTGTGTCAAGTAGCATCAGTTGTTTCTCAGTAATTCAGATAATTTCAGAAGCTAAACTCATCTCTATAGCCCTCTAACAAAAAGTGCTTTTTGTGGGATTTTTTTATGTTTTTGTTTTTCTGAGAAAAAGTGCATTTGAAGATTCGTATTTTGCACCCGTAGCTGGCAGTGCATGGAGTTAAAAGTCCTTGTTGCAGGTTGGAAATGTGCTGATACCAAACTGGGTATTAGACTGACTTACCTCTGCTGCTGACCTTAAAATCATTAAGCAGCTATGATCAATTACTTTTTAATTAAGCAAAATCTCTTTTAACTTCAGTGGGTTTGGTCTTCTAGCAATAATGTTTACAGCCACCTTTATTGTTACATTTCTAGGTTAATAGCATCTATTAATCATTAGGAAAAAAACCCAAAACCAAACAAAAAACAACCAACACAAAAAACCCAAACCAACCCACCCCCAAACTTATTTTAACAAAGCTCCCTGTTTCTGAGCTATGCTGCTGTAAAAAGTGTGCCATAGCCCCTGTTACTCCATTGCAGAGTTTGTGTTAAAATTAATGGTGGAAACAGCTTCATGAAGGCAAGGTTACAGAACAAGGGTTGAGACAGGAGATACAGAGGAAAAAGGGGGTTGTACTGCAGGGTGGAAGCTTCTTCCTGTTGAAATGTCCATACAGTCTACGTAAGGATTTGTAACATATTTTATGCATAATGTACAGTTATTGCTTGGTCTAATGGGCTAGTGCTTAAGAGCTTTTCTTTGGTTTGTTTTGTCATGGGTATTTTTCTGTCTTCAAGTTGCTGTTTTTTTAATTCTATTTTTAGAAAGTAAGACAGTAAAATAAGACATGTTCAGATTCTTTCCTAAGTTATAGTGACATTGGTATCATTTAATTGGTTTATATCAGCTAAAAACAAAATTGGGCCTTTGTGAACTAAATTTATAAATAGTATCTGAAATGGCTCATTGTTTTTGTTTTCCAGGACTGTTTCCTTAAGGAGTTCTAGTTACTTGTTTTCATGACTTTGAGCCTATTTGATCAGAGATGGAGCAGATGGACTGCAAACCCTACCAGCCACTGTCAAAAGTGAAACATGAAGTGGATCTAACTTACACAAGTTCTTCAGATGAAAGTGAAGATGGGGGAAAGCAAAGGCAATCTTATGACTCAAGAGAAACTCTGAATGAATATAGCCAAGAGCTAAGACTTAATTATAACAGTCATAGCAGAAAAAGAAAAAACATTGACCAGTCCACACAAGGTAAATTATTTATTTTGTCTACTAGCTATGGTTGTTACTTTCTGATTACTTATTATGAAACAATACCATGTTGTCAGCAGATAAGTGAACATTTTGTTTTCAAGGACTGCAATAATAACGCATTTTCACCTATTTTTAACCATATTGTAACATCAAAAATTTAGAATTATTTTTTGAAGTAAATTTGGTTTTTCAGCAGAATGAACTGGCTGGTGTTCTGGAGACCATCGTATGATAGCTGTAGAATCACATGGAATGGTTATTGTTGGAAAGGACCTTACGATAATCTATTTCCAACCCCTCTACCATGGGCAGAGTAGCTGCTCTTCTTATTAATGCTGACTGATGAATTATTTACTACCTTTGCATAAATTGTATGGTGTAAAATCAACACTGAGGTTGTAGGCTATCTTTGCATGTTCTTGCAAAGCCTTTGAATGAATTCAAATACAGCAGTTCTCTTTAACAAAATTTCTAATCACATAAATAACTAATTTAGAAACTGCAAATAATGTGTGTTATAAGAAAAAAGCCAACTATTAAGTTTCTTTTTTAGCCTTTTGCCTGGTAAAGACAGAGGTCGAGTACAAATAATGTAGAGCTCATGGTGGTTGAGTTAGGGCTAAGGAAAGCTACTGTTTCATTAGAGATAAAAGCTAAAGACTGAGACTAAAGAAATGGAAGGAAATGAGCATATTTTTCTGCAGCATTGACTGATATGCTGCTGTTAGTGGAAACCCACATGCTGCATTTAACACACTTTGTACAGACAAGTATGTCTGTTGCCTTTTAGCTCTGTCACAGATTTGCTCAGGATGGTGGGGCAGGGAGAATACTTTTTAGGCATCAGAGTGTGTGTTAGAAGCGGCAAGAGTCCTGTCCCCATAAAGGTAACTGCAACAGGGCTCCAGGGGAGTCACTCCCTCCTCTTCAAGGAAGCGATTTCATTGATCATTACAATGGGCCTGTACTTCTCAGCTAAAAATTCTGGTATTTATTCAAAACAAACAAAACACACATAAAACAAACAAATCACAACTCCCCCCCCCCCAAGCAGCACAGTCCCTCACCACTCACTCAGAAAAACCTCCGATTTCCTGAATACTAAATTTATTTTTATTTTTTTAACAAGAAAATAAAAAGTGGACTTTTTGAAGGTAGAAAATTTGTCTTTTCTGTGATGTGTAAATTAATGCAAAAAAATAGCATAGCTGTGCTGTGTAGATCTTACAGCCTTTTTTTTTTTTCTTACTGCACATATTCTGAATCAGGTAACTTTCATAATACTGGTGTTGTCTGAAAGTACCTACAATTTATGGGAGACATAATAGCTAGCTGCCAGAGACAGCCTCAGTCCATGTACATACATTCCCTCCAGAGGGTTACAAAACTGCAGTATTACAAAAGAAAAAGTCATGAATACAGATTTCAACGACGTGTTGTATAGAAAACTCAACTAACACATTTGATTCTATATAAATGACTTGATCTTGAATTATGCTATGAGAGTTTGGTTAACTAAGATATGGCCATTTTGTTGTAACTGGAGATGATGTAAATGTGTTTGTAGATCTACTTAAAGCAACTACCTCATTAGTGTTAACTGTGACATTAAAAGCATAGCCTCTGTGTTGCCCTCAGCCGCTGAAGAGCTCCTTGTTTGCAAAGCTTTGCTGCTCTTGGTATTCATGTTAGCTATAGCATCACTAGCTTGGACACCTATGAAAGGGTAGCAATCACTTTATTGTAGGCATGAAAAGCCAGCTTGTGTGTCATATGTTAAATTTATCCTTTCAGAGCAGTACTTCTGAAAGAAATCACATTATTGATTTTGGACAAATGGTCAAATTAGTCTGCATTTCTGCAAGAAGTTTTCAGGTACGGAGTTAACTCACTTACTTAGGGCTGGCCTGGTAGGAATGAGATTTATGCTTGTGCAGACCAACAGGTATTTTACACTCATGCAGGAAGATGATTTTTTGGAAATATATGCCCCAAGATTTTTCCATTGAAATTATTTTTTCATGAGGTACGGTATGAATTTGCAGATCTATTTTACAAGCATTGGTGTTTTTCTTCATGTACTGCTGCAGAGTGCAGTATGAAGCTTGATGTCTATGCTCAAACAAAATCACTTATGCCTCTAAAGTAGTTTGTCAATATGCAGGGCAGCACTTAAATGCTTCCTTACCTCTGGGCACCTTCTTTCCTGAATTGGCTAGGTCAGTATGTTACTGTTTAATATATACTGCTTGCTTTATTGTCTTATTGAGCACAGAAGTGTTTTTAGAAGCATATACTTGTGTACTGGTTTGTAAGGATGGAGTTGAACTTTGCTTGTACTAGAAATCACAGTTTTCTCCTGTGACAAATTCAGTTTTGTATAACTGAGTTGGTAAATGCACTGCTAAATAGATCTCTTTGGCTTCTTGGAATTTTAACCCTGAACCTTTCTAGAGGTTCAGATCATACAGTTTTCCTCTGCCAAATACTGAACCTAAATATTTGGCCTGGCAAGCAACACAGTTTTGAAATGTAAACCTGGTTGAGCTCAAAATTGAAGAGCAGAAGAGAAAACATGTCTGTAAATCTGAGTGTAACATTTCAGACTTCAGCCAGAGTCAGATTTTGTTACAGTTCTAGTGTGTTATTCCCAAAAGGACACCAGATTCATGGTATGGGGCCTGTGAGTTGGAAAGTTTGTGGTGATTCTTGGTAGTTGCTCAACCAATACCAGGAAAAAAATATAAATAAAATCAGTTTTGGACTCTAAATCTGGCACGAATCCCTAAAACTATAGATGGAATTTGTTTTGAATCAATTTGTTTCTAAAATTCCTCATCAGAATCTTTAACAAGTTTTTCTCATGTTTGACACATCTTTGGAATGTAAAAAAACCAAAGAAGAAGAAAACCCCCAAAAAATAAAAAATCCCACAGTGCCCTTTTTCAGAGAGCGAGAGTGCTGTACCATGCTGTTGCTTAAAGACTATTGCATTAGAAAAATCCACATATTAAGAGTAAAGGGTCATCCATGGTTGTATCCTCGGATAGTGACATTTTTCTCAAGCTACGACTGAAATAGTGCCCTGTGCTTAAAGTGTGATGAATTAATGGGTTGCACAGAAAGGATAAAATCTATGAAAGGTGTGAGAATAGATGAGAAAACAGACACATAGTAACAGTCATGAATGAAGTGATAGAACTGAAGAGTGAGATAGAAATCAAACAAGCTCTAATGATGGAATGTGAGAAGATCATTTCAAAATAAAAAAAAATAGCGAAGCTTTTAACAGGAACAAGTTTAGGGGTATGTGTGCTGGTCTATTTGTTTTTTGTGAAAAGAATCACAAATTTAGATGTTTATGGATACCGGAAGAATTTATATTGGTTACTTAGGGATGGTAGGTTATAAATTAGATTAGGCAGTCATCTGAATTTCATATGTAACTTCAGAGTAAATGTGATTTATTGCTTAAAGTACTGCTATATATTAGCAATTTCTGTTTTTTGTTATGAGCAGCTTGACTATTTCATTGTTACTGTCAATATTGGGGATTTATTTCTATAAGAAGTTTCAGCTGAAATCTGAGATTATGTAAAATCATTATGCGTGGGTATTTGTGTTTGCATATATAGACAGTCTGTATAAACCAGAACTCTATATGGCATGAACTCAAAGGAAACATTTTCAATTCTCCAGTATATCCTGCAGAATTGACGAGCACTGTTAGTATTTTGCAAAACATGTTTACTGTCAAAGTTTTTTTTGAAAGCCCATGTGATCTTGTGAATTACACAAAATTTTGTTTTAAAGATTTAAAACAATACCCGAAGATAGAATACTGAACTGCTTCAGTATTTTTGAACAATTCCTGGAATTGTATCTCAACTCTTAGAATGATTCTTTGCTTGGTTTCACACATCTGATCGATAATACAAAAGAAAAAAAGAAAAGAAATTAAAAAAAGCCCAAACATTTCTAGGTGTTATTCTTAAGGTCCTCACGGAATGTCCAGTGCAAGATAAGTTGTGTCTCTGGAGTTATTTGCATTAGAAATTTGTAGTTATCTGGCAATTCCAGATTGAACAAATAACACCAGAGACCATTTCAAGCTGAGCTAAGTTTTACTGGCCTAACAGCTGCATGGAAGCAGATACAAAACTCTTCTGACAACGTGCCATTGGCTGCTGAAGAGTCAGTGCTAATTGCATAATGTGTCCATGTAAAATACATTTTCTTAGTCACTGGAATCTTCAAGCTCCTGAAGATATGTAAATCTGAAATCCTGTAAATCCTGGCAGGAAGATCTTATGAAGTAAATTCCTGGCAGACCCAATATCATATAGTTGGGGGCTGTTGGCAAACATAGTAAATTAATTCTTGGAAGAATTGTTAAACACAGTGGTCTGTACTTGAAAGAGATGGGGAAGAGTTGGCAGAAGCCATCAGAAACGTTGTTCTTGCTAGGAAATTTATTGATGGACCTGGCAGGAAGGAAAAAGTTCTCGTAGCTGTACCATACATAGATGGCACGTCTAGCTTATTTATGACATGTTTACATCTTTAGAACTGTTTCCTCCACAGTTTTCTGTTTCCTCTAAAGCAAACATGAAGGGAGCTGTTGTCTATGAATACTGGCAGTACAGAAAAGGTTTATGGCTTACATGTTAATTATAGATTTGTAGAAGACTCTGATTTAGAGGAATGAATTCCTGATAGGATAAGCATCTGGGATTGAGTCATTGGCATGATAAAGTTTATTGATCATTAACAATATGAGCGTATGGCGATAAATTTCTGGTTATACAAACATGTATTTCCTGGCAAGGTAAATATATTGAACTGCATTAGGGCTAAGGCAAACTGGAGTTAATTCCCAGCAAGAGGATCCAATAGTGAATGTTTTCTGGCAATTGTGTGTGTGTGTGGGGAAATCAGCATTACTAGTTCTAGGAAATGATGTTTTAATGCTTCAAACAGAATCAGCCTTTTCTGCTTTTTAGCTCAAAAAGTAAGGAAAATTCTTTTGTACGACAAAAGCTGCAGATTGATAACATATTAAATGTTTTGTAGTGATATGAAATTATCTTCATGAGCAGTAGGTAGATAGATCCGGCTAAATGCTCACAGTCTTCTTGGATGAAGTCAATTGGCTTCATGAAGAGGCCCGGGTCACAACCGGCAAATGCTGTGCTTTTCAGCCTAAGGCCACTGCTGCTTCAGCCTTGATTTTTTTTTTTAGCTTACTGCTGTTGCCATCAGTTCTGGTTTCTGCCCACTGTTACATTCTGGCAATGGTGAGGATACATAGGCAGTAACATTTATGTTTCAGTGCTGTATATCACTTTCCCTAGGAAGGGAAAAACAGTGTGTTGGGTGCAAAACTTGGTGACCTGTTTTGCTGTGCCTTAAAATTCAGCAAATTTAAACTTGCCAGGAAGATTCAAACACATGTTAACTCTTAACATCATATGACCAGTCAGAACCAGTTTCATTTATCATCACAGGCAGAAATATAAGGCGTGCTGACAAGCACTGGTAGGAAATTGTCCTGTCAGGAAAATGTCACAGTGGTTTTTTGTCATCTGTGCAGTAGCAGAAGCTTTTACATAATATCCATATTCTCCTTTGATTTCAGAATGATGTAAATCCATCCAGGAAGCAAATCCGCTTTGTGTCTCTACCAGGGCCATGGAGAGTTCAATTTGGGCTTTATATAGCATGCATGTTTTGTTTCAATTTCTTTATTTTTAAATGACTTGTAAAGGTAAATAAGCCAGTCTTTATTAGCTTCTCCTCTGAATCTGTTCTGTACAACGCTAGGATAGTACTCAAGCATCGCACAAGTTTGTAGCCTTGTGAGCCTTCCCAGAGGAAATTGATGCCAACTGAGTGGCTGTGACTTTTTTATTTATTTATTTTTTAAATCCTTTTAATAGGGATTTGGAGCACTTAACAGGGTGAATTTATGACTTTGTGCTTTTAAACTTCCACAGAGTATTTAATAAAAGGAGAAATTTTGTCAGGGGGTGTCCCCAGATTCTTGTTGATGTTGAGAAAATAGAGCTCAAGTACCATCAATCACCAAGTTAGCACTGATAGAATAGGTTAGAACACTTCAGGATCATAGCTCTGCCTGCTAGTTGCATATTTTGGAGCCTTTGCCAGTAGAATTCATGTGTTAAAAACTATCAAAATAAAGAATATTATAATGGCTATTTATTGATATGTAAACAGGACATGGTAAAATGCAGTTTTTTATTTTAGCAGCTGGAGGGCAGATCGTTAGTTTAGAAAAGGACAAGAAAAAAGGTAAGAATAAAAGAAATAGTCTCTCTGAAAGGCCTGGTGGTCTACAGGCTTTTAGAGATATGCTAGGTTTGAACTCTACAGCTGGGTGGCTACTTCTCTTGCTCCCAGTGTTTTCATTACAATGAGATTTATGGGTTAATGAAGGATGGGACTTTTTAACATTTCAGCTACATAATTTGGTAAGAGCTGTGTATCTAGTTGTGGAAGATGCTTGGAGCACAGTGGAATGAAGCATTCCTGAATTCTGGTAGAGAAAGGTAGGGACTGTTGATGCATTTTGTATTATTAGAATTTTTTGTCTCTTGTTTTCCAGTGTCAGGCATAGAAATTCTGGACTTTTAATGTTGTCTACAACATTATTTTGCTAATTTTAGAAAATCTGCTGAGAACTTAATTTAAGCATGTTTTGTACCTGCACACTTTGGAGCAGGGATGTGACATGTAATGAGTAAGTAGTAAGTGCTGTCTGTGTAAGGACATACAATATATCCTTCTTACTGGCTCATGAAAGGGACTCAGTTTTCAGTAGAGGGTGGTTTAAAGGTCCTTCAGCTTTTGGAGTTGCATACTAGCAGAAGGAAACGATAGCTAATAAGCTCCATCTCCTGCTGCTGTATGTTACACCATCTGGTCTGAGTGTTTATGAGCTTCATGTTGTCCAAGAAGAATTTACATATGAGGCAGAGTAAAAGACTCCACACTCCTAAAGCTTAGTGCATTGTCTCCTCCTGTATTCTTTTGCAGAAATAGGGATTCCTGGTGTGTTTTGTTCGGCTGGTTGTGTTCTAATCATGGTGATGTTACCATCTCTCAGAGAAAAACGGTGAAATGACCAGTTCCCTGTGGCTTCCTGGACTGCAGCCTTCTCCTCTATGTGGGGAGGATCTGCAGACTCTAAGGAAAGGAAAAGCTGCACTTAAGATTCCGACCCCCTCCAGATACTCTTTCTTGATTTGCCAAGTAATTGGAAGTTTCTGTCCTTGGAATAACTGGGGTGAGGAAGCTGTGTGTTTGTGGCTTCATTTAAAATCTCACAGAGGGAATACTTTTTCTTCCCTTCATCAAATCAAAATACGTGAGAAAACTGAATGTGCAGAGAGAATCTTTTTCAACAAGGCTGAAGTGGGTGCTCCCTTCCTAGATCACAACTCTGCTACTAAAACATGTAACCTGCTGTCACTGTTCCTGTAACGCTGCTTCCAATCTTAGAATATCTGCCATCATCTCAGTGAAAAAATGCCTTGTATGATCAAAACCAGTTTCATTCTCATAAGTAATTCTTTTGATTTGAAATGCGAATATCCAAGAGAGGGGGAAAGTGAGAGAAAAAAGAAAACAACCTACTGAGAAATAAAATAAACTAAAGAAGGATCACAGTGAATTTGCAGTGCCCCGCTAACAAATCTCATTTAAGGAATGAAAAAAAGCATTCTCCAAATGTTACACAAGCTTAAAAATCCACTTGTCAGTGTACAGATACAAATGACAATCCTAATTTCTGTTCTCTTCTCTGAGTCACCATTTTCCCATGGTGTAAAATACCAGAAATCATAAAATTAAAAATCAGAAGGAGAGAGTAACCCAGCCAGTGTAACAGAACTGGAGATACAGCAATCCTTAGAGTAACCTGTGCCAAATACTGATGAGGTATCTGCAGCAGAGGCTGAAACTTTGAGTTAATATGTTTTGGAATTCTGTTTGTCAAAGCCTGAAATTCTATACGTACAATGTTTTTGCTATATTAGTAGAGCCTCTTCCTACAAACCTAAAAGTGCCTAAGAAGATCTGTCATAAGTTAAAAACAAGCTATGAACAAACATTAAGACAGAGTGGTGAAGTATCACAGAGCATGGGAACCAGTGAACGGCTCTGCACTTGTCTTGAGAGCTGTGTGAACATACGTACTCTTACTGTGTCTTTTATGTCACTCTTTTTGAAACAGAGAAGAGCTGTCATATTTTCTGGACCTAGAAATCTGGTTTGCTTATCTTCATTTATAGAGCAGATGCTGAAACAAAATAACATTTCTTCCCAGGGTTTCTCAATTATGTATCTGTCAGAAGATTTTGTACTTCTCAAAGTAAAGAGCTGTCAGGAAGTAGCTCAGTGAGTTGATGACATTGCTGCATATCTGGATAAGCAGCAGGGTGGGTGTATCCTAACACATTTAGAGCTTGAATTAGTATTTCTTTTTAGAATGAGACTGTCATGGTTTAACCCCAGCTGGTAACTCAGTTCCCACAGTTGCTTGCTCACCTCCTCTTCCCCCCTCCCCAGGCAGGATGGAGAGGAGAATCAAAAGAGTGTAAACCCCGCAGGTTGAGATAAAAGCATTTTAGTAACTAAAGTATGGTATAATGCTATAATAATGATAATTATGATGATAACAATGATAAGGGAAGTAACAAGGGAAGAGAATATAAAACTAAAAGCAGAAAGGAAAATAAACAAGAGACAGCAGTGAGGTGCAGTAGAATTTTTAACCATCCGCATACCAATACGCAGCCGGACCCAAGCAGTGGTTGGTCCCTTCTGGGTAACTCCCCCCATTTTATATAATGGGCATGACATGCTGTGGTATGGTTCAGGTCAGGTGTCCTGTCTCTGCTTCCTCCTGGCTTCTTGTGCCCCTCCTCCCTGGCAGAGCATGAAAGACTGCAAGGTTCTAGATTGGGGTAAGCACTGCTGAGAAACAACTAAAACGTCAGTGTGTTATCAGCCATTGTTCTCACTTTAAAGCCAAAACACAGGACTGCACCAGCTACTAGGAAGAAAATTAACTCTATCCCATCCAAAACCAGGACTTTCAAATCCTTCTGAACTTAGTTCTGGAGGTACTTATAGGAAATAACCTGTGAATGTGGTTTTAAATCCAAGGTTCTCCTTTCAAAGTTTCAGTTTTAGTGGAAGCTGCTCAGAAGTCAGTTTCCTGATGGCTGTTACTCATTAGGAATGCTTTGCAAGTGACTGAAGTATCATTAGCTCAATTGGAAAAAACAGCATGGAAGGAATAAGGTAATGTTTAACACCAGCAGACCAATTCTTTCACCACCACCAGCCTCCCAAGCACCAGTTACATAAGAAAAAAGTGAATACTGAATGAGGTTGATATAGTCGCTTCCAGCTGTTACCACAGGAAAAATTGTCCAAGGATCTACTGAAGTCACATATCAAAATACAAACAGTTGGTGTGAAAATCACCAAGCAATTATGAAGATAGGGAATTCAAATGATAATGTTAGCACAGTGATTAATGAGACATAAATGTTAAGTTTTGTAAATTTTTTGAAAGATTAACTATGCTTTCGTTAGTATTAATGTAGTGGAATTCATAACTGCTATGCAAGTTGCATCTGTAAGAAAGAACCTTGGTGACTGGATTGTCTTAAATATTGTGCTCAGAAACAGTCTATTACACAAGTACTAGGCTTTTTTTCTGATAACTGAACACGGTAGCATCTGAAAAGCTAGATTCAGTGTTGCCATGGACTTCATCAATGTGCTTACCTTCACACACCAGTTTTGAACTTCCAAGAAAAATCCAATCATGTTATCATGCTTTGCAGATGATAGAGAGCTGTAAAGGAAGCTGTTATTAGTTGAAGAGAAGCATCATCAGGTTATGGTGCCCATGGCCCCTGGAAGTGCTTTTGAGACTGAAGTGCTAAAAACAGCCTTCCTGCATACCTGGGAGTGAAAAAGAATCTGGATCTCCCTGTTGTTAGCACTTCCTTAGTACAGAAGTGTAGTGTGAACTGTGTAGAGCTTTCCTTGCAAAAAAGCTAAAGGGGAGGTGCTGTATTTCATTATTCAGCCATTTTTTGTATCACTTGACTAGTAAGGCATTTTTCCTGGAAATAACCTCATAAAACCCAAATAATTATGAAGAATGAATCAGCTTTAAAAACCTAGAGATGCTCATATTCCCCTTTATGTATATGACGTTTCTAAACATCACAAAGCCTATGTAATGTGACCATGTGAATGTCCCCCTGCTGCCCTTTGATCAAGCAGGCAATAGAAGTGGCCTGTTAGAATCGGGGAATGTAATCAATTCTCATGCTTACAAAAATATGTTAGTGTTTGCTATTAGGAAGCTACCACAGAAGGAAAAAATGAGTGTAATCTTAAAAACTGGAAAAAAATCATTGCAAATTCAAGAATGGTTCTGCAAAATTTCTGGTAATAAATATTATTTTAGTTATGCTAACTGAGGTTGATATAGTTGTTTTGTTTTTTTTTAATTTATTTGAATTTTAATTCTCACACTGAATGGAGAATTCTTTATGTGCTGAATTTGCCACTCTTTCTTGCTAATTCATACATAATTTAAGATTACTTCCTTTCAAACAAGTGAAGATGCCTTGGTCTGAAAGTGACCTAAGTGAGAGAATAAATGGCCCAATGTGCTTAAATTATGTGATTTATGAGAAGGTTTTATTTAAGCTTTCTAACAGTTCACCAGTATTGATGGGTTTGGCTTTCTGGTACAACTGTACAGCTCTATGGATAACAATATAAGCTGCAAAATATTTGCCCAAAATTCTAAAGGCTCCCTTGCCTCCAGGTATTTTAATAGGATGAAAGTGGTTGGCATTAGAAGTACATAAAACCTTGAGTTCCTCTTTGTTTTAAATTATAGAGCAAAGATTGCTCACATAGGATTTTCTTAACAGTATAATGTATTAAAATGTATCCTAGAAGTAGATTTTGTTATATATTAAAGTTACAGAACTAGAAATGCAGCTAACATAGTGATCATTTATGGGTAGTCTAATTTCTTAATTAATTCAAATTATTAGTCTTTTTTTTTTTTTTTCCAAGTCTTCAAAATGGAAACTCACTTGTGCTTTCACTAGTTAACCGTACAATTTTGTACTTCTGGCATCATGCAAGAGGCTTACATGATTTGCTTCCGTGGAATTATAGAATCAGCTAGGTTGGGAAAGACCTTTAGGTCATAGATTCCAACCATTACCCCAGGACTACCAATAAACCATGTCACTAAGAGCCACATCTACACGGTTTGTGAACACTTTGGGGAGGGTGACTCCACCACGGCCCTGGGCAGCCTGTTCCAATGCCTGAACACCCTCTCCATGAAGAAATTGTTCCTAATACCCATTCAAAACCTCCCCTGTTGCAGCTTGAGGCCATTTCCTCTTGTCTATTGCTCCTCACTTGGGAGAGATCGACTCCCTCCTCATTCAGAACCTCCTTTCAGGTAGTTGCAGAGAGTGATTTTTTTTTCCCCTCGTTTCATCTTTGGGGGTGGATTACAACATTCATTTGACTTTCTGGAAGGAAATACAGAATTTGTGAAGATAAGAGCATGGTATAAAAAAATCCTTGTATTTCAGTTGAGAAATGAAAAAAGGAAATTATTTGACTGTTCTTACTGGATAGATCTTCATTTATGTGAGCATATCTTGGATAACCATCTTGCAAGTTACCTATTGTAAAAATAATGACGACCATATGGTACCTTTCTGCATGGCCAGCACTCCTGTTGTGACTGCCATACAGAAAGTGTATCTTTGTCCCTTTGCTTGAGAATCTTTCTGTGAGGATACAGGGCAAAATTAATCTCATATTTCTGCCTATGGAAAAAAGCCATGAAAAACACAGGTCTGTTTTAAATACTAGTCAGGTCTCATTTTAATACTGATTCTATATGCAGTCAGTCCTTTGACTTAACTAGTCATACTACTGTAAATCAGAAAATAGTCTGTCTTCAGCAACAAAGCAGTACATTACAGATTATGTATTGAAGCATGTGTCAATATATAACCTTGAGTAGTATTTTGTCAGAAGTGTATAATTATTGGTTTTGGAAAGGAAATATTTGTAGCATTTATTTGGTTGGTTTGGTTCGCACACAGATTCTCAGAGGATTAATCAAACTGTTGATTCTAGGGATACAGTTCTTCCTGGTATCATTATGGAGCATTATGTTTATAGGTGTGACGTGAGTTTAAACTGATATTGTAGTAGTGATTACATAATGTTTACAACTAATTGTTAGCTGTTGATCTGTAGAGTTTAGGTGTTCTGGGAGAAGGATGCTAATAGTTTGCTTTTAGTCTATGCTTAGAACATAAAACTTTATTCAGACAACTGAACGAAACACACCTATGTACTGGATTATTTGTCCATCTGTATGTCCTAGCTGCTGTATTTTACTTCTGAAGATCTCATTAATGTGTGTTCTTAAAGTATCTCTTGGCTTCTCCCCCACTTTTACTACTTTGATGGTACTATCCAGTGTTAAAGTTTGGCTTGCTTCCCAGGGATGGCACCATGACAGGAGATCAGTGGTAGCTCTGGTCAGCAGGCTGGATCACACCTGCCTTCCATATGACTTCAGAGCAGTCACCCAGATGGTGGTGAACTGTGTGTACCTTTACCCTGCCTTCACTTTAAGATAGGTTTCATTACTTTTACTCACTTATATCCCACTGGTTTGCAGCTAAGGGTTGCCATACATGCTGTTCTGGAGCTAGAAGACAGACGTAGTGTTTCCTTTCCCCTTCACTGTCCTGTAGGATTCTTCTCTGTGTTTTCAAGTCTCTGTTACCCCCTGTAGCTGTTAAATTCCAGTCTGGTTCTGCATTGCTTTTTTTGGAAAAAACATTTGACGATTTCTGGCTTGTAAACATTTTCTTTCAGTTTTGGGGAATTTTTCCAGTCTGATAACATCCATTAAAAAACAACAACAACAACAAAAAAATCTCAAGTTAAACTCTCCAAAGAAATTTGCAGAGGCAGCAGCGCCTTATGAAATGATTGCCTCTGAAATTTTTTCTTACATTAACTAACCAAGATGTCCTCTGACAGGAAAAGCTTTTGGAGTTGTGGAGGAAAGGAAGAGGTGGCCTTAGATACCTCAGTGCTGTTTACTACTTGCAGAAATACCAGCAGTAACGTGTTTATTGGAGTAGGGCTGAGGGTGCCTTCAGGGATGTAAAAGCTATTTAGGTAATTTTTAGCTTTGTATTAGAAACTAACAGAGCGGATGGGTCTGCCTACTGGAGGCTGTTTCTCCAGTTCATGAATTCCTGGCACCCATCTGTGTGTCATACAGCTGCACAAGACCTCAGCACAAAGTGAGCTGTGTCTGCTTTGGCCAACTTCTCCCTAACATTATTCCCACTCTCCAGTGGAGTATAATTCAGCCTTGAATCTACCCATGTGATGATTATTTGCAGCATGAAGCTTATGGTTCGTCATGCTTTAATAATGCTTCATCATCTGTGGTACCAGATTTGGGTCAAATAGCCATCATGAGGATTAGAAAACTCTTCCTTTATATAATATTGGTGTTTTGAGATAAAGAAGAGAGGCCCCTGCCACTCCTCTATGTGCTGCCTTAAATCCCACACCTGAATGTGAGGTACCAGCACAGTGGACAATCAACAAGGTGATGATTTGCTGTAATTTGGTGCTCCAGTTGAAATATCTTCTGTGATCAATTGAGAGCTCAGACATTATATTTCAGTATTTTCGAGTTTTTCTCAAGGGTTGCTACTAAAAGAAAGTAAGGGAGTTACTAAAAGAAAGTAAGGGAGTTACTAAAAGAAATATCAGTCCTTAAATTGGCTGTGGTAATGGATTTATCTAGACTGTCAATTGAGTGGAATAATGTTGCTAGTAAGTACCTATATTTCAGTTTAATTTTATGATCTTTTTTAGAATTATAGAAGAATTATATGCATAAAATATATTTTAATGGTTAATAAGTCCTAAAAGAGAAAAAAGGAACATAAAGTTTTTCTTTATTTTGTGTAGATATTATTAAAATGAATGTAAGTGCTGAATAAAAAGAGATCAGTCAGTGTTTGGTTGAAGTTCAGCATCAGATTCTTTAGAAGTGAGGTATTTACTGACTTGGTGTCTTCTGCAACATTCAACACAATTTTACAGTATTTGTATTATTATTTTGCAAAAACTAGTCTCAAAACGTGCTTAAAAGCCTGCTTGGTGTTACTTCAGCCAACTAGTCTAATCAAAAGACAACCATGTTTTCTCGTTGTCCATCCATTCTTTCCTGGCTCTTTATACATTCCTCATTCTGAATTGAAATAAACCAGGGAGAAGTGCGAGGGAGACTGCAATGAGAGACATGCATACCCTTCTGAATGCATGTGCTGTGGACAGGACGATTCAAATGAGTACTTTTTATTAGCCTGGTGAAAGTGGTTCTTTGTTCTGTGTTCACTTTCTTCAGTGCTTCATGGCAGCTCACTATTCATCCTTCTTGGTTTTGTGAGTCATCCTCACGTTCAAACCCACTGAGTCCAAGCCCTTGCTTCCCTCCTTCCCCCTCCACTGGGCCGTCTGTCATTAAAAAACGTCTGCTCCTAATTCAGTGCTCAGGTCTTTGTGTGCTTACTGAAATAGCAATCAGACTGCTTTATAAGAGTTCAGTCTGATTAGAGTCGAGTCAGAGAGGATCTTGCTATGTTTTTGAAGAGATGTGATTTAAGCACCTGCAAACAAATGTGGAGTTTTTTTTACTCATAACCGTTTCTGGATGTGCTGTGTGCATCCTTTGCCAGTTCTCCTGATCAGCTGTGCTGTTTATTTCCCATTTGCTCTGTCGCTGCTGTGTCTAATATTGGGCACAGTACGAGATGGTGCAGCTCAGGAAATGGTGAAGCAGCTGGTAGGGGAATGAGACAGTACCAAATGGTGGATAATGTGAAAAAAAGGAAAATCCACATGTGTCTTGTACTCTGGGGGGGGAACTGTTTCTTGTGAAGACTCTGAACTCGGCAGGTTTGCATGGAATTTAAGAGGACAAAAAAGTGGAAAAGAGCCATAAGGTCTGCTCAAAACATAAAGCTGTCTGCTAGAGGAAACCTTTGTATAGAAGAATGTTTAATCATCTCCTTTAATCTAAAAGCAATTCCTCACCTAACTGCTATTACCTTGTATTTTTATATGTGTGTATATATATATATATTTTTTTTTTCCCATGTAAAGTAGCTAACACTGACAGGAGGATAATAGGCACTAAATTCTCTACACTATGTAGTGGCTCTAGACTGCAGATTTTGTTACAGAGAGAATTTGTTCTATGTGTTGAATCAGGACTGTGAAGTTACATGTGGTTACATATAGTTACGTGAGTATACATGTGAACTGTGCTTTTCAGTATATGAAATAGTTGCTCTACAGTCCTTCCAGAACATCTAACAGTAGAGCTAAAGTGTGTTTGTATAGAATAAAACAAAAAAAAAATGAGGCACTTAATGTTCCTTTAGCACTCTTGTTCTTATGGCCCCAGCATAATTTGGAGTGACTCCAGTCCAAATCCAAATCCAGGTGCAGGATAGGGCCCTCTTTTTCCTGTCAAAGCTACTGTCCCTATGGTGTATGTTGAACCACATGAAGGTTGTCTAAAACAGAAGCATATTTCTTTTTTTTCCTGGTTAGCTGTGTCATTAATGTTTGAATTGGTGTCTGTACAGAGACCCTTAGTAGTATATATATAAATGTCTTTGAACACAGTTTAATACATATTTTTGCTTGATTCTGGTATTTCCCTGGAGTCTCTGTTTTGAGTGCTTTCTCTCATATGTATCCCTTTTCTGATCATGGCTTAATTACATTTTAAGTGCCTTCTGTGTTACTGTCTCCACCACCTCAATTAGTTCACCTCCAGCTGTGTGAATTTTTTAATAAGGAGGCATAAAGTATTTCCAGCAATACAGAATATCCGTTTTGCTTATCTGCCTATGGCAAGCTTTCCTTCAGGACATGGATGAGTTTACAGGGCCACTGTAAGCTAATCTGTTAGTGCCCTTTTGGTTTGATTTAGAGTGTGCTCATCTTCTGTGGAGGCTCATAAGTTTGACTCTTCCCAAGCATCATTGATCAAGCAGCTTCTCAGAACCAAGAGTTATGGTGAGCTCACAGGCTTTCTGTTGCCCGTTGCCGCAGAATACAAGGTATGTTAGCTAGGAAAGAGCTACCCGTCTTCTATTCCACAACCTATTCGTATATCTTATATTCCACAAATAATACGTCTCAAAGGCAGATGGTGGAAAAATTTAGAAGCAATTTTTATGGGGAATGCTAATACTGTGGATAATTTCTCCTGTGTTTTTCATTCTGTTAAGTTCCAAACAAATTATTTCCTTTTATGATTTCCCTCTTCAGGATTTGTCTAACAAAGCTCTTAACAACTTTTAGCTCTGGTTAGGCATTCAGCCTCCCAACCATCTTTATACACATTAGCCGCAGAAATATATCCATTCATTTGATGATGAAGGAGATTTGGTTTTCATTGTGGATAGTCAACATTACTTGTGATTTGCGTTAGAAAGAGCAGGTGCCTAACTGCTAATTTTCAAAGGCAAGCAATCACATTGTAATGCTTACCAATCATGACTTCTTATTTCCCAGGTATCAATTATATATTGCTTGTCTGTGTGAAGGATAAGAATGCTATGTAGTTAAATCACAGGCTGGAGTTTTCAAAGTCAATGACTAGAATAGCTGGTAAAATGCGTATTATAGACCTAAATAAGCCACTTTGTATTTTAAAACAATTAGAACTCACTTTAAGAAAGGGCAAGGAAATCAAAGAGGTCTAGAGCAGCAAAAAAAGTGTTCTTACCCACATAAATATATTTGAGTTATTTCTTTGTGTAGTGGCTGTGTTCCCAAAATTTGGGTAACATTTGGTGCTCACAGCACTTGTTTGAACTTCATGAAAATGTACACAGGTTTTGGTTTGGTGTCTTTCACAATTCTTCTCATACTTAGTTCCATTTGGTGTAGCACAGGAAAAATGGTGGTACTTACCTCTTGGAGTTCTACATAAAATGTTAAGATGGAAAATTTTGTAGGCACCATATTATATGCTTTGGAACTTTATTATGCTGATACAAATATCTCCAATTTTCATCTTTCCTTGGTAACGATAATGTACATTTTAGGGTAAAATATATTTTAAGAACTGGCTATTTGACTTTAATAACAATGGTGCTGTGTGATACTGATAGTTACCACAGTGTGTTTTCTGGGGATGTCACCTGAAATGACTCCACTGCTTTCAGCTGAGTTACTTTGACATGTCTTGATGATATAAAACCATGACCCCATTTTGTAGTTGCTGAAATAGAATGTAATAATCTTTATATCATTATTCATAGAAATATAATGTAGAATAAATAATATCTGAAGATATTAGAAAATTGAATAAAAGTCTTGGAAGGAAATAATTTAAACAGTTGAAAATCAGTGACTGTGATTGCATGTATCAAAAATAAGATACACAAAACCAATTATTTCCATTAAATTGTTTTAATATTAAACTGCAGTAGAGCTGACCTTTAAGTTTGAACTGCTGTTATTGAAATCCCTTTGCTAAACTGAGCACTTGAAGAAAGAAGGGAGCAGAAGTGGTCAGAGTTTTTTGAAGGCAGTTTAATCTTGCTTTTCCTAATAAGATGGAACATTTGATGACAAACCCCTCAAGAGTTTTTTGGGAGAAGAGGGGTAATTTGACTGACAAGCTGTATCCCCAGTTGGCTAATCAAATGGAACAGATGTGCCAAGTTGTCTTTCATATGTTCTCATTGATGTCAGATTGGCAGCTAGATGTAATTGGATGTGAATGGAAGAGCTTGTGCACGTGCACATTCTTTCTCTCTCTTCCTTGTTCCACTATTAATCCAACGGGTGTATTTGTTGGTCTAAATGTTATTTAGCAGTTCAATCTAAATTAATGTGCTGCTTCCATACTAGATGTTAATTTAAGATCATGTAAGGTCATGTTCATCATATGTAAACTTTTTAAAAAGCTGGAAAAAAGGGGGGGGGGAAAGTGGAAATATGTGCACCTCTAATCCTAAATAGGGCAGAGTCAAACTGTTGAGCCCTCCTGAGCTCTAATAGGGAGCATCTTGCTGTCTCAATTGATTTTTCTTTAGTGGAAAAGGTGATTACATGCTGAAAAACAATTTGGGAGTTTATAGGAAATTTGAATATTTTAAAAGTGAAAAACAATTTGTGTGTTGGATTTTCAAAATCATGGAAGCAAAGTTGGATTTCCAGTTTTATTGTTGGGATGTAACCCACTGTGTCTTGAAAGCCTCACCCAGGAGATGGTTCTAAAATGCATTATGGCACTCTGTGATCCACAATAGCAGTCTTGCCAACAGGCTTTGCTCCAGAGAAGGACTGTGATACTCTTCATTAAGAGCCCTGGGCAACTTGACCTAACTTGTCCCTGCTTTGATCAGAGAGGTGTGCTAGTGATGCCAAAACTCCTCCCAGTTTCAGCTATTTTACAAATTTTACAAATTCTATATTTGTATATCTATGTTTATATCTAATATCTCACACACATATGCGTGTGTATGCATAAAAAGAAAGCAAAAGAAATATAAAATTAGGTGTAATATTCTGCAAAGAGATCCCACCAGGAAAACAATGAATTTCAAATTTTGGCAGCATTGGACAGACTTAGCTGTGGATGTTGGGAAGCATGTCAGATGTACTTACAGGATTGATAGCGTTTGTGGTGTTGATCCCCAAGGTCTGAACAGGTTGGCTGGCAGTGTGCCTGTGTCTGCTTCCTGGGACCAGCAAGACTTGGTAACACTGGAAGCTTGCAGATTGGGGTTTGTCAAGCTTTTACCTGAATAATCAGAAAGGGTCAAGCATTTATGTTTCCAAAGTAATATGTGATGCTTCTTCTGGTTCATTATGCTTCCTGACTTCTCAAAAATCGCAGCAAATAGTTCACTCTTTAAAGCCAGGAGTATCTCTTTACAAAGATAGTCACTCTTGCTGCTGATGTCTTTCGTCTTGCACTAGCAGCTTTTTCTGTTTTGATTTCTGTTAGCTATGCTCTGGATCTCTAGCAGATTCACAACAAAGAAGAATGAATACGTATGCAAATCCAGTTTGATGGATTGGAGAAGGGCTATTGCATACATCAAATCTCTTCTTCCTGCTTTCACCTTCTTCCAGCCAGGCCCAGCCATGTCCTTGGGGGTGGTGGAACATGGAAGAAGCAGCATCCTCCTTCTCTACACATTGTTTGCCCAAATGTCCTGCTGGCTTATTTTTCCTAACCCTTCTGCTTGTGGAGGCTTGAGAGGCAAGTAAAGCCTTACTTACTCAATTCTGCAACTTGCTACTATGACAGAGTACTTGCAAAAGGCAAAATGCAACATAAATGTATTTATGTTGCATAAATCCACATATTTTTTGTGAATATAATTCACATACAGACATCTTAGAAAGCTCCTGTGATAAAACCAAAATGATCAAACAGAACGCCTCCTTCTTAGCCCTGAAGGTGACTATACCTAGGCTCTGAAAAGCTGCCTGGGGTGAAGTTTCAGGCTGCAGGGCTTCCAGTGGAGGGCAGGAAGCTCATGCTGAGAGCAGCTCGTGGGACCTCGCACCCTAGATGAAGCTGTTGTCCTGTTTTTCCTTGCTTCTGTGGTGGCAAAACAGTGGCAGGAGCAACTGATCTTTGGGCTCCTGCGCCCAAGGCACTGTTCTCCTGTTCACTCTGTAAACACACAAGGCGATGCTGGTGGTTGCCTTATACAGTACCCTTCCCTTAAGGGACTTTGCCTCTACGTGCTTAGACCTCTCTGTAATACCTGCTCCATTGCCAATACTTATTCCCCATTTGCAGCATTTTTAACAATTTGGAAGCAGCACAAGTACCACTTTGTCAGCGCTGCCTTGCAGAAACCTTCCCCTCACTTGTGCTGCTTCATACCTGAAATAACTCAGTCACTGACCATTCACTGAAACTGGCACAGTGTGACCAACTACCTGCCTCCAGTTGCTGTCTGCCCCTCATTCATGTCACTTCAGAGAAAAATGGGTAGCGGTATCCTTGATACTCTCTGAAGCTATCCTAAAATTACATTAGAGCTTCATACTTTTTGATGGAAGTTAAGGTGAGGAGCTGAGTTACTCTGTGGTCAGTCTGAGTTTCTGTCTGTTGAATATCCCATCAGTAAAGGGGAATGTTTCTGATAAATCTCTGTTGGTAGCAGCTTTCTAGAAGTATTTCCATCTTCATGAAGATAGGCACTTGCCAGATGCTTACTCTGTGAGGGTCATAGGGACCTGAAGCCTAAGCACTACCTTCTTCACCTGACCCACTGGCTTCATAGAACTCCATTCTAGAACTCAATTCACAGAACTGTAAATTAAACCAGATTTTAGACTTCTGGAGTTTTATGTGTGTTGCTTGTAACACTACGTCAGTGGAATTTATAAAGGTACCTCCTTCGTACATTTTCATTGTAAAAAGGCTTTGATGCTCATGTATGTAAAGTCAATGGTTTGGCTGCAATTTTAAAAGGGAAATGGTTTCATTCTTTTTAGGTGCAAAAGGTATATTTTAAAAATATTTTCTAACCCAGAATCAAAACTGTTGGAAAAAATTAATTTCTTAAGTTCTGTTAGAAAGTGATACCTGTCATGAAACCTTTCATTCAGACTGATGTCTGAATGGAAGTGATTCTGCTTTAAAGGTAACTGCATTCAGGAGTTACTACCAGAAAAGCATCTCTGAGTTTAATTCAAGTTTGTAGGATATAGAAATAATGTGAAGGTAATTTCACTTTGAAGAATGTTAGTACACAGTTTACACTCTGTTTAATAATTATGTCAATCTTTCATCTCTTCAGTGCTATAGAGGCTTTGAAACAAGTTAAAACGACACACAACCTTAACTTTGCCTGTTGAAAATTGTAAATGTGCTAGGCTATAGCTATCAGTACTCTTCTGTTTCTCACACTGTGGTCAATCTTGAGGAAGAACATTCGTTCATATTAAACTATTTCAAAGAGAAAATGCTGTGTATGATTTGATTCATAGTTCTTCCTTTGTGAAAGTTTTGTCTTGCTTCTTTTATATACATATATAAATGAAGAAAATCTATAGGCTAAGGGTGTGACTAGCTTTAATTTTGAAAAATTAATTACAAGAAAAAAGGATCCATCATCTGTTTCCCTGAAGCACATACACAAATGACAAGTCTTGTAACTGAAAAATTATTTCAGTATTAAGAAACCTTTAGATTCTTCAAAGAAAATTGCAATGATTTGCTCTTAGAATAGAGTTTTTTGAAACAGAAAATCTTTTCTCTTGAAAATTCTTTATCTCCCAATAGATTTTTTGCATATGGAGAATTAAGTTGTAATTGAATGTATTGTAAGACAGGCTTTTTCAAAGTATATTTCAATGGTAGCATTAGAAGAGCTTCACAAATGTTATTGAGGTTCTTTCTCATCTTCGATAATTAGGTAATTTTTCTTTACTCTTGTCTTTAATATGGTAGAGTTAATGTGGTCATTATTTGACATTAAGTACGTTTCCTTTATCCCGAATTTAGGTTAAATGCTAACTCATGGTATTTGCTATGATTTTATAACTGTAAAATTCATTAATATATATATATATGTAAGTACCTGCAATAGAAATTTCTCTTTAATACAGTCTTATGAATGGAAGTAGCTCACCTCAGAAAGCCACACTTTAGGAATAGGAAAGGCTATAGCTGGCAATACTTAAGATGTATTTAAACCTGGAGGATTGAAATACTAGTCAGTCTAATAATTATAGCATTGCTTCCTAAATTAAACTGAGACCCACCACACCCCATTGTAGCTCCAGAAGCCTTCTCTCTGGCATCGTGCTAGTTCCCTTTGAAAAGCAAACTCTCTAACATGAAAAATTTCCAGCAATCTGCAAAAAGATTATTCCACTTCTGTGGAGAAAGTTTGTCTGTGTCCTCCCAGGATCAGGATGATTTCCATGCAGAATTTGAGAAGTTCATTTCCTTACTCATGTTGTTTTTAATAACAACAAAGATAAAAATTAATAACTGAGAACTCTGGGAGCAGTTTTAAAAATAGGTTCAGTCTGCTCCTGTCCTCTTTCTTTAAGCTTGAAGAATTAGTGTGACGAAGGGACTAAGCAGATATTTCCTGGGAGGCACGGGCTGGAACCTCGTCCTCTGGTTCCTCTGGGGAAGGACTTGAGGAATAAAGAGTTTATTTTTTTTCTCATAAATTTTACAAGTCAAAGAGTTTCCTGCCAGTGCAGCCTAATCCCAATTTGCAAGTTTCATGAAATTCCTTAGTGTTATAGGAGACTCCGATTACTCTTCTATTCCTCCTTTTATCTTTGCTAGCATCTCTGGTGGTAAGTGGAGATTACTGGAAGAAAATAAACAACATAAATAAAGAAAAGTTGAAAACGTGCAATATGATGCATGTAATAGATAACTATAAAACCTCAAATAGTATCCTTTATGTGCGTATTATTTGTGTGTAATAGGTCTATTTTTTTAAATTAAAGTATGTGCAACTGAGAATCTGTTTTGGGCTGTGGTAATAATTTAATTGGTGATAAACATGAAATTTCTGAAGCAAATTAATAGTCAGTATAATGTGCTTTTGCAAATTAATTGATTTTTGGCCTCTTCCTCAATGATTTGCATATGAATGGTTATTGAAGCTTAATGTCTTTGAATTATATTGTCCTAGGAAAGATGTAGTGTGTTCCCAACATGGAAACAAGTGAGAACTTTGACTAAGTGAAATAGGAACGCACGCAGACATTCACAGTCATCTAGCAGGTTGTGTTACACAAATGACTTTATGAAGTAGCTTAAGATCTCTGCCCATTTAATTCTCAAGTCCAGTGTACAGCCAGTAAACCATGGTCCATAGGTGAGAAATGAGAAATTTCAAGGGCCATTGAACACACTGAATTTAGCAGAGTGCTCAATAGCCCTCAGAATTTCTCATTTAGGAAGGTGCATATGTATTGCTTCCAAAAATGAATGTGAACTTCACTTTCCCCATTTGATTTACATTTCTTCCTCCCTTCTTGACTCCCTCCCTCTCTCTCCAAGACTCATGCCATGAGTAACTGGTCTGCCTTTCTTCTCATTTGGAAACACATTCAAGACACATGCTGATTAAACCATTGGCACAAGTTCATAGTGTGAAACAACATGCACAGATTCACAGTGTAATGCTAGAAAATCCCAATCCCTACACTAGCCTCAAAACTGCATGTTTGGTATATTCTTCCCTTGCATTCCCATTACCACTCCTTCAGACACCAGCTGGTGACTAATGTAAACATGATGCTATTCAGGTTAATGTTTATTATTTGCCTTTCTGGAATTCCTAAATGTAAGTTGTTAATTGTACTGGTGGCTAAATAGATGCTGTAGCAAATAAATACTTGGTGAGTGTATCTGAGTTTTCAGTAGTGCTCTGTTGAACAAAGTTGGGAGCAGCATTAGATCTGGCTGCCTGTGCAGCTGCCTGATTTTCATATCAACATGAGCGCCTTAAATAGTAAAAGCACCATTGCCCAGTGGGAACAAACTTCTCTTTATCTGCTCATCTCTGAAGATTTTTTTATTTTATTTTTTTTTTCAGTAAAGTTGCTTAAAGGTAAAGAGATCTGTTGATTGAAATAGTGATCTATTTTTTTTAATGCACTCAGACTTCTTTCCTTTTCTTGGTCATTAAATATTTTACATTTCTTTATACATATGAGTGAGGGAAATAATACTTGTATGTTTAACAGCTGTGTTGCAATAGGCTCCATAAGACTCCAGGTGTGAAAGTCCTATTGTCATCTGTATGATTTCAACTGCAACCTTTTTTCGTCTGTCCACAGTTCCTGTGAAAACTTGAATTTCATGTTAATGTTCCCTCACTTCTCTTGTGCCTATGTCTTTTTGGTAAGACTAACTCTGTCCTTAAACCCACTTGAACTTTATCTCCTTGTGGAGAGATGTAGTATTATAGGTAATAAGGTTAGATATGCAGACTAAAAGCAGCCACTTCTGGAATTCTAAGTGCTTTCCAGAAAATGCATCCCATAGGAGTTAAAATAATGCAAAGGCTTGTATACTTAAGAAGTAGACTATTAAGGCAATATATTGCATTACACTTCAATTGAATATGAGTTATAGTATTAAAAAGTCTTTATTTTGCTCCACCAGAAAAAATACTAATACTGAATAAGTTAGTTGCTACATTTTGAATTAACATATCGACTGAAGGGTAAATTCTGTGCTTCTTAAACATGTGTAATCTAATTAGCATTTGTGAGATTTACTGGGATCTACTTTCCCCTTGGCATATGCAATTGCAAATAGGGAGAATGTGGGCTGCAGGCTGCTAGGGGTAGACATCTGCCTGGAGTGGACATCCATGTGGAGAAGTGCCTGCATCCTCGCTCCCTGGGGCCCTGTGAGCAGCTGACATGGTTCATGAAGTTCAGAGATTTGTAATTATGGAGAAGCTCCTCAGCTGGTGAAAATAGGTAGAAATCTGTTTTGAAGGGGGGAGGTTCAGAATATGCTTCTTGAGATCACAAGGTGCAATGTAGTTGACAGATCTACTCTAAGAACCCTGGGTTGCTGTTGTACTTCACATAAACCTAAGTTAAAAAATATAGGATAATACTGAGTTTTGAGATAATTTAAAATTTAAAAAAAAATTACAAGACAAGTTCACTGGAGGTTATTTCTGCAGTGTGACCCTCAGTCAAAATAGAGACCAGTATAAAGGCTGATAATTAATCCTGTTGGCTTTCTTATTTCTTGAGGAAAAAATGTGTTTTTCAGTATAAATTGGTCTTGATGTACATCAATAGACTTACCCTCCTTTGGAACTACCTTCTCATTAGCACTTATGAGAAGCACTAAAGACCTGCTAGTGTCTTTAAACACAACTGTCCAAATGTATGAGCCTAATTTACTTCCCTTGAATTTTATATGGTTTTAGCAGCTGAATCTTAATTTTCTTTGATAATATACTTCTTTAAATGGCAATACAGATTTATTCCTCTTTTTATGTCTTCTGCTAAAGCATGTGTTAACCGTCATAAATTTTTGATGGAGTGGACAGCATGGATGGTACCCCTGCATGTGACAAGCCTGCTCATTGATGGCTGTGAGCAAGCAATACCAGCAATACCATCTCTTTCAGAGCAGAGGTGCAGAATGTGGAGTGAAGCTCCTGTTATCTTTATATAGTAGCTCAGCTCAGTTAAACAGAACTTTACATTGGCTGTTTCATAAGAAAGCATTGACTTATGGCTTTGTTAGTGAAAAATGTTTGGTGAAATAGTGACATCCACAACCTCAATTTAAATGAACAGTGTAGTCCTTTCAGGGTGGAGTAAAATAAGCCATCTTACATGATTCAGTCTGTATTTCATTGATACTAAGCTCTGCATTAGTAATCTGGGACTGCTGCTGGCTTTTTAATTCCTGGTTTGTGTACAAGTCCTTTTTGCATTTGGTTTATGTGCACCACTTGGAACTATATTTGTATAAAGATGGTTTTATTCATTTAGTACTTTCAAAAAGAGAGTGAAAATTAGGGGTAATGCAGCTGTGATGTTTCAGTGTTCAACATCAATAGCTACACGCTTCATGTCATACAAAGATTTGGTCCGTGCTGTCTGTTAAACCAAGTGGAGCCTGTTTGTTGTGTATATAATAAATAATGAAAATGATACTTTAAAATAGGGCATTTTATGAGCAACAGTGTTTTTAATTACATCTTAGCTTTCTGTGAGATTGTTTCTGTGTCTCTTATGTCCCATGAGCTTTGAAAATCTCAGAAAAACAGGACTTCTCTACAGACTGTGTTGTCCATTTATTAGCTATAGGGGAAGGAGAGTTTTTCCCAGAAGGTCTTACAGCTTTCTCACAGTCTTACAGGTCTTACAGTCTCTCTTGCAAGCATCTGCATAGGATTGAGAACCAGTAGCATCCAGTTTCGTCTTACATTTGTGTCCACAGGCACTGCCTTAAACTACTTTTCCTCCTTCATTCTACCCATCAGCCAAGTGCCAGTGGTGAACAGGCCCCACTGCATTACAATGGTAGATAAAGATTAAATGCCAAATATTCCCTCTACTGCAAAAGCTGTGCTGCTTCCAGGCATCTTGACTATTTTCTCTAGCTGTCTCCATCAAGACTCACAGTCAGCCTTGAGGCATTTGCAGTCTTGGAGAAGATAGCTAGTGAAGGTAGCCTATGTTGCAGCTTCTCAAGTGTAGGGCTGAGAGCAAGTCCTTTGGACAAGGGGAAGAGATTGAGAGGTGATGGAACACTGTGGAGGCCCCAGATTCATCTTGCAGCTCCAAAAGGAGCTCTGAAGTCCACTGCTGCTGGAACAGGCCAGCCAATGCTGTGACAACACCAGGGAGACAGGGTCACCTTCCAGGACTCTTGCACTGGGAGGTGTGGCCATGGCCACTTCTTTCTGTTTGTTACCAACCTTTTCCCCCTGCCCTCTAGAAAACAGGTTGCCATTTCCTGAGCATAAAACCAGCCTCTGTGGGCTGTCACTACAACTGAGACGTTAAGGAATGTTTTGATGGAAAAATACAGGGAGATAGATGACTTCAAAATTGAGCCACCTCAGCATATTCTGGCTTAGCATTTCTTTTGTAGATTTTGGTTGATACCTTCAAGAAAATACCAGGGCTTTTTGTTATTTGGGGGAGTGTGCTTAAGATAAGAACCGTTCCTCTCACTGGCTGGTAAGTGGATTAGTTTGGCAAATTAAGGCTTTAGTTAGGATGACAGTAGAAGAGAGTGTTTGTCCTCAGTCTCTATCAATGAACTCTTGTCTCCAATGTTTCTCTTCTAGAAATTGAAAGAATACTGTATGCATGTTTGATATTGTATTTAGTCTCTCAAGATGGCATCCCAGGTCTGCATTCAATTAGGGAGTGTAGTTCTCTAATCCTTATTTAATTAGTAGAACTCCTTGTCTTACTCCCTGGGAGTTGCATTTGTAATTGGATTCTCACAAGTGAGAATATGCAGAGGCTACCTCAAAGGGAAGTTATAATTTGATAATGTGTGTTACTTACCTGTAGTTCTTCGAGAATGTTTCCTCTGCATATTCACATGATGGGTTCTGTCCATATTCTGTTTGTTATTGGAACTCTACTGTCCTACAGTTGCGGTGTTTAGTAAGAATAACTGAAGTATGGAGCACTGTACAACTCTTTAAAATCTCTGATCACTTGGTGTCATCAGATGGCACTTGTACAGTCCTACTAGTCACTGCTCTTCTAGGAAGATCCTGTAGGTCACCAGCACTGGAGAGCCAAAACCCACTGCTGTGAATATGCAAGGACAGCACTCTCAAAGAACAAATCAATGGTAAGTTCCTTCCGTTGTCTTCAAATATTTCAAATGTTGTTTTGTTAATTCTCTGTTTGCAAATTTGCTGTGCATTATTGAGATTAATTTCACTGCTGTTGCCTTTCTGGCAAAAACCAAGAAAGTGTCTGTATTTGTAAGTCCTCACTTCAGTTGTAAATTGATGTACTACTATCAGCATGTGGGTGTGTACACATATTTGAGCTATAATATAATATTTCTATCAGACAAAAAGACACAATTTCAGTGCAATATTATAGATTTTTGAGTCACACTTCTAGTTGTATTAGGTTAGATTAGATAGCACAGTGAGTTGTTGACAAAAGAAAGTCTTATAATAGTATTAACCATGTTAGTTCTCAAAAGTGATTCTCCAAAAGAAAACCAAAGGTATACTGCTTTTCGCTTCTAAACTTTCTTCTGAACTTTTGTTTTTTCCAGACATGGAATTCTGTGAGACTCCCCATATTCTGTGCTCTGGCTATCAAACAGATATACATGGTGTAGCTGAGCACAGTTACCCACTAGAGGCGGGCTCAGATGTGGATACTGAAACAGAAGGTGGTGCATCCCCGGAACATGCCCTGAGGATGTGGATGAGGGGGATGAAATCAGAACACAGCTCCTGTTTGTCAAGCCGGGCAAACTCAGCATTGTCCCTCACTGACACTGACCATGAAAGGAAGTCTGATGGGGAGAATGGTAATAAAGAAATGCATCTAATGTATTGAATAGAAGTAGTAATTTATTTGAAACTTTCTTCTACTTAATTTTTATTTTCCTTTTTGCTTTATTTTGTTCTGTTTTCTTTCTTTCCCCCATTCCTTTTTAGGCCTTTTTAGGTGAAAGGGTTGTTTTGTATGTGTGTTGCAATTACAGTGTAGATGGAAAGTAAGTAAAAAAAAAAAAAGAAACAATGCTTTTGTTAAAACGTCATTCTTCTAGAGACTATTTACTGTCCTACATTCTCTATTTTTATGCCATAGGACATTTATCATTTGAGCTTAGTGGCCTATGAATTAGGTTCTAAAATAAATCAGTACGTGCTACGTTTGTCATGTTTTGTGTAGAACTGATCCTGCATGTGCTGGCTTTTGGGCATAGCTTTAAGACTCTGCAGTCAGGTGACTTCAGAAAGACAACCTGGAATCCTAGATGCTCTTTTTACCTCTAATTTCAGGCTATACCTGAAGACATGCCCTTATCAGCAGAACAGAGTGAACAGTTCTTCATCATCTCAGTTCCGTATTTCTCCGTATATGGAGGATGGGTTTTGGGGCTACGTTTTGCAGGGGGATTGGGTTATTATTTTGCTTTTAAAAGAAAAAAAAAATCTCAGGATGCTTTTACTTATTTGTTTCTCTTGTGGTTTATTGTGTCACCAAAGGGAGAAATGTGTATATAGTTAACATGGGGGAATTAATATTTTTTCTATCCCTGTATCAAAATTAATGAAAATGTGCTCTAAATGTTTCCTGAAAGAATATAGTAAGTAAACAAATTTATCATACTTAAGATCAATGTGCTTACTGCGTATTTTAATTTCTGTGTTTAATAGCTACATGTTACAGCAGGTCTATATGTCAGGTCTCAACGTAATTAAATACATATTTTTAAATGGATAAGAGATAGGGGAACCAGTGAAAGTGGCAGATTGACACTCTGGTGTTGACAGTGATACAAATTAGTAATCATAAGATGAAAGTCAGTTCTGTCATGAATGTCATTTCTATAGTTATGTGTTACGAATCTGTCAAATACGAGGCTGGTAATTTAGTTATAATTTCATCTGCTTGTTTTCAATACTAATGATAATGTCCAATGTATGCTCAAAGACATTAGATTATCTGAATGAGTGTAAAAAAAAAAAAGGGGTTTATGGCACAGCTCATTTTAAATTATTAAATACTCCTTTGCGGGCTAAGCACTCTGCACTGTTACAATGCATTATTTTCCTAGAATCTGTTAATTTTCAGATGCCACCCACTTGCAGGACAGCCAGTGGATGACTGCCTTCTAGCTTCCTGCTTCTGCCATGTTCTGTGGGGGATCCATCCCCTGTGAAGTGTTGTTGCATAGGGGTCTTTTGTTTGGGGTGTTTTGTTGGGTTTTTTTAGGTTTGTTTTTCCCTAAGACATTTGGTTTTAGACAGTGACTGAAGGAATTGAATCCAGTCTGCCTGGAACTGGTTGTCCTTAACTATGAAAATGGTTTAAAGTGGATGCTTCCTGAGAAAGGAATATGCATACTTGTACCCTTCATGCTATGAAATACCATGGGGTCACTTACATTTTAAGGTGCTAGGAAGCCAATGTATTGAAAGTTGATTAAGCATATAACCAAGTTATGTGTTTCAGTCTGTAATGCAGTGGTGCAGCTGGGTGTTTGTAATGTTTTGCTAGCCATGCAAGTTACAGTAAAGTCATGCTATTGAGGGAAATTATTGCAGGTAGTAAAGGAAATGCTTTTGTTACCTTTATTATTCCACGTGGATGTGGCAGGGAGCCACAGGTTAAGTGTTGTTGAGGTAGGGGCACATGATCATTGTGCTTCACCAGCAAAGAATTAAATGATTTCTTCTTAAATGTTTGTCTCAGAGTTATTTTAATTAAACTTATTTCCTACATGGCCTAGAATAGAACAGAATAGTCCTTTTGTATGAGGCTTTAATACGGGGTTCCTTGTAAGCTTTATATCTTTTTAAATCAGGGATTCATGCTTTAGGTACTTGAATACATATTTTACCTAACAGTTGGGAGGCAAAAGTGAGGTCAAGACTGAGCTGGAAGAGAAAGAAACTGAGAGCACAGGCTCATTTGAGCTCTTTAGTTGTCTCCGGGCAGGGTTGACAGAGCAGGTATCAGTGCTTCCTGTGGTGTTGAGTCATTAGAATAATTACTGTCTTGAAAGTTAATGTGGATAAATTTGAAGACAATGATGGTTCAAGCAGTATTCATGTCTATTATCTAGTACTTCACAGTAAATTCATAGTCAAGATTCCTTATCCAGAGATCAGTGTGTTTTCCATCTGGATAGGCACTCGGTAACAAAGCACCCTTTTGAGTACAGAAGTCCATAAATCTCTACTTAAATGAACTAATAGATGGCCCATCTTTCTGTTTCTATGCAGTCATTTGTGCCAGTGGCTTTTTCAGAGAACCACAAGTGTCACGTTTGTCCTTGTCAGTTCCTGCCATGGAAGTATACTTTGTGCCAGCCAGTAACTTCTGTTGTGTGAAAAGCACAGAAGATCATTTGCAGGAAGTTCATGAAATGCTAGTTTCCGTGATAGTGTCTGATTGTTGTAAAAATAGGTATTTAAGAACTCTGGCTTTCAGAGGGCATGTGAACACAGCTGTTAAATTAATTAGGAAAATAATAGTTGTTGAATTGTTTGAGAACACTAATTGCTATTATTGTCTGTATCTTGTATAAGGCAGATGTTTTTTGTTGTTGGGGTTTGGTTTTGGTTTGGTTGGGTTTGGTTTTTTTTTTCCCCCTCTATAAGCATTCCCTTTTTCCTGTATTCTGCTGCAATGCAGAGTAGCTTTTTTCATAGTGACATTAGGACAGCTGTGTGTGGACCGTGGCAGACCTGCTTTCAGGACATTTTTTTGCATTACATTGATCTGAAGCAAATATACTTCTACAGATTCTATTTAGATGTTCCTTAAATTTCTCATATTCATGCAAAGCTCTATCAGGAAGTTCCCTGACACAGGATATATGCTTCATTAGGTATTCTGAGTAGCCCAGTTTGAGAATTTATTCGAGGTTTATTTTCCTTCATAGACACACCAACTCTGTCATAATCACTGTTTAAACATTTGGCAGGTTGTTTTGGCAGCGTTGAACAGATTGTATGAAACACCAACATTCCCATTTAAATTAGTGTTGTCAATGTTAATGGCAACTAATAATAGCCTATTAGCACACAGACTGCCTTTGGCTTTGCCTGAGGCTAAGCAAAATATATATTAACTGCAAGTAATGAATGACCAGTTTCTTGGGGATCATTGCTTATCTCTGATATAGTATAAATAGCTCTATTTAAACATGAAGAGTGTTACTCTACAGTATGTGAATGTAAATTTCAGACAGAAACACTGCAGAATAACAATATCAAAACCAGTTACTTTATTCCATTGAAGGAGACTGTATCTGCCCTCACTTCACTGAAACAATGGTATCTTGGTATTGCAGCATATCAGAACATTGAGTTTAGTCTGCCATATTACTGAGCTGGCAAATTTATTTATTTATTTCCATATTTTTCAGTAGTAAAGCCATGCGCCAGGAGAGGGTACATACCTCATCTACCAAAACGGCAGTTTTCAGACATGTATCTCAAACTACCGCATGGATCTGCATCCCACACTAGCTAGTGTACTAAAAGGACTGCAGCCCATTGGATTCTTCCCCATTAAATTGTTGATGCTGATCCTATGTGCATTTCTTATGTTTTGCTTTGCGTGATGCCTGTGTAATGGTTAATTTTACCCCAAGTACATTCATTTTTGAACCAAGTTTGACTTGTTTGCACAACCACCACTCCTTTTACCTGCAACATCTCACCTGAAAGCTAATGTGCTACTTGAGCCATTTCTACAATAGCACTATTTTTAACCTGTTTTGAGCTGTCAGATTGTTTTGAAGTACTTTGAGGGCTGGCTTGTTTACCTTACTCCCGACATGTGCTTAGATGTTCTTAGGCAATTAGTTACTTTTTCCCTACTAAGTAGTGAGAACCAGTAGCAGAGTACTGGGCTCCCAGTGCTGGAGGAGTGAACTGTGAAATGCACACTCAGTCTTGAAGCTCTCTTGTGCTCAGTTCCTTTAGCTAAATTATTTCATGAAAACGGCATTGGCTGTAGTTCACAGCAGTTTCTTTGAGAGTTGTATCAAGAGGTTAAGGTGTTAGTACAGTCTGAAATACCACTATGGTCATGGAATACAGCTTTAGAGTGCCTGAGATCTGGCATGGGGACTTTTTTTAATAACGTATTTTTGTCTTTAAAAAACAAAGCAGCAAAGGTGGGGAGGGGACCCAGGTAGAAAAAATGTAGTTGTTTCTTTTTTCCCACAGAAAGATTGTGAAACTTCTTTCTTAACATCAGCAAACAGAACCAGATTCTATTTGGAAAAATAATTTTAATAAAATCAGTAATTTTAGACAGCAGACTACAAATAATAATATTAGCTGTATATTAATAAATAGCGTATTAGAAAAAACAGTGGGTTACAGATCAAAGCTGATTTTAATGTCATAGACACGTGTAAGATTAATACTGTGTAGCATACCTATGTATTTGCTTTATGCTCTGGAAGCAGTGGTCCATTTAACAGAGCTTTTGGCTTTCCCTGAATCTCTGGGATTTTTTCACTTTGATTGCTGGACAGATGGGTGCCTTTTGGGCAAGTAACCTCAGCACTTTGCACTTCAGATTCAGTATCTGAACATCATCTGTAAAAGGGATAAAGATGTTTAATTAATAAAAGGAATACTTCAATTGCCGGCACTGTGTGAGAAACACAGCCTTGTGAATGCTGTAGTTATTCAAACATGGGGAGGATTTAGCTGAGGATGAGGTTCTCATTTAATTTATAGTGTGTGTCAATAGACCTACTGTGATTCACACCTGTTTAAATTAGACTTGAATTTGGCTCTTCGTAAGTGTCTTGTGTTTAATGTAAGAAAGTGAGCGTATTGGGATTAATGTTGCTATTGTTTACTGATATTTTGTAAACAAGCCAGGCATTAAGCTGAGCTCTGGCTTTCTCATTTCTCCACGAAATTATTACTGACAGCTACATTATAATGACAATACGTACTCTGAGAAGTATGCATGTAACTGACTCTCAGTGTGGGATTGTGTTTGTAATAACAATGGCTGTATCTGAAGTATTTCCATTAGCTCCCATTCTGTTATTCTCTATTTACAATAGTGCAATTAAGAAATTGAGTTACAAATTTGCAAGTGGAGCAGTTAGGTCAAATATCTTGGTAGTCTTGGGTGTATAAAGGTAAAAAACAGTCTTAATCCCATTCTGTATGCGCCATTTAATATTTTGCTCTACATTCCTATTGTGCTTTATTTTGCCTTTTTATTGCAGCATGGATTGAATTCGTGTTTGTACATTCCTGTGGGGTGGTTTTAGTCACTTAGTAGATTAAAGCAAACTCATCACTTAAAATACAAAGACATTCCTTCAACTTCTTGGGTTTACTGTAGCTTGTCAGATATTTGATATATGATACGCTCAGATGTTTGACGCAAAAGGGCCACTAATCTTCCCTTTAAAAAAAAAAAAAAAGGTTTTTTCTTTGTTTGTTGGGGTTTTTTGTTTGGTTTTGTGAGGTTTTGTTTGTTTATTTGTTGGGCTTTTTTATTTTTGTGAGGTTTTTGTTTGTTTATTTTTCCTACTGTTGTGGGTTTTGTTGTTTTTTTTCCTTGTAGTGTTTAGGTGGCATTTATGTTGGTTGCTTCAGAGAAGCCTCAGTGTTGGAAGAAGCTCATGAATCTCTGCAGTAATATAGCAATGCCTTTTGAGGAGCGCTGGAGTGTACATGGACACTGTAAGTGCTCTGTTGGAGTTATTAATAGCATAAGATGCTTTTGTTGATCTCAGAGTGGTTCCTTTGGAGATGTTACTGTCTCACAGGGAGTATCTAAGTTATCTCAGTTGCTTTGGGTAAGTGTGAGGTGCTTCTGTAAGCACTGTAACATCACCTCAGTTGTAATATCATGAAGGTTTTGCATTAGAGCCCTTAGTATTTAAGCCATTTATGAAATTGCTCATATATGGGAATTGAGGCTAATGAAGAGTTGTTGTTTGTCCTCATTGTGGGGAAAATTCTGCCTTAAAAAGCTTCTGACAGGAGCAGTGCATCTGCATATCTGCTATTTTTATCTTTACAGTTTTCATATGGTATATTAAAATCAATACACAGTGTTAAAACATTTCCTTTCTTGTATCTCTCTTTTAAGTAAAATATACACTAATTTAAAGGCAAATATCAAACAGTATTTAATATTTTACATTAAAGATAATGAAACAGTATCTGGAATATAGCAGAAGTATTTTTTATATTCCATAATACAAATGACCTTTGCTTACAGCATACTAAAAAGTATCTGTGCATTTGCACAAGTTTGTGTAATATTTTTAGCCCTGCAGTTTTGTTTTCTTTCATGGCTAGCTAAAGAGGGGAGGCAGGGATGCTTGAGGAGAACAGTCAAGTCTAATTTTTAACCCAGAAATCAGTAACTTGGCATTAAAGCTCAAAAAAAAATTGCTTGGCTTTCTTCCCCTGTGTTATGCAGAAAGGATAGTAGATATGGCTTAACACAAGGACGTCTCGACTAGTGCATTGCCGGGAACAGTTCATTCTAAACAATCATCATGTCTATTCTGACGCTTTATTTATATTGATTTATTATGCAGCTTATAATATCTTTTACTTCTCATCTCTTTTGGTTAAAAATTTTAAAAGTACTGGAAGATCAGAAATCTGATTTACAGAAACAACCTACAGTCATATTTTATATGTATATCCTTTGGAATAAATGGTTTATTTTCACTTCAATACTAGTGTAGTTTATTTTGAAATATAAGAAAGTCTTACTTACATGTCCTAAAAATGAAAATGTTCCTGACGGTTGGAACCTGGTTTTCAGTTTGGGATGTTCCTCTGAAAGCTGCCAGTGGAACATCATGGGTGAGAAATAAGACTAACAGGAAAACTTGTGAACTATGATCATAGAAGATTATAGATAAGGCTGCTAGATAAATAAGATCAAATTACTCTCATTTAGCTCTTTATACCCTCAGGCAGTATGGCTTTAAATACAAAGGTATCCAGAGCTTTTTCCTTCCCCTGGCAAAATGCTTTTCATCCATTCCAAACTGTAATACTCTAAGTGAGATAAAAAGAAAGGATCTAGCAAATGAGTACAGGATTGGTAGAAAAGTGGAAAATACTGACAAATTATCCTTTTAGGGTCTAGCAAGGTTTAACCTAAATATAATTTCTTCTTGATAGTATGAGTTCTTGTAAGAATTTATTGTCATCCTGCCATGGATGACAAAAGATTACTGATTCTTCCTCTTCAGCCTTTTTTTTTTTTAATCCATTTTTGCCCATTTAATTCATTGTGTATTAAATTACATGAGAATGTCTAATCTGCCATTTTCAAATTTGTTAGTATTTCATTTCCTCTTGAGTTTAGGAGTGAGATGATGATCAGCATAAATCTGTATTATTGAGTTACAAATATTAGCATATCCTCATTTTACAAATGGGAAGTATTCATGGTAGCAAATAGCTTGGGTCAGACCATCCAGAAGAAACACATAACATGGAAAAAGTGTCTGCTTCCTGTGGTTGCAAGCTTCATAGTCTTCTAAAAACGAAAGCTAAATGAAATATCTGTTTCTTATTTCTGCAATAGAAAGTAGGATAGAAATGGGATGTTCTATATGAAATTACAGTTAGTTTGTACAGAATGATGCAGATTTGAATACTGCTTATTTCAACTTGCTTTCCTATACAGGTCTTTTAGATATTAATTTTGTTTTCTTCAGTCATACCTAGTTCTACACTCTGATTTTCTATTTTGTTACATGAACATAAGAGAAATTGTGTATAATTAGCTCTTCTAGAATATAGGTCTTGGAGCACTGAATAATTCCTGCAGGCTTCTTCCTCTCCCTAACACATTTTTGGCTAGTATTTTAATTAGTCACATATTCTGATGACTAATTATTTCCAGTGTTCTTTCTTCATCTTAACTTTCTAGTCCAGATGATTTGCAATGTAGATTTATACAGTGCTTCACAACGCTGACTTTCAATTGAGCAGCACATGTCAGCAGCTGATCCTAAGTTGCTCACCATGAGATGTATTGGCAGTGCAGAGGAGCAGCCCTTTGGGCATCAGACACCAAATGTTGTAAAGTAACTATATTCCTTTGCCTTGGGTGTTATCCAGAAAAGGAGGTGGGGAAAGTCAGTGATCTAGAGGTTTCTTTACTCCATGAAACCACATTTGCTGAAAGATTTATATGTGGGAGGAAATGCCTTGAAGTGAGGATGTCTTAGGATATCAGGTCAGGGTTATTCAGCTCTGTTGCTGGAAACCTTGCTAAAAGCTACCAAAAGTGTGTAAGAAACCCAAGGGACATAAAGTTAAGGGTACTTCCAAACTGTATATAGCATTTATTACAGTTCATAGCACTCCTTCCTCCCCACCTCATCAGTTTTTTACATTAGAGGGATTTTGTATCTTTGCTGGCAGTGTTAGAAATGTGATCAAGACGGCATGGTGCACAGGAACTAAAAGAGAAGCATCAGTATTTTGACTACAGGCAAGTTAAGAAAGAAATGTGTGTATCTGTTAAATGTCCTCCTATCCTCAAATGATATGCATGTTACACAAGTGTGAACACATGAATATCAATGATTTTGAATTGCCTTCACTCCAGCTACTAGACTTTCTCCCTTTTTTTTCTTTCTCTGAAGATCCCATATAGTTTTAGCATTGGTTATGCTAATAAATGCTGCAGAGTATAACTACAGTTTGATGCAGCCAATGTTGTCTTTTCTTAGGGGTATATTTGTGGAACAGTTGAATGTTATTGATGAACTGTTAATTTCCTTTTGGCTTTTGAATCTAGTCATTGTGATGAGCATTACCAAATGTTGCTTTGGGCTTGTTTACATCGATGTAGCAAGCATGTCACTTGCTTTGAAACTGAAATGAATTCACATTTGTAAATGAGCTTGGAATATTTCATGGTGATTTATTCTTATCTATTCCAAAATATTGTTACATTTCCTATCAATCAAGTACAATGGCCAGGGAAGAGTTGAAGGTATATTTCCTGTAGGAGTGAATGAGGCCATTTATTTAATTAACCTAATGTTAAAGATAGTTTTCTTGGGGTATGATGTGCTTGCCTACAGGATCGTCAGCATTTTGTCACTCCACTTAGCTGCAAGGTTGTTTAGCACTGGTGGGTTGTTTGCTGTCAGCAACAGTATTAAGTGACTCTCTCCTATGTTGTCAAGCCTTGCAATGCCTTTGTCTTAGGGAAAGACAGCAAGCAAAAAGGGAACTTCGTGCCACAAACACACCCCAGGTTTTCCATAATTAGTCAGTGGATTAAAACACATTTTATTGAAAAGGTGTTACATCTTTCAATGTAGCTTTTAAACTGCAGTATGATTTTCTCTCTCTGCCTACAGTTATTTTTGAGTAAAATGTAAAATGTTAATCCATACATGCGCTTTGTATGTACCAAAGTCATGGTAAGTGTTCTTTAGATTTGAATACCCTTCTCATTGCTTTGTCAAACAGCAATTTCAAGTGGCACTTTTGGCTTGTGAACATCATATTTGATTATTTTTTCCCCAAAGAGTGCTTTTGAGATAATAGACTTTCTTGTTTTGTCCAGTCATGCTCTTTCAGAACAAGTATTTTGCTGTTTGTTGAAGTGGGAGAATCATAATGCATGCTTTGAATTTGTGTTTTTCTGCATAGTTTGGTATAAGCCTACCTCCAGTTGCACAGTTGGAAAGTATCTGATGAAGTTTGCTTGAATCATACTGGATTTGGATCTGCTTGAGCTGTTGATGTTGAGATCACTTAACAGAGCTGCTTGCTAGTCATGCATTGTTAATGGGACCTGATGAACAGTGCAGTATTTAGCTTGGCACTAGAGATTTTTCATTTTTCAGCCTGAATGAGACAAAAAGCCATCCCATCCTGCTGTGGTGTAGTGAGAGAGGAGGTAGAAGCTGCTGTTTTGAGAAGATGCCACCCTTGATTGTCAACGGTGGATGTTTGCTCATACATTTGGTACAGTTCAGGTTCTGCCAAGTCCCTGCTGTCTTTTGGTATCTCTTCAGTGCCAGTGGTGTAAGGGATGCTGCAGTCCTGAGAAATCTGCCTACTTTAATAGGAAGACAATATGAGAGATGATCTGTGGTGCATGAGGAAGCCGTTGCATCCCACCTCTCACCTGGCCCAGTTCAGCATCAAACTACTTCAGATTTTTGTGCCTTTTTAAGAAATCCTCAGCCCTTCCCAATCCCGGCTCAGAAATGGGTAAGAACACACTGTTCCAGTGCTTCTCCATTGCTTCATAAAGAGCCATTTTGTGTTCTGTTTTGTGTGAGGCTGTGGGCTAGCAAGTGCTGGTGCTCACCACAAGTGCTGAAGTGTGCACAAGTGTGAAGGTGGGCACAGTAGCTACAATCTGCCCAAATGTTTTTCTTCCAAAATGTCTGTTAATTATTTGCCATTCAGCATTGCAGTTCTTCCTTTCTAACAAGGGAGCTGCCCAAATGCTCTTTTGTGATGTGCTCAGTGTGTCTACAACTATCTTTTATGTCTTTGCCCATGGGGAAAAAAATAATTGAGTCATTCTTCCTCAAGCCTGCGTGGCTGTGTGTTCAGTCAGTGCAGTGTGCATCTCGACATCCCTATTGATGGTTGCATTGATTATTTTTATTCTAGCCTGTGATTCTGTCTCCATTCTAGCTTTTTAATTTTTATAGTTTGCTTCCTATTGAACAGCAAATTCAGCTGTGTTTGGTTTTGTGCATAGTTTGTTACAAATATAATCTCCTGAATACAGATTTCTCCATAGTAGCTAATAACCTACAGTACTTGAAAGCTCCTTTTTCTTTTTATAACCTACCTTTTTTCCAATACATTTTCTGATTACCGTACTACAGTTCAATTTTTATTGGATCATTTTAGAGCACAATAATTCATTTTTGATCCCTAGTACCTCTTGTCCATGTCTAAAGTGCTCCACGTTATTTCAGTCACTCATTTTTGTTTACATCTTTTCTCTGAAGACAGTCTTCTGCTTTGTGTCTCGAAATACCATTCTGGCTGGCATCACCATTCTAGTCTTGTGTTATCCAATTTCCTTTTAATACAAAATCAAATAGAAAGCATTTTCTGTACTTTACCAGCCAACTACAGCAGAATTTTTAGAGCTTTCTTGTAGGTATCTTGTGACTGGTTAGTGGCTAATAATGGCAAACCCCATAAATCACAGAGATCTGGAAAGTAATAGGGAAAAAAAGAAAAAAAAAAGTAGAAATACTGATTATATGCATTTTAATGCATTTTTAAACAATACTGCAGCTGTACATACAATACAATAAAAATGTTTATGTGCAATTACTTTAGAATTTAGGCAATGCTTATTAATGTTAAATATAGAGCCACAATAAGTAAACAGTCTAAATCAGTTGGGGCTTTGCATAAATCTTTATAGAAGTCTTTGTTCATTCATTGCTTCTATAATAGATTAGAACCATTTAGCTACCTTTTGCTTGGGAAAACGTTAAAAAGCAAAATACATTTTCCTTCACATTGCAGCAAGCTATATCAAAGCCTGCAGCTTCAGTTAGGTTTTTCTCTCAGGCTCAGTAAAACTCTTAAGATACTGAATCATAGTCAAATTTATGGCAAGAAGTCTCTGGTAAGAGAAGTGGCAATAGTTGCCATTTTCAAATGGTTTAAGATTGTTTTCTTCCAAAGCATTAGGTTTGTGTGGTCATGAAACAAAACATAATTCCTGGCTGTGAACTCCTGTAGATTGATCTGGGTACAGACAGCTGGCAGAGCTCAGGTTGTATGTTCCCACTGGGGAAATTCACATTAGGAGTCAGAATGCGGAAACAAAAATAACCTGCAGCCAGCTCGGAAGCAGTGAGGGTAGTTCACAAAGTGGAGATGTTTGGCTGCTAGCTTTGCCAGCTCAGATCATGTTCTGATGATGATCTTTGACAGCAGTTCCCTATATCGCCAAGGAACCATAGTTTCTTTCACTAATATCCCTGACATTGCTGCCCTTTCAGTATATAATGATGGAATTTGCAGTTTTGAATGCTCATTGGGAAAAAAATCAGTAGTTGAATGCTCTTTAAAGTATAGTTGTCTAGTTCAGGTGTTCATCATAGCCACCAAAAGTAAATGACAGGAGCTTCCCATCCTGCTGCTTTCCCTCCTTCCTGCCATAATGTTCTCTGGTTGCTTGCCTCTCTTCAAACCTCCTCATGGCCTCTGAGGGATTCAACAGATTTCTGTGGGGATGTTGGTAAGGTCTTTGATACTATCCTGAAGCTTGAATCCAAAATAAGTATCAGGGTGCTGATAAAGCTGGAAAACCGAGCTAACTCAAGTCAAGAAGTGGAAACATGAGGTGTTAAATTAGTTTTTAAATGTCTGATAATTTTCCGGAGCAATCATTCCTGGAGAAGTAGAGGACCTGCTAATACTCCTGTGATGCAGAGAGCGAGCTTCTGAAGTGTATGTCAACCCCTGCGTGCATAGCCTTCTAGGTTGCAGATTTATGGTTGGTTGCGTTCCTTATTCTGGTAGGTGGGGAATATACCTCTGCTCTGATTAAATACAGCTGCTTGAGTCCTGGCAGCATTTATACCTCATAAGTAAGAGTAGTTGCACTGATATCAGTCATCATCAAATTAAAAACATAAGCAGGTAAGAAGCGTAGAATTTGTCTCAGTTGATAAATTTGCTGTTGGTTTTTAGTTTGACTTGCACAACATCAACATTTCAATTAATTTGAAAAGTGTTTAAATATTCCTCAGAATAGAGAATTCCTGTTCTTGTTTTGATCCATGTGCACAGAAAAGCAAACATCCCCAAAAAACAGCTGACTCGGCAGTTAATCATTTGCTCCTGTTCATACGAATAATAATTGTATTTGGAATTCTTCAGCTGGTTTATGGAAAGCAGCTTGTGCTGGTAATTTCAGATTTGGATGCTTCCAGTGAGCCACCAGAACAGGAAGAAGACAAGTAGGGACTGTAGCCCTACTAGTTGTCTAGAAATTCCCCACTGCTAGTAGGCCTTTCTTGCATGCTTACTGGGCTTGTCAGATTTAGTTACTTCTAAAAATATTTCTCTTTGTTTGCTTTAGAGATAATGATTTGAAAACAGATGATAGGTATTTTTAGTGTATTTGCTTTTCTGACTGGTCATTTTATTTCTTTAGGATTAGCAGAACAAGGAACAACCTTCTGCTAATCTAACCTGATTGATTTTAAATGCCTACCAAATTCAGTGGCATTTCATAACTCCGCATCTCTAAATGAGTTTCTTTACTTTTCTCTTGAATATAGCTTGTTTCTACTAGCATGAGAACACCCAGGGGATTAGTTAGAGACATGCTTATGGGTCACCTCAGTTATATGATATGCTGGTAACTGTGACTGAAATTTCTGGTCATCCTAGAAGGAAACAGAGAAGTAGAAAGCCCAGTTTCATTGAGCTGTTGTCTTGGAGCCTGAAACATGACAGATTTGATGAGAAAGCTGTAGTTATTCCCCTTCTGCTGGGTAAAGTTTAAAACATTTGGAAATACTTTGGTTGTGCTGAGAACACCAGATTGCCTCTTCTTTATAGGTCGTATAGTATTTCTTTTAAATGCTTATCTATGTTCAGTATGTGCAGTGAAGTTTATCAGTTAATGGAATAGTGGGAATAGATGCAAAAGACGTGCCTAATCAGAGTAAGACACTACCATAGAGACAGGTCACGAGTGAAGGTTTTAGTTAACTCTGTTAACCTTATCACTTGGCAGTTTTCTAATCTCTGAAACACTCCTTCCAGGCAGTGATATTTATTATTTGTGTTACAAGAATTCTGATAGGTTCTCATCAAAATCAAGGCTTGTTTTTCTTCATATCAGGCAAATATGGTTAAAAGAGGAGCCTGTGCTCTGAAGAGCTCAAGTGGTATGCATATATGATTTTTATTTCTGTTAATCCTTCACAGGTTCATTCTGAGCCTCATATAAATACATAAAACTCTTTGATTCAGAATTTTGATTTTAACTGCATTATTATCCTTATCTGTTACTAAGATGATATCAGGCCAGAATTTTCACAAATGTTTAGTTTCGCATAAGAAAGCTTTTATTTTGTCAAGTTGAATTGTTTTTTATATTTTTATAAAATTTTGTTTGCCATGTAGTATTTTGTACAAGTTATAATGAATGGGATAGGGAATTGGGGCAGCCCATTGAAAGTAGTACTTGCTCCCTTTATTGCTGGTGTCTGTGTTTAGAACTAGTAATTACCAAATAAAGTTAAATTTAATACTTTTAAATTTTAAGTGGTAGATATTACAGACATGTATTGCAATATTAAAATTTAGTTTGTTGCCTCTAATGTCTGCAACATGGGGTTGGGTGGGACTGCAGCATGCCACAGTATCTCTGTCAGGGACATGAAGATCTTTATGAGAAATTGTAGTGAAAGATGTCAGAAATGTGCTCCTAGCTGATATTTAAGCCACAGACATTAAAAACATTATTGCTGACACAGAAATCGATAGAGAACAGTTCAAAGATCCACAAGGATACACAGGAAACTGGATGAGATTTAGTGTGGGGAATAGTAACCAAATATAAAATACTTAATAGGAGCTATTTTGGAAAGCAGTAATGCTGAAAGGGACCTTAAGGGCCAGTAAATGAGATAAATGGAGGCAACGAGTCAAATGCTGCTTTGGACTGCCTGTGTACATGTATCTTGTCAAGGATCTATGAGATATAGCAGGTGTCACTACAACTTCCCTGGTGAGGCAGTTCTGGCCATATCAACGCTGGGGATGTATAAAAATGAAGAGACTCTCAGAGGGGGGCAAAATGCAATGATGTCTTTGGGAGAGACTTACTTTATGAAGGTCTGTATCTGTAGAGAATGAGTTGTCATTTGGGTAACTGAAACACTTATGGGGGACAGGGAGGGAAAGAACTTTGAAGGTATATAGCATCAGAGGTATTTCACTAAGACTACAGTGCAGAACATAGAGCAGAACGTATCTGCTAGCAGGCACCAACTCAGCGATGTTGGCTCAGTAGCTGTAATTGGCAGTCTGAGAATTTAAATATGAAATCAGAGACAGTTTTACACCAGTGTATTCATTGAACATGGGAACAATTTGCTGAAGGACAGTAAGTCCTTAGTACTTGGAGCCCTTAGGGTCTGAGTGTTTTTCAAAACATGCTTGAGCTGAGCCTTGCATTGTCAGAGTTAATGCAAGGGTCACTGGTTGAAACTCTAGTTCTGATTGTGAAGGCGATTGGACTTGATGGGTGCATTGGCTTTTTCTTTGCTTCATATCTGCAAAGCCCTTAAGTTTCTACTGACTATTCATTTTTTCAAACATGTATGATTTACAGTATGAAGCAACAAAAGAAGTGAAGAGGTTTTGTGACTGCAGCTGTGTAAAACCAGCCAACACAATTGAGTATATACTGTAGAGGACACGACAAGCATGTGATTCATTGATTGCAGTTCTTCATCAGTTTGTAATCAAAGGAAATAACCTAATAGATCTTTCCATCTCTGACTTGTGTGATAGTCTATAGTTCTAGCAGCTGCCCTAAACATTTGGCAGCTGTCCCGAGACCAAAAATTAACACTCAGAAATTAATTTTCTATAAGCTAATAAGGACAAAGGCCATTCAATCTGTTGTTTATACAGAAAGCTTATTGAATCTGAGACTATACATCTGGGAATGAGCTGGTAAAATCCATTTGTAAAATAATAATGCTGAAACATCAGAGAAGTACTTGTGCAGTGATCAGTCATTAAATAAAGGGGAGTTCAGGTGAATGCAGGTCAAGGTATTTATCTATAGACAAATGTTTATTAAAGGTTTAAGCAAATAAATTAAAGAAATACACATCTAATCAAACTGTGCCAGGATTAAATTAGAACCTTCCCTTCATTATCTTACTGCATTGCTGCCCTCACCCGACAAGGTGTTAGTCACAGATTCATTTTCTCCTGTATAGGTTGCACTTCACATTCCAGGCATGGCAGGGTGTATTTCTTATAGAAGTTTTCCATCCATTCCAGTACTTTGGCTTTTCGTCCTCTGTTGGAGTTTGCAGTCTTCTGAGGGGTCCAGACAGATTTAATTTTTTGGTTCCCAGAACTCTTGATGGAGTGGTGGACACTGCTAGTTAATCCATTTCCATTTTGAGTGGCTGATCCCCAAAGTCTCTGTCAGTGCATGCGTCTCACCTGGGATTACTTTTCATCTCATCTGTGAGAAACCAGGTTTGACAAGTACTAGCTTTGGGAAATTTTGAATTGGGAATTTTGTATAACCCTTGAGCATGTCTGTATGTTGAGCCAAACATTCAATTCAGGTGATTAATATCTTCTGTTATCATTTTTGTCTTCGCTTCAGAATTTTAGCGTTGACCTCATATAAAGAAAAACATTAAATCCTTTCATATATAAATTAACTAGCTTAAACCTAAAAGCCATGTAAGTAATTTTGTAATTTTATTATAAATTACGAACTTGTTGAATGCTATTCTGTAATTTGACCTACTGACTCAGAAATTTACAGGCTGCCACTCGTTGACTAGACTTTCAGTCACCTTCTGGCAAGAACACCTTTCTTAACAAGGAAAACCTAGTGGGAGTGGTTACTAAGTGGTAGAGCTTGTTTTGCTTTATTATGAAAGTAGTGATCTAAATACAGGCTGATTATCTCATCTGTGGTTCTCCCCTGCATACTTGTTGTGCATGAGATAAGTCCTGATCTGTCTTTATTCCAGGTATACCATAGGTGTGGAGCACATCCTCTCAGTTGTTACCTGCTTCTTAACAAAGCATTGGTATCACAGTAACTTCTTTCTGCTCTTAAGTCATGTATCTGCAAAGACTGCCTTCAGGATGTGTCTTTTGCTTCCTGGGCAGGACGGATGACTCTCCTTTAGCAGCGTGTCTTTTGCTCATCCTTAACTTAAAAATTAACATGAAGAGATAGTTCTGCTTATCTAAACCTTACTATTTCTTTAGAGAAGCAGTAGCATTGATTTTTCTTATGCATGCACTAGTATGTGGCTAGTTTGATGCCAGTGGAAAAAAAGATGTTAAATTCCCTCAAAACAAATGTTATAAATTAGGTGCTGTCATTGTTAATGGAGAGCCAGAGAAACTGGACGTGTGAATATGAAACAGTATATTAACTTTACTGCAACAGATCTGTGTTTTAAATAATTTTACAAGAGCCTTTGGAGTGTGTAACAGGCTACCTTCTCTTTTATTATGTACTGCACAGGGGTGTTACTGTTGTTTTGTGACTGCTGCATCTAGTGAGGCAGAGGAATGTACTAAAGGCATTTTTATTATCTCACACTAAAGCGCAACACTTCATGACTGCAGTATCGACATTAAGGCATATGAAAAAATGACCCTTGGCCTAGAATTTTTTAATGAGGTCCAGAGTTGGAGTTTTGTGTCAGTCTGGTTTTGTTTTAAAAGCGTAAGAAGCGAATGTGACTGCACAGAGCACAGGCCAGCAGTGTGTTCTGGAAGTGGACAAGTACCCAGCATCTGAGCAGCTCGGTCCAGCTCAGCACTGGTGGCGAAGCCCAGTCAAAACTTGTTTATAAAAGCAGCAGTACTGTTACTTGGTTTCTGACTGTTTGCTTGGCTGAAAACATTTGTTCGGGATTTTTACCTGAGGAAGGGCTGCAGGATTTGACATGCATTAAGCAAGGTGCCAGAATAGGAGCGGACGTGATGTTAAGCTCCTCTAGAAGACTAAAATGCAGGCACTAGCATTCACATGCTTAGTTCTGTTACCTCATTACGAATTAGCTTGTAAGTGCTAATAATAGCTCATGGCAGAGGCACTCGTTATGTGTAAATACACATGACAATTAATTTAATTATTGCTATCACTTGCATACTAAGTAATTTATGCATTTTATGAATGAGAAGGTTTCAGCCCTGCTGTATAATCCCAGTTATATAGGAGCAGAATTTGCCTCATTGTCGTCTGAAAGCACATACTGAAATCTCTACCTTTGTTCTTCAAATAGGCAAACATCACAGATAACTGAACAGGTGAATGAAGAGTGTGTATGTGTATATCTAAGCATTATGCCATGAAAGTAAACAAAATATGTTCCCAGAGAAGTAGGAATAATGATCTTCTGTAGTTGTGTATAGACATGTGTAATGGGAAGGACTGGAACAGGGGAATTCGTGTTCCTGTGTTCCTCAGTTACAGTAAGCGTTTGCTGGTAAATTAAAAGATTCAAGCGAAAAGAATTCTACAGTGTGTCACCACCTTTGTTAAACTGGAATCTTTAGAGCAGTACCGAGTATTCCTGTCTGCCTACAGCATTGTTTACTCTTTCATGTGAATAATGCTGCTTTTCCGTATTTCTGCTCTTTTCCTCATGATAATGACCTATGAATGTCTATGATTGTCAAGTCTAGCTATCACAAAACTTCTGGTGTTAGAATTAAAGGTGTGTATGCATATGCATTGTGTTACAGTCATTAGTTGCATTTTCTGCTTATGCTGTCTCTCTGAGGACGCCGGTCATACTGGGTGTGCAGAATAGCCTGTGCCGGCATGATGACAAGCTGTTCAGTATTTTAGTTTATTTTAATAGTCCAGTGTATAGCTTTAAGCCTTATTTATTACCACTATTCAAACCTTGTTCTTAAAGCAGTCTTAATTTCCTGTTGGCAATTCCGTGGTGCTCATCACTACAGTGTTCAAATACTTCATATACGCTAATGTATTTCTCTTTGCAATAACCCTGGGAAACGAGGGGGGTATTACCTCCATTTTATGGATGAATTCACATACATACAAATTAAGTGAAAAATACCTGCTAAACTTAGGCATCTAATTTAAATTGCTCAGCACCTGATTCTTTTTCATAATATTTCAAATATTAGTGCAATATAATATTAAAAATAGTTCTCAGTGACTTAATGTACAGCTCTGTAGGTTTATAAAAAGTCAAAATAGGAAGTGAAATTATCATGTGATATTGGTTGGTTTGAGCAGTTTCTAACCTCTGAGTTTAGTATAAAGATTTACACTGCTTGAGCTGAAGAACTTTTGATAGCAGTAGCAAGCTATCATTTTCTCTTTGAAACCAACACTGGAAGGAAAAGAAATCCATGTGTCGCTCTTGGGTTTCACAAATGTTAACTGATAGCTTTTATTTTTTTTTTCCTTTTTCTTTTTTTCCCCTCCCGCCCTTGAAGTTGACTTCTTTCCCTGGACTGGTCCCCAGCACTTTCTTTCCAAGCCCTACAGTTTTTCTCCAACTTAATTTCTTCTTGCTGGACTTCCCATTCAAATTCTAGTCAGCATAGCAGACATCAGGAGATTTGCTCTCACTGTTCTTGCTCAAATTGTTTTCTATGTTCCTCACTTCTCCCCTTTTGCATTCAGCTGCATGTCTTGTTTGTGTTTATTTCTTTCTTCTGGTTTCTGTCTACATGGTTTCATCTGATCTTCTCTCTTTCATAGTAGTTTATATCAACTGTCTGTCTTCTCCATCATGCATAAGTGCCATTAAACAGAGGCCTTTAGGAGCGTAGAAGGAGGAAAACTCTGGCTCGCAGACTCACTCTCTAGCACTGTCCTTGGAGGATGAGTACTTGTAGCAGTGAGAACAGAGGCCTGACCCCTGTGGCCTCGAGCTGAAGTCTACACTCTACAATGTGGTGGCAACACTTCCTGGTCATCTGGAAGCCCTAAGGACTTGTGTGCATTCAGTTTGCATGCAAGACTGACATAAGGGCTAATGCTATGACAATTTGCATATCTCTTGTTCTAGCAACAGCTAGGGGACCCTGGTACGTTTTAGAGGAAAAGTCTCCAGCAACATGTGTAAAACATGTCCCTAACATCATCCTTGGAGATGTCTGGGTAAATCTGTATAACCCTCCTTGCTTCCCTGAACCCCTGGAGGTAGAGACCTGGTATGAGAGGTTTATTCCAAATGATTAATATTTCGGGGAAACAAAACAAGCACATGTCATATTGCAGTAAGGAATGCTTTAAGATGAGACCAGCAGCCCAAGCTTCCTACAACTTTTCCCTCAAAATAATGTTTTCAGAAACAATCCAGTGTTTGAAGTTCCATAACCTTTGTGATCTGTGCCTTGCCCTCTTTCCCCAGTAACTGATTTATTGTGCAACACTTTATCCCCAAAATTTGTAGCATAATCGCTGTTCCATGGACTTGATCAGCATGACATTTCTGGTTTGGTCAAAATGATGGATTCAAGTTGTGCACAGTTGTACACATTGATGTGTATTTCATTTGTGAGTTTAAGCATATCTCATCACATAGTCAAAAGGTAAGTATCTGTCTCTACCTGATAACAGAAAATTGAGTTTTACATGAGTTACATGTACATAGAGTTATCCATTATAAAATTCAAACATCTTTATGATCTGCTTCTTTTGTAGGGTTTTTAGGCTTTTTAAAAATAGCATTTTTATTCCTGCATCACTGTATGCATGCAATTACCATGCTACCTTGTCATTTCCCTGGGAAGTGAGCAAGCTTTTCCTTCTTTCCCATTTTGCTGCTTCACCTAAAGAGCTATGACTGCTGTGTTTATGGACCACAGATGCTCAGCTCTGGGACAGTGTCTCCTGTAGCAGCTGGACAGCTGTTGTCCTTCCTAGGATTTACAGGTGGATTTTCCTTCTGGGAATGGTACAAGTTTTGCTGGTTGGCATTTTGTCCTGATTGTCTTGTTTGGATTTGTAGGGATATGTTTGCAGGGTGTGTTAATTCTGGAGGTTAAGTCCTTGACACAGCAGTTGGAGAGTACTGCATTCAGAGGCTGGTTTAGGCTTGCTTTGTAAATCTATACAGTGGTTAATGTAATTTCAGCATGCAGTACATAATAATTGATTGACAGTGTTAAAAATATATGTGCGCACACATGCAGATTTCAACTCAGTAAAAGATGTGGTATGTAGCCTGAGGGTTTTTTAATTTACAGGTAATGTGATGGGTGCTTCTCTATTTTCAGCTGTGTAGTGATTATCATGTGCTATAATTTCAGTTTTAAGATATTCAATGAACAGTCACTTTACAGTGTATTTCATTAGTGCCTGATACTTGCAATATTCCACTAGCTTAAACACATTCACCAGTCACTTCGGTTGTATAGCAAATAATTCACCTGCTTTGCTGGAGAGTTACAACAAATCCTACCACATATCTACTTCTTTTAGAATCAGACATTATCCAAAGTTTACTGAAGAGTCCTGTTTTATTAATGGGTTTGAATGATATACATAATCTAACCAGGTAGATGAATCGTTCTTTTGGATCGTTCTCATTTCGTCTGATATATATTTGATGGTTTGAGAAATAAGAGTAATTCTAAAGAACCTGTCTTAACATTTGGGGAAAAAAGCAAAATAAAGACCATTCCTGGTAAAACAACTTTAGGAGCACTGAGAAGAGTGGTATCACATAAAAGAAGACAACAGTTTGACTTTAATTTCTGTTGCCAAGACATTTGGGTTTAGGTATAGTTCTGTTGCAGCCTATCTCACTCTGGTTCCATTCTGTATTTGGGATTCAGCCAAATACATTTCTCCATGCAGCACCTTGCTGGAGTTGCATGAAGTGCTAGGCACTCTCCCATTTGTATCTACCTCGGTGTCCTTGGAAAAGATGCATTTAATGACTATAAATGTAATTATTCCCAAGAGTGTGAGTATTTTTTTATGCTGTTGGCCATGCTTTCTAAGCACTATTTTTGCAAATATTTTCTTTAAAGTTAATACTTCCTACTAGTTTGAATTATTTATGAAATTAAGCATGTGCTATCACTTAGTGACCAGACAAATGGAGAAAACAGCTTTGATCTTCAGTTTTATTGGTTGAGTTATGCTCTTAGAAAGTGAAAACCCTACATTCTGTGTTGTGTGGTTACTAAAAGCTACAGACTGATACTGTAATGAACAAATGATTTTCCTCCTGCAAGATTTTGGCATACTTCTAAAAGGCCTAGCTACAGTTCACCCCAAGTATTCCATAGTTACTTGGCACACAGCCTTGTCCTGGTGGGATGAGACCTGTCACCTCATTTCCTCCTTTGAAGAGCAAGACTATGGAGGAATTTGTTCTTCTGTTTGTTGTTCCATCTCCTTCATCTCCATGCTTTGAGGAAGAAGGGAGCTCCTCTTTATTTTTCTCTTGGGCCTTCCATCAGCCCTAAAGCTACTCCCTCCCTTTTTTGCACACTTTTTTTTTAGGATAAGAAAGACTCCCCTATTTCACACCTGTCTTTTCTTTGTGTTTTTAAACTTTGTTTCCTGGTAATTTTCCTCAAGAGGAATGTAGTTTCTGAACATAGACCAGAGTGGGCTCTGATGTGTTTATGTTCTTCTACAGTGTGGAACTTACCAACTGTAATGCTTGTTTTCTATCCAGTCTGCTTTGCAGCTTTCTGGACTAGCAGTTTTAGAATCATAGAACAGTTTGGGTTGTCAAGGACCCTAAGATCATCTAGTTCCAACACCTGTGCTGTGGGCAGGGATGCCTCACACTGGATCATGTTGCCCAAGGCTCTGTCCAGCCTGGCTTTGAACACTGCCAGGGGTGAAGCATTTACCTGTTCCAATGCCTCACCACCTTCACAGTAAAGAACTTCTTCCTTATATCTTTGCCTGTTTCAGTTTAAATGCATTGTTCCTTGTCCTGTACTGCTACAGTCCCTGATGAAGAGTCCCTGTCCAGCATCCTGCCAGGCACAGAGGTGAGACTGGCCCTGGACAATGTCCCTGTATTCTTTCCAGGCTGCCTGTCCTCACTTCCACCTTCTATAAGCTTCCTTTTTCCTTGTGAGCTTTTCCAGCAGCTCCTTATCCATCCGTGAAGGTCTCCTTGCCTTCCTGCCCCTTTTCCTTCTTGGGACACAATGCTCCTGAGCTTGGAGCAGGTGATCCTTGAATATCAGCCAGCATTCTTGGGCCCACCTGCACTTTAGGGCTTTATCCCATGGAACCTTACTAAGCATGTTCCTGAAGAGGCCAAAGTCTGCTCTCTTGAAATCCATGGCAGTGAGCTTGCTGCGTGCCCTTCCCACTGTCTTGAAGATCAAAAACTTGACCATCTCATGATTCCTAGAGCCAGTGCTGCCCTGGAGCGTCACATTTCCAACCAGCCTCTCCCTGTTGGTGAGCATGAGGTCAAGCATAGCACCTCTCCTTTTCGACTCCTCTATTACTTGCAAGAGGAAGTTGTCTTCCACAAAATTGAGGAAGCAAGCCTACCTCCACCACCCTTACTAGTTTTAGGAGTTTATGCCAATGAAACTAATGGGAGGGGAGAGAAGGGGAGAACCTATAAAACAGAAGCAAAATTTTTGCAGTCTTTCTGTACCTGAAGATTTTTCCCATGCCATTTAAGTACAAGAAACACAGTATTCTAGTGCTGGCATAGCAGCAGTTTCGTAATCTGTCATGACCCGCTGGAGGTAGAAATGATTGCTTTTTTAATGCCTGCAGGGAAAAATTATCACTGCTTGCTTTGGAAGGGCAGCCAGGCTTCCAGGTTAGCAGGTAAAGAGTGTGTGTGTGCCTTCTCTGGATCAGAAATGCACTTCTCACTAGCATGATGCCGTGGCCACATGCAGCATGAAGGATTGTGGAAATGTGTTGTGAGAATGTGACAGAGGAAACGGGGACAGCGTATAATGAAAGAGATGTACACTGAAGGTGAAAGAGAGAGATGGGCAATATCCAGAAAGAGCAGGGGGGAAATAGGAAGCTGGCAAAAAAAAAAAAAGGGGGGGGGGGGTGGTGTACATGCAATCTGTGTAATTGTGAAAAGAAGTTGTGTCCTGGGTTCAGCAGTAGCAGTCATTTTTCTCCTTAGTAGCTGGTGCAGTGCTGTGGTTTTGACTCTGAGCCTGAGAACAGCACTGATAACACCTGCTCAAATGTTTGATCTGGCCAAGGACTTTTCTGAGTCTCATGCTCTGCCAGGGAGCAGGGGAAGCCGGGAGGAAGCAGAGACAGGACACCTGACCCAAACTAACCAAAGAGGTATTCCATACCACAGCACGTCATGCCCGCTATATAAACTGGGGACAGTTACCCAGAAGGGCTAGATCACTGGTTGGGTGGGGCTGGGTATCAGTCAGTGGGTGGTGAGCAGTTGTATTCCTTTCCCTTGTTATTTACTTTATCATCATCATTATTATTGGTGGCAGCAGCAGTGGTTTGTGTTATACCTTAGTTACTGGACTGTTCTTATCTCAGCCCCTGGGAGTTGCATTCTTTTGATTCTCCTCCCCATCCTTCCGGCAGCAGGGGGGGGAGGCGAGGGGGGTGAGCTAGCGGCTGTGTGGTTCTGGGTTGATGGTTGGGCTTAAACCATGACAAGTTGCTATGAGAAGCTATTAGCTAGTGCAGAGCATGGAGCTTATAGAATCCAGCCTTTAAAAAGAATTAAATGATGCTGAAAATGTTGTAGGCAACAACATGCTGTCATCCTGTGCACTTTGAATCCTAGATAAGCTAGGATCCAAGTGATCCACTCTTTTTCCATTGATGAAACATGCAGGAAATGTTTTGATTCCATCCAGCACTCACCAACCGGTGATTGCATTCCCACCAAACAAATTCCTTGAGCAGCAGCTTCCCAGAGCTGACACCTGTCTGAATAGTACTTACAAATGTACTTACCATTCTCTAATTCTAAGTGCTGCCAAAAAGAGAGAAATACATTATTAACTTGGCTCTTGCAGAACATACTTCCAAATGAAGGAAAGGTCAGGACACGAGAATATCTTACTGCATTAGAAAGTACATTACCTCAATTTTGCTGTTACACAATTCTAAAGGGAAATAGTTAATAAGGGATCTTGGCATGTAAGTGCTCATCATGAGGCATCTGGGTTTCCTATCCAAAAACCACAGTTGTCAGTATTGGGTGCCCTGGTTTAACCACGCACTTGCTGAAGAGGTGCTTGCAGCGTTGCTCAGGTGGAGGCAGGACTGAGGCACTGGATTGGCAGTGGATCCTTTCCAAAGCTCTTCAACGGAGTCTATGAAACTGAAGTTTAAAGACATGTTAATGGGAATGATGTCTACATTTATTCTTTCTTTAAGAGCTTTGGCTGCATTTGGCAGAAAATAGAGTGTGTTTCAAACTAAAACTGCAACGTATTGTTTTGTATTTGGGGAATGTAGAAAAAATGGCTCAATTCATAACATTACTAATTTCATGTGTTCTGTTACTGTTGCAGGAGATTATTTCCCCCACACCCCCACATCTGTTTCCTGGCTGTTTTCCCAGAATGACAAGAATACAGAGAGAGAGACTTAAATAAAAATAAATCTTCTCTGTTTAAACTACTTTTTTATGAAACCATTTCTACGCAAGCATCCCCATCTTACCAGCTCACACACAGAGTTGTGATCGACTTCAGTGAGTACTCTGCTGACAGGAAGCGCTTACAGGATGGGGCCTCTTATTTCCTTATCTATTTACATAGGGAATGGGATAACAGAGAAGAGTCAGGAGGAAAGGGAATGTACAACTTCCCTTAGTGGTTCTTTATGGTTCCAATTCTGTTAACTTTTATTCCACAGGCTGTCCATGGCTCAATGGATTTCTTTTTTTATCTTTGATTGAACCACTAAATACAAAGGTATCTGTCAGCTGACTTTTTATGCTTTTTCTTCGATTTTATTTTTAAATTCCCTTTTGAGTACTGTGGACAGCATTAGAAGTCAGTTCATATGTATTTGCAGGTTTCCAGTGAGGGGTGGTTTGGGATGGGAAGGGTGCTGCTCTTTATGTTACCTTATGTTACCCTGAGGCTGTTCTTTTATTGCTCATAAAAAACATAGATCACAGTCACCACCACAATCCTGTCATGTCAGTGATGCTAGCCTAGTGTCCCTGTCTCTTCTCAGACATCAGAGCTGACCTACACAAAATATATAGTTCTTTCACTCACTTAATACTCAGTGCAGAACCCTGAACTAGTTTACTGCGCAATTGCACAGTGGAGCCAGGCCAGGGGAAGTAACCAGAGATGGTAGAGCAAGCAGTTATGTCTTCTCGGAGTTACATTAACTTAAATTGACAGGCCACTACACATTCAATGTTAAGGCAAGAGAATGGTGTAACAGCTTATGCAACCACTAACTTGTCTTTCTCACATTAAATTAATTTACAGCATCCATCTTGTTTGCAGGTTTATTAATTGACATGTGATAGCTGATTCTGTATTGAAGACCTGATGATGGATGATGAAAAGTTGGCAGGGATTTAAAAACAAAATAGTTGTAGCAATATGTACTGATAAAATTACATTTGGAAAGCCCAACTAGCTTTTGTTTTCAACAAGTTTTGACTTGCATTAATTGTTTTGATGAATATCTCAATTTATCTGTGTTATAGTACAGCTAATGGAATTATAAACACTTGCATCACAGGAAACTTTAACTCTCTCAATAGATTTTTCAGAGTATAAAAGGCTACAAGCTCAATTTCGCAACATTAGTCTTGACTGCACTTTGCTGATACAGATGGCTCTGTTCACAGTAATATGCTGTGATTCAGATGGACTCTCTGAAGCTCACGCAGTACTTTCAGGCTTGACCGTGCTCCTTACTAATAGGCTGCATACAAGGAAGTTTCTTTTAACTATAGCTTCCCCTAAACAAGATTCTTCACACTGCTGTGTTACCATTTCTCAGATCAGCTTGTTAGTGTGAATTCCATTTGTTTTTTAAGAGAGAGAGAAGCAAGATCTAGCCCTAATATGCTTTGGATCTTCATGTAAGTTGGACTTTGCCTGTTACTTCAGGACTTGTTTATCATACCTACTTTTGTGGAAGTTTATTTTTCATGACTGAAACAGAAAGGAAGAGTTCAGCCTTCTTATGATCAGTAGTTGCTTTCATTAAGTTATCTTCCTTTCTCCTCCTTACATTTACGTTACGGCTGAAGGCTTGGAAATGCCTGGTGGAGGCTGACTACTTAGTACCAGTTTCCCCTACCTCACTAACATAATTTCTAGACACTGTGCTGCTTGCTCACAGGCACTTAAATAGGGATGTGTGTGCATGGATGGATGGATGGATGGATAGATAGATGGATAGATAGATAGATAATGTAAGTTTTCCTGAATACTGCTTCTCTGATATCTCATTCCAGATTCAGTCTTTATTTTTGTGAGTGAAATAAGCTTGCATAAAGACTTTACTCTTCAGAAGTTATTTTGTAGCTTTCAGTGTCTGATATTTCAATGGACGTTTTGCTGGTCCTGAGTCCTGGCTATAGTTTCAGAATATTTGTCACACAAAAATCATCTAAGTCACAGAAACCTTTATATTTTCTTCTGAGTGATCAGAGCCATGAAGCTGGGCCTTGCTGACTGTGGAAGAGCTGATGTGTGATAGATGGGAACTTCCTCTGCAACTTTTCACTGCTGTGAGATCCTCGATTAGCTATCGCAAGGTCTCTATTCTGCAGAGGTGTATTTTACAAGGTCAGTTGGGAAGAAAAGTCCTGCCTTTGCTCTAAAAAAACATATAAATATCTTGTAAGCTTGTTCCCAGATAAAAGAATGGCAGGTTCTATTGAGTGAAGTTAGTCCATGGCTAATTGTTTCAATAACATAATTGTAAAATGACCATATTCTTTAGCAAACACATTTCTGATCTCAGTGGAGACAGAGGACTTGGTCATCCTACTAAGGGTGCTCTTGGGAGTTCAACCCTACAACTGTTTCTCATATCTTTATTTTTCTGCTTTGTTTTTCTGTCAAGAATCACAAAATGCTGCAGCCAGTACCTGCCTGACAAAGACCTTTCCCTTGCTGATAGCAATACCATTGGATATCACTTAGTAGTGAGGCTAGATCAGCAGAGCTGGAGGCTTACAGGTTGACATTTGCATGATTTTTCTTCTGTGTTTGTGCGCATTGGTCTTTTAAATCTTTAACAATAGAGGAAAATCTATCCCATTAGTTTTTGCAGTTTTCTGTTACTGTGTTGTGAAACCTCATTTATTTTTGTAGCAACCAATTCAAAAATGTGATGGAATTGACTCCTATCAGCTTCTTGGTTTAATTTTTTTCTTAACAGTTCTGCTAAAAAAACAAAGAGATCGAACAAGTCTGTCAAGGCACATGAGCGATGTTCTTCATAGCCCTCCAGTACAACAGAAAATTAGAGTGTAGAAGTCATATCCTTATCTCTCCAGCTGTGTTCACAAACCGATGTTTTTCTTTGGGTTTGTTTTCTTCCCTGAAAACATTTACGTTTGGGATGAGCAGCTACAGCACTGCGCTCTTACTTTGAGCAGCAATGTTCAGCAAAAAATGTGGTTGATATAAAAGACTGTCTTGAAGTCGTTGTCCTCAGGCAGTATTGCTAGGATTGGCGTGGGCTTTCTAACACTATATTCATTTTCCTCTCCCCAACTACACCATCATGGTAGAATTACTTCTTAGCTGTCTTTTTCCCATTATAACCTATTCAATTATCCAGACCTGCTTTCTTTAATTTCCTAGCACCTATTTTGTTTTGGAGGGAGATGGAGAGGGGTGTGTATGAAACATTTCCTCTGTGATCTGTGGAGCATGTGTGGGAGTGAGGAGAGCTAACATGAGGATTACAGATGTGGCTGTCCTTGGAGCACTGCCAGCTCTTCCGTTACCTCTACAGAACATGATAGCTCTCAAATGGAGATCAATCTCCCATAGAAGCATGAAATCATCTCTGATCCATGTGTGTCTCAGTATGTACATAGGGAACTTAGAGACAAGTATTATGCTACGGCAAAGCAAATCTTATTAAAAACAAGCTACCTGAACCCTTATTAATAAACATAAAGGAGAAAAAAAAATTAAATTCGAAAGTCAGTTTAAAATGTCAGACAAGGATTTTCTGTGATATTTACTGATGAAGGCTTTATTTCATAACTCTTTGAAGTGATAGGGTAATTAAAGGTACAGCTGTACCAGCAATGACTAACATATTGTAAGAGGAAAATTGGGGCTGCAAAATGGAAAATCTTACCCATTCAGTATGACTTACAGTTGACAATGTAATAGCTGTTAGGTTGCTGAATGCCCTTATTTCTAAATGCTGACCTTATTTATTACAGAATTGCCTTCGTAAGAAGTGGTAGACTTCAGAAGAGTAAAGTCACTATGGTATTATTAATTTTTTCTGCTTCAAAATCTGAACTTTTGGAATAATAATTCTCTGAAGAGTCAAAGCAAGACCCTGTATGCTAGTTGGTTTGGTTTGTGTTTTTTTTTTTATTACAGCATATACATTTATCTATTAGGTCTTCCTGTGTGAGATCTTTTCCCTTATTCCATCAGTTCTTGCAGAGTTGAGCACCTATATTGGATGTTTTCAGTTGAGTTGTATTTTCTTTATGATAATAGAAGAATATAATGTAAAGAAGACAAAGAGCATTGTTTTATTTTCCAAATGTAAATGCACTTTAAATAACATGAGTGAGAAAAATTACCTTCAGTAGTCAAAGAAAAGGAACTTACAATACTCTGTCGAGTATTACTTGGGGTGATAAGTTGAGGTGCTTCAGGGCGTAAAACAACAGCCAGCAAGGTCTGTTTATGAGAGAGATGAAGAGAATTTCTGATAAAGAGAGTTTTCTTCACAGTGAAGAAAAATTGATAGCCTCAAACTATCCCCAGGTAGTTTGAAACTTGGTTCAGTATTAAAATTGTTGTTTCCCATTGTCAGATTTAAGTATATGTAAAGACTGCTGTCAGCTCTGGTTTCCTTTGGAAAAGAAGCTACATCAGCACTTGTATTTGCTGATCTGTGTTACAAATCAATATTTTAGTAACCAGGAGTACAATACAATTTTAGCTTTCAAGAAAAGATTTCTTCAAAAAGAATTGTGACTTTAAAATACAAATAAATAAGAACACCATAACTTAAATCGACAGAAAGTGAGAAATTGAGTTCAAATGCTAAATCTGTACCTAATTGTCCCTATAAATGATTTCTCTCCTATAAAATCTGGTGTTGTCAGATGTGAATTACAAAGTCATTTGTCACAGAATGTCAACCTTAACTGTAATTACTGTTTTGTCATTCTCTTTCACAGTCGTGAATGCTTAAATTGCTATTTATTTTCAAATTTATCTCTATTGATTTTTCATAAGCTTAACTATTATTTTTGTGTTGATTAGACATTATATAATCTCCCCTCTTGCACTAAATCTTCCCCCCGCCCCAAACCTGAAATATAATGGAAACAACACACCTTTTGGAATGCCTCTTAAGATTCTGCTGCAGACTTTGACTGACTTCTTTTCCTGAAGTCTCATAAAGTTAGGGGGTTTTCCTTGGTTGATTGATGGAGCTCTGAGTTTCATAAAGATTGTATTTCATGTCTTTTGGTGGTGTTTCTAAATCCTGTTACTAAAAATCAGAGCAAGAATGAAAGGGGTTTTATCAACGATCATACCAAGAGGAATGATGATCCCTCTGGCTGACTAAGACCTGAGCAAATTTCATACCTGTTTAGTGTGTGTAGTTTATATACAAGCTTATTGCCTATTGTATCCGTCTTTAATCTTTAAAGTACTGCTGGTAGTGTGATTGTATTCTATAACTTAATTAACTCTTGCAGTCTTTGTTTTCCCTCTAATATCTATGTCTTCTTGTATATTTATTACTGTATCATAAACCTTCCTTGTAGGTAGGAACGGCTCCTACTAATTGAGTAGAAAGAGCAAATGAGCCATATTTGTTTCTACATTGTGTACATTTGGTTTATATTTATCACGTTTTGTGGTTGTACTTATTCCTACAGTATGTTGCTAAACCCTCATTGAAGTATGTGTTTGTTAAAACGTGAACTTTGATTCAAAACAAATCTCTAAATGAAAGACGTTGATTCTTCCACCAGCTATGGTTGACCCTTTCTTTTAAACTCATCTTTCCTCTTTGTTCTTTGTTGAAGTATGATCAGAGTAAGTCTCCTGAGGTTGTGTTCATTGTGAAACTTATGTCTTAAGAGATTTTGCTTTTATTCCATTTTGTACAATATTAAACATAGTTATATTTAGCTATTCTGAACATGTTTTAGTTGACAGGAGCTGAGTTTTATTGTGTGCAAATGTATTTGGTAATACACAAATTCTCTCTTCATGTCAGTAATAGCAGTTCGGTATGGTTTGTTCTTCCCAAACGCTGATATTGAATGGATTTAGCTTTTCCACATATTTTTCCTGATAAATACCATATAGGACAATAGTTGTTTGAACTGTAATATTATAGTCCCCTTAAAATAATATTTAAGGGTTTGTTAACTAGAACATTGGGAAAAAAAACAACAATTAAAGCAATTTTTTTTAACAATGTAAAATTAACAACATATAGCAAATCATGTTAGCTGTGTTTCTGTTCAAGAAGATATTAGTCAGTTTTTGAAACAAAGCAGAACTAAAAATTAAACCTCAAACACATATTTCCTGAAGATACATAGTACAGAAGTCCATTTGGAGTTATTAGGAAATCTGAATGTACAGCCAGAAGAGACAAATTTTTCACTAGAGTGTATCTAGAACTTATATTTTACATAATCTATAGAAGCTGGGAAGAATCCTTCACCCTGTGATACAGTGTGAATGTTAGTTGGAAAAGGTTGGCCTACATTGGACTTGGATAAGACACTTGGACTTGAATAGTTTTCTGTTTTTCTTTGCTTTCAAGTTGTGAGATGTGGAACAACGGGAGTTCTGAAATGAATTTCAGAGATGTGGTCATTAGCAACAATAAATGAGTGTTTTCAGGCAGCACTTGCATGACATCTGTAATTTTGTTGAAAAAGCAGAAGCGCTTAAAAGAGATAAAGTGAATTAGCTTGGCATTTGAGTAGTTGTTTTGGAAATGGCTCCCTGATTAAACAAAAGTAAGTAAGAAATGTGGTTTTCAGATGGTTTAGGTCAATTCTGTAGGAAGAAGGCTATTGAGTTAGAAACAGGTAGGTCAAAAATTTGACCTTCATCAACACCATTTTATTCTCACTGTTCAAATTTTCTGAGGGCACTTACTTTTGCCAGTGCTGCAGTACACAGGCTTTTATTATAAGGGTTATATAGTAGATTACCCATTCAGCTAAACCAGCTGGAACTGGCTTTGCATACTTCTATCCTGTCCATAAGGTAACTTGAGTCCTTCTGCTTGGGTTTTGGGTTGGCTTTGGGGTTTTTTGGGGGGGAGTAGGTTTCTGGTTTAGGGGGTTTTATGTTGTGCTTTGTTTTGTTGTTTGTTTAGTATTTTGTTTTGGTGTATGCTTCTTATTTTGTTTTGGTGTGTGCATCCATCTCACACAAGTTCTTAATCAAGCTTTTGGCTCTTGTTACTATTTTTCCTCAGTATCTCTGTGTTTCAGGCTTAGCTTCAATCTAGTTCTTTAATAACTTAAAACTAATGTTCAGTAGCTTTGTGCTTGTTTAAAGTTTGTGAATAAATTAGATTGTTTTCATGTTGTCCTAATTATTAGTGCCTTGTATTTGGCGAGCCCATCTCTATAAGACTGTATGCATTCAATTCTTTGTCATTGAGGTGAGGGGAAAACATTGTTAGACCCTTTATATCCAGCTGAGGCCAGGTGTTGTTCATTACCATGTAAGTAGTGCAATTAGTGCCAATTATGATTTAAAAAGAAGCATTAAAACCTGCAGGAACACGTTTGTCACTAATACTTTTTTGTAGTTTACTGCTTTAGCTTATTTTGGGGGCATCTGTTACCACTTTCAGTCTTGATTACTGTAGGGCTTCAAGCTGATGTTTGCATCCGACAGATAAGATGTATGAAAAGGAGACTGAATGATAATGCAGAAAGAAGAACCCAGGTCAGATGCATTTACTCACCTTGTGTGACTTAACTCTGTATTTTATTATATATCTGAAGGGCAACAACACTGGAACAGGCTGCCCAGGGAGGTTGTGGAGTCTCCTTCTCTGGAGACATTCAAAACCCGCCTGGACACGTTCCTGTGTAACCTTATCTAGGTGTTCCTGCTCCGGCAGGGGGATTGGACTAGATGATCTTTTGAGGTCCCTTCCAATCTCTAACATACTGTGATACTGTGTGGCATAAGGTCTACTGCAAACCCCATAGATCACAGGAAAGCTGGGGTCCTGTTGCAATTGAACATGTGTGTACATGTATGTGTTAGGGAATTGGAGGTGGCTGTCAGGAGAGTATTTAGAAGAGTTAAGTCTTCTGATAAGCCAGTTGTACACTTTCAAAGAAAACTTGGCTGGTTTTATTCACTGACAGTGCACTTCATGTCAGTTTGCAATACCTTGTGCTGATCCCATTCGTTACCTTGTAAATTTAGTTTCTTGTTTCACTGGTTACGTGGGGTTTCTTTGTGGCACCTGAGCACAAGTCATAGGTTCTCTCTTTGCTGTTTATATTAAGTAGCTGAAAAAATTATTGGGGCTTCATCTTTCTCTACCACATGAAGCAAAAGATGGTGAATTCTAAAGAACACAGAATAAGTTATTTGTATTGATGTTTGCATTTGTACTTTTTAATGTCAGAAATACAATTAAGATGTGCATCTTTTATAATAACTGTTTTCTCACTTGTACAGTACACTTTGAAATTAATACTTTTGCTGGCTTATCACATCTCTCATGGTCAGGCATAGTTCTCTGCTTTCTTAGGTTCTCTTGTTCTTAAGGTAATGGGAGCTTAATCAAATAAAATACATTATTTCCATTTCTGGCCAGTTCTTTTGTCTCATGATTATTCTGAGATGTAGATGCTCAAGAAAATCTGAAGTGCCAAAAGATTAGTACCTTTCTGTTTGTATAAATTGACACATTGACTCTAAAAAAAAGCTCAGTACCTTTAATATTGACATCAGTCTTATATGTGCTTCATACTGTGATCTTTTACTGAACAGTAATGCAAAAAGTAGTTGAACAGTGCAGTTTGGTTTGTATTAATATTTAATCTGATACCAAAAGCACTTAAAGGAGCTGGTGATATGAGTCTTCTACTAGGAATGGCTTCTTTGTTGCACTGAGCAATTACTACCCAAGTAAATGAAACTGAAGTTTCTTCTAGTATCATTAAGTTTTAAAAAATTGTTCTGCTGGGGAAGCTTTTGTGTCGGTTTCTGTTTTTAAAGGTTGTTTCTTCAGAGTCAATGAAAAAGTAACTTCCTTGATGTTAAACACAAGGGTAAAAATTAAGGCTAATAAACTGATATTGAGTGAGTCAGAGAAGTACTGATAAATGTGAATGCTTTGGGGAGCATTCTGCAGCTCTTAGCTGTGGAAGAACCGTGCAACATTATAAAGAAAATAATCAAATCAATGAAGCATCAATTATTAATTTCCTGTAATGCCAGAAAATTGGAAGAGCTGAAGGAAAATCGGTGTGTTGTTCCAATCGCAGAGAATGATGAGCACACCCAAGGTTCCTGTAAAATTTGGGCTGATGTGCAAACAGAGCCTTCCTCAGCTTTGCCTGCTCCCTGAGGAGCATGTGGGGAGGCAGTGCTGACAGGATGATGTGAGGATTTCAGCTTTCTTCTCAAGTAACACGGTGTTCCTCTTGATTGTGACAAAGCATTAAATGATTCTTGTTGGGACTACAGGGATTCACAGGAAAATGAATAAAAGTTTTTAAGAAAAATCTCATAATTTAAAATTATCCTTTGTTTTCTGGGCATTTTTTCATTATTTCTGAACAGTTGAGTCATAAATACTGTTTGCATTCCTGTACTATGCTCAGTGTCTTATTGATTTAGGCTATTTAAATGTTTAGATTTGGCTTTACAGTTTGGCAGCTTCTCAGGCCAACATTTTAGTCTTATGGTTCAGGGGTGGGCTGCCTTGTGTTTTGTTACAGACTGCTATTGCCGGTAGCTATTGTTTGTGCACAAATCTGTTGCTCAGTTATTGATGGACTTCCCAGGGCTAGAAAAAGTAGGTATTAATGCTTGCAGCAATCACCTCAGTGCTGTTGTCCTCACCCATATTATACCTGTGGCTGAGGTAGCTGAATAGTGCCATGAATTGGTTTGTCCTTCACTGCCCATTAAGGAGTACTGCAGGTTGTGCATAAACCTTCATGTAGCAGTGGAACACTGATGTTTTTTCACCCTGTTCTAGGAATTTTAGTCTTTCAAATCACTTTTCCCAAAGTTTCAAATTTGCTGGAATATTTTAAACTCAGGTCTTCTAGCCTGAAATAAGCCAGGTACTCATTTGTAAGTGTGCTCTTCACAGTTTCCTTGGCATTCTGCTATCTAAATTCTTAGGTGTATGTGTTCATGCTATACAGAACATTACTTTGGCCATTAGCAGATAAGTAAGGTCCTGCTAACTGCAGACCACATGATTTGGACGTGTTCTAAGAGTAGCACTATGAAAATCAATGAAGTAATTCCTTTTTGAATCCATCTGAAAATCTGTTTTTTCACTCCGGGTCTTATGCAGGCAGCCGGTTTTCCATATAGCTGAAACAGTGTTGCATGCTGGTATCTTAGATCTCTTGAATTTTAAGGAGGTAGTTTTTATGTTTTCAATTGTATTTTAATAGGTTTCATTGTGTTGCACAGAACAGTGGGTGGATGATGATGTGGGTGCTTTCTCTACTAATTTTGTCAGTTATACTTTGCAGCACTGCTTTAAACGTCTAGTGGTGTTACTGATTGGCATTCCATTAGGTTTAAATATTGATAAGGTATTATTCATTTATTTAATGCATAATTTCTGTCACCTTATTTTGGCTATGGAAAGAACTGATCTATTAACTCCAGCCACAATATTTATGGATAAAATCCTTCAGTTTTAAAATTAAAAATAATTAGCTGTTGTCACAGTACTAATTATTGTGCATACAGTATCAGCAGGGCTATAATCTATCTGTCCAATATGCATTTTACTCAAATTGCATTAATCATAACTTGCTTAAATGTTAGCAAATGACTCTACAAAGTACCAGCGATAGAGATTCTCGCAGTCTAGAAATAATGAAGATGTAAATCACTTCTATGTGTCATTGCCTTAGTATTCATATGGTATGATGTGAAACTGCTGCATCTGCTTTTATACCAATATTTAAGGTAGTTACTCCTTGGGGTGGCAGCATGGTATAGTACCTCTGTTTATATCCAACTGCGTACAGCCATGTCATAGTCAATCAAATTAGTTAATTTAGATTTACATTTTCAGCATCGTCATGAAAGTCAGTGCTGGTCAAATATACTCTAAATTCAAATTAACATTGTAGACTTTTTCAGCATGATGCTTTACATTAGCGTGCATGCTTAGAATAGAATTTATCCTATGAAATTCTGCATGTCAAATTAATAGTTTTTAGGGTTTAGTGTAAAATTTTATCCTTTACTCATTTCAACAGGGATATGCAATTTTATATGACAGTGTATGGCTTCAGAACTTTATTTTGTGTACTGCTGTTTATATTATGCATTTTGCTTAATTCTTATTCTGCTTTCTTTTTGTTTGAGTCTGTATTACAGAATCACAGAATCCCTTTATATATTAGCAATACTGGCTGCAGCATTTTGTGATCAGCAAAAAAGCACACCCTCTTGCAAGCATTAATGGAAGAGTAAGCATAGTTTATTGAGGAGACGACAAACACGAAGCCTCTATCCATATTTTTTCCTGTGGGAAAATGCTGTAAAACTATTTTCTTGCCATGCACATTTCATTTCAGAAGCCTCTAACTGTCACTGCAGTGATAAACCTGAGCAGCAGCACCAGGAGTTGAGTCATGGTACCCATGGGGCCAAGGCAGGAAGAATGAAGCTGAGCTAGTTTAACTCCTCAGCTTTATGTTTTTCAAATGCAATGTGTATGTTAAATTACCAATCTATGCTATAGGATTCCTATACAGAATTTAGTAACGATTCAGAAAACAGATACTATTCCAAGATGAATTAGAGTGGGAGTATTTAGGTACAGTTTTCAAGTTCTTCTAACACAAACTCATTACTAGGTTTGAATTTTTTGGAGGCTGTGAATTTTTCTTTTTTGAAGAGTGGCAGTATTTAGGAAGCTTGAGAGTTTGTCCCCGAGTTTCGTTCATCACAAGGTTATCAACCATTTGATGGCTATCACCATGCCTGTGAATCTCAGGAGAAGGGGATTTAAAAAGTGTTTTTATAAACAAAATGAATAAAAGTAAGACAGAGTAATAATGAGTCGCTGCATTTGTCAGCTGCTTTCTGAAGTGTGCCATTCTTGTTGCTATGATAATAGAGAAAATTAATACATCCTGTCAGGACCGCACGACAGGAAGACTGAAAAGCTGTGAAGTGACTGTACACAGTGGAATAAAGGAAATCCACTTTGATCTACCATTTTTGATGTTTTATAATTGCACTTATTATCAGGTCCTTTACTCTCTTCTTATTTGACACAAGATCCATTATCAGTGACAGCGTGAATGTGAACACGGGCTTGATTTGAAAAACTACTTAGGATGAGGTAATGGGGAAAAAAGCTTTTTGTTCCTAACTGTTGAGAAAAAAAATCATTTATTATGTTAGTGCTATCAGCTAATATCTTCCCAGAAATGCTCTCCTTCATGGGCAATATTGTTTATATGCTGCATTTGAGTACAGCCTGTTTAATTAGCTCTCTAATGAAATATTTTATAACAAAATGGAAATTTATCATTTGCTTTTATGCCTTTGTTCAGCTACAAGCTAGGGCAGGTCACTGTGCCCAGCCTGAACAAGACACCGTTTTCTTTCGTGCTGCATTTGAATAGAACCCATTTCATTTTTTATTTTTTTTCTTTAAAAATGCTGTCTATTGAAAAATTTCAAACAAAGGGATAAAGTGCTGGCCTTTTAGCTTTCCATGCCGTCTCTTATATCGCCAGTGTGAGGTGAGAAGTACTGCTTCACAAAGAGGCAGATTACCAGCTATCTTGTCTTATATTGGGCTATACAGTAGAATTAGTTTGTCACAGAGTGGTGTGTGGACACATTCAGATTCCACAGTCTTTCTCTTGTATATGAAAAGAAACTGGTAAATTGGTTATCCACTATTTTAAACAGACTTGAAGTTGCACAGAATTTTGCTTGGTCCCTAGCACAGCCAGCAAGAAGCTCCTGTTGGCTGTATAGCCTACGTTTTGTTTACCTTGGCTTTGTTAGGTAAAGGAATAAATGACCAGAGTACTGGGGACATTTCCATATGGGCAGGCATGCTGCCCTGGGCACCAGCCCCACAGCAAAGCCCCTGTGCCTTGTCAGGAAAAACTCCTTTAAGTTAAGACTTTAACCACCCTCCGTGAAAGAGGAATCTGCTGCTGTGATTTACCCTCACATGAAGTTGTTGCCTGTATCTCTGTGGTAGAGCTTTAAAATGTAGCATCCTGTTTCTTTGAAAGGGTGCTTTCTACTCAAACGTTTCAGAGAATGTGTCAATTCCAGTGACATTTCCCCAAAGAAGAGAACTCTGTTTGGAGGTGAAACTCCTTATCAGAGCAAGAGGTTCACGGAGGAAAGGCAGTTGTCAAGCTACTCACCTGGAAAGTCGAATGGTGAAGGAGAGGATTGAAAACGATACCCTCACACCTGGTACACAATTAGTCTTCCCTCTTTCTCTCTCCTAATCTCTTGTGACATACTTCACTGCATATAAATAACCCAATATTTACTGGACTAAAGAGGCAGACACCAAGGGGCTCTGTAGCACAGTGGTCAGGCATTCCTGTTATGTGACTGACAGAGGTTAAATTCCTGGTGCCGACTGCATTTTAAAAGTGGCATGTCTTAGGTGGTAGGTGAAGGGTATGAGTACCTAAGATTCAAGTCCCATGTCTGTGTTAGAGCAAATAAAGCTGAGCCTCCCATGCACAGATGAAAGCCATAGGGTGGCTTTATAGATTTGTGAGGAGGAGCATTTCCTCTGCTACCGTGTGGTGTTCTTTGCATTGCCTGGTTATGCTTATATACACTGGAGTCTGGTGAGCAATGCTGTCAAATCGAAGGAAGCTGTCACCCTCCATTCATTTTGCCAAGCTTTATAAGACTTAGCACTTCTGTTGTGTTTTTATGTTCAAAGTGTTATAGGAATATTAAATCAAATTCTGCTCTCAGCTGAACTGTATCCCCATTCATTGCTTGGTTTTGCTTGACAGTAAGAACTTGGGACAGAAAATAAAGAGCTTCATTGCACCAGTGGAAGCACCAGGAGAGGCTGAGAGAGAAGGAATGTGTTACTATACCCATCAACAGAGTGCACCTGGCAGTTCCCTTGTGTTCACCTAGGTTCTCTGGAAGGAAAATAAGACAGTGTTTCATCTGTGCTTTTGGGAAGGGAGCATCTCAGCACAGTCTGTGCTGAAAGTGACAATTTTGCCCCTGTTTTTGGTACATGTAGGGTACCACTTACGGTTTTTGTGTACTCCATATACCACCTGCCCCCAGTCCTGCTCTGCCTGGAATTTGTAGTATTACTGAGTGTAGAATTTTCTTATAATTCATGGAATCTGTGCTGGAAATCTTCCCGGTGATTTTAGATATTCAGTGATGACATGTACAATATTATTCACTTTATCAGCAGCCGTTCAAGGATTCTCTACAAATATAACATAATGGAACAGCTTTGTCTTTGACTAATGTCAGGGGGGGTGGGGGTATGTTTATTAGTAGACATGGAGTTTGCTGCTGTTGCTATGGGGTTTGAGAAAGGGTTTTTTAGGGCAATAGAGTAATTTTGAGAGTAGCATGAAGTGGTTTAGTTTTGTATAGGTATAGCACGGTAATTTTAATGCTGCCTTTGTTGCATGTGAAATGAAGCTGATGCTTCCCAATGAAGAAGAATGCAAACATACACAGTGCTGTCATATTGAGATCATCTGGAAGGAGATGAATCACTAATCAGTAAAAGGATAAATGTCCCAAGCCGTTTCACTTTATATCAATGTTGGAGCTTGATCAATACCATAAATGTCAAATGCAGTTCTGGTCATATAGTTCAGTCTCATGAAGTAGAAGTTGTTTTTGTACTAGCTATGCTGTCACGTATTGTGCAGCAATGATTTTAATATAAAGGATATAGCAGTATACTCATGTTTGTGCTATCAAAGTGCAAGTGTATTCACGTGAGATGAATTTTAGCTCTGCAGGTGTCCCAGACAATGGTACCAGTTCTTTCTTCACAGCATTTCTGGGAGCAGTGTGCAGAGTGAGTATGGGTGCTGGCACATGCACTGCAGAACTGAGCTGGTAACAGATCCTTCCCTTCCTTCTTTCTATTTCCTGTCTAATCAAGAGGACAGAATTAGGGCTTTGGAGATCACTACAGGCTATAAACTAGCCTGGGAGTGTCTCTGTATCCATCTAATATTCCCTCCTACATTATCTAAATTTTCATCCAAATTTGGACTATGAAGTACCATACAGCTGTCATAGTTATTATGCCTTTATACTCAGTTCTTTCTTCAGTTGGAACTGATTCATTGACATGTTTACTCGTACATTTTTCAGCCATGTATTTTCTCTACAATAGGATATGCTTTATTTTGATAGATATGTGGTGTGTTGCTTTTTTCTTCAACGTGAGATTGTAAAAAACAAACTGGAGGAGGAGGAGGAAAGCTGTGTCTGAGTGGCCCTCTCCTTTCTGATGAGGATGATGCATTTTTCTGTCACAGTTTCTACTTTGCAAGTGCATGTAATTCTGAAGAGTACAATTTCATCTGAATGCTACAACCTGGCTCTAATAATTACTTTTAAAAGGTCATTTTGAAATTGCATAAGCTGAAACTGCCTGCTGATCTTCACACAATCTGTCCATCCTCTTTAGTAAAAGGTAACTATAGCATGTATTATCAGCAACTCCTTCCTCCACCTCTTTGATACTTTTGCTTTGTTTGCATTCAGTCTGAATATTTCATAATAAAGGCTGGCAGGTATATAAAGCACAGTGCAAGTATATGGAGAAGTATTTGTTCTCTCCTAGTTTCCTTGGTTATTCTGTTATTCAGTACTGTGAGATGAGTTTGGCGGAGCATCCTTTGTTGCCTAGTTATTGCATCAGTCAGACTGAAGCACAGTGGTCCTATTTGTATTGTTCACAAAACCTGTATGAGGTGATTTACAGTATTTGTCAAGAGTCACGTATTTCAAAAGACTGCAAGTAGGCATCGAAATTAGAATTTAAACATCAGGATGAGGATCAGAAGGAAGCTTGAATTACTATTCTGTTCTAGACAATAAATCCTACAGCAGTGGTTTCATGGTTTCCTTATGTGTGTTCAGTTTCAAACTGCTTTTTAAGTGTAAATACCTAGCTCAGTCCAAGGTCTGTAACTGAAGTATTTCATCTCTAGTTTTTGCATTATTGGTGGTACATGACTTCAGGCAGTTCCATTATTCTTCTTCAGTCATGAGAATGGATTGCCTTAAACCTGTTTCATCAGTTGTCTGAGTAAATGATATACTCACCTTGTTTGCCCTAAATATCTTTTGACTAAACCAGGGCTGACCTGGTCGTGTAGATAAAAATCCACCAACAGCTGGAATTTGGTTTAGGTTCTCTGGCAGGAGCAGGAAGCACGCAGTGAGTGCAGTTTTGCTCTGTGCTGTGGTGTTGATGTATGTGAAATGAAATCCTTCAAGATGATGAAAATTTGTCATTGTGAATAAACTGAGCACATAGCAGTCTTTTATTCTTTCCACTGTGATTTGAATTCAGTGGACATTTTTGTGTATGTATAAAATATACATATGTGTATTATATACTTATACACATAAAAATGCTTCCTTTTTCGGTGTAGGTTTTATACGTAGATAACCTTAGGTTTCTCTGTATATTGCCTGTATGGATGAATAATTTTCTATATAAAATTTTATACATAAAATATTTTTAACCTCCTCATCTCGATGATAGGTTGTAGCAAAAAGTTCCTAGATTAAATGTGTTGTTAAAAAAATATAATAGGAAGAAAACCACCTAGAGTATTCCGTTTTATCTGTTTTAAGTTTCTCTCCCAACAGTTTCATTTAGTGATCCACTGTACTATTACTGTGAGTGTAAATAATTGCGTACCTACTGAGTTCATTATGTTGTTTCTCTATCATTTACACCTTGCTTCTCTTTAAACTGCATGATCTGTTTAGTGGCTCCTCACATAGTGGCTTTCCCACATCATGAATCTAGTCACTTGTTTGTAAAATCCCTTCTGGTTTTAACAAATTATTCAGGGGGAAAAAAAAAGAAGGTGTTAAGAATAGAACAAAGTACTCCACAAAATGTGTATGTACTGATTTAACACCATCTGACTTTTTACTTTCTGTCCAATTTGCTTTATTTTCTATGTTGTTACATTCTTTCACTAAAGCTATACATAGAAAAGACATTTTTCATTGAGCTGTTTACAGATGAACCCAGGTCCATTTTCTGAGTATTTGGAGTTAATTTAGATCTCAGCAATCAATTTGAGGTACCCTCCTTTTGTCAGTGTGACTTTTCATCTACTGAGGTATGACCCATTCAAGTACCTCTGCTGGACTTTACAAATCTAAGTAAGTTTCTGCCAGTCTGGTTCAGTGGTTCACTGCTTTCTAAATGACAAATAACAGTAACCCTATTCCTGGAACAGACCATAGAATCGTAGAATAGTTAGGGTTGGAAAGGACCTTAAGATCATGCAGTTCCAACCCCCCTGCCATGGGAAGGGACACCTCACACTAAACCATATCACCCAAGGCTCTGTCCAGCCTGGCCTTGAACACTGCCAGGGATGGAGCATTCACAACTTCATATAATGTTCCACAGGTGATATTTTGAAGTGACAAATTTTTTTTGTTTCTAAACATAAATAAAACTGGATATGCTGGTCTGTTAGCTTCTGTAGTTACATCTTGCAAACCAAGGCAGAATAATATAATTGAAATCAATGGAGTTAATTCTATATCATGCTGTTGTAACTGGGAAAAGAGATGGGTTCTAAATTTACCCCTAAATCTTTCTAATAAAGCCATCTTTGGTCAGAACAGGTTTTAAGCCATCATCCTGGCAATAAAAGGAAAATGAATGATTCTGGGCAACACGCAGCTTTTTGTACATAAAAATGAAGCAACCTTGAAAATCTATTGACTTTCTAGTAGGTTAATATTTTCTACTAGGTGACTATAGTCTATAAGAGTCAAGCCTGGAAACAGATGAATATAAGTTCTTTTAACTTGCTATAAATTGCTGAAATTTGCCTGAACACTCATTGAATGTATAACACAATGAAGTCTGACATTTGACCTTTGAGGTCTGAGTTTAATGGAAATCCATAAACATAGCAGATCAGTTTACAGAGGCACCCTATCTCAAATTTTGTAATGCGAATGTGCTTAATAAAACAGTCAAAACCCTTGGTCAGGTTCCCCCCCCCCAACTTTCTAAGTATCAAAACATGTAAAATACTAAATTCTTTTCAAAATTAGGGTTTAACTGCCTATAGAAAGTTACCATCCATGTTCAGATGGCCAAAACCATGTAGTGTGAGATTCTCCAAGAAGCCCCCAGCTTCCTGAACTCAGTTTAAGGAGTATGAGGAGGTACTTGCTGCTTTGGAAGTGCTGGCCCTGCTTTGTATGGCTTTGTTTCTGGCTTTATTTTCATGGATATTTCACACTTCCAAAGGATTATCTTCTAAAAGCAGGGTTGTGGGTTATTTTTCTCTGTTTGAAATTCTGAAAGATGTAGGAGTTTGTCATAGGATTCAGAGCTGTACAAAGAATAACAATGTTTTCTTTCAAGATTCTGAATTTCTGAGGAGTTAGTGGGCTTGTTCTTTGATCGCAAGTACTTAAGTTTCTGTTGAGGTATAATTATTTTTATATCTTATAATTATTATTGCAAAAGCAGCTGTACCTAGTCTGGAAAGCAAACAAAAATAGCTAGTAATGAGTTCTGAATAATTTGAGTCAGTTTTAAGAAGGATAAGCAAAGACTCACTGCAGTGAGCTCTCAAATGTTGCATTGCTTAAAGGGAAATTTCTTCTATAGAAGAAGGTGTGAGAACTTTTTTCCTTACCACCAACTCTTGCACTGTTTGACCTCAAAACATTCATTATTTTTCATTTGGAATGAGTACCTTGATAAATCCTGAAGTGTTTGCTAAGGATGTGTTCCTGTTTGGTATTCTCTTTTGTTTAGTGTGTATGGCAAGGTTTTGGTAGCAAGGAGGCTACAGAGGCAGCTTCTGTCAGAAGGTGCCAGAAACTTCCCCCATGTCTGATAGAGCCAATGTTGGATGGGTCCAAGATGGACCCACTGCTGGCCAAGGCTGAGCTCAGCAGCGGCAGTGGTAGTGCCTCTGGGATAACACATTTAGGAAGGGGGAAAAAAAAAACCTGTGCAACTGCAGCCGAGAGAGGAGTGAGAACATGTGAGAGGAGAAGCTCTGTAGACGCCATGGTCAGTGCAGGAGGTGAGGAGGTGCTCCATGTTCTAGAGCAGATTCCCCTGCACCCATGGTGCAGCCTATAGTGAGACAGGCTGTGCCCTGGCAGCCCATGGAGATGCATGTTGGAGCAGATATCCACCTGCAGCCCATGGAGGACCCCATGCTGGAGCAGGGAGATGCCTCAAAGGAGGCTGACCCCATGGAAGCCCATGCCAGAGCAGATTTATGGTAGGATTTGTGACCCCACACTGGAGCGTTTTCCTGAAGGACTGCACTCCATGGAAGGGACCCACACTGGAGCAGTCTGTGAAGAGCTGTAGCCTGTGGGAAGGACTCACACTGGAGAAGTTCATTGAGGACTGTCTCCTGTGGGAGAGACCTCACACAGGAGCAGGAAAAAAGTATGAGGAGGAAGGAGCAGCTGAGACAACATGTGATGAACTGACCACAACCTCTGTTCCCTATTCCCTTGCACCACTGTGGAGAAGGAGGTAAAGAAATTGGAAGTGAAGTTGAGCCTGCGAAGAAGGAAGGGATGTGGGGAAAGTGTCTCTGAGATCTAGTTTTTATTGCTCATTATCCTAGCCTGATTTGATTGGTAATAAATTAAACTAATTTTCCCCTAGTCTAGCCTGTTTTGCCCATGACAGTAATTCCTGAGTGATCTCTCCCTGTCCTTATCTTGATCCACAAACCTTTTGTTATGTTTTCTCTCCCCTGTACAGCTGAGGAGGCGACTGATGGAGCAGCTTTGGTGGGCACCTGGCACCCAGCCAGGGTCAACCCACCACAGTTTAGGTTTCAATTATTTAATTACAGGTCTTGATATGAAACTAATCATGCATGCATCCATATGAAGCTGGCTTACTGACAGGATAAAATCATTAAAGAGTCATTACTATAAACTGACGTTGGCCTGCAATCTTTGCAGTTAACGGGGGAGTTGATGCTTGGTGAACAATCCAATTAAAACTGGCAACAAAAGACTTAAAATGTCAGCCAAATTGCTTTTTAATAGTCAACGCAGCCATCACAAAAAGTAAACATTAAAGTCCCCATAGTAGCATAAAGCTTCATGGTGAAACAATTCTAGAAAATGAATAATAATTACAGTATCCTGAGAATTCTCTTAATAGATGTGCACTCATTAGAATACTTTGTTGGTTAGATTCATATGAAAAAGTATGTTTCCCTTGATACTTCTTTATGCATTTGTTTTGAAGGTTTTATTCGGTATTTTATAGATGTAATTTCTAGTAATATTCAAAAATGCATATCTTATTTACAATGAGTTTAAATAACTGCATATACATAAGCCTTGAGTGAAATGCACCTTAGAAATGTGCTGTGAGGTGAACTGAGGATACGATCACAAAGAACTTTTATAACCTATTAATGATGCAAAATGACATAATCTTTGTTAATTTTGAATTGCGCTGGATTTCTTTTGCAAGTTGAGCTTGAACAGCAGAAGCTTGTCAGACCTCACCACCCAACGGTAACTGTCTGAATGGGTTTATGCCAAAGTGTCCCTATTGGTGCTTGATAGATGCTTTGCTGAGATATTCAAAGGTGTTTAAGAGTGCAGAGATGCTAATAATAAAATGAAGAGCAGATTTTTAAGTCCTAATTAGTTCTGAGAAACCAGACCACAGCCCCCAGGTTACTGGAGTGGTAGAAGCATATTGGTATTTCAGAAAATACCATGAGGGACTAACTTGAAAGATGTGGGCTTGTGCCTAGGCTGTTACATTAATTTTCAGGCATTACATTAGATGTTTCTGTGCTGTTATTTGTCTTTCCCTACAGGAGTTTTTCTTTCTTTAAAAAATAATCGATTTGTTGTTTACCATCAGTTACACATGTACCATTGTCTTTCCTCCCAGCAAGCTCAGTCGTATAGGAGAAGTGTCAACACTCCTAAACAAAATGTTAGCAAACATCAATGGAAGGAATAGATCTTTTTGTAGTATTTATTTTATTTGTGGGTTAAGTTGATGGGGAGAGGAACTTGTTAAATACCTCAAGGGATAAAAGCAGAAACAGTCGGTCAGCTAATTCTGTGTTGAGGTATATCATTTAAGTAATATAATGTAATTTAGATACCATGTGAAATCAGATGGTGAGTGACAAATAACTTTGTTGCGCTATCTGACAATTACATGCAACCTCTTTTTATGTAATACCATATACTTCTGTTACCAAAAATAAATTGATGCTAACTATAAAGTTACCATTCTTGTTATTTAAAAAAGTAAAACAATAATTGTTTTTTAAAGGATAACTTGAAATAATTATTTTTTAAAAAATCAGCTTATTTTCTAAAGCAGAACTTCAAAATGATATGTTTTGAAACTGTAATTTGTCTTAACTTGTCTTTAAGAAATCTGTCAACTAAAGCTAGTAAAGTAGAATATAAATGAAGTCGAAGGAAACAGTCTGTTTTCCTGAGAGCTCTCTACCCTGACCAACAGGGAACTAGTAAGGTTACTGAGAAAAATCTGTTCTACTGTAATTTATGTATGGCAAATTTTTGTATAGGTCAGACTACTCCGAGGGGAGGATAGGACAGGAGAGGCCACACATACTTTGATTTAAAAAAAAACAAACCAAACAATGTTTGTCAGTGATATTTCTTGACCAGTAAAAAGCACATCAATTTGCTGCTTGTCAATTCATCAACTGTGTTTAAAACTAAGATGAAGTGGAAGTTTCTTCTTGACTTCAGGAAGAGTAATGGATCATATTCCTAAAAAAAAAAAAAGGCAAATGTAAAAGCACTATCAGTTTTACCAAAAGCCACTCATTTTATTGGTTGGTAGCATGCTTTTGTATAAAGTTTTTTCTCTCCAAAATTTTTCTGCTCAGCATAGCTAGCAGAAAGTTGTAGCATCAAACAACTCTGCTACCCCCATACAGTCCACAGACAAAGAAGAATCACTTTAAAATTAAGTCTCAGAGAATACAGTGGAAAGTATTTCTACAGAGCCAGTACAGGGACACAGATTTATAATCAGACGTAGCCCAATGATTTATGGTGAATTCTGGCTGAACTTTATAGCTCAAGGGATTTTTGCTCTGAACAGCCGACAGCAAGCTGTATTCTACTTCTCTAGACCTGTAGAGCAAAGCCACCCAAATAGCCTCAGCACTGCTAGTCTATAAAAACACATGGAATGCTATTTCACTTTTCTATATAGTCTATATAGACAGATTTCTATATAATCTATAAAGATGTTCTTCAGAATATTAGGAACATAGGAATTAGTCTATATCTCTCACAATATGCCCTCATTAATCTCATTCTAAAAGTAAAAGAGGGGTAGAGTCAATTAGTGAATGATCCAGAAGAGCTTCAAGCTTCTCCATCTCTATGTGGTATTCATTGTAAAGATGGATCTAGTATTTTCAGTTATGCTCTGTAAAATAATGTCAGGAGACATGCTGGATGTCTGGATTTGACATGGTAATCTGGAGTGCAGAGTTGGGTGTCCTGAGCAAAGCCCTTACATATCCAGGTGGGAGAGGCTGGAGTGGGATTCATCTTTGGAGCTAGAAAGTTAAGGTATTTCCACCTTGAAGTAAACTTAGAGTAAGAACCAGTACTGCCAACAGAATGCTAGCTCTGTCTGAATCCAGATAGGTAGGAGGAGATAGGCTTGGGATCTTGCTTCCAATAATTTCAGGAACGTGCATGAACGTGCTCACCAGGGCTTGAGTTTGAATCCTGATGTAACTGGCAGGTTCAACCATGAGTTAGGGTTTATAATCTTTTTGTATTTCTGTAAAGTCCCAGAATATTTTGTATTTACAAAATATGAATCCACAAACTGATCTCTTTCATAGCTGGGCTTTAATTTGGACAAGATTCTCTATTTCTGTCAACTGGTAGGACTCGTGTCACTGTCCCTAGGCTTGAGAAGGCAAGCAGTAAAATGGAAGAGTCTTCACCTCAGCCATAGCAGTGCAATGAACTCAAATGCTGCAGGGTTTTAAGTTATTTGGGTCTGTAACAGGGCATGGCCTCAAGCAGTCAATTCCTAAAAATGCTGCAAAGTAACAGGAACACAGATGAAGCAGGTAAGAGGCAGGCAGGGGAGATCACCATCCACTGGGGAGATATTGGTGACAAAGTGGCTTAACATGTCCATATTTGTAATATTTCCTCTGAACTGTTGGTTAAATACACTGTGTATTTCAGTATGATTTATAGTTGCTAATTCCATTACCCATAGATCGCTTTTAGAAAGCCCTCACAGCTAATGAATTTAATGACACAAAGGCCAAAACGTGAATACATATCACTCTGCCAAAACCATCAATAACTGGGGAAACATTAATTTTTACAGCCATGGCTGCTTGCAACCTATTTTACCAATCATAAACTGCTCCTTAATCAAAATCTCTTCACCTCTAGGGTCATCAAAATTTGCTGCCAGGCTACTTGTAACTGCCTGGCTTTTGTAAACCTGATGATAGGCTTACTGTGTAAGCTATAATCTCTCCCGCTTTGTTCAGAGTTTTAGAGTAGTGATTGTACTGTCCCCTGTGAGTTACCACTGATAGAAGTTACAACTTGTGATATTGACTGAACCTACCACTTTTAAGTAATGGCAGAAATTATGCATTCCCCTGAAAATATCACCTTTAAGCTGGCTGGGAGCTGTCAGTCTCCACTCCTAACCTTTGAATGCTGTGTGATGTTGATTGTATCAGCAGCTGCTTGATCTAAACAAACCACTGGAAACCTGAGCTCAGGTTGTTCCCTCAGTCTCCATCAGACCTGGAAGTGCTGCCTTCTCCACCCCCTTTATTTTTTGTCGACCTCTGTGACTCAACCACCAATAGACCTGTCTTGTGTTGGAACAGATTGTAGTGATTTAAGAGGAGCCCTGCCTCAACTGGATGGGTATTTGAGAGAATATGACAGATGTAGTGAAGGAGATGAAAGGGAAGGAATAGGATAGTTTTGTTTTGAATGTGTCATATTAATTGACATTAATGTGAGCATTCCACATAAATTGAATAATGTTTTTCATGTAAATATTACAGATGAAGTGCATTAGTATTTAACAGCTATATGAAGTAATATAGAACAAAGATATAACTCAGTTCAGCAGAATAAAAGCACCATAGGATCTCTAGCTCTTCACTCCCCTCTGGCACTGAGGGGACACACATCAGTGTGTTTATATTCTGAGGTGCTTCTGCATGGTAACGTTTCGAACTTGCATCTTATCCACAGTACACAATACTATAACCTAAAACTTGTTTCTGGTTACTAACTGCAGCACAGAGTGGCATCTTACAGTGCATTGTTTATGTGCAAAATTATTCTATTTCAGCAATCCAGCTCCCAAGTTAAAACACTGAGTAATGGAGTTAATTAAGGAGTAGTGCTGTTGTGGCTCTAATGGTCTGCAGATATAAGTGCCTCTAAGTGAGGCGAAGTTTGTCCATCATTGCACCAGCTGATACAGCTAGAGAAAAAAATAAGATACTCAAAGCCCAAAGTGTTGGGCTTTGTTTGAGTATCATGACATTTCTATCATCAGAAAAAGCAAAAATACCCCCCTCCCCCATGCACACCTACAAAAAGAGAGTGTATTGGTCTTAGTTCAAGAATTGTACACAGTAAAACTGACAAAGTGTATGGTATAAAGACAACAGATGCCAGATTTTTTTGAATCTTGAAAGGCAGCATATTACTGAATGCATCCTATCTGCAAAGTGGGAAAGGGTGGCCATGTGATAGTTCCCTACGGATAAATCACTCCCTTTGTTTTGCTAATGAATTCTCACCTCTGTTCTTTTGCCTGAAAAATTCTCCCACATCTTCCTCCAGCTGAGTCAAGAAACAGCTTGTTTGCAGAGACACTTTTGAGACACTTCTGATTTATTTTTCAAAACACTTAGATTTACAGTGTTATTTCCCTTTTATCATGCCACTTATTCATGTTTTACCAGAAAGAGAGTCCAGCCCATATTATACCACCCTGATACGCTACAATAATGGCAAATTACTGGCAAATACTTAAGCCCTGCTAATGAAAATTCCTTATGCCACTCTGTTGCTAGAGGTTTTAAGGTGCTGATACTTACTATCGTATGCAGGTAATAAAGCCCATGTATACTATTTGAATTGTGAAGATTTTCTAGTAGAGTTTTAAGTAATCCAGCATTTGTTATGATTCTATGATTTGTTTGTTAGAAATAGACCAAAAAATGTAAACTAAAATAATGGGAAAATCCCAAGCTCATACTAGCCTGCCTAAATAAATATGGACTCCAGGAAGAATTTTAGCTGCCTTTAGCACTATTTCACAAGAGCTTGTATTAAACAGAATTAGAGAAACAAAAAACATTCATGTCATTAAAAGGAGCAGTTTTTTAAAGCATTACCTGATGGTGATGCTCCAATCATTCCTTTTTACTTTGGTGTTCAAAACTGGGTAATTGTCTTTTTCTAATGTTTCCTATAATGGGGTCCATTAGAAGGATTTACAAATTATAGTCGCTTAGGTCTTACAGTACAAGTTTTGACTTTTAATATAAAAGTAGGAAAGGAAATGCTGCACAGCCATTGTAAAAGTCCTTACTGTCCTTGTAGCTTATATGCAGAATGGATTTTTTTTCCTACTTAGAGCTTACAACACTCGATGAAAGTATTATTTGTGTTTTTAAAACAGTTGAATTGCATCATACTTAATTCTTAAATACGGGTAAATTTGGAAATGCTGAAGGACAAATAAGTTTCTGTTAGCATTAGGAAATTATTAAAATTCTTATTTTACCCAGTCTCTTTTTGTTAAAATGATCCACAAATTATGAGTTTGAAGCTGTTACTGTGTGTGTGGATGTGTGTATAATTGTAAGGGATTCAAGAGAATTGAACATATGTGATATTGAGAACATAAAGGAAATATTTAATGGGATCAGTATGAACACATTGGACTGAGTGTTTCAGTATTATAGATTCCTTTGACATTGTTACGTTATTATAATGTAAATGCAGCTGTATTTTATGCTCACTGATGCCATTCAAAGTACGTGACATAAGATCTCTTCTAAATTTTATTTTTTTATTTTTTTTTTCCAAGTAAGTGTTGCGTTTCCAGCACAGCCTAAATAATGGTAGTAGGATTCTACTCTTCGAGTAGCAGGATGATATGAAATTGCATACTTTGCTATTGGAGGACACACTTGTACTGACAAGTCATGGGCCCAGAGCGCCTTGATGATCCCCAGTGGTTCCTCCCTCAGCCTGTTCTGGGCTACTCCAACCTGCCCAGCAAGTAAAAACTGCTGCCACAGAGGCATGAGTTAGTTGGCTATAGTAGGAGTAGTATGGGTCTCTGGAGGTCTCTAAGTCTCTTTTACTTTGAATGTAAACTTTGAGTCCATATGACCTTTAACTTCCAAACTTTCATTACGTTATAAATTTTATTTTGCATAAAATCATATGGTTCACAGAATTCTTTGGACACATTTGTTATTTTATATTCTGAAAGATTTGTCCATTATTCTCCTTCATCTCTGCTTGAGAAAAAATTAGACTGTTTTTAACTGAGTAGTAGCATACTCATAGAACTCTGAACAAACTACGCCAAACTATTTGAACATATGTTGCTATTTTAGTCATTAAATAATGGATTAATTTGTATTCATCTGAGACATATCTATTAAAAATAAATATACAAACATACCAGTGAAGAATAAATTTAAGAACTGAAAAAAAAAAAAATATCCCAAAAGCAGGATTAGGTTAAACACAAACCTTTTAAGGTTCATTACTTTTTAATATATTCAGTCCAATATACTTCACTTGGTAACAATATGGGCTATTGTAGTCTTGTCAGTAAATGATAAAACAGTTCAATTACCCCTTCTTTCTATGTGTATCCAAAATTTATAGTAAAGTATTCTTCAAAACTGTTAGGAAAATATTTCGGCAAAGGCCTGGCTTGTTTTCAAAACTAATTTTTAATGAGGTGCTAACTAGTTGATACAGCTGCTCATTTAATTTTTGTCAGTCTTTAAAGCAATTTGGCTACGCTTATGATTATAAAGGCATTTTAGCCTCTTAAGGAAAATGAGTTTACATTAATGTTGCTCATGTCCATTGGTCGGTGCTTCCGTTAGCTTTTGAGCAGAATGGCAGCACTAGTCTTACACGGCAGATTAAGGGAAGTGTCCAAGTTAAGTAACTTTCCACTTTGGAAGAGCAGATGCTTGGTAAAATGCGAGATCTGAATTATTGTATATCCTGAAGGAAAAAACAGTAGTAGTGCAACTCAGCAGCTGAAGGAGGAGCTGTTGAGGTCTGCGCTCCGTAAGAGTAGGATACCAAGCTCCAAGCCATGGAGCAGGGTGTGTTCAATATTAGGTAAGGGCCATCCAAAAGAATGAGTCAGAACCAAAGAAGGAGCACTCAGGACAAGAGCAGAATTCCTCCCTTCAAACTTCAAAGAAAGGCGAGCGAGCAGAAATCCATTTTAGAATTACAAGGAAAATTTTTCTTTTTTGTAGCTGGCATCAGTTTCTCTTTTGGACGTGGTGTGTGGAGTTTGGGAAGTGTCTCAAAATAGAAACGCTAAACAAATTAACTTTGGGATTGAAGAATGAAAGAAAAAAATTAAAAAAGGGGGAAGTAATTTAATGGATTTTATGGAGTGGGTGGGGGAGTATGAGTTAAACAACGCAGATCCAATATCCAACAAAGCAGCAGAATGTTGTATAGATCTTCTCAGGAAACACCACAGTTCCAGATGTGCTCTGTAGAAATGAAAGAACTATTTAAGCTACAGAATTCTCAGGGAAAAGAATTTAGAAATTTTCTAAACAGCCCCTTCTTATTTGTGAAAGGGCTAAATGCAAGGACAGATGAGAAGGCCAGTAGTGCCAGCCAGGAGCATCTCTTCTGGCTTGGACACTCCTTGGCTGAAAATCTGATTTGAAAAAAACTATTGAAAAATGTAATGTTTGAGCTGAAGTCACGTTTTGTAGTTCTATTTTTAGATGGGTGGAAACTTCTACTGTGTCAATGAACACATTGAAAACAAGTAACACTGTATTTGCATAACCTACAGGTTTCTTGGTGTAAAAAAAAAAAGTTTAAAATCTGATTCTTAGCAGCTGTTAAAAATTAAACCAAAAGTCGTCATGGAAAGAATTATACTGAACAATAGCAACGGGATAAAACTTCATGGCTAATTCCTGTGTCACTACTATACACTTTGTTGATGATTTTGGGGGATGGAACTAGATGATCTTTTAAGTTCCTTTCCAACCCAAACCATTCTATGATTTTGGAAACTTACTGGCTTTAGACAAATTATCTTGTCACTTTTTAAGTATTTAAATCATGTTGCATTAAGTTATTTTACAGAGGCTACTGTTTATTCAGAGTCCTAAAGAATCACACGTGCATATTTAGTTATGATGCTGCTTTATATCCCAAGCAACATTTTTTGTGATATAAAAATAAAGTTAATGAGATGTAGACTTAGTTTCAAGCAAAATGAAAATAACTTTGCCAAATTAGAAAGTCTGTAAAAACTAATTGGAAACTCAGGCTGATTCTCAGCGTAATGAATTTGCAGTGCTTCACTGAAGTGAAGGTCTGATGCCTTTAAATTGCCAAAATACTTCAGAACCTGATGTGAGGTTTCCTGTGATGCCAGTAACTGATGGAGGGGTGACAAGTGTGATAATTAAAAAGGAATCCCCCAGGAAATCTGATTCGTTAATGTATTGTGATAAATTGGACTGGGAGATACAAGGTACCTCACCATCCAGAAACACTTTGTGGTTCACAAAGCAGAACCAGTCTATTGCTTTGAACAAACTAAACTATTTGTCAGATAATTGTGTGCTATTGATGGGATAGGGACAGTACAGATAATTGAGGAGGAAGGGAGCTAAAAGATGCTTTGCCATATAAATTACAGTTTTCCCATTTACCTAGAGAAGCAGTCACCTTGGCTGCTCAGCATTTACTGCATAGCTTTTGATGTACCTTGCAGAGTCTAACTGTGTGTCCTGGCAGAGATCAGCAATTTTCTAACAGGACAGTGGCACAATCATTAAAATGGCTAGTTGTGCAAATTGTAGGTTGTTATAATCCTGCAGATTTTCTGTAGAGTGCACTTAAGATTGATACCAGTAAGTAAGGGAATGTCATTGATCGCATGCTTGAGGATACTGGACATCAAATATTATGTCCAAAATTTGGGTAGCTTTCAAATCTAAAATAGCAGGATACAGGATTTAGTGAGATTAATTACTATATGAAAGTGCCTTAGCAGATTATTTCAGACCTCTGGACTGTTGACTCCAGTGATTTAATTTACTGAGGTCTCCAATTTTCTAATATGCTTAGAAATGCTTTTCTGGTATATGCAAACTAATATTACAGTGTAAACCTTAATGCAACTGTACAAATGCTGCCTTGATAAAAGATCAATGAAATTAAAAGGATTAAGCCTGGGCCAAATCCGTGACAGCTTTGCTTACCACAGCATAGAAAAGCTTATGTGGAGCACTAAACAACCTTGTTTCTCCAGTTGGGGTAAATTGGGACTGTCACACAGAAAAAGGTGCTTTTTTTCCACCAGCCATTCCGAGAAGTGAAGGGGCATGCTTTCATCCTTCACCTTGAAGACACATCATGTCATAATTTAAAGAAAGCATGTGTTGTAAATGGATGGCAACAACAGCTCCTTGCAGGGAATTTTTGAAGGTTCATCAGAGCTCTGCTACAGCTGGTTTTGTGCAGATTTAACTGGACGTCTGCTAAGGTAAAAGGGAGGGTGAGGATGAGTATAGAAATGGGACAAAGCTGTGTTAGACCCTGAGGCAAATTAGCTGGAAGAGTTTCAGGTTAATAGCTTCACAGTTCACCCACTCTGGCAGTGATTTTTATCAGCATCTTCTTTGAAAAGTATGTGTTATTGTTTCTTTCAAATGCAGTTGTTTGCCTCAATTTTCCGTACCTGCATCTCTTGATGTGTTGAGAAGTTTTGAAGAGTCTTGTGGGAGGTAGAGAAAACAAGATTTTATTGTCCCTTCCAGGTACCATTACACCGTATTTATATCTTTGTTGTCTTTAGAGGAGGATTCCAGCTCAGGGGCACAGCCTGCGCCACCTGAGAGATGCAGGGCAGTGGTAGCACAGGGCAGCACCCATGCTTTTACACCGGCCCCCTGGGGTGCTTGAGGGCAGCGCTGAGGGTCCCACAGAGCAGAGGCAGCCCAGGGAGCACATGGAGTATGACCTTGGGCACCCACCATGTGCATCGTTCACTCCATCTCATTCACAGCCCTGCACAGTAGCTGTGAGTTCCTTGTTGGCTCATCTGCCTTTAGATGCCATAAAACCTTTTCTCTGCATATCCAGATCATTACTGCTTCAAATAGTCGTTAAGAGAGCCTTTTCACAGGTCACATTTAACGAATGCGGTAACAGACTCACAGAAATGTGTAAACCTTGGTTTATGAAAGATGTTTGTTAGGTGGCAGGAATTATTCAATTACCTTCTCCCTTGATTTGAAGTGCAAGACTTATTCTTAACACTGTGTCTGTTTTTTTCACAGATGTTCTTAAATTAGAAGTATACCTCATGAAATCAGTTGGCATTTGTGCTGTAGTTCAGTGTTAACTTGATTTATTTGTTCTTTACCCTCATCCCACAAAATGCTATGACAAGTCAAATGAAAGTGACATTTTTGGTTGATTGGTTTTGGTGACGTTCAGTTTGGGTTTTTTGTTTTGTTTTGGGTGGGTTTTTTTATTTGGTTTGTTTTGTTTTTTGTTTTTTGAACTGCTGAACTACACTGCTGGAGGGTGTGTGTCTGTATCTGATATTCTCCATTTCAGTAGACTGTTATGTTTTAAATTACTTCACATGTTGCAACAGCGTTTGACAGGCAGCTGGGTTAACAGCATCATAAAACACCCTGCTTTAATCCCAATAACTAGTACATCATGCTCGTGCTCTCTTGATCTTTCTAAAATAATAACCCTCTGTGGGTTTCTTTGCCTTCTCCTTGTTGTTTCAGATATGCCAGGTAGTCCACATAACCAGTTCACCTTCAGACCCCTCCCGCCACCACCTCCACCACCCCATGCATGCACTTGTGCCAGAAAACCACCTCCAACAGCTGACTCTCTGCAGAGAAGATCAATGACCACCCGCAGCCAGCCCAGTCCTGCTGCCCCGACTCCCCCCACCAGCACCCAAGATTCCGTGCATCTCCATAACAGCTGGGTCTTAAACAGCAACATCCCATTGGAAACCAGGTACGGACCAACTGTTGTACACATCATATCCCAAACGTCAAAAAAACTAAACAACAAAACCAGAACATGGGGAAGGAGGCCTGACATTGACATGGGATGGTGATAGGGAATTATAAGTCTGTCATTCAGGACATGCCAATGCATTTTGATGTGAGGCCAGGTCATGTGGCAATGTGAGGTCTTATTTAATTCATTCGATTAGATCATTAATATTCATTAAAAGCACATCCTTCGCAAAGTTTTTAAAGGCATTGATTTCCTTAAGGTGTGTAGCTTACATCAGTGGTTTAGAGTTGTGTGCAGTCAGGATTTGTGCTTATCTACTTGTCTTGCCCTCTGCATTCTCCCAGCGGCATTTCGTAATCAGCAAATAGAAGTTTTATTTAATCACTGCACACCACCTCTCTGGAGTCAGTCAGTGTCAGGCTGTAGCTTTCCTACGCATAAGAGAATACAGAAAATAATACTAAAATAATATTTTTCTCAGTGCAAATTTAAACTCTTGATTGCAAATGTACACAAAGAATGTAATTTGATAATTATTTGGTAGTGGGGAAATTATATGGGCCCAAAACAGGTATTGAGCATGGAGGGCCGTAACTCTGGGAGCTGGGAAAGGGAGGGTTCAACTTCAGGATCATCCACAATTTACACAAATAACATACTCTGAAAAATAACTGAAAGCAAATGCATGTATTCAGTGAACCTATGTTTCAGTACCCAAAGTTCTGCCAGAGGTAAATGCGCAATTTCATCTGACCTTTTGTCTATAATCTTTTTTTGTTCTTGATAAGTATTAACTAATTCAATGGCTTTCAGCTACAGCTGTGTTTGCTGACTTGATGCTTGAAACAAACCTTTGATTTTCTACAACCTTCTTCCTCTTCTCTGTGACCAGAGCACCAAGAAGCTTTGACTGGGGTTTCCTATGGGGTTTGGCATTTTAAAACATGTAAATACAAAGTGCCTGACTCTGTGTAAGTTGCATTTGGTGAAACAGGTGAATGTCTGACATCTAAATAATAAGATCCAGAGAATACAAGGTGTTATGCCAGGAAATGTTTTCTTTTCGATACACATATGACCAAGGACAAATTATAACAGTAAATCACTGAAGCCTAAATGCTGTTCTTTTATAAGAAGGTTTTATTTTATTGCAAAACTTGATTTTACTATACGTCTTTAAACACTTAACTGCTGCTAGTGTCAGGTGTCAAGTTAGGTTTGTTACCTAACAAACACCTAACAAGTGTCAAGTTCTTTTTCTCTGAAAGGCTCTTAAGTAAAGATTGAAGAATAAGCTGATTCATTCTGAAGTGAAACTTTCCTTACTTGTCTTAAGGGCAAATCAAAAAAAGAATGAAGGAGGATAGAAACTTTTCTCCAGAAGTGAACATGAAATTTTTAATTCAGCTAGTCCTTCTAGAGCTAGATGCTTCTGTTAGCACAATCCTGATAAAGATAAATCACTGTCATTTCTGACATAACAAGCTTATATATATATATATACCTTCTGCTGCACCTAAGGCTGATCCCTCGGCATTTTGTACCCATTAAGTACCTTTTGGCTCTCTGCAGTTAACAGTTAGGTAGATCTTGTTTAGCCTTTCTGCATCCCTTTTCACTATATTCTCATCAGACCTTATTGGGGAAAATACTTTGCAATTTTAAGTCTCTTTTGTGAACAGTTTGCTTTTCCTGGTTTCTTACTATTTTTGCAAATTTAAAATGTCTCATGAAGGACAAATATGTAGATATATAGTTACATATATAATTGTATAATTGGACACTGACAAAAGACACTGTGCAGTGGATTAGGAATTCAGATAGGAAAGCATATTCCACATTAGTGATTCACAAAGTCTGAGAATTTTCCACATTCCTGCCCTTCAGTGGTTGTTTCAGCTCATCTCATTCACCCTCTGGTAGCTAGCTGTAGCCTCTCATGAAGCTGGCTGAAAGGCTGTATAATCTGAAAGTAGAATCTGTGAGACTGTTTGCCAAGATGTATCTGCAGTTTATGTGCAGACAAGTGATGTAGCAGGGAAACATTGTAATAAAAGACATTTGTGATTACCACTTCCCAGAAGCCTATAGTACACAACACAGCCTTAGAGAAAATGAACGGCTTGAAGCTTGATTTTTCTTCCTTTAACAGGGAATGATTCAGCTAGAATTGAACAAATACTTTGGCCTAATATCTGGACTCTCTTGCTTTCCTTCTCCATTAATGTTTAGCTGCACATAAAAGATAATCCTATGAAATAAAGGGAAACATGTCAATGGCAGCTGTGGTTTTCTGCTAAACCTTTAATAGTACCAAATCTAACTAATATGTACATACCTAATATATTTAAGCGGATTTCTTTTTTCTTTTTTTTTTTTTTATTTGGAACATTTGCAATCAAAAAGAAGACTTAGACAGTAATGTATCCCCTACTGTAACAACTACACACAAATCAGAATGCACATGGTCAGCTTTTCTTCCAGCTGTATCTCCTTTTAATCCATGAACAGCACATGTGTTTGCATGGTTTATCTGCAGCCATGTAATATTAGAGAGTTTTCAGACAGGAAAAGATTTTCTACAACTAATCGCGTGACTGTAAATCCTGTTCACTCTGGACAGTCGGAAGCGAAGCAACTTTATGAGTCTACTTGTAATGATAATGTATCATCTTTATGTAAAAGAAAATTCTGTAGTTCTGAAAATGTTTGCAGTACTATGATTAAACATGTATTCTTATGTAATTAGAATTTGAAATTCTAGATGAGACTCCAGAGGGCTGCAGTAAAAGGCATAGACTGAGGTATGTGTTCTAAAAGGGTTTTTTTACAGAGTAAAACTTCATTATATGCCTATAGAAAAGGGCAAATCAGAAATTCTGTTTTGTGCTTCATCTGGAGGTGTTATATGCAAGGACTTATGCACAACAGTTTTGTCAGGAGCCAGCTTACCATCCCAACTGTTTAATGGGGAGACTGACCTGGAAAGGGGAAATGACTTCAAGTTCACCCAGGCTTTTGGCAAAGCCCAAAGTAGTCTAAATGTATGTCATTGCCAAGGCCAGTTCTTTTAACTCTGGCAGTTATTCTCAGCAACCCAAATGAAAATTAGAATTAGGCACATCTTTAAAACTTCAGAGGACATGTCATGGAATAGCTGTTGATGAAGAAATTGGAGCTGTACCTGTAGGAGGTGTAACCAACTGTGCTGCAGCTTTTAGCGCTGTAATGTGCCTGTAAATGAAAATGCAGACTCTATCTGTATGCACTCATACACAGGTTTGTTTTTTTTCTTTTTTAATATTCATTATTAAAATGACTTATGAACATGCAGTAATTTCATTGTCACCCAGAAAAATAATTTGTAAGTATTGCCAGAAAGAGACTGCAAGGATCTCTCTCACCACATAAAAACGCGGAAACATTGATTCTCTTTTTTAATATAATGTTATTTAGCTCTTACATAAATTGATTTTTTCCTTCTCCCACAGAATAAAGTACTTGCAACCTATTGCCTATTCCCTTCTTTTCCACTAAAATAATTGTGGTTTTCAGGTTTCATAGATACTTTGCTCTAATGTTTCAAATCTCATGATTTACACTGTAATACATTGTCATTATCTCTGACAGCCCCTCTGAGCACAGCTTACTACTTTTTATGGAGTATGTATTAAATCCTAACAATTCAAAGGAGTGCTCTTCATTTTCTCCATGCCCACTTAGTTAATTCAGTATTTGTTTCCATAGTCTATTTTTTTTTTGTATTTTGTTGGGGTTTTCGTTGTTTGTTTGGGTTGTTTTTCCTGGTATCTGCTATTTATTTTGCTACTTAAGTCAAAATCCCAACTAAGAAGGCAAAACTAGATCTTAAATAAGGATCTTTACCTGACATGATTTCTGATCCTCCCCACAGTCTATTATAGTTCTCTCATGGATAAACCACTGGACATGCTTATTTTTAGTGACGTTTTACATTTAGATTACCCAAGCATTAGAATTATTTAAGTTTTCTGTGTAAATATAAAAGCTTACCTGATTTTGATTGTGTTTCGAAGTGTGGTTTTGTGGTTTGGGTTTGGTTTTATTTTTTGTCCTGTTCTGTGCTTCAGTATTTTACATATTTGCTTGTTCCTTTCCTCTTAAAATCTTTTTTTTTTTCCTAGTTCCTCTAACCCATTTAGCAGTGTTGGCAGTAAGGTTAATGCTGTGCTGAATGGACTGAAATCTCCCTTCACTGCGCTGGCAATGAGCCAAGTACTGTGGAAAAAGACAGCTTAATTTAAGCAATCTTATCACCATGGTAATAGCTCCTCTAAGGGGACAGTGACGTACCAGACCATGAACCTGAGATTCAATTATCATTAATTTATATAAAACTTTGAAGGACTGTAATAATAAGAGATGTATTTGGGGTTCAAGGCAGTTATGATTTTTTGTTACTATTCAGCAATATTTCACAGCACTGAAGTTTAATTATGCTCCAAACACTTAAAAACTTTGAGAGTTCTGGAGTTCAAGAAGGTTATTCAGATCATCATAGAATCCTAGAAGGGTTTGGGTTCAAAGGGACCTTAAAATTGTCTAGATCTAACTCCCCTGTCACTGGCAGGGATCACCTTCCATTAGAGCAGGTCTCTCTAAGCCCCATCCAACCTGGCCTTGAGCACTGCCAGGGATGGGGCAGCCACAACTCTGAGCACCCTGTGCCAGCACCTCAGCACCCTCAACAGGGAAGAATTTTTTCCTAATATCCCATCTAAATCTACCTATTGCGGTTTAAAGCTGTTCCTCCTTGTCCTGTCTCTACAGGAACGTGTAAAAATTCCCTCTCCATATTTCTTGTCGTCCCCTTTCAGCATTGGAAGCTGCTCTGAGGTCTGCCTGGAGCCTTCTCTTCTCCAGGCTGAATAACTCTAATAGAATCATGGAATAGTTAGGGTTGGAAAGGACCTTAAGATTATCTAGTTCCAACAGCCCTGCCATGGGCAGGGACACCTCACACTAAACCATACCACCCAAGGCTTTGTCCAGCCCGGCTTTGAACACTGCCAGGGATGGAGCATTCACAACCTCCCTGGGCAACCCATTCCAGTGTCTTACCACCCTGATAGGAAAGAATTTCTTCCTTATATCCAATCTAAACTTCCCCTGTTTAAGTTTTAACCTGTTGCCCCTTGTCCTATCACTACAGTCCGTAATGGAAGAGTCCCTCCCCAGCATCCCTATAGCCCTCCCTCCTTCAGATACTGGAAGGTGCTATGAGGTCTCCACACAGCCTTCTCTTCTCCAGGCTGAACAGTCCCAACTTTCTCAGCCTGTCTTCATATGGGAGGTACTCCAGTCCCCTGATCATCCTCATGGCCCTACTCTGGTCTTGGTCCAACAGTTTCATGTCCTTTTTATGTTGAGTCGCCAGAACTGTACACAATACTCCAAGTGAGGTCTTACAAGAGAAGAGTAAAGGGGCAAGATCACCTCCTTGGACCTGCTGGTCATGCTCCTTTTGATGCAGCCCAGGATACAGTTGGCTTTCTGGGCTGCGAGCGCACACTGAAGCCGGCTCATGTTCATTTTGTCATCGACCAACACCCCCAAGTCCTTCTCTGCAGGGCTGCTCTGAATCTCTTCTCTGCCCAACCTGTAGCTATCCATATAGATGCTATCATATCATGGAATTATTCCTTTTGTATTATTATTTAAGGTGCATATTTAAGACAATCTAGATTTCTGCTTTCCTAAAAATACCATCTTGTTTATAATTCTGTTTTATTATAGGGGAGATCTTGACAATTATCACTTATCAAGAGATTTTTTTTCTGTACTATGGTTTCCCCTTGTTTGTTTTTAATCAAACTTACAATTATTTGTGCTCTTCAAAAAGTATACTGATAACCTTTCAAATCACAGAAACCTGTAGATACTTTCTGTTTAAGGTGGAATAGTGCTAAAAGCAGACATAATGCAGAAATGCATGTATAAATACACACACGGTTCTATGTGAGCTCTTGGAAGGTTTATTCTTTCTCCTTGTTCTCTTCATTTGTTCATCTTCTGAATCTTGCCCCCACTGCAGAGATAAAGAAAGCACTTTTGTGCCTTCATTTTTCCTAGTTCAAGGTTTCCATAGCAAACAGAACAGCTTTTACAGATCCTGAGGCACACAGGTGTTAATGATCATAAGCCACCAAGCGGGGAGACAATTACTATTTGAGCAATGCAATTCATTAGGAACTTGTTTGCAAATGGAGCCTACTCCTGAGTTAAATGACCGAGCTTGTGGTTATTCAAAGAATAAATGCATGGGAGGGCTTCATTTATGATCTTTCCTTCAAATCCTATTGGTCAGTATTGGCTGTTATGACATTTCACTTGTATTTTGTTATTTTATGCCTAATTAAACAATAAATCTTACCTATAGAGAGGCTGACCATATTAAAAACAGACATGTGCCAAGGGTTTTAAACTCAGTCTGAGTCCCATGTGTTTTCACTGTGCAGCAGAAAAGATCTAAAAATATTTAAGGCTTCTGAATTGTGGAAGATAAATTGAAAACTGTAAATATGACCATGAACCTAAAATAAAAGCTGTAAATATGACCCTAAATTTAATAATGCAAGAATGAAAGCATCTTTTATGAAAATAAAAATACGAATGTTTGTCAGCTACAATGAAGTACAATTTTCATGTCAGCAGCAATGGCTCTTGAGGGTCCTTCTTCTGAATAATTTGAAACGCAGTCACCAAGGACAAAAAGGCAATTTAAATTGTTCATATACTCTGCTGTATTTTTCTTTGGGAGAAGCTCTCTGGTGTGGGCTTCCCTGGAACAGCAAGATAGTATTTGTATTTGTAAGGGGGGGTTTATGCTTAACGTAGTAACTTGGACAGTCACACTGAAGATACTCTTCACTCATTGTTTTGAATAGGGTTGTGTATGAAGTTAAAACTAAAAGTAAGATATATTGTTACTTTATGTTCACCATTGATCAAGCAGCCTCTTGGCTTTTCATTTACAAAACCAGAAACAGACTGAATATAGATGTTTAAAAGGATAATTACATGTTAATACAAAGAATCTTGGCTGGTTTGGAAAACAGGCTGTGAGAAAGGGTCAGAGATATGCAGAAGATTCTATCTTCTAATTTCTAAGAAAATCACATATGTATGTGTAATGTTATTGCTTGGAAATGCGTGTCTATCCCTGGATAACTACCTCTAGGAAATCTGTTTTAGAAGATTAGTTAGTGTTCGCGTAGTTAATGTGATACACCTCCTGTCAAGTGAAATTTGTGTTATTTATCACAATAGCTATACAATTTGGCTTTAGACCATATGCATGTGAGTGTAGGTATTTAGAAGAAGGCTCAAACACGAGTAATAAAAGTCAGTTTGGATATGGATGAATACTCCCAGAGGGGAAATTCATGGCAAAGGAATCTGGGGGGGGGGCAACTACTTCTACTTAAGTTAATTTCGTTCGTTTCTTTAAGTCATGCTTCTAACCACAGAATCTAAACTGCAGAATTATAAAATTGATATTTTTATCCTTGATTCATAGTTTTGAAGTATTCTGCAAATATGTTTTCTACATTTTATGTATATAATTTTAAAAATTATTATTGCAAGTGCTGCTATTCTCATTTTCCACATCAAATATTTAGAATTGATTGAAAAATATTAGAGCAAACCATGAGCTTATTCTTTCCTCACCCCATGAATCTCCATGTGCATTGATCAGCTTTACTCAGTTGTTGTTTGGATTGTAGTGCTAAAGGAAAGTTCTAAGCCACAGAAAAGTGCTTTTGAAAACTACTGGATTAATGTAGCAATGTCACTATGTATCATCATAATAAAGTCCATACTGATCTATAAGTGAGTAATTATGTTCGTAATGTGGTATTTTTTGGTTTATCTTTTTTCTTTTTCACTACATTGTCTGTGCAACTGAAAGACGGCTGTATTTTGGACACTGTTCCATTTAGAAGCTGTTCTTGATTGATTTTGGCACAGTCCTATATTTATATAATTATTGCCCCAGATTATAGATATTGTCGCTGATCTGCCAGGGACTTGAAAGCTTAGTCACCTGATTGTCCGCCTTAGCTTGCCTGCAGCAGCAACAGACAAGTGAGTCAGCATCATGTCACTTGTTATGTAGTGAAGTGAAAAGGACGGGATAAAGGATACAGGTTCTTTTTACATCCTTTCACATCCAGTGTTAAGGAACAAAGTTCTGAAACACTATGTAAAGCAAGCCTGAGTGAATAAAAGGAAGCAGTTCTATGTAAATGGTTCAAAAGGCAAGTCCATCTTAAAGAGGAAATTTGACCAAAGCAGTTCTCTTCCCAGAGACAAATCTCTAAGGGTTTCAAATGTATTTCAATTATACATGTAAAAATAGAATGATAAAACAAATTAGGTAATAAATAGTTTTCATGGCTATTTCTCTCTGCTTTCACCCATGAACATTCTTGTTCCTGCAGTTCTTGTACACAAAAAGGTAACCCATGGCAGATAAATTTATAAGACAGATTCTATCTATAGTTATGTCTTCTATTCACATACAAGTTGGTTTTCAGGGTGAGGATCTAGTGCGTATATCTTTGTTGTCAAATAGGTGTCGGTTTTTATACTACGTACTTCCTTAGACTAGTTTGCTGGGTACCACATGCAAGATTTATAGAGAGATCCGTTTTCTGTTAATTATCTAAGGTTAAAAGTTTGTTTTGGACTTGGTTGGGTTTTTTTTTTCTGAATACAAAATAGGATGGATAGAAACTGAGGAACAAGCAAATTTCTGATTCTTCCCACTGTCATGGGAAATGTAGTGACCAAAAAGAGTCAGGTAACAATAAGCTCGTGGTTGATGTTTGCCAGAGTAGGTGGGAAACTGTATCACTTCCAACTCCCTTTTGGCTACTGTCTTTACATACTTTCTGATTATAAAACAAACCAAAATCCTTCTTTTATTTCAGCTGCTACACCTCTTAAAAATTACCTTTGTGCTTCTGTTGACGTCCTAAGGAATTATTTCAGTTGCCTTCTTAAACACTGGTATAGATACACAGTTATATATATTACATGCAGTTATAGAATTCAGTAGAAATTGAAAATAAGTAAATGGTCAAACTGAAGAGTTCTTAGTTTTCCTATCACACAGCTATGTCACAGTTTGTAACCATTTATTGAATGTGAAATACATACAAGTACAAGTGTGTTCCTACTTTGTTTATCTAGGAGAAATGTGGACTTAGGTTTTCGCCAGGGTATTGCAAGATTTATGTTTCTACTAACTCGCCCCATGGTTTGCTTTCAAATATGCTTTGGTTCTTTTTAACTCTTACAAATCTCTAGCTTAATGGAAATTGAAGAAAAACATGTTACAGGTCTAAATGAAGGTGAACTTCATGGCCTACATACGCTAGGCATAGGGCATATGCACAGAACATACAGAAGTGATATCAAGCCCTTGACAAAGTTGAGAGACGTTACTATAGTACTTGGATATAAAATAACTTAATTAAGGAATTCTGTGTGGGATTAATCTGGTTTCTGTAATAAAATTACATTACCACCACATTAATTCATTTGGGATGTTGCTTCGTGTGTTACGAGATGTAAATTACCATTCCAGGTGAGAAGCCATAAGTAGGTAACAAAACGTCCTGATAGAGAAGGGTGAAAGAAAGAAATGAAGTCCTGTTCTGTTACCCTCTTCTAGCTGAGAATTTATCATTTTTGTATGAACTGCACTCTTGGAGTTACATGCCATGTCGCTTGAGGTTGAGCAGGAGCGCTTAGAGGCGCCACATGAAACCACTTCTTTTCAGAAAGCAAAGCTAGTCTGTGGTCAGCAGGACTAAGAGATGTAATTGCATGCCTTCTGTCACCTGAACTCCCCAGTAAGTCCCTTCCCTCAGTCCTTATCTCTTTACTGGTCATGCCAGTGCAGCAGATTTAGACCCTTCTATTGGGTTTAGACTCAGTGTGTATTCAGCTTCAGAGCCACTGTAAGCCATGCTGGATGATGAGTAGCTAGAGGGGCTTAGAGAGGACAAAGAGCTGAGTTTATAAATGGGAGTTCACTGGGGCTTTCGCTGGTTTTGTTGTTTTTTCGGGGGGGGGGGGGGGGATAGTTTTGCTTGCCCCCAAGTTTTGCTTGCTCACCATTCCATTCCCACCCCTGATTTTTATGAGCCTGGTAGTATCTTTTTCTTCCAGTTGACTTCAGTTGAGAGGATTCAATGTTTTTGAAAGTTTTATATTTGTAAAGATGAACAAACAGGTAAATAGTCAAACAGACAATGTGGCTGTCTTAAAGTGGGAACATTTTCCAACTGCCTCTTTTATATGGAAATTATTACTGAGCCTTTAATATTGATTTATATATTGAAATTATCAGAACAATATTAAGTATCTTTTATTTCACAAACAGATTATTTCACCTTACAGATTATGTCCTGTATTTCTTCCTTTAAGAGAAGATTATCATCTTCTTTATGGATGTTTTTAATGGTTTTGTGAGCATTTAGAATTTCACCACTAGGAACAAGTGGCCTTGTCAATCATCCTTATAAATTCTCTGATTTTTCTTGTGTTCGCAATTAAAAAAAAAAAAAAAAGAAAAAAGCCTCAGCTTTTCTCCTGGATGGAATGAATGTTAAAGCACACAGAGGCTGCAGTCACATCTAAACTTCTGAACTGCAATTTTTATTATTTTGCTCTTTAGAGAGCGTGCCTCATTTTATAGAATTGATAGCAACAGTTTAGCGTGTCCTAATGTCCTTTGGGAACAGTGCTGTGCTCAGACAGATGAGGAGTCATCTGAGTTTATGAGAAAATAGTCACAGTCCAGCTGTGGAAATCTGTTTTTGTGCCACCAGTGTTTTTCATGTTCTATAGAACTGTCTCTGGGTACTCAGTATACTGTCCCCAAAATGGAAAGCATAAACAATTGTGATTTTCAGTATTTTCTCAATGTTATTTCACTGGTAGCTCAGTTTCAGCGTAGCATTGCCTCACAATCTTTTTTATTAGAAGTTAAGGCTATGTAAATTCTCCTCTGTGTCATCTGTCTAGAAGAGTGTGGGCTGGATCCATGTTCTGTGCACTCTTCAGCTAATGAAGAAATCGCTCTGCACCCTAGCATTTCACCATCATTCTAGGAAGTCACATTTATAAATCCCCATGCAAGAGAATGAAATTTTTCCTGGCTATTGATTGCAAGGCTGTTAGAGCCTTAATAATAACTTCCAGTTCAGCACTTCCTTCCCTTTACCTCTGGTATCTTTGAGCTATGCGCCATGAAGGGCAATCAATACTGCCAATAACAGACCATTTTGATACAATTTCCTGAAAAATATAAATGAGAAATTATCAAATAAGGAAGGTTTTGTCATTATATCTTGAAATGTAAAGCAAGTAAAGAACTATTAACTGTTAATATATAGTGTGTGTATGTTTACATGTATACATACTTCCTGTATGTATATGCTTATATATAATAACACATTTATTATTTTATATGGTGATTCTGCTTCCTTGAATATTAGTAGGAATTCTGTGGTAATGTTCTTTCCTACCAAAAGTCGAATTGACTGTGTATCTTGATAACTGCTGACTGAAAAGCAAGGCTTCATGTACTTACAAAAGCCTTCCAGTTTGACAGCAAAGCATTGATTCCAAAATAACCAAATGTATTCTCATGGCCTGATATGAAGGAAGCAGATTTATATAGTCCTGTAGACAGTTACATTACTTCAATTTCTTATTTTACTGTATTTGAGTTTAGAATTTTTGAACCAGAATAGTTACAAGAGACATTAGAGTTGCCATCTATAGAATGTGTATAACTGTATATATATAGATAGATATATATAGATATATAGATATATATAACTGTATATATATATATAGAATGTGTATAACTGTATAGTTCAGAGAGTTGCCATCTATAGAATGTGTATAACTGTAACTGTGAAAGTTAGCAGAAAAGAAAACTAGCACGTGCTGTCTCATATATCACCAGGATGCCGTAGTCAGATTCGGTTGTCCTTTTATCTGAATGCTGTTTACTTGGGTAATAAGTATGAAGCAGGAATAACTAGTACTTAACATAAGCAACACAAAAATTTCATTCTTGTGGTTTGTTAAAAGACTCTAGATATGCAGGCACTGTAATCTGTAATGCAAGCTAAGCGGTATTCTCATTTACCTTCCTTTTCATGTAACTGCCCAGCTAAAAGGCACTTTAAAAGATAAAAAAAGATAAAGCTCTGTAATACCTTTTTATTTTTTATAATCTGGCATTTTGAGAACTCTAACCTTTCTTTTAAAATCTTATAATGGAAGTACATAGTATCATACTCATTACACCATTTTAGCAATTACCTTTTCAGGAACATGTATTTACAATAATCTTAAAGTCAAATGTCACAGTATAATCATGTTTCATACTCTTTAGTGTTTGATCCCATGTACATCCCGCTGTGAATCCATCAAAGAAATTCTACTAGCATGGATTGATTGATCCACATACGTCTTAAAAGTCTGTCTTGTTCCTTTCTGATGGTGTAAAGGCACATTTGTCATTGGGAAGATGGACCATGTAAACACAGTCCAGTTGGCTTCAGTTGTGAAGTGTGTCTGTGGCTTCTGGCTTGCAGGCATCATAGTGCCATTGAATTTTAAACTGAAGATCCTCCTTCAGTTTGGCAACCTGCACCCCCAGCACAAGTGCTTGCCTGGGCTCAGCAGAGCACGTGCACAGCTCTTAGCTGATGGAAGAACAGAAAGCCCATGGCAGCAACAGTCACAGATGCTCTTACCCAACTGTGGCTGAGGCAGTCCTTGTTCTTGCAAGCCGTGTAGAGTCCATACCCCTCCACTTGCTTTCGCACCTCATGGCTTGCGATAGAGGACGCTTTCCTTTGGGTGCGTGTTGTGACATGAGATTTAGACGTGCAACTGTCAGAAAAGAGTGAAGAAGCTTGCTCACTTTCTTAAAACAAAGGAAAGAAAGACAAAACACAAAGAAAGGTTGTGTTCCCAAAAGAATATGTGGTTGTTATGGTCAGCCTTGAATGTGTCCTTTTTTGCCTCAGTTTCTGAGCACATAGTACAGTAAGCTGTTGTTTAAAATTAAATATCCTTTCCCAAATTCTCTTGCAGACCACTTGCCAGTCCTGAAACCCATCCATCTTCATATAGACCACCACTGTATATTTCTGCACCAGAGCCTGTTCTGCAAGGCACATTTCTGTACCTTACTTTTCGTGATAATGTAGGTCTTTGTTGTTTTTTTCTTGCAGACAATCAATTCCCCAAAATATGTTGAAATAGGTCTCCAAATGAATTCTTTCTAATATGTTTGAGAATCACCACAGCAGGCAAAAGCATTTGAAGAAAAACTGCTGTCAAAATAGCTCAATTAAGAATATTAAAGAAATTTTACTCACCTATATAGTAACTATGGTCTTTCAAAATGAATTATCCCTGTAGGTTTTCCTGTAAGCAGTCACCTTTGTCCCTTTTTTTTCTTTCCCCTTTTTTAAAAATTTATTTCCTTTCTTGTTATTTGCTATGTTCTGGATAGAATCCATAGTAAAAGTAAATACTTATAGTGTTAGTGGATTCTGCACTTTTTTGTGTTCTTGGTGACATAAATCTTGTGTGATTGCGGAAGGAGTGGGTACTGCTGGCAACAATTCCCATCTCTCAGGCACACCTGTGTAACAAGGCACACAGGGCTGCTCGTCTTGGAGGACCCCCAGGTACTGTGCAGAAAAATAACCTTTCCTCAGCATCTCTCTGAAGCACTGGGAGAATAGTTTAGAATCCATTTACATTATTTTGTTTCACTAAAAATTGCTGGAAACCTTGTGGGTTTGGTTGAAATACTTCCAATGCAGAGGATATTCAAATCCAGAATTTCCTGTCTTTTGTATTTTCTGTGAATATATGCAGTGTTTGTCATACAGTGCTTATAGAGTTCCTTTCACTTCTTAAATCACAAGGTGGTTTTTACAACATGGTTCTTTGTCTTCTTTTTGTAGGCATTTCCTATTTAAACATGGATCTGGGTCTTCAGCTATCTTCAGCGCAGCCAGTCAGAACTATCCTTTAACATCCAATACTGTTTACTCTCCACCTCCTAGGCCTCTTCCTAGAAGTACCTTTTCCAGACCTGCCTTCACTTTTAACAAACCTTACAGGTGTTGCAACTGGAAGTGCACTGCTTTGAGTGCTACTGCCATTACAGTTACCCTGGCACTGTTGCTAGCCTACGTTATCGGTAAGCCTCTCTTTCTTTTCTATGCTGAATTATTCTTCCCCTTTTCTATTCTGTTGTCTTACGTATCTTTACTTTACACTAATACAAATCATGTTTACTAATAATGTTTGCCGCTGGTTGCTTTGTACATGCTGGTGAACAAAGTGCTGGGTTGGCCAGAGGTTGAATACAGCATGGAATTCTCATTAGCTTTCTACTCTGTTAACCTTTGTGCTGCCTAATAGACAAAGAAACATTACTCAAGATGACATGTTGATACTAGCAGAGGACTCCTACTGATTTTAATTGCTGTGATATTTTTCTTAAATTAAACATCTGATTTTCATATTAAGCCTTACAACATTGTTGCTCTTGAATTATATGGAGAAGACTGATAATGCTTAATTGTTTTTTGCTTTGCTACCTTTATTTCATTTCTTCAGTCTGATCACAATTCAAATCTTTCATTTTTTCCTCTTGATTCTTACATCATTGGCTAGAATGACAGCGAGCTCTGAAAACGTGGTACTTTACACCATGTTTTCTATTTTGCTGTCCCTTTATTGAATTTCTGTTTCAGAAAACTGTTACATAGATTAAAGTGCAGTTACTTAATTTTAAACTCCTCTTTTAAGTATCTGACTTTGCAATTTTGTTATCGTGATAGATTGGCAGGAATTATCAGAGTAGCTAGAAATGCCTTCCTTTTTCTTTGAAGATAGATATGGTGGAGACCAGCTTGCAGTGTACATGGGAGAGCAAGTACTTGTGACTTACTAGATGACATTTTGGCTGAATATTATCATATTGTTTTTTTAATCTGAATTGAAAGTATTACACAACATTCAGTATATGTAGAATCTTAGAATGCAACTGTGGCTTCTGAAAAAAAATAAGAAAACCTCATTTTTCCTTGTGCAAGGCACATTCTCACACACACTTTTGGTTTGTTGACTTAGTTGCCAATTCATAAGTGGGCAGGTGCCAGAGAATTCCCAGCATATTATAGCCTGGATGGGAATAACTCTGGGTTTGCCCAGATCAGTGGTTTGTACTTGGTAAAACCTATACAGGAAGCAACAGGTACAGTTGCCTCCAACCTCACAAGTGGCCACTGGTTTTCTGTATTCTCTGAATAAATGTCTTTATAGTGAAAATTATTGCAATTCCAGTCATTTTTGGTTTCTAATGAGTTGAGAGTTGTTTTTGTCCTATAATGACAAAGTTCTGGTTACTGTCAGTGTGATGCTCATCAGGAGGGTTTTTTCTAATATCCTCGTCTAATGCATATGGGAAAGCAGATTTGATTGTTTCTGGTGTATGGTTATTTGAAAGCACCTGAGGATCTAGTAAGCTACATTAATTGCAGATTTACATAACAGCTGTTGAGCATATGCCCTCAGTCAGGACTGGCTGTTTAATTTTTGCAGCCTCATCTGTTTGCTACATCGATATCCCACCCACACCATTTACATTTTATTTGGGTGAAGCTCGCCTGGTTCATCCCTGCTTAGATTTCAGTCTGCTGCTGAGAAGTTTTTAAGTTTCTAGTGATATTCTGCTGCATGTCATCAGCCCAAGAAGGCTGTAGGCGCTCCCTGTCACTGTGATTAAAAAGCTCTGTGTGAATTTCCCATAGAGGTGTCTGTGTTTGTGTAAACCTGGTAACATAAAGGTTTAACATGTTTTCTTTAGTTAGGCTGAAGTAGGTAAAATGAAGATGTCCTTGTATTTTATAAATTATTAGTGTTTCTAGTTATGTTTTCTATGGCAAAATCTAAAACTGTTTCTGAACTAGAATTCTGGTTCAGTTTTCTAAGATGCTGTTGTTTGCTCTTGTTTGCTCCAGAACATTTTCAGTTGTATAAGCTTTCCTGCAGATGCAGGTAGTATTAGTTTGTTCCACATTAATATTTATGCTGCCCATTTCTGGTTGGTTTAATATTTAAATAAGTTCATGGTCTGTTCTTACGAGTCACGTACTTTTTATTAGGCATGAATAATAACATATAAACTATTTTCAAAGTTCACTTGCTCTGTAGGGCTTCAGATTTGCATATCTTTTCATGTCATAAAGTAAATGTGTGTGTTTTAAATAGGAGTAGTTGAATATAAAAAAAATCAGATTCTGAAGTAACACGCTGGAGTTAAAGTTCAAACACCACCACCAGCCCCCAAGTATTTTCTCTTTTCTCACCATAATTGAGGTCCCTCACTCCAGGCAGGTTTTCTTCAAGTCACCTGCAATTATGTTTGAGCAGTGACCACAGACTTGCCCCAAATTGCAAAACAAAACACATTTTAATTTCAGGATCAAGTTTAACGTGGGATCAGCTCAGTGGTTGTTACTGGAAGAGTAAGAGAGGCTTTGTAAGGCAAAATTATTTTCATCATTGTATTTTATGGTGTAGTCTGCATCAACTTATAATGACCTTCAATTTCAGGCCAAGTGAATGTAGATCAGAATTTAACATCAAGCTTTTTCTTCCCCTTATCTCATAACTTTAATGTACTTTGTCAATTATCTTGTACTGCCATTAGGTGCATGACCTACACATTACTGCCAAAAATAGGCCCAAATCTCAACCTCAAGTCAGAACTTTCTAAAAGCCTTGAAAACTCAGTTTATTCCAGATGAAAAATTTACAAGTGGCTCTTATATTTGCAATGAACTGAGACCTGTGCCAGGGTGCTCTGAGCTGTGATGTCTTTTCAATCAAAAGGTAAAGTAACAAAATGTTTTTCAGTCTTTCCCTATTATCAGAGAGACTCAATAGAGAAGCTTTTACATGAGAACACATACTTCTATATTTTCTCTCCTTTGAATTACTACTCAGTTAGAAAGCCTATTTTTTCTCCGTGTTTCCACATTTGGCCTATAATCACCATTTTTATTATCTGGTCCTTTCTGAAATAAATTTGACTATTCTATGGATGGTAAGGAAATTACAGAACCCTGTAAATTGTTGTGTATCAGCTGCTTTATTGAAAATCTTTAGTCATAATATTTAGTTTATCAAGTAAAACATATTTTCACTTCAACAGGAGTAATTTCTGTGAATAGGTTCTAAAGTCATAGTAGTCACTCAAAAAACCCTCTAATTTCATAAAGTGGATGTTTGGTCTCCACACTGTAAATGTGTTGAATTATTTTCTTTCAAATAAAGGCATATATACTTTTATTTTTCTCCTGTGGTATTCTGTATGTTGAGAACTGTGATGAATTCATGTCAGTATAGGACACAGTTTCCTGAATTTGCCCACAAAGAGGGATGTGCATCAGGGGGGTGATGTTGGTGCATGTCCTTGCTGTGTCAGGGGCTGTGGCAAGTTCACCAGTGATTCCCGAGAGCTTGGCCGGGGCTATGGGGTGTGAGCAGAGAATTTGGTTAAGGCACACTGAAATTGCCAGTGGAGTGAAGTGACAGACTGAATAGGGAAACAAGTTATCTGCTCTTCAGGCAGCAACATGAAGGGGCAAAATCTGCTTGCTAGCATTCGCTGTGTCTGGAAAGCAAATGAGCTGTGTGTCTTATAAAGATTTATGCAAATGAGTGCTCAACTTTAATAAAAAAGAGAAAAAAATCTTGAGTGAAATTATTGAAATCCAGTTACCTCAAGGGTTTTCTAGTGTTGATTGTAAAACAGAAACAGATAAAATGCTGGCTACATGTGTATTTCTCTGGTATAAGGAGTTGAAGGGACTGAGCTGGATCCGTGTTACCAGTCTAGGCTCCCATATTTACAGAGATGGCACCTTGCAAAAGGAAAGTATGGGGAAAAAAGCCTGAAATTTCTATAATACTTTTTTAATAGCAGAAACTGTGTAAAAGCTATAACTTAAATTCCAGATTATCACATGAAAGACAAGAACACATCTGTTTGATTCAATTCAGTCAATAGATGGGTCTCTCTTTTCATCTATTGGTCTGCATTGCTATAAAGAGTATAAATAGGCTGCTATTGTGGAATAGGGTAATAAATATTCTCATTTTTTAATCTCATCATAATAAAAACCTAATAAGACAGCAGCAATTAAAGCAGAAATTTGACTGAAAATTTAAAAGTAAATAACGCAAATACAAGAGATAGAACAAATATTTTTTTCTGTATTTTTTTTTCAGTGTCACACTGGTTTTTTGCATACAATACAATGTTTGATGCAGCTGCTCATCTACTTAGTTATTTTTAGCCCATTAGTAAGTAGGATTTTTCTTCCATGGTACCTTACCGTTTTATCAGCAGCTGATTTGGACTTGCAAATCACTGGTCCTATTGATCAAAGGTGCTGAACTCCTACGGTTCCTATTGATTTCAGCAGGAGATGCAAATGTTCAGTGCCTCTGAAAATTGCATCCCATGTTCTTAGATCTAACTATCCCTGACTACAAAATGACTGTTTTATATACAAATGAATTCTGAAGTATGAATATGAAATTGTCCCTATCTTCCATCATATTATCACAATTTATGAGTATGAACTGGAGATGGGTGTTGGGTCTTAAATTGTATTCATATGGAGGGTGAGGAAATTAAAACCTCTCTGCTGTCTGCCAGTGTGACCAGTCATTTCTTACACTGTGCTCAAGGTAGAGGAGTAATGGTTTCAACAGTGGGAAAGGTCAGGGCAGATTTTAAGGGTGTGTGTATCAGTTCATAGATTTATAATACTGGTTGCATAGCTTCATACAATAAAAAATGATAGGAAAAATAGAAATCCTTAACTCTGAGTACTAGAAATTATGCAGTGAAGGCTCAAGGGGAAAATAAGGTGGTTTTATACTGAAGAGTATCATGGTATAGTAAACATTGCTGAATGTTTCAGGTATGTGTAAAAGCTGTGATGCAGATGTGCAACTCTGAAATTAAGTTGAACTCGTTAGTGGGATAGCTCTTACTGAGACAGGTAACTCAGGATTTCAGAGCTGGAAGTTGTGGTGTCTGCTGTCCCTGAGGATAGGTCTTACTGATGAACTTGGTATTGTCACAGATCTTTAAGTACACAGAGGAAAAAGCCTGACAACACTGTACTGGTGCCTAAGATTAAGTGCTATTTCTTCCTAAGGCTAACATATGACTTAGTAATGAAAAATGAATCCAGGTGGCCAGGATTCAGATGGGATAGAGTTATTTTTATTATTTTTTTTTCTATCTGGTACAGTGCTGTGCTGTTTGGATTTGGTATGAGAACAGTGTTGATAAGGCACTGATGTGTTGGTTGTTGCTCAGAAGGGCTTACTCTAAATCAGGGACTTTTTGGTCTCTCATGCTCTGCCAGTGAGGAGGGGCACAGGAAGCTAGGAGGGAGCAAAGACAGGACACCTGACCTGAATTAATCAAAAGGATATACCAAAGGACATCAGGCTCAGTACAGGAACTGGGACAATTGGCTGGGAGCCACCAGTCACTGCTCAGGGATAGGATGGGCATTGGTCAGCAGGTGATGAGGAGTTGTATGGAGAAAAGATTCTTAAGACTGAATCAAATATTAACAATCTCAAATCTTCAAATAGTGCAGAATGACACAGCATTTTATTTACAAAATGAGATTTCAAAAGAAGAACAAATGCCTGTTCTGCAGGTCAGGATCAGAACTTTGATTCTGACTCTTATTTGTGTTCAGGTACTTTCACATGCCTTTGCTGGAATTGGGGCACTGATGCACCTGTGACTTCATGCCATAGTGAAATCCAGTTTTATAAGCAGAACCTGCTTGCAGCTACAGAAAACAAATATTTTCCTGGCATTTGGTCAGAGCAGGTGCAGAAAGAATAATAAGCTTCTGATATAAATTCTGTTACAGCTCTTCTAAAGTCTAGGCTTCAGGGGGATGATCTACTGAGATTGTGTAAAATAACTGGGAACAGCAAAGAAAGCTATACAAAAGCCTTTAGTGGAGGCCAGCAATTTGGAGGGACTTCACATTTGTAGGGTTTTTGTCCTCTGAAGTTCATCTTGCAGATTGATAAGTATGTGTTGAACACGACTTTTTTGACATCTCCCCACTACTGAGAGTCTTTTTTGCACTGGAGCCAAGCCTTTTATTTATATTCTGCCAAATATGTAGCACAGGAGTTGACTAGCTGTGCTTACAGAGAAGGTAGATAAGAATAAATTAAATTAGATCACTGGCTTCATAGCAGATGGTGGGTTAATCCAGTTTACAGAGCGAGTTCTGAAAATGCTTATGTATTTGTGAATATTTATTCAAGTATGCCACAGAATTGCAGGGACTGAGTCTATCTGGAACCACCAGTTTGTTTTATTTAAATGTGGAACAAAATAAGCAATCTGGACATTTAGTTTACAGGTGAAGACCCAGGCTTTGGTTCCGAACATGGCCCAACTGGTTTCGCTTACAGCAGTAATGTGAAGCAATCAAAAACCTGCTTCTGGATAGAGAAAATCCCTTAGGCAGCATAAAGTCACACTAGCTTTCATCCTTTTGTTCCATGAAGGAAATTTATGGGAAGGGTAGAAAATACAGGCCTTTAATTAATCTTTATTTTTTTCTGTAAGAGATCTGTTTTATACCTAATAATTACTTTATACCTAAGAAGAGTAATAAATTAGCCAAGGAAGGCTCTGTACTACAAGTGCCATCGTCTATATTTGAGAGACAGGCCATTTGATGTTACCCTGAGCAGCTCCACTGGCCAGGGCAGAGTGACTGAGAAAGAAGCTTAGTTTCACTGTAATCCTCTGGCATCCTCGAGTCATTTTAGCTCTGCAGACTAGAGATTCCTCCAAATTTAGCATGTCAAATAAGGCGTGCTGTAAAAAAAATACAAAGTGCGCGTCCCCTTTTGTGTTACACTTTTATCTGAAAGTTTGAATTAAACAGTGCTATCTAATAAATTATAAATGAAATGTAGGTATGGTGGCATCTACTGTATAAGCTCTATCTCCAAACATTATGTAAAAAGCGTCAAACTGCCTTCAGATCTTTTCCTGCCTCCAGATCACCTCAATGAAAGCAATGTACAATTCTGATGGTGGCAAAATGCAACTTATAAGTAACACAGAGCAAAGTAATAATGTAAGGATAGAGGGGGGATTATACTGGAGGTTCAATCAAGCCAGGAAGAGTATATTTTCAGATGAGCTTTTCAGTAGGGTGGAAGAATCAAGGAAACAAAGAAATTGAGTTGGAAGTTCAAGAATGCCAGGTAAAGCAGTGTGGTCACTGCCAGCAGGGAGAATATTGACACTCAGTTTCCAGATAAGAGGTTGGGTTAAGCCGAAATGAGGGTATGTTAAAGGCTGATGGATGCTCCTGGTGACTAACCAGAGCCCCTCCTAACTTAAAGTAGGAATTTTGCAGACATGAAATGTGCTGATGCTGCTAACAAGCTGTTTAATCTCCTCTTGCCTGGTAGTCCTTGTTTTTTGCTTGAAGCTGTAGCAGTTCACCAGTGACATTACGTACCCTGCTAGTAGCTGAAGTATTTTAGGTGCTGCAGAATACAGAGCATCTGATTGCAGAATGTTTCTGTAATGCCAGGTAGGCAGAGCCAAAGTAGCTTTTGCTGTTTCTTTAATACCAGCATAGTCATCTAACCTCAGTGGCTGTTTTTCTGTGTTCTGTGGAAACTTGAGCTACATCCAGTAATGCATCTATAGTGCATATATATATGCACTATATATGGTGGGGTGGGGTTTGGTACTGTTAGTCTGCAGCCAGCCTTCAAAAGTACTGCAGTTAAAGTCTTTTTCTGTAACATCAGTCTGCAAGGCTGAACTTTGAGGAAAGGGCAGAGACCTTCATCAGAAAGTGAATCTCCCTCCTTTTTACCCAGCCCAGCCCTAAGTAAGTTGAATAGGGTGATAGTGTCATCTTCTACTGTCTGGAGTACGGCCTTAAGCCTGAGCACTACACAAGGGAAATACAGCTAAGAATCTTACAAATGGATTTATACTGTTCAAACTGACATTGTGGCCCACTGTTGGATTCCACAGCATTTTCTGTGCCCCTTTGTGCAAAAGGGGAAAAGCAACAGACAGAAATCCACTAGAAAAATCAAAGAGAGAATGACTCAAAAGAGAAGTTCTTTTGAGCTTTTTAATGAAATTCAGTACGTGCCTACTGACTTCTAAAGAGATTTGAGAGAGAGAGATTTGAAATTTTTGTTTAATCTTATTTGGGGAAATATCTGTATATTTCAAACTATGTACAGATGTTGTAGGAAACACAAGCTTTGTAAGAATTATGTATACCCTAGGTAAAAGAAAAATACCACAGAAAATGAAGAGGCAAGCAAAGGCTCTGTGTCTGCTACATAAACATTTATTATTCCCTGTAGTTAACTTCTGAAAAAGGTATCTCTAAGAATTAATGGCTTTACTGTTGTATGTGGTGTGTTTATTACCAGAGTGATACCTGAATCTAAAGGTAATTTCTCAAGAGCTATAGTTAATGTGATGAAAGTTGGGTTGATTTTAAGATGGCAAGATGACCAAGTTTCTGCAGTGATAGAAGTAATTCAGTTTAATTCAAGTAGACATTATTTTTATAGCAATGTGCTTTGTTGTTCGAACACTTGATCTTGCACTTTGTTTAACATTAAGTGGCCTACCAGTGTCCTGTGTCATCTCCCACAGACTAACGGTTGAGGGTTGGCAGAGACCAGCATCTCTACAATGCAGCTGGTGTTTCACAGGGTGAAAACTGACTGTCAAACATATATAGTTTTGCCAGCTTGCCAAGTTTGGCATGAAGTATAAAAACAACAGGTCTCCCCTAGCCCAAAGGAAGACAAATTGTTTGAATTGGTGAGCATGGATGACTAGGTGCACCATGAGTGTGATCTGAAAAAAACCTATAGTAAGGAAAAAGATGTGTCACATATTTAGTTCTTGCTCTGTGACATACCCTCTGCAGCATGTACAAATGCTGACTTAAGAAATAATAGCAACAGTGAAAATAGCTTAAGAAGAAAGCACCTAGATTACATTTGTGATTTAATAACCACTAAAAGGTTATTGATGTGTGCAGTTATGCTTTGCTTCTAGTGTTGATATTTCAAGTGCTGATATAATTATTTGCATTATATAAATGAAAGTTGTATTCATTAGTTATCAGTCCCATTGAACTTTGTTCCTTTTTGCTGTTATTAACTCTTTAAATAATAGTAATGTCCAGAGGCTTAAGTCAGGAGCAAAAGCCACCTGCCCTAGAGGTGTCAAGGCATGTTGATTATTGTTGTACCTTCTGTACATAGATGTAATCTGTCTTGCATTAATAAGTTCTAAAGTCAGAACATAGGTCTGTGCAATGTGACTGCAAGACTCTTTTCAAATCATTAGCCTAGTCTCTTGGCTATTTCAAGTCCATAGAATATGAAGCAATCCAGACAAGTCTCTGGCTTGAGATCTCACCACTAACACTAGAGTAAGCTTTTAATATCTCTTCTGGGGAGTATGAATTTTACTGTCCAGTAGTGTCTCCAGAGCCCAGATCTGACGATGAGGCAGTGGTTTGAGAATTCAGTAAATTTGGCTCTCTTGTCCTGTAGTAAATATACAAAAAACAAGCATGTCACAAATACTGTCACCTCACCAGTTATGTAGAAGAGTTCTCATTTGGTCGGTTTGGATCATGTGTCTGAGGCTGGGTGATCCAGGATTGCACAGATCTGGTATTAATGATTTGTAGGTTAGCAGCTTCACATTCCTGTGGTAGTTTTGGCAAACCTTTGCCAGGAGCCCACATTAAGGCATGTGGTTTTGCTTTTAATTTAACTTTTCAGCATGCAAGAGAGGCTTGTGAGCAAACACATAGAAAATGGATAATATGCTGGATTTCCTGGTTTTATTCAAATCTTTTTTTTCCTTAAAGTAAATGTGAAAGAAAACAGTGCACTTTCTAAATGCAAGACCCATTCTAGATCACACTTACTTCTCCTGAGAGTCTCTGTGGTTCCTACACGATTCAGAAAGAGCAAATATATTGCCTTTTAGGCTCCCACTGTGGGCAGATCCTACTCAGTGCAAATGGCTGCATGTGGCTAAAGAGCCTGCTTAGGTTTTGCTCTTTATGTGACAATTGCAGCTCCCCTGTGGGAGCCATCCTCCATCGATATTTTAGTGGGTCATCAGTTACTCCCTGCTGAGTTACTTCCATGCTAAAGTAACCTCTTCTTTGGAAGAATTCGCCCTCCGCATAAGACCTAGGTAATTGTCTAAAATGACTACAGTACTATCATATTATACTCAAAATAAGATCCCCTGTTGCTGTCTTTCTCCTACCGTCTGAGGCACCGTAGTGCCTCAGATCAGAAACAACAGAAAGGAAAGCAGAAATAGTGACTGGCTGTGAAGGCAAAGTGGAGTAGGCAGCCTCCGTGTATGGAAATCAGGATAGTTTATAACTTCATATTTGATTTCTGAGTGTGTACATAAATAACAACTATATTTCTGTTAATGTGTGTTGTACACTAATTGCATATATTTTAGATCTGGAGCCAGTTTTTCATCTGCAGTGTAACTCTAGAGTAGATCTATGGAATCCGTGTTTTTACCAACGTTTAACCTAAATGGAAAAGTTTGGGAATGCAGTGGGCACAGTTTCACTTAGAACTGGTTGGAAAAACGGGAAGTTTTACCTGGTGTCAGTGTTCTAATCGACAAACTCTGAGCTCTTTGACAATTGAAATCTGAGGGACATTGATGTAGCATTAGAATCTGACACAGAATATTGAATTCATTCAACTGTTATCCTTTTAATTGCAAGTATTTCCATTAATTGCTATAGAAATTCATCACCCTGACCTGGCTGAACTCCAAAAGAAAGTGTGGAAACTAATTAAGCGCTGAGTTTTAAGGTAAAATAGTAAATTGCTCATTAGACCCCTTGAAATTCTGATTTATTACCAACAAAATGAAGTAATACTTGACTTTACAGAAACTGGGTCATAGCATTCCTTCTTAGTCTGACTGAAGATGCTGTAGCCTAGGCATCAATTAATTGGTCTTCATTTTTTTGCAGCAGTACACTTGTTTGGTTTAACCTGGCAACTACAGCCTGTTGAAGGGCAGCTGTATGAAAATGGAGTTAGTAAAGGAAATAAAGGAACAGAATCCATGGACACTACTTACTCACCAATTGGAGGAAAAGTTTCTGATAAAACAGAAAAAAAAGGTACGTGTGAATGAGAAGACAGATTACAAACATCTAAATATTACTACTGTTCAGATTCTGTATTTGTTAGTTCAAAAGCATTTTGAGTTCAGGTTTTATCTTCTCTGGTAGAGTTTTAAAACAGGTATGAAAAGCCTATAACCAGCTTGGTTCCTTTAGCAGAACTCTCACTGAAATTAGCAACCAACCCAAGCCATTAAGGAGGTAATGTTCAATAGCAAAATAATCATCCTTCTTTTCTGAGAGGAATTAGAGCATTTGGCTTCTGTCATAAGACAATGGAGGTCTCTTTGCCTAGTTCCCATTTGTGCAGAGGGCTTGATGCTGTGCCTGTCATGCTAACCAAAGTCAATCTTAGGCAGAGTGAAACCCTTTGTACTGACAAGTCAGAAGATGCAGAAGGGGAGAAACCTTAATGCTTTTAAAGGCATCTAGTTCTTGAAGGCATAAGCTAAAATACAGCAACCTGTCACATCCTGGCTGAAGTAGTCATAGTGAATCAGCTCACGGGAATCTACTGAGGTCTCACAGAATGCCTGAGCCAGTCTGGCAGCTCCGTGCTGTCTGAGGAACAGTTTTGGTCTGCCCCCATGCTATCCCTGTGTGGCTCCTGGCATCCCCCTTCCCACAGCAGGGATTGTCTCATGCACAACCAAGACACTTTAGTTCACTGTGGCAGCAGAAAATGGCTTCATTAAAAAGTCTTCTGCTGTGGAAGTGATTGAACCAGCTCTTTTGAAGGAACAGAGGAGTACTAGAGCTGATGCAAGGAAGGAGTAGTCTGTGTAGCCAGGAATGTGAAACAAGGACTGTCTTTGAGATGCACAATTCCTTTTTCTCAAGTCCTCTCATTTGACGCTGTTGGATCACCTACTCCAGTATTAGTTACAAGCTCTAGCCCGTGCTTCCCATTGATCACCACAGTGATGCTTTCTGACTGTGAGAAGCAAGTGGCCCTCCCATTTCTTTTTATGATACTCAGAAAAAGTGGATAAATCAGGTTAGATCAGAGAAAAGTGAATGGGAGTAGAATAAGAGCCCTAGTGTTTCCAGTTGTTAGGAGGAAGGTAAAATTGTACTGAGTGCTCTGCAATGATAGATTTCCAGAGCTTTCACGTTTTACAGCAGAGCAATGATCTGGTTTTGTGTATGCGAGGTAAGATCTATGCTTGTAAATATGAGACAGAGTGGGACATTGTTATATCAATCCCTCCTAAAGTAAGATTACATCTCACACCAGTAGTCTTACAAATCGATGTGGCACAAATGGATAGAGATCATATTAGATAAATGAGCAATAGAAATATATGAAGGAGATGATGTTGTTACCTATTATTTTGCCTCTTAGAATGTATTGGTGGTGAATTACAGTAAATGTTTTATACACTTTTGTATTTTTGTCCTGGTGCACCATGGAAAATGTCTCAAATAGTTCTCTCAACTGCATTAAATCATTTTGTCAGTACATTACAGATTTAATAAAAGCTCTTCCAAAGCATTTGGCTTCCAAACGAGGATGTGCAGGCAAAACATCAAAAGTCTTAAAAACTAGATGCCTGAAAACAGGGGAAAGGATGCGTGTGTCAATAGAGAATCAATGTTGCAGGTAAAAACCCAACAAACCCCAGGCAGTAGCAGTATCTTTGTGTAGCCAGCCGATTCTCCCACAGTGGGTTGTGGTAGCAGATGCAGTAGCAGGGACAGTTCACTGAGAGCTTATCCAGCAGTTTCAGACGTCAGTCATGAATATAGCTGTTCTGCTGTCCCACTTGTCCCCTTTCATCTTTTGGGGGTAACCTGGAACCCAGTGTGTCTGCTAATAAGGAATATACACTTGGAAAAACACAAGAAAAGTCATGTGGACTCAGTACCAGGCATTAGTACATGTGTAGTCTGGCTGTGGATAATTTTTGCTGGCTTTATTTCTTTCCATCACTTTTTATATATATCAGTAATTTTATTCCCAGAGCTTGTAACGAATTCTCCATGCAGATGTGGTGGGAAGGACGATTTGTAAACAGGCAACTCTTTTCACTACAGAAGGATACCATGGAAAGTTGATAAATTGTAAATTTGAAGCCTCTGATGGGATTTCACAGGGATAAATAACTACTGTCAGATATTGTGACCTCCCATTTCCCCAACTCAATAGAGCAGCACAGAATGTTTTCCTAGACTTTGAAAGCATATATTTTAACTAATCCTTTAATTAAAATCAAGTTTACAAACCAGCAAGTCAGATTTCTTTAAGAACTGACTTTATAACATGCTGACCCACGGCTATGAGTTAACATTTTAATATGTAGTAATGTGATTAAAAACTCAGACATCCAATTGATGCTGGTATTTACCAGGGGAGTACAAGGAGATTGATTGTTTCAGGATCAGTAATAATCAGTGGATGGGTACTTTCTTGTGAAGATAATTGGCACCACGCTGCTCAGAGTTTTACTTTCTTGAAGCCAAGAGAAATCTGTGATTAGGAATTTATCTTCTGATTTAGACTTCCAAGGAAAGTGTGCTTAGAAAGCATAGGGAAGAATTAATATTAGTTGGTGAGCCTGGGACCTGTACAAGAAATTGAATATAGATAATTAAATTTTATTTTTCATAAGGAAGATGTTGTTATGAGAAAAATGTTTTTAGAACAAGACTTTTTCAAGGAAGAGCAAGGAAGTACATGAGGATAGGCTCTGAATACTGTTATCTTCAGATGCCTTTTTTGTACAGCCAAATACCTGCTTGGTTCTATAAGGCACAGAATCAGAGCTAAATTCTTTTTCTATAAAGATGGCACAGTGGCTCAATGGCTATGAAAACGTGCGCTTCAGACTTGGGTCTTACAGTAGTCCTTCCATGCCATGTGGTTGTCTGAAAGAAAATACTGTTTGACATATAAGTTGCAGATAAGCTGTAACTGCATATTTTCAGTAGGTGGTAGGTAATATATGTATTTTCATGTTGCCATTGTGAACAGCAGCATGCACTTCTTTCGTGTGTAATGAGATAAAAGTAAATCTAAGTGCATCTGTTTTTTTTTAAAGCTTACCTAAGATTATTGCTAAAATGTAGGAATTTTCAGCCAAACGTGGAAAAATTGAGAGGTGTTTTTTTGAGCCTAGCAATGCTAATGTAGTATTCCATATAATTTGATAACATCAACTAGTGAAAATCCTTCCTGACTAAAGACAAAATGCTTTTTATTTTCAAGCAAGGAACAGGCCTCTCACTTCAACAAACTGAGCAGCAGTTAGTGCATTTTAAAGGACTTGAACACCGACCAATAATGCCATTAACTTCAAAAATGATACTGTATCCTTGACTTTTTACTTAGTGCTGTACCCTCTTGTAATTGAATCACATTAATTACCATGTGTCAATATCACCAAAAAGTTCCTTAGTGTTTTACTTAACCCAGGGTAATTGCTTGCGAAGAATCATTAAGATTTAATATCTCTAGAGTACTGGAAATAGGGGAAAAGGCTTTTAAATTTACATCAGCCAAGTAGGATCATGTATGGGGTGCGGTGAAAAGGGACCCACTTCTGTTGCCCGACATAGGAAGATTAATTCTCTTTTCAATAATCAGCATTAAATATTTTTTCTATGAAGCTGATTGGACAGAAGTAGTCACCTTGAACATCATTAAAGCAGCAATTTTGGAATATTTTAACTCATGAAGTGACAGATATATTTTTAGAGTATTAGATTGCAAGTTCTGTGCTCTAAAAATAGATGCTTTATGTGATAAGGTGTTAAAAGTCAGCTCCTAGTTCTTGCTGTAGCTTTGGTGACACAAAGCAGCTGTAAAGCTGGAAGATCCAGTACCCTGAGAATTGCTCCTGCCCTGTAAATTAAATCTCTATTCATTAAGAATGCTAAGTACTTCCTACGCTAGTTAAAGCCTATGGAAGATCCCACTGAGGATCTTTGTTATTAATACATTCAGGAAAAACCTGGCCCTAGCTTTGCTACTGCTGTTCTCATTTCCAGTGTCAATTTATAGAATATCCTGTACATTATGTTGCATTAGATACTTACATGCATTATTGTAAAAGGTGAGGCTCCAGTCACTTAGATTGCTGCTCTATATCCTTCACTGTGATACCGGAATGAAATGAAATGTAAATGGATATGGCTGCTGAATTCAATCATCTTCTCTTAGCTCTTCCTCCAATGCAGCATACTACCCCGCTTTTTTTCTAGTTGAGAGAAAGCATGGAAATGCAAGTTACAGTTTTGCAAAACTGACAATGGAATTAGCTCAGAGGTTAGCAGGATGGGACCTGTGATTTGCAGCATGTCACAATGCTGATCACAGGACAGGCATTAAAATACACAAAGATGGTAATACAAGCCGGTAATACAAGCCAGCAAAACGAGCCAGCTCCAATTTAGTTTGGCAAAGTCTTTTTGATGCATTCCATTTCCCTTTCTATCTCAGCTCTCATATCCATGTGTGAACTTACATACTGTAGATGTCTGCAAATTTATTGTTAGTCATGAAATTATGCCAGTTTTCTCTTTAGCTTGCCTGTCCCTGTCCTCATGCCCCTGTTACACTTTCCTGCAGACAGACCAAGCCAAAACAGATGTTCCTTATTTCTGCAGGACTAGATTATCACTACCATTATAAAATCATTAGGAATGGTGATTAATAGAAATCTAGGCTTTGGACATGGGCTCTGACCTACCAGGTTTGATGGATTTTCTGTCCTTATTGGGATCCATTTGTGTAGCTTATACAATGCCCTTTCAGCAGGAGCCTGAAATAAGTGCCAGAGGAAGAGCTCCCGCTGCCTTCTCTCCCTGCACTCTCAGTTGAATGGGTTATGTTTGCATAGCTGATAGGTAAAGACTGTGCTTTACGCAGCAGCACTTCTACCTTTTTGTATTCATTAAAGTGTTCCAAGATTTCCAGAGCAAAAATGCTCTGTGGTGCCTGTTGTCATAAATATTGCATGCAAGTTTATTTGTATTTTTCAGCTTGTTGAATAAAAAGTACAGTGAAATGCCCTCTGTTTAGGGTTTGGTTTTAATATATTCTGATATATCTAAGGCACATTTATGCCTTGTAACCTATTTCCTTCACCCACCATGAATATACAACTGATTGTTTTGTTTGTTTCTGGAAAATTAGTGTTTCAGAAGGGACGGGCCATAGACACAGGAGAAGTTGAGATTGGAGCACAAGTTATGCAGACGATCCCCCCTGGCTTATTCTGGCGCTTTCAGATTACTATACATCACCCTATGTACCTGAAATTTAACATTTCACTGGCGAAGGATTCTCTGCTGGGAATTTATGGCAGAAGAAACATTCCCCCTACTCACACTCAGGTAATTACAAATAATACTAATCCTGTCATGCTTGCATTTTCAAACAGCAGTGGATGTGAATGTTCGGAATACACTTTCAAAGTAGGTAAGGAGGACAGGACTGACTGTGTAACTAGGGGAGATCTTAGAGCAGCTTCCAGTACTAAAAGGGCCACAAGAAATTTGGAGAGGGACTTTTTGCAAAGGTATGTAAGGACAGGACAAGGCTTTAAGCTGACAGAGGGGAGAATTAATTTAGACATTAGGAAGAAATTATTCACTATGAGGGTGCTGAGGCGCTGGCACAGGGTGCCCAGAGAAGCTGTGGCTGCCCCATCCCTGGCAGTGTTCAAGGCCAGGTTGGATGGGGCTTGAAGCAGCCTGCTGTAGTGGAAGGTGTCCCTACCCATGGCAGGGGGTTGGAACTGGATGATCTCAGAGGTCTCTTTTTACTGCTAGGGTTATTGCAGAAGAAAACCTAGCTAAGAACTAAGAATACGTGATATAGCTGGTCACATTCAAATGTAATGGGGTTTGGGTTTGGGGTTTTTTTTAGTCCTAAGGTATTTGTCATATGAAGATGCCATTTCCATGGATAATAGGTTTTTTAGCTTTTTATAGCATGATCACACTCCATAAAGTGTAACCCGTGGAATCACTGAAAGATTGTCATGCTTAGAATGGACTTCTGGAGATCATCTAGTCTAACCTCAGAATGTATTTACTAGAATTTTGATCTTTAAAATAAGCTCTTTTGTCATTGACTTTAATTGAAGCTGGGTCTTCACTTGAGCTGAAGTTGAACTTCCCTGGAAATCAGAATTCCTAGAAAAAAATGTAAAGAAATGTATACATTTCCTGAATTGGGATTCAAAGAAAAGTTTACATCTCTGATGCTTTGAGGTTAATTGGTCTTAAAGTTGTCAGCATTAACTTGGTTAGGTATTAAGAACTTCCAGATATCTATTTGCATTAATAACTTAAATAGAAATAAAAATACATTCAGGGTTTGATATGCAGTATTGGTATTAAGGGACAAACATTTTAAAATCTGATATAGAACAGTAGGTTCTTTAATCTGTTCTTTGCATTTGAGATGAATCCCTGAATAACACAGGCACTACAGTCTGGACATTTTTGCATTATTTGCATTTAAGGGATTTAGTATGTAGTCCAGCAAGTCTGAATTTCCCCTGCCATAGCAAATAGCAACTTTTCATGCCAGATTTCTGATCTACCATAACACTTTTTATATGGAAACTGAAGCTAAATAGACTAGGTTATGCAACAGCTGTCCACATTGGTGAATACTTAGCCAGAGAGGCAATTTCTCTTAAGATTTCAACTGTTTATTCCTGTTTGAATGAGACATGCAGAGTAGATCATAAAAATTTTCTAGGTGGTTAATTTTTGCTCGTTATTATTTCAGTTTGATTTTGTAAAACTGATGGATGGAAAACAGTTAATTAAACAGGAGTCAAAAACCTCAGAGGAGACTCAGCAAGCTCCAAGAAATCTGATCTTAACTTCACTGCAAGAGACAGGTTTCATCGAGTATATGGATCAGGGAGCTTGGCATATGGCATTCTACAATGATGGCAAGAAAGTGGAGCAAGTATTTGTACTAACTACAGCGATTGGTAAGAAAAATCTCAATAAAACTGTTTTTCTTATTATTGCCCTGGAAAACTGTATTGGGAAAGAAATTCTTAACCTTGATTTCAGCTTCTTTTAAGTATTCTCTAAAATAGGTTTTATTTCAGCTTAATTAGCCTCAGTGGAGCAACTTCATGTTTATGCTAGTATTAGACAAAGAGTAACATTTGTGTATTAAAGATGGATGTTAGAAAATTAATTAAGTGTGAAGTTTTCATGTCTGTTAAGATTTTTATACAATAGCTTAAATGCTTGAGTAATTTCTGGTGTTATCTTGTTCAAAGTAAAAGAGATTATGTCTGCCCTCTATTTACACGGGAACCATAAGTCCTACAAAAATTACTCAGGCTTTAAGTTCTTCAGTTCTTACTTCTTCTCACTCTCTTAGTCAGAAAAACTAAGAGGCAGCTTTTGTGGATTTCGTTGTGATTGTTCGGTGGATGAGTGCTGTTGTTTTGTAGATGTTTAGTTTGGAACACGGAAGGCAGATGTCCTGGTGGCATATCAGATCCCTATTGCCTTTTTAATCCATTTAGGTGGGCAAAAGTTTGCAACTCTGAAGTGGTGTTAGTGAGCAGTGCTCACACTGGGGTTTCTCTGCAGTTCAAATTCAGGTAAAGTGTTGTATTTATGACAGCGTCAGTTTGCTGCAAGACTTTAACCACTATGCCCTTTAGTTAACCTGTTCTACCATATGTTTGGCAAGATGTCTTTACTAGTAATGGACGTGCCATCTGCTCTCTAGAACAATTGGGTACTATTTTTACTTGATGGTAAACACCTTGCAGAGCAGGACAGTATGATTCAGATAACCAAGATTTCAAAGGACTTACAGGAAAATAGAAATTGAGACAGAATTGTAATGTCTGCTTTTGGTTTAAAAGCTCATATTATCTTCATTCAGAAAAGCGAATCTTTTACAAGGAAGACAAATTACCATTATTCAATGCCATATGAGGAAATGGTATTCCAGCAATTTATGCAGCATCTTCACAGATGCACTATGAAGAGCATAAAACCTGGCCAAACTCCAGTCCAAATCAGAATCCAAATACCTGCCCCTTTATTTATTTCTACTGTAAGGCATCACTGTTTATACAGAAGGGTTTAACCAATATCTCATTGTTAAGTAGCATAGTCTCTCCAAAAAAAAAATACCAAAAAACAAAACCTCAACTCCTACTCCTTACTCCCCATACTGGGCTGGAGTTATTTGACATCTCTGGTGATGACAAAGGAATCAAACAGGACCACAGATTGAAGCACTCAGAATAGAGTGAGAGCTTGGATGCATCTCTGCTGTATGCTACTGTCAACTGTGTGAAGCAGTCATACCCTTCTCTTGCGCGTCTGTTAGATAGTATTTCAAGTTTCTCAATGTTAGTTATGTACAAAATTGATTTTGCTGACACTTTAGTTAAAGCTCTGATCAGACTTTCCCTTGAAGGGGGTAATTTGCATTCAAAATCTGGCATGCCTCTAGTAATTCCATAGATATAATAAAGGCCAGCTCAAACTGGACATCACATTGAGGGGATGTAACTTTTCAAACTGTTAATTCTTCATTTCAGGTCAATGTAGTTATCAGTTACCATGTAATTCTGGAAAGCTGAGAAGACAGGCAAGTGTACACATAGAGCAAGAGAAGAGTTGACAGTGAGCAGTAACATGTAAAACTTAGTAACGTGCAGCATATATGTAAAAAAAGCTTCTGAAAACAGACATCCATGTACTGTTGTGGATCTCTAATGGACAGATACGTATCAAATGCCTGTTCTTTGGTATAAACCGATAGCCTGAAAGGAACTTTTTTAAATGACGCGAGGAGTTTTCCAGAGGAACTAATTCTTATCACTCCAGGTGCCCATAAATAAGGTCAAAATAAGCTTATTGCAGTTATTCATATTAGTTATAGGATGTGCTTATAATCCATCTATTCACAGATTACATTTGAGTTTAAAAGTGTATCAGATTTGATTATCGTAAATATTCAAGTGATATGCCCTTTTTTGAGAAACTTTTTTCTTCCTTAATCACTTGCCATGGACAGATATTCTTCAAAAGAATCTTGGTTTTTCTTCTCCCCCAACAGTTTTTATTTTGTGGGGAAGGAGTCATGTTTGCCATCTTCCTGTGGCCAGAGATAACTTCCCCACATAATCTATTGGTGCCTGTGCCCATAAATCCCAGTTCCTGCTATTCTGTCGCAACTTGCTGCACGATGCCTACATGAGCTGCAGAGACTCGCTACTAGGGCTGGCCTGACAGTGACCTGCTCCACGTGAGAGCAGCTTAACCTTGGATTTGCTTCATATTCTTTACATAAAACCCATATAAACCACTGGATTCCTGTGGGAAATCCATGTGTAAATTAAAACCAGCTAATCCATGTACAGATACGAGCTTGTCCCCAGATGCATGAGGTTAAGTGGTTTACCATCCAAAGCTGTGTGATAAAACATGGGCAAGTTTGAGATCAGAATCGAAGATGTTTTTTTTCCTTCAAATCTAGTTCTTGGTCATTTAATGCATTGAGTTGTGTCACTGTACAAAAGACTTTTTTCCATCTGACTGTATAGATGTGGAAATCCTACCCTCCTCCAAGGATTTCAATTCACATAGTTCAAATGAACACCATAGAAGGCAATTTACTCTATAAACAGGTTTCAGGCAAATTACTTCAGCTATGAAAGAAAGTGTTTAAGGTGGACATTTTTCAGCAAATACTCTGCGTTTTGCAGTGCTTTTAATGGTGGTAAATTTTACATGAACACTTACTTTAAAAGCTTTTTGGTGTAATATAAATGATGCACTTGTTATCTCAAAGCTGTCAAGGCAAAATCTAATATTTGTAAGCTGCTTCAACAGGAATTTTGTTTTATGCTCCCTGTGAATGAAAATGGGCCTTTTACTGCTTCTGCACCTATTTGTATGCTGAGATGTGTCCTGCAGAGTGAGGTGAAGATGCCATTCATTTCAAATGCAACCAATTTGTATTTTTCTCTGTGCACAACTTTCTGAATAAACAGAAGTCCTGGATGACTGCTCTACTAATTGCAATGGGAATGGAGAATGCATCTCGGGGCACTGCCACTGTTTCCCAGGATTCCTTGGTCCTGATTGTGCAAAAGGTAATCTCGTATTAACTGACCCACAGTGCATGACAGGGATAGTGATTATGGTGTGTGACTGCTGGGCTTGCAAAGATTCAAAGTGATTAAAGGAGATTAAATTACTTTTTCCAGCCAGGTGGCAGACAGTACGAACACAAAGAAAGTTTCTTTATGCCATGCTTTGAGCTAAGATGCATCAGCCACTTCTCTCTCCCTGACTTCAGAGTTAATAGATTCCTCCATGCCTCTTTACTTCTGCTCTGTGATTATAAAATACAGTTTTTAATAAGCGTGTTAGCTTGGCATAATGTTTTCTGTTATGTAAAAGTGACAAACAGCTTCACTTTGGCGAAAACTGTGGAAGTCAAATGCTTCAATGGTCTTAACTTGTATAGGATGTAGAAAAGAAACCTGAAGCAGCTTAGTGACTGTTCTGTGTCACTGGGACAAAAAGCCCTATGCTAAAATAATTTTAAGTGAGCTTGTTTCTGTCGGTATTACCCATCGTCAGCTCCATGTGATGTCTGGAAGTTCTTGTGGTTTTCCAACATTCCCTCAAATTTAGGACTGACATTGCTCAAAAATTGATACTGGATTATAAAACTAAGCTTCCACAACACTGATTTAAGTGCAGATCTGTAATGGATAAAACTTCAGTGATGTTAAGTCTGCTTAGAAGAAAGAAGAAAAGGGAGTGACTTGATTCAGTTTACCGGGACACAATCTTACTGAAAATCATACGCAGGTGTCACTGCAAATTTTCTGCTGAGGCAAATCAAGAGGATGGAATTCTTTTTATCTTCTAGGATAGCCCATTTCAGGCCCAAATTAAGGTACACTAGTGAAGCAGACTGAGGAGATGAGGGTATCGTATTACTGCTGCACTACCTAGCTCAGAGATTTCAGCCTGTCACAGCACTTGAATCAAGGAGGATGGGGGGGATGGAGTAGAAAAGCAATTTTACAGAACAACAAATTCTGTAAATGTTCATCTACGTAAGTATGTAAATACAGTTAAAAGGTCAATCTGCCTTCTTCAGATTCCTGTCCAGTGCTGTGCAGCGGAAATGGAGAATATGAGAAAGGACACTGTGTGTGTCGAAATGGGTGGAAAGGACCTGAGTGTGATGTTCCAGAAGAACAGTGCCTTGATCCAACCTGCTTTGGCCATGGTACTTGTATCATGGGCATTTGCATCTGTGTCCCTGGATACAAAGGAGAGATTTGTGAAGAAGGTTTGTGTCATTTCCTTCTCTATACATCAGGGGATTGATTTTTGGTTTTAATCACCAAACCTGTTTTAAGGTAGGTAAGAAACTCATTTGGATGTGAGAAGCCTACTGTGAAGCTCAAAAGCACCTTTGTCAAAAAAAGTAATGTTAATAGAAAATTACTAAAGGTAAAAACATTCAGGTCCCAGTAACAGTCAGTGGAAGCTGATCACTTCCAAGATTCACATTTTTATTTTAAAAGACTAAAATTTTTTAACATTATCTAATAAAACTGTCTTATAATTGTTGCATGGGCAGTCCTCTGAAATACTTGGTTTCTGTTTCGGTCTGCAAGGACGCGACTTCTCAGATGATTTCTATTCCATTCCTCTGTTGAATCTCAGTAGCAAGAACAGAACTGGGTGGAAGTTTTTGCCTTTTAGCAAGCAGCTTGTTCTCAGTCCTCCAGAAGTATCCTGGAAAACATCCCAGCAAGCAAGGATTCCTGTTTTTTGGTGAAAGTTGTGAGACCATCTTGATTTGTTTGTCTCCACTTTTCTCAGGCTCCAGATACTTTTTCAGGAAGGGTGGCTGGCGTCCCCAGTCCTCCTTGCTGCCAGTAACCTCAGTCCCCAGGCAGACAATGTCAGAGAGCAGGTGCAGACTTTTTTACTTGGCCAAAAGCTAAGGGTAAGGCAGTCAGATCATGTAAACAAAACATGATTGGTGGTTCTCCAGAGCAATCAGAAGATCACAATCGGCTTTTCCATTTCTTCCTTCTGTTACGTCTTAGATTTTTCTGCGTGGAACGACTGACAATATAAAGCCAAAAGAGCAGCAGTTAGTTTCAGTTTACTAGAGCATATTGTGTAATTCTGTTGTCATATGTCATTTTTACTGTGAGCCTGTGTTCAGGATGCTACACCAGCATCTTCCAAGGCTTGGCTAATAAGAGGGAAATTCTGAGAACAAGTAATTGTACTTTTGCTGTTTGCAGAACCTATGTGCCTCTGCCCTCATCTATCAAAAGAAGTGGTTGTTATTTGCCTCTTAGCATTTCTGAGATAGCTCATCAGAATTGACTTTCTTCCCCTGTGCATAGCCTCAGAAAGCACAACTCTTCTTCGTGCTTGCCCTGATGTGATGATTTTTCACTAGTCTTCTTAGCCTGAAGCTAGCAACAGCATACTTTGTGCTTCCTGCTGTATAGATTTTAAGTAATTCTTTTGAGTGCCACACAGAGGAGGTTCTTTATATGGCTTGAATTCTCTAGTCAGACAAATCTCCAGGATGGATTGGATGGATTTGACATACCTGGTACAAGTTTTTAAAGGGAGGATCAAGAGAATTCTACTGACATACTCAGTTGTTGGTGGTTTCAGAAACAGAAAAAAAACCAAGAAAACCCAAATGGGAAGAAAGTAATACATAGAGTTGTTCACTGAGGCTGTGATGCCAAGCAAGCCTGTAGCTGGTGAGAAGCTAACTGCTGCTTTCAGTTGCTTTGTTTCTTGCCATAACGTGATCCTGCAGAATGGTTGAAAACACTAGTTGAGCTAAATGTACTCAGTTATTGAAGCTAAGTGTGAAAGCATAGCATCTTGAAAGTAAGAGACGTTTAAAGGTAGAATATGTAGAAATAGGGTGGATGAAGCAAACCTGTGCAACCAAGTACGGTGGGATTTTATTGTAACTGTGTGTGCATGACATGGCTGTCCAGTTTACTGTATTGTACAACGTAACTTGTGCAGTAGTGGAAGTGATTCTGTCAGGAATTCAGATTACATTATTGTAAGTAAATATGAGTTCAGTATTGTAGCAGTACTATTAACTTAGCAGACATAGCAGCAGATGTACTATCCAGGGAACACCAGTAGCTGCATGTATTCATGGCTATGGGAGTCCTTTTTATTTGTCCTGTGAGATTATGATTGCTAAAGTGAATGATACTTTTTAAACCCTTTATGGAGTCACACAATGAATTTTAGATCAGCAAAATAAAGAGTTGTTTCGGGATGAGAGAAAATTGCTGAGTATTTTTGTCCAGGGCTTAGCAAGGTACATGTTGTCCAGAAACAATGATTCCCCTCTATTCAGAACGACATTGTGCTGTGCAACAAGCCTGGAAGGCAGAAAAAGATACAACATAAATCTTGAAATAAGATCTTGAATTGGTGGCACAGCAGCTCAAAAGATAAATCTTTTAAAAAGATTTATCCTCGGGTCAAAAGGTCCTATAAACTGGAGGCTGTTAATCTCTATGTCTGAGGTATTTAGCAGAGAGCATCTCTTCATTCCTGTAGCACAGAATACTGTTTGTTAAGTTTACAGTTTAATTATTGAAACAGTACTTGTGCTGATACTTGAGAAATACATGCAGAACTTTCCAAGGACCTCTTTAATGTTAGTCTGAAGCTTGTTCTAACATGAATAAGCTTTTGGCTAATTGTTTCTGGGGCTCGGACCCCCCAAATCCCTTTCAACTCTGCAGTCCTCCTGCAGCCCCTGGAGAAGGCATGCTGTGTTCTGCTTAAAATCTGTCTTGTTAAAGAAATGCTGGTGCTTTATGAAGGAATGTGCTGATTGTAAAGGACTAACCAGCTGATTTAAATTCTTCTACAGAGCTTCTGAATTTTTTGCTAGAAATACTTCCATTCAAATTGAGAACAAATTTAGCTCTTTGTTTGCAAACTGTTCATCAGTACTTTATGACTTTTATGAATCTGTTCATTATCTGCAATTGCCCAGTGCATGCTTTTTATGACTGTATAAGATAGTTTTTTTCACAGCAAGCATTGAGTCAGAGATTCACTACTCAGGATCAGTAGATGGCCACTTTTCTTGTATCAAATTTTCAGCTGTAGAGATAGCTTTCCACAGGAAGATGAAAGAATAAATCCTTCTTTTCCCAGATACAGATAAAACATGGAGCACAAATACTCAAATGGAAACACAATGCACAATTGTAGAAGTAATTATTAATTGTCTCAGTTCTTTCCCAGCCTTGCTACTGAAACACAAGCTTCACTGACTTGGACCAATAGATCTGTCTTGGGAATCTGTGTTCTAAAAATAAGACAATATCCTTGACAAGGGAATCATGCAGATCTCTAACAGTATACATGCTGGCTTTTTTTTTCTTGGTTTTGACTTAACTTTTGCACAGTTAGCATAGACTGTTTTTTCCTTGTGTTTATTATCATCGTTTCAGTTCGGGTGTTTGCACGAAAAGCACTAAATTAATGTGAACCCCTGATGTTGCATTTCTCTAGGAAACCACTGTAAAGATGTGAGTTTTATGCTCTAAATTGTGTATTTCCTGCTTTCCAGAGGACTGCTTGGATCCTATGTGCTCCGGCCATGGTGTGTGCGTTCAAGGGGAATGTCACTGCTCCACAGGCTGGGGCGGTGTGAACTGTGAGACTTCCCTTCCTGTGTGCCAGGAGCAGTGCTCAGGGCATGGGACGTTCCTCCTGGATGCGGGACTCTGCAGCTGTGAACCGCAGTGGACAGGTTCAGACTGTTCCACAGGTATGCTGGAGATGTTAGCTTTTCCATAATGCCTGTGCCTTCTGTTTGAGATGTGAAAGTAGTTGCTGGTCCTGTGCTAATATGAATTTCTGGAACAAGATGGGGTGAACCAGGGGTGCTGTGGCATGGCACTTAATGGGCTTGTCAGGAACTGACTTTCTGTTGACAAGGACAGACAGGCTGTCTGTGACAAGAATGTTGACTGCCTGGTGGCGTGACAGCAAGAACTGTAGACTTGCAAGACTGCAAGTTCCTCCTGGCATAGAGTGGATTTAAGCATGACTCTTGCCTGAGATGCTGAGCACTTATCAGGCTCATGCAAGGAGGGAGTCCACAGCTCTAGGAGAGACTGGGAGGATATGAAAAAGCCCAAGTCTAAATGCAGTGACTGTTCTTTAAACAAAAATGAACATCTGTTCTGTTATGCCAAGATAAAAACTCTTTTCTTTCTTAGAGGACCATCAAGGTTTGATCCCACTGAATTTGATTAAGAGTTGAAATGGATTTCCTATGTGCTTTTTACATTTATGTTTCGTTTTCTTGAAATGAATGCACTCTGGACATTTTACTCTGTAATGGAGCATGTCATTACCAATCTACGTACTACTACTTTTTTTCCCCCATAAAGCTGACAAAACCAGAATCTTGGATGATAAGTGGCACATCCTAGTACAGAACAGATGCAAGTGACAGATTTGCTGAATACTGTGGAATACAACCAGTGGTCCAAGTCACCAATTTTTCTTAGAAATCATCATTCAAAAGAACACTTGGCACAGTACAAATTTCAAATTCAGATCCTTAAAGTAGTGTGGTTATGATCTTAAGTTGGGACTCATGAAATGTACCCCTCCACGATAACTTGTTAAACAACAAAATATTTACCTAATAATAATTTTCAGTGTTTATTGCAGAGACCCTGCATTCATTCTGCACTGCAAAATTAATGCATGTAATTTCAATCTGCCACTGACAGATATGAGACCTGCTTTGAAAGACGTGACTTTTTTTGGCTTTCAGCAGAAGCCCAGTTGCTTGCATTTTTACCATGTATTTTATTATGTGTTAAAAATATTCCCTGAAGGTTAGAAGTGCTTCCATTAATGAAGAAAATAATTAGGAAAGGTGCTAGCTATGTACTAATTTTTTACTCACAAAATATGCAAACTAGCTCTGTTTTAGTACCACATTGTTGTAGCTCAAAAAGAGATGATCTCCAGTAGGTCTGTTGTGTCAGCTGCATGAGGCAATTAGACATTAAGTAAGGGAATAAGTAACTGCAGTGAAGAGGCTTTTGTATCTGATGTGCTAGGGTCATAGTTATGTTTGTCTCACCTCTAAGCTGTTTTGATTAATTTTTAGAAGAAAGATAAGGTTTCTCCTTACCTCCATGAACTAATTGGGAAAACACCTCTCCATCCCTACTGTCTTCTGAATTACTAAAGGATGCTTTTACAGCCACCAACAGGCATTTCTCTCTATTACTAGATACTTCAGATTTCTCAGTTCCAATATATCTTTCTTCATGGGTGTTAATCTAGGTTCAGGATTGTTCTGGCAGTACAGTGAGTCTTAGGCTAAAGCATAGGTGTACATTTGCACTTGAGACTTTCTTCCTAGAATCAGTGATAGCTATGCATGCTGGAAGTAAAGCTTGATTTTACTGAGGAAGGAAAACATCAGATAAGTAAGAAAACATAAGATGAGTAACAAGGTCAGAATAAACAAGCTGTCATACGCAGATGGAAAAAATCATGAGGTTCTGTGCCATGAAGAGGATAGTAAGGGTAAACTGCAGATTGCTCATCTGGAGTCAGACAACAAGGAAAGCTTTGCAACTGATAGACCAGCAGTCTCTCAGCCTGCCTCAAACCCCTGCACTTCACTGCTGTCACTGTACTGCATCATTGTCAGTTTGTGTGAAAATTCGCTTTTCTGTATCAGCTTGAAGAATATAGACTCTGTCCTCATGATTTCTGCATTCCCCAGAAAATTCCTAATACTTTCAAAATAAAAGGATAAATTATTTTATTTTTTTTCCTAAATAAAGATTAATATAACTTGGTGTACTTTAAAAAGGACAAATAGCAGAGGTTCCAGAATGTTCCTGAGTATGTTGGCCTGGATACACTGTGGCCCACCTGGAAAAGCATGGGCCACCCCTCTGATACTTTCCACTGGCTGCCTATCTCTAGCTCTTTAAACAGTAAGAAATTCCATTTATGGGGAAAGGCAGAAATTAGTGTGAAAATGGAGGAACAGAGATGATGGGTGACTGTTTGACTTGTACCTGAAGGACTGCCAGTGTTTGGAGCTGCAGCCTAAGATCTGGACTCATTAATGGATTTTTTGAGGGTGGAAAAATCCATGGGGTTTGTGCTGTTTGGTTTCTCTTTAGGACATTTCCAAAAAAAAAACAAAAGTAATCGTCCTTCAGTTTGTATTTGACACTCATAATTTCTGTTTAGTTCTAGAAATTCTCATTTCTAAACTGAGAATTTCTCAGTTCTTCTAACAGTCTTACAGTTGCCTTCCCTTCTTTGAGGTAGAAGACTGTCAAATTCTTTATACTTTTTGTTCTTAACATTTGTGAAAGGAGCCAATACTTTAAATCCATTTGCTTCTCATATTGCTACATACACACACCTCTCTCTGCAGTCCCCCTTTCCTCTTTCTCTCTGTCCCTATTGACACCTCCACAAAAAGAGAATTTGCAGAAAAAAAACTATGTATTTCTTAGGTTTGGCGCACACCTTTAGGGAAGTATGACCACAGAAAGTTTGTGTTTTTCTGTTGCTTCTTAAAAACAAAAAATGCATCAAGGGAACACTGAAATTCCAAGCTTAAGTAGTCAAAGGTTAAAGAAAGACAGAAGAAGGCACCCGCACATTAAGTAACTCATCTTTCCTGTGTTTCTTATGAAACCGGTTTCATTTTTCACACTTAAATGCCATTTTACTAAGGATGTATGGCCTGATCATTCAAGCAGTTACTTGGTCTTGTATATACTTGCTCTTCTGCGTAGTTACTGTACTAAAGACAATGTCTTTTTCTAATCTACCAGACTATTCAGATCAGATTTAAAGTGAAATTGCATGTACAGAGTGTTTGGATAAAATAAACACTGAACTGTGACATGATTGAATTAATTCCTTGGCAAGAAAGAGTTTAGAAAGGTGAAATGTGATGTACAAATATTTGAGGAAGCACATGCACAAAAGCGCAGAGTAACAGTGAATTATATTTATTTCTAGTCTTAACCTCACATGGGGCATGGTTTCTAAAGGGACTGTCAAAATGAGGAGGCCATAGCTGTGATGCACCTAAGTATTGTAGAGTCCTTCTTGGAAGCTTCCATACAGGAATAGGGATTCTGGCATTATCCCCTTTTTGGCGTCAGCAGCTAAATATTTCAGATTGTCCATTGAACTTCTGCAGTGCTTTTTTCTGAAGAGCTCTTCCTTTTCTTTAGGCTTTATATATGTTCCTAAGGAATTAATTTATTCAATAGAACAGACTAATGCAACAGAAAACATCTGTACCACAAAAGGCTGGTATACCTAGGGCAGCCCTAGCATGTGTTCAGAGTTTAGGATTAGTCTTCTATCCAAAAAGAGCTTGAGTGAGATATTTTTTACACAATTGGCTTTGGAGAGAGTCTGTGTGGCAATGAATTAACTACCATATCCCCAGTGCAGAGTCCATCTGACTTACTGCTGTAGTTAAACCGTCCTGCATGATGTATCAGCTTGAACATCTACTCTGTAGGAGGATTAGTTGGCCATCAGACACCTTTGTAGCATTGCTACAAACCATACTGTTAACAGCCGTGATACCAGGAGAGCAGGTACTTGCTGCCAAAATCATTGACAGCCTTTTCTGATGTGGCCATTGCACCAGCTTCTAGCCAAAAGAGTGGTAATTCTGAAGTGCTTCAAGAAGTTGTTATCACCAGAGGCCTGAGGCCAGGATCCTTCTCCAGTGTAGCATAGACCTGCTCTCTTTCTTTGTACTGCTTTGATTCCCAAAGTATTTTCAAGACCGAAAGAAACAGAGCCACAACACTGTTACAGTTACACACTTTCCAAGGCAGTTTTGGCTAATCAACTTAACACAGATGTCCAGCATAGTGTCTGCTCTGACCTGGGAACTGCCAAAAACTGATCTTGCTGCACAACCTCCAGATACTCCTTCTAGATCCAACATTTTTCATGGCCAGTTGCCATCCCTTGAGGTCCAGGAAATCCTGTTACAGAACTCTAAAACAGCTGTCGGGATATATTTTCATCATGGTGAATTGGTCCTCAGGAAGGGCAGCTCAGCAGCTTGAAAGTTGTTCAGACATTTAGTACTGCTAATCCTACACTACTTGTAGGATACAACCTATGTAGGCTTTTTATGTAGCTCTGTTAAGATCCATCTTTTCAATATTCTTAGCTGGATTAGACATAGACATATTTGGCCTCTTTCTACCCTACAATATTGACCTTCCATGAAAAGCCATTTTCTTTCGTAAACTCGGGTTTCAATTCACCTGTCCCAAAGATGACGGTTTTCATTCAGGCTTTGCCTTGCTACTTATGCACCTATTTGTAAAGGCTCTTCATACCGGCTAATGTTTAAACAGAAAGATAATACACTTCTGATCCTTTTGCCTGCTTTAGGCAGCAACAGCTGAACTTCATTATGAAAACATTGACAGATCTTTAGCTACACCAATCAAAATATCATTGGCAGGTGTCCTTTCTACAGCCATATGTGACATCAGGAGGAAAAAAATCACCTTCTATCTGTAGCTAAGACTTGGTTTATTTATGGACAACATCGCAGAGTTTTAATTGTTCTGTATGATTATACGCTGATGTGTATTTGCCATGAGGGAGATGGATTAGCCTGCTTTGCCAATTTGCCAACTGGCTTGTACCCTGAAGGTCAAAAGCAAACTATGGCTTTCACTGCTTCAAAAATATATCAGTGTCAGCATTTTATAGAGAAGCAGCACAGAGTTATTCCAGCTGAATTCTTCCAAATGCTCTTGGACACTGCTGTTATAATTCCCGTTGCAAGGATCAGTGCTGCAGTCATTATTCAAGTAATGTAATGAAATCTTCAATTTCTGCTGGCCTGAATGGGCATTTCTTGCTGCCTTTACCTGTGCTGTGATCTGCATTGAAATATATGCAGAGATTCAGTGTCTTCTACAGTGACTTTATTTTTTTGGTTTAGTCAGCTGTTCCTGGAAAAGTCATCCATCCCACTTTCTGCAGTCTTCACTTTGGACTGTAGAAGGAATAAGGAGAGTTGTGCATGCTTTTGCCTAAAAGTAAGGGAGGCCTAGCTAAGGACCAGACTAAGTTGATCTCAGGCAGAGGTCCACAGACATCTCCAAGAAGAGCTGTCTCTTTTCACCATTTTGATTCCCAAAGAGTTAACAGCACTGTTAAAGTTCAAATTCCACATTGTCCAAGAGATTGAGCCCAACAGTCACACCTACCATACAGCAAAGAGGTCAACTGCAAACATTGTAAAGGCTTTCTCTCATGCTGTCAAAAGAACAAGTGAATTTTTCTAATCATTAGTTTGTGGAAAAACAAATGTTTCCCTGATGGAAAGCACTAAAAACCAAAAGCCCATTATAATGCTCACAATATAAATGTGAGTATTCTGTGTTTGAATTAATTCCTTCCTGTCTTGTTTATCACTTCGCTCATTTAATTTTAGTGTTTTCCTACTTCAGTCACCCTTTGGCAAGTCACGCAAGAAATGCTCAAAGATCTTTGGCTGTTATCAGTTCAACCATCTGACAGTGGAAGTGCCCAGGAGGAATGCACAGGAGATTGGGTTCCGTTTCTCATTTAGTGTCCCCCTTCTCTAAAAGATGTGAATAGAGAATAGGAATTTCATACTTAGTTCCAAGAGAGACTGATTATGAAATATTTTCTGTGAAACCTACATATGCTGGGAAAAGTCATCCTTGGAATATTTCAGTCTCAGCACCTCTACAGCATACTAAATTCAGTTATAATTGTATGTGAAAATCTATTCTTCAGACATATTCAACGTGTGACTCAGTTGACCTGTGCAGTATGGGTTGATTTACTGCATACCTGACAAAATAATACAGTAGGATGGAAGACTGATAGTACACTATTTCAATGCCACCAGGGCGTCAGTATAGTCAACTTTCTGCTTACTATCTGCGGATCTTTGTTGCTTTATTTATAGGCTGTCTTCCAAAATCCCTTGATGTTAATGAATCATCTCCCTTTGAGGCACATAGGCAGTGCTTTTCAGAAAGACAAAAATCAAACTTGTGAGTACTGACTACTACTGTCAGGTAGAAAGGAAGCTCTGGCTAACTGAAGGTGCAGTATCAACAAACTGAACAGAGAAACCTCATCTTCTGTTCTCAGATTGACCCCTTTAACATGGGGCCCTTAGGTTAAGGGAGTGAATTACGAAGAGAAAATGGATGCCAGGGTTGTTCGGTGGGGTGGAGTCTTAGCTAGCATAAATCTGTGTAACTGTAGTGGTGCCACCAGTGCAGTCCCAGTGTTTCAGGTGAGAATCCAGCCCTGAGCCACTAATTAATTGCAGCACTATGCCTAAAATATTATAGACTGAAAAATAATAGAATCTGTGACAGAGCTGATGCCTCTGACATCCTGTCCTGTATTCATTTCTCTAGACTCTGTTCAGCCAAAGTAGGTCAGTTTCCGTCCTCCTTACTTCAGGACATTTTTCATAATTCCACTGAATCCATTTATACCATTGAAGCAACCTAATTATGATTGGGAAAAGAATACTGCCAGTTCTTAGTCACAAAAAACATTCATCCTAAAATGATTATATGGAGATGGTATATATTTAGCATATCTATTTTTGGTTAAGCTCTCTCTAGCAAGACGGGTGGTAATTTTACAAAGGGTAAAAATGGATCAGCAGCCTCTTCCTTCGGCATAGCATCTTGCAAAGCATAAAACCTCTTTAAAACTGAAGTGCTTTGGAAAATGCAAAATGTTGTAATTGTTGTAAATTGATATGTGCAGAGTAGAGTAATTTAAAAATCATTAGAAATGTGCATTTCTTTAAAGTGCTTTAGAAAGAAATGAAGGCGTAATATGGTATATTAATATAGTTCAAGACATCTCAATTTGGTTTCAAAGCTAAACATCAAAAACTGCTACTTGAAAAATAATTATGTAAAACTATTTCATAACAATCAGAAAACTCTTCAGGTTTAGGAAATTGTAATGTATGGGTGTCAGTCATTCTCATTTGCTAAGGACAAGGATATTCACTACAGACAGCTTGCAGTAGTGAAAATAGCCTTGAAATTTCCTCAACGTGTGATGTAACCTGTCATGTGTTTTCTATAGACTGCTCTGTTCCATGTTGATACTTCTACTCTACTCCCTGTTGTAGACAAATCTCAGGAACTTTTTAATTACACTATAACCATCCTTTATTGTTTTGTTCTGAAGAACTGATGGACTTAATTTCATTTAACTGTCCTCTTTCTTTAATTTGTGAGGAGCTTTGACTATTACTGCTCTGCTAATTAAAAGGATGATTGAGGTTTCCCCTGCTGTACATTGTCTGACATTGTAGAAAGACTGTTCTTACTACTCTATATTTCATTGGGGAAAAAAAGCCAATGCGTGACTAGTTTGATTTGTATCTCCTGTAGAGCTGCAAGAGTTTGCAAAAAGATATAGGGTGAGCAAGATTTCTATTAAAAACTTGGTAGTCAAAGATTGAAATACTTAATATGTGTTGCTGGAGAATTTAAAACATGAGAAATTTAAGGCAGTGAAGAAGTACTCCAATAAAAATTAATTCTCCTGCATGTTGAAGTCAGTCCAGGGGGAACCAGAAATACCTGATGTAGTCATGTATTGATTTAAGAAATAGGATAAGTCAAGGGTATGAGATGTACAATGAGGAAACTTCAGATGTTTTTCAACTGATTACTGCTTATTTTGCAGATATGCCAAAAATAATGGCTCTTTCCTTTTCTTCCTGAAAATTAAGTTTCTTAATCTATTGCTGTCTACACCTCATTCAGCAATTATTGGAAATATCCCTCATTCAAATGTAAACTTAATTTGCTTAGGTCAGCTTTTGTAAATCTTTGTCAGAAAGTATTATTTATTCCACTGGATGGAATCCACAGACCCAATTCTGGATGCTTCTATTCCAACAGCTCTTCTCTTATCCAAGAACAGAATACCAAAATTGCTGGTGACAGCACTATGGTCCTGTTCATATTACCTTCTAGGTAGCCAACAAGGAGTTCCCTCTCTGTGTGCAGGGAATCATGTCTCTATGGGGAATCTGTTGTGTCCAGGGACCATCCACCACAAGGTGTTTTCTGCTAGGCCAGCTCCAGAAGTTCTGTTTTGAGAATAATGCTCCTTAGGATCCTTAGGCAACACCCATGTAAAATCATGCAGACTGTGAAACTAGAGAATTTAACATAAAGCTGTTACAACCTGAGTTGGGCGATTATCCTGGCGAATAAGTGGGATTTTAGGAGGAATTCAGGTGCCAAAGTGGTTCAAGCACCTCAGCATTAGGTAAGCTGAACAAAGACTTTAAAGGTCTAAATTTTGGATTTAGACATTTAAAGTTGTAGTTAAGTGCCTGTATTCCTTTTTGCATCTCAACCTTATTGGCTGCATAGTAGTCAACCTAGACAGTGTTAAAGAACCATAGTAAAACAACTAACAGGATATAGTATGGAAAGGACTTTTGTGAACATCCCATGTCCAATAAAATACTAAGATGGATATTCTGAATATGAAAGGCTTGTACTCCAGAAGAGCCCTTTATAAAAGAGGTCTCTAAAGTAGAGACCTTGTGGGAAGGTTCTCCTGGTGTAACGGATCTTATGATGAAGGGGAAAAAACAGCCTAAATGGACAACAGAACAGTATTGAGATACAAAACCTTCAACTTTTAATTGCCAAGCTAAGTCCAGTGATGAAACTCTGACAAGTTATCCATACCACAAGCATTTAAAGAGCGCTTCTTGCGTTAGATGTGAGCTTCCCTTCCACACAGCTGGAAAAGCTCAAATGGGAATTGGTAGAGCAAAAGTATAAAAAAAGTGCTAAAAGAACTAGAGGCTTTGTCCTTCATGAATTTCAGAACGCCTGTTGTGCAAAATGTGTTGCATCAGTCCCATGTAATCAGGTATTTATAAAGTTGGGGGGGGGTTATTGTCATGGTAAGCGTTCTACAAAAATAGCTATCATTTCAATATGCTTATGCAGCAGAGTCTATGAAATTTAACTACTGAAAATAGGGACTTGCTATGAGAAAAGTCAAAATCAGGGGAACTTTATTTTGTCCTCTATATTGTATTTTTAAGTTTTTTGACTGTGTAGATTGTTGCAAGGGTAATGTATGTAGGCATCTAAAGAATTCCTGGTCTCTGGTCTCCTTAAGGACTTTTGCTTAAATATTTAGTCTCAAGCAATATTTTTTAAATAAAACTAAATTTATAGTAATTATACAAGAATATTTCAATTCTGTTAAAGCAAAAACTCCTTGTGTATTTTAGCTGCAGTGTATCTTTCTGTATGTCGCTCTTCAGTTTAGGAAGTCTTGGCTATTTTATAAACAGATTGTTAAAATCATATCGATCACCTTGTGATCCAAAATCATTTTCTGATGGACTGCAGAAAGCTGACTCTTCACATGGCACATCTGTATTTTCCTGTTCTGGTCACCCATGTATTTGCTACAAAAACACCTTTAAGAAGGGGGCCAGCCCAGCTGTGGCTGTATCTTTGAGCACTGTGTAATGGGGCAGTGTGTCCTGGGAATAACACAGCTGCCTCAGCAAAGCACAGTTTGCATGGGCAAGAGGGACCAGGGAGAAGTGATGAGTTAGTAAAAAAATGTCAGCAGCATGGAAGGGAATGAGCAAAATAATAGACTTTCATTCATTTCTTAAAATCTACAAAGCTTTATTGCAGTTGTACCAGGGACATCAAGGAGGTGACATGAGTGCTCACTAAAAGTCCAGGGTTGTGTGCTCAAAGTGCTGCTTCTACCTGGTGCAGGAAAACTGCAAGTCATGAGCTGCATCTTTGCTTCAACAGCAGTTGCCAGATGCATGTTGCTATTTCTGTTTGTGCTGCTGACACAGAGGAAGTTATGGTTTATTTACTGGGAGCTGCTTCGTCTCTCTGTACTTATCTTCACAAACACAGCAATGAACACACAACTGTTTGCTCTTTGTCCATGTAAGCAGTATTCATAGTCAGTCACTGTGCATTGTGTGACTTTTGCTAATTGAGGCTGCGCTCCTTGCTTTTCTGCAAGAGTGCGTTATGCATGGCTCTTGAGTTTGTCCAAGAAGCTGTTTAATTATGCTAAAAATTGAGGAAGCAAGGCCAGCTTCTTCAACAGATTTTGGTTCTGATTGTGAGCCTGAGCTGTTACTTAGAACTCATGTAAGTCTTTACTGCAATACAAATTGATGGTTGGGCATCCAACCATCCAAAACATGAGCTCCTAAAACTCATGTTTAGATGATCCACTGTTTCTGTCTGCCCATGTAGTCTGGCTGTTCACTGAAAGAAAGGGGAAAAAAAAAGAATATAAAAATTGGGAATATGTCCTTTTAAAAGCATCATGTCCCAGTATGTTGATGTTGATTCTGCAGATCACTGTCCCCTTTCTTTCTGAGTGCCAGCTCAGTGTCTGATTCAGGCAACAGTGGCATCTGTGCCACTTTTGAGCTACCACTACTTTTACACAGGTGAATCTGAATAGGTATTCCTGTGATATATTGAGAAGCAGTACCAGTGCCCACCTTTTCAGCATTTTGAGCCCTTAGGAGATACAGTAAGTAAAATACATCTTCATTACTGAAGCCAGCAGGCACATCTAACGTACAGTGCACGGGACTGGGTGAGCAATTTTTTGAGGGGACCCATATTCAAAGGTCATCCTGTAAGTCAGAGAATTAAAGATGGTGTCTTCTCTTTGCAAATGGTGCTTAAATAAATCATTACTTCTTTACTGAATATTACTAATCAAATCTACTAATGAAATAATTGTGGAAATTGTTATGCTCCAAGCAGAACCCTAGTCAGTGTTAATAATAGTACTTCTGTGTATCTTGAAAGGTTTAGTGCTTATGTAAAGATGTATCCTGACCCACTCAGGCAATCTGGTGAAACTTTGCTGAAAACAAGTGTCTCAAAACGGTATTTCCTTTGGATGCTTTATTAGTTCAGGCTGTACCTGTGAGACAGCTTATAAATGTCTTATAAATGTACCACTGAGTCATCTCTTTGCCCATTTCCTTTGTCTCTGCAAAGCCATTTGGTTGTCCTCCATGTTTCGTAGTTTTCATAGGCCTCATGCTTTTTCTGAATCTTACGGTCTGCCACTTACTCAACAGGTTTCCCATTTGTACTACACAACAGGTTTTTCAGCCCAAGGAAGTGTGGACTGCATTTTCCCCTCTATGAGTGAATACAAGGGCATATCTGTAATAGCTTTCATAGCTTCCATCTCACTTATTACTGCTCATGATAGATTGTTCTGGACTGTTTTCTTACTAGTCTCCTGATCAAATAAAATATCCAACAAGATAGACGTTGCATGGCATTTCCTTTTGTGGTTCTGAGTGTATTGTGAAGGATTTAAGAGCTTGTTAGTCAGTAGTATGAATCTCCAGTGACAACTGTAATCTCAGTGCTTTACAACACATGCAACTTGAAATCAAACAGTGGAGACAAATTATAAAACAGGCCCAAATTTGACAAGGAAACTCCGTGTTTGCTTGGGAAACAGTATTCTGCTGATCAGAATACCAAAGGTTCTCCTCACCTTTGTGTCAGTCTAATCTTCTTTGCCATTATTACTTCTGCTCATTTCTTTTAAATGTTTCTGACAAAGGCCTCATCCGACCTGCCAACCTGTATCATCTCTGAGAAAGAGATGGGTTCTGTAGCTGAAGTCCCCTGTGTGGCAAGCACAGTGTCATTGTATTCTGCTTTGCACCAGTAGCAGGGCTGGGTAAACAGAGATATACCCAATGGCGAATGAGTAATCCCTTTCAGTGTATCCATTTTCAGAGCTTCAGGTGCCTGAAATGAAATCTCTGTTAGTATGTTTACCATTACCAGTCCAGATTCTGCAGGCTGTATTGATTAGATTTTTGCACTGTAAAAATACCATTTTGAACCAGAGGGAAATCGATAAAGGGTGAGAGTTTTTATATATACAAATTGGATTTGGATCAGGAAGAAAATATTCTTCATCAGAACAAAAATAAAGCTGAAAAAAAAAAGTGTGATAAAAAATCTAAGGAAAGGAAAAAAATTACTCTGTCGTTTCCCCTGCCTCTGCTCTATTTGCCTTTTGGACCTCTCTGTCCACTGATTATTTTTCTACACAAATAAATTTTCCAGCAAATTGAGTTTGGAAAAGTTTCTTTCAAATAGGTGTAGCACTATCACAAGCTATGTTACAGTTTTCTAAAAAATGCAGTTACATTCGTATACTTTGAGAGACACGATAGCATTAATGGTAGCCTTTGTACTAGAAGTCAGAGGAGGAATTTATAGTGCTTAATGCATCAGAAATAAGTTCAATGAGATGATGGTCAGATTATTTCCAGAAAGCAATTAAAACTGTCACTAGATTGATGGTGAAACATTCTGAGTAACAGACAGTGAGGATGTGGCATTTTACTTCCAGTGGTTTTATTTTACCTGCTGTGGCCTGTGGTAAGAAGATAAGGAAGGTAGTTACATATCTGTGAGGCAACACATCAGAAAAGCTTTCTGCATACATCTTACAGTAGAAAGGTTTACGATGGACAGTGTTTGGAGAACAGAGTTTTGGAGAAGTTTTGCCTTTGGTAGTAGTTTATCATTGTGTGGTAATTCTGTCTGAATTATCCCAAGTAATAGTCAGGACTGTGTGAAGTTTAGATTGCCCCTTATTTTTTTTCTGGAAATACCAACTATTCAGTAGTACTTCTTTGCAACTCTTGTCTCTCTAAAGAAGACCTGACCTGTTGAAGTGCCTCACTGCTTCCTGGTAGGACAACTCCTGGGATAACACGAAGAGGAGCACCAGGATCTGTCCTTTATTCAGCTGGATTGATTTCAGCTGTGCTATTTTTTAGTTGTCAGGGAGACCACCCAAAATCTTATTTACTGCAAACACTAATTTATTTCATAGCAAAACCAATAGATCTATTGAAGAGAAAATAAGAAACAGTATCAGTCATGTAATCAGTAGGAAAAGGGGTACTTAATAGGAGGCCAAATGATAGGAGATATAAAGAAGTTGTAAGAGAATAATTATATTTTAGGAATTTAAGGACTGTCCATGTGGTTGTGTAATGCACGGTAAACTGCAAATAGTTGTAATATCTTATGAGCCTCTCTAACATCATTCAGAGCCAGAAATGAGGGCAAATATGATTTGGAGTAGGACCTCTCTTCTCCTTGATTTTCCAAAATCATTCCTCTTCTGCTTAACATAGCCTTAAATGCTTATTACGATCTCTTGCTTCATGATAGTGTCAGGAAGGATAAATATCAACAGCTGAATAAATTTAAGCATTCTAGTCTGATAACAGACTGTAAAAGAAAACTATTTCAGACACTAATGTCTCATGTTGGGTGAGATGAATCTCACACTTTGTGTCTTTTGTTGGGATGTGCCACCAAGTCCCACTCTGCAAGAGCAAAATCTTTGGAAGTGATTTTGGAGGTATATGTGAGAGTAAGTTCAATGCAACGCTTTTGCAGTGTTCATGTAGTTAACATTGAAGTGTCATTTTGAATTCATTCACACAAACAGCACAAACTGCTCAAACCCACAAATAGTTGTGGTATTGTGAGATGACCTTAATATATTTCATTGTCAGATGTAAGTGTGCAATGTGTGGGGAGAAGGACAAGTAGTATTGCAGCAAGAGAATTTTAGATGGAAAGAGTATTTGTCTGTGAAGATGGTCTAGTGATGATATGGATTACCTACTGCTGTTGTAGGTTCTCTGTTATTGGGAGCTTTTAAGGGATGCCAGATATGATTTAATTTGAAACAATTAAGAGGAGATGATCGTGTGAAGTCTTTTGCAGCTCTGTTTTCTGTCTACGTTAAAACAGGTAAACTGAGCTACATGAGATTATATGAGATACATGTCAGAACTATGTTATTTTAGTATTCTGACAGTAGAGCAATAGTGGCTGTTACCTGTTGGTTTTGCCAAACAGTTGTCAGTTGTTTGGTAATGATCTATCATATTGATTATTTTATTTTTTTTTGATTGCACCAAATTTCACCTAAAGTTCTGTGACATTTACTCTTCAAGTGTTCCTTGGTGTTGTGAAGGATGGGGAGAAGACGTAGCAGCAGTTGTTAGGGAATGCATCTTTGCTTTCTTTTCCACACAGGAACCTGATTTCTGTTTACCAGAGGAAACCCTGCAGCTGACAGCCAAAGACTTCAAAATCAGTGTTTTGTAGACACTTCCAAGTCCCTTTGATTTCAGGCTTGAAGAGCAGATGCTACTGAATGCTGGCATAGCCTGTGTAATAGACCTGTGTTGCATCTATAGCAAAACTGTTCATAGCTTGATGGTTTGTTGGCATAGCTGTGGTTGTCCAAGAATGTAAAAAACTGTACACCTGACCAGTGTACTGTGATGCTGTTGGAGAAGCCTAGATTGGACGCAGTTATAACATCCAGATTGCCAAAGGAGTTCATTTAAATGAGGCAAATAATATAAGCTGTACCATAAAAATAAAATCTCTTCTCCTACAGATATGTAAAATTTTGGTACCGACGTTAAACCCGTACAGTGCATCCTCTCAGGTAACATTCTCCAGGGGGGGCAGCTTTCAATTAGGTTTTACTGGGGAAAAAAAAAAGGAATACCTCAAGTGCTTTTGAAACTCTTAAAACTTTAAATTTTTTGAACTTTTTTTCCTGGTGTAAAAGATTATATTAATAAAGTCAGTTTCTGAAAATGAAAGCTAGAACATAGTTGTCTCCAGGACACAGTGGGAAGGTAATTTAAAAAGCTCAGGAACATTGTTAAAATTATCATGCAAGCTTATTAAATGCAATGTATATTTAAATTGAAAAAAAACTTTCTTTATTAGTCCTAGATAGGTGATTTTTTGCTGCCTCTAGCAGTTAACCTTATTGGGCAAAAGTCAAGATAGACTAATTTCTAATCTTTATGGAAAACCAGTTATTAAAAACTGGGTAGCAAAATTATTAATATGATACTTAAGGTTTAGACTGTCTGCAGAACAAGACTCGCCACTGGATGTGAAGAAAAATAAAATGAAAGTGTTTTCATAGGAAGTATTTGACCACTTGTATTTACATACAGTTTTTTGGTCTTTGCCTGATTTTCTAACAGTTATGTTAGAAACATGTTGAATTAACATTCAAATCTTCCCTTATCATTACAAATTATAAAATATTTAGCTTTAATTTCCCCTTTCGTATCACATAAGTAGAAACTTATTATAAAACATATTTGAAAGAGCTCATTGTTGACTTAGGTAATTAAAATGAAGACTGTGGAGTGAATTTTTAATGCTTTTTAGATTAGCTCAGGAATGATCAACATATTGGTCTCCTTCTCAAGAATATGTACAAATAATGGTTCACAGCTCACATTTGCTTTCTTCCAAGAAAATTAATGGGCATTCAGAATTAAGGACATGTCAGTCAAAATTCTAGACTGAGTTGAACATTTTTTAAGTCTCTTATTTATTAATTGGCTTAAGTCTAAGGACTCTGAATTTTAGATTTGATAAAGACTGTATTTCATTAAAGTCTTTAAGAAACTGCAGGGGCTGTTTGAGGCCAGCTCCCAGCAATGTGCCAGCACATTCCTCGCAGCAGGTCTGCACTGCTGAGCTTTTTTTAGATAAGGAAATTAACTTTGCAGCCCTACACTTAGAGAACCTTGTTTTGATTGCAAAGGGTCTAGATACAAAAACTGAAACAGAGCCATGAATTACTGTGAATTAGGGTGACTCTGTTGTTTTTGTGGGAGCCATGAAAATTCACACCATTCACACACATTCACACCATACACACAATGTGAGGATCTGATCTCTTTGCTGTAGACCAGCCTTCAACCCACCATGCTCCTCCACAAGATCTACCTAGGGTTCAGGCAGGCAAGTTGGGTGGGTGGATATCCCAATAAACAAAGAGCAGTGGGAGAGAAGAGATTGGTTTTATGTAAGCCTACAACCCTGAACACCAACACTGTTGAATTGTGTGAGGTTCACTGTACATTGTGAGAATGACTGACAATTAATGTAACAGCACAGCTAAAGGCTTGTGATGTAATATCCCCAAGTCAGCTATTCCAAACCGTACCTCCTGTCACCTCCTCCTTGCTCTTGTCCTTTGCAGTCAGACACCAGCACAGCTTGTAGCTCCTCAGCAGGACAGTACCCATCCAGGCTGTGATCTGCCTCTCCTCCCTTGCCCTGCCTGCATTGCTGCTTTGATCCCTCGATGGGCTGATTTAGCTCAGCAAGCTGTCAGGTATTAACCCAGAAAAATAAAGTGAATAATTATCTGCCATTTTCATGATCTGAATGAGCTCACCAGTTTCAGGTGATAAGCTCCAGGCAGAGACCAGAGAGACAGGAGGTGGATGGAGAGGTGGGGGAGTGGAATTATAGCTGTTTCAGTCAGAAGGAACAGAAGTCTTTGGATGTATCAACTGCTTCAAAGCTCAAAGCCCTTGCTGCATTGTGCTGGCCCATTGTGTGTGCATTTTGGTGTGCTTCTGAATCATGTAGGACCATCACCTATGGAAGGAGGCAGATGCTGCATTGAGCAGAACAGTTGCATGATGTCTGGCTCGGTGTCTGACTTCAGTGCTGTCTGAATTTTTACCACATCAACTTTGTTTGAAACTCTTTACCCATTTCAAGTTATTGTATTGTTTCCCATTGCATTCAGTCACTGTCCATTCAGTGGAGTATCTCATCTTTTCTAGTCTGCCATGAAAACCCAGCCTCTCAATACAAATACAAATGTTAATGTGACTCCCTGCTATGCTGGTATTTCTGTATTTGTTTATTTTCAGGAGGAGCTAAGAAATTGTTTTGTGTTTAAAAAGAGGACAACCTGAACTGATAATGATTTTTTAAATCTAGTTTGTTTGAATTAGCTGTGGATTAAAGCTGCAGGTTCTACCACAGCATTAATAGGATGATGTTAGGCATGATTTCCCTTGCTTTGTGTGAGAAGTCTGGGGAGAATCTTGGATTTGCATGGCAGAATAATACATTATCATGGTAAACGGCATTTCTGAAGCCTCATATTAAATCACCCAAACAAATGTAAATCTCAAGTTTGGTCTCAGTGACCATAAAGTACCGAGGAGCAGGTCAACTAGCCTGACTGAGGAAAGTGTCTGGTTCAAACTAAGAAAACAGGTTTCAGTGCATCACGTGCTTACAGAATTTGATCTGATTTGGTTCAAAGAAGATTGAGATTAAATACGTGGGGGAAAAAATGTATTACTAGAAGGAAAGGCAAAAGCTAGGTAAGACCGTTCAGCTTTCCTTTGCTGGAACAGGTTTGACACATTTCTTTTTGTGATGCTTTTTACTCAGTTACCAGTATCTGGTTACTGAGCCCTGACTTGCTGGCAAAAACAAGGTGTGAAAACTGAATAACTGGGTACAGGACAACTAACCTAATGTTTCCTACTACATAGAGCCTGTTTGTGATCCAGAACTTGTCCTGCTGTGTTGCCTTTCCAAGACAGTGTGGTTGGGATAGAGGAAGCCACTGTATTTCAACAGGCAAAAATGAAGGAAAAATTGTTTGGCTATGTATGGTCTTATGTAGGAGTAGAGCATTTTAAAAAAGGAGCCTTGTGGGAAGACTGTATACTGACTGGCCTAGGATATGGTTTTTATGATAGAAAATCTTGTATTTCTGTTTTGTTAATCTGATTGAATTTAGGAGCTTAAATAGCATTTAAATATTTTATTTCTTGTGTGAAACATGGGGAAAACAATGGGATACTTTCAAACATTTCAAGATCTGTTTAATGTTGGGGTTGTAAATAGGAGTATGTGCAAGATCCATGTCCCTATGGAAGGGATGTGCCTACATTGCCTTCAGCTCTGTGCTGTTTCTTTTGCTTGTTTGGAAGATGAGTTTGTTGTGATCAGACTCTGCTGGCAGAGGTGAGGCAGGCATGCATGCCACATGTGGGAATGTGCTTGAGATTTTTCGCAGCTGTTTCTTTGATTGATTTGCAGATGGGGAAGTGGTGGGAGCTGCTGATACGATCGAAAGCTCTGTGCATTGATGTTTCCCTACTTCAGTCATTCCAGCCTACATTGTCACTTCTGCATACTGATGCTCATAATATTCCCTCAAGTTTTGGCGTCAGTTGAACTAAGCCAGTCACACAACTGCAAAACAACTATGTAGGAGACACTCAATCCAGAAGAGTCAAAAAAAACATCTCCTCCATTTACCCCAGCTTAGTGTAAACTACAGAATATTTCTTAAAATCCCTTTAACAATCTTTGCACTTACATTAAAATACCAAAAGCAGTCATTATTATAAACTGGAGGGAGATCAGGAGAGATCAAAGGCATCCTTCTAGCAGCCTAAATCCTTGAAGTAGCAGGTAATTTGTTAGATTTAATTCTCAGGAGTTAGTCCTTGTGCCAAGCTATAAAGATAGGTTAAAATAATACCAGTGGTCCTCCGCCAGTCTGGCCTGGGGGTGGTTTTTTTGTGGTCCTAGATCTGGTGGGATTTACATCCCGATCATAAGAGCAAGTATTTGGGCCACTTCAGTACCATTAAAATGACAGAGCAAGCCCCCCATGTAGTCCTCTGGGGGGTCTTCCAGGTTTCCGAGGAACAATCAAGTAACAAAACAAAAAAGCCAAGCCAAATTATGCAGCAAGGGGAAAAAAATCCTTCCTAGTACCTGCAGGCAAGCAGTCCAAGGCATGAAGCATTAGATTAATACATGATTAGTAGGCAGCAATCAAGTCTTTCTTAAGGGATAATGCCCTAGGCTCAGCACAGGTTTTCATTTGAATACAGCAGAGCTCTCTCTTTCCTTGTCTTACAGACTCTCTTGTAGGAATATCATGCAATCATTGTGTTTAGCTTGTACTCCAGTATAAAACAAGCCACAGTCTGAGTAGTAAAATTATTTTTTATATAGCTTTTTCTGACTTCCTCAGGACAGTACTTCACAGTTGCTTATATGGAATTTTATATTGCATTCTTTACCATGCCTTCTGCTTACTGAAGGTAATTTTGAGTTTGACCATGCTCTTCCAGTTTGTCACCCACTGATTCTTTCAATTGCACTCTGCCATCACCCTGGCTGTTAACAAAAATAAGGGCAAGACTTTAACTCAAGACAGAGCCCAGCACATCTGCGATGTCTGTTTCTATGCTGCTTTTTCCTTTGTGGTAAAATGATTGGAATTGATAAGATTTCAATTTAAACTTTAGAAACTTTTCTTGGTCTATACAGTGACAGCATTTGTCACTACAAATGTTTTGAAGAATGTTTATATACAATACTTCCAGGATATAAATGATCATTGTTTAAAATCTGTCAAGGGAAAAATCTTGCCACAACTAAATATGTAACACTGACATTTGAAATCAGAGCAGACATGATTATTTGGCTTACACTTGTAGTTCTATCAGCTGCTTTCCTAGAGGAAGAAGGAGGAAACATTTCTGTGGCAGGTTAATTGCAGAATAACAAGCAAATTCTGTCTCTTGACACTAATTATTCTAAATAAATTCAAACTACATGGAACCTTTTTATAATGAAGCCATTCTTTTCACAGAACAACTTCAGTCTAAGTGGAAGTAGATTGCAATTGGCATATTGTGATGTATTGAAATAATTCAGGATTTTCATTCCACTTTACAATAAGTGGTGTTCTACAATGCCCAGGTAGAGAAATGCTTCTGAGTGCCGTGAAGGAGGTACTCCTGTCTTCCCAAAGCAGCTCTTCTGTTTTCTTAGCAGTTGACTCATGAAAGTCAGGGTGGAAAAAAAATGTTAATGTTTGAAGGCCATTTCAGAACTAGGTGGATCTGCATGGCCTCTCAGCCATGTAGTATTGCATATTGCCATCAGAATGGGGTGCTGCTCTTCTGCTTTCTCCCTGTTACCTTTCTGGTGGCTCTTCTTACTGTTAAGTGAAGGCTGTTTTGGAATCACTGCAAACATCTGAATACTTCAAAGACATTTTCTTGTATATATTTAATGTGCCATTTCGTCCTTTATTTCAGCACACATGCAATATTTGAGTTTATAATAGACTTCAGAACTGAGCTGGTGGGACCTAGGAACAGACTTGGCATGTTGGTGGTTAAAAGCCTCAGCTGAAGTCAGTCAAAAGATTTGGACTTTTTAGTGTCATTATTTGTCTGCTTCAGACCATTTGCCCTACTATATCCAGAGCCATCATTTGCAGCCCCCACCCCAAACAAATAAATGATCTTGGAAATAACTGCCAAAGAAGGAGGCATAGAGATTGTGTAAGGTCTGTACTGGGTGATGAAATCCCATATTTGTTCTCACTGATGAATAATATTAGTATAGAAGTGATTAAATTTAGTATCAGTGCAAAGTCTATTTGCAGTATGAAACTGCTGTTTCATATAATGTCTTTCTGTAATCCTGTGCAGAGCTGTGTACCCTGGACTGTGGCACCCATGGTGTCTGTTCAAGAGGGATATGCCAGTGTGAAGAGGGCTGGGTTGGACCAACCTGTGAAGAACGTACCTGCCACTCTCACTGTGCAGAACACGGCCAGTGCAAGGACGGGAAGTGTGAGTGCAGCCCTGGATGGGAAGGGGACCACTGCACCATTGGTAAGGGGATTTTGTACCTTGAAAAATAAAATGCATAAGTCTTAACCATTTATACAAAGAACTGCCATAAGCATCTGTCCAGTTGAAGACATTTTGGGAAACCAAAGACCAGGCTTGGTGTAAAAAGGTGCCTTGGCAATGATAGTGCACCCTGCTTGTCCCACAGAATAGCAGCTCAGTGCAACTTTCTCTTTAGAGGAAATAAAAGTGATGAATTATTGTTTAAAAAACACACAGAAGAAAGATATCTTGGTCCAAACCTATCTTTGGCTTGTGTTTATATGTGAACTTTAAGTCAGGAAGGAAAGAATGTTTAACAAATAAAAGGTGTGAGGGGATGAAGCTGTTATTCAGCTTAAGTAATTCTTGCATTGAATCTTTTGCTTTCATGTCTGGGGATTTACATATCTTACTTATTACTAGAAGTAGTTTTCCTATAGTTGGCTTCTAGCAATATTCCTAATAAGGTAAGGCTTTCAGGTCTTTTTAGTAACCATTACTATACAATTGTAATAGTTATATTTTTAACAGAATACAACAGTTTTTTGCAAAGTCTAATAGTGTTTTACCTAATATGTCCCAAAGCAACATTTTTTATAAATGTTTTAATTGTTTATAATAGCAGGGTATTTAATTTTCAGAGATAAGCAGCATAAGCTCTCATGCTTACTTCCTGCTTCATTCATTCACTGGCTCTAGAATTTGCTAAATCAGATTAATATATCAAGAATTAGGTTTGTGAAGGAAGAACAGTCTAATTTTCTAAAGGTTGTGTAGAGCAAATCCAGAAAAGGACCAAAATAATTAAAAAGATAAACAGAGCTGCTCTTCACTGCCAGGTATGGCCCAAGCTGTCCTCTGCATGCTTGTCATCGGATGAAGAGCAATCACATCCACAGTTTGTTTTGATCACAGTCGCAGGAATAGATCTGACTGCAGTAAGAGGGTGACATGTTATAGCTAACTAACAGGTGGCAAGCCATAATCAAATGGTGTCCATATTTGGGTAAAGAAGTTCAATCCATCTCAGTTTTGTTCTTTTCTTTTTTAAGCTCACTACTTAGATGCTGACCTAGGTAAGTTTTTCATATCAGCTTTGTGAAACAGTAATGAAAAGATACAAAAGTATTGGGAATGAAGTGGTTTTTGTGACCTGTTATGTCTGAGCTGCTCTACTGCAAAGTTGCCAGAATAGATAAATTGTTTGTTTATGGAGATGCATAGGTATCCTCTACAGAGGGAGGATTTATGGAAGAAATTGCAGTTTTTAACAAATAATGTGCTCAACTCATTTGCAAAGTTATAGCAATGTAAGCATGTTTTGTGCAGTCATCTGATGTGCTCTGTTAGACAAATCAGATTTTTGCTCTTGCTTGCCTTTCCAGAGTAATGACAGAGCTGAGGACTTGCTCAGAAAACTTAATGTTGATCCTGTCATACATGAGAACAAAAAGTTTGGTTTGGTTTGGTTTTTGTCACTTGTGCTTGAAGTAAGTTTCTTTTGACAGAGAAGGAGGTTTTTTAGAAAGCTATCTATGCTAGATGTGATATAGTTCTCTTCAAATCATTTGATACAAGAGTTAAATTTGATGTTGGTTTACGTCTGGTGCTGCTCATTTGGTTTCTGTGCCTTGCCACAGGTCCTGCTTATTCATGGCAGTGCAAGTACCTTCAGTGAGTCTGACAGCAGTCCCGCAGCCATGGCCATGCTCTGCAGAGCAAATGTGCACACTGCCCTCTGAAAAAATGCCGCTAGCTGAAATATCAAAGTAACCACTGTTCCAGAAAGACCAGGGTGTTTATTTTGCATTTATTACTTTATTTCTTCAGAATTAGACAATAATAGAATCATGTAAGAATTTATTTTATTAAAATTATAGTCTTAGAGGATAACCACACACAGCAGCAAAATATACTCATATACAAGAAATGAATTAACTCAGCAGGACAATGAACTGAAGTGGAAAAACATCCCTGTTTCCCAGCACAGCTCTCACATCCTGCCCTTTCTCCCAGCTCCCCAAAAGAGGCAAATAATTGGCTTTTATGATGTATCTGGTGGTTGCCAACCTCATGCTATTTTAGAGCAGCAAATTCCAGAATTTCAGTGTGAGTGCCACCCATCTCCAGCCCTTCCAAGCAAGAGGGTCAGGCTCTCCAATCCCATTTTCAGATGTGATTGTCTGCCAAGGGTGAGAAGGAGAGAGATGATGTGTCTAGTGTAAGGTTGCCTGGAAATGTGCTGTGTGTGGGCTGTAAATCGCAACCTGAAAGACCAGACTCTCTGGTTGGTTCTTCCAAAGTCCTTTTGGAGCATCTTGGGGCTGCCAAACACATGTGCAAACTTAGTCCTCTTTTTTATTTCCTAAAATAAAAAAATTCTCTCTGGTAACACCTAAGTGTTGATATTCACTATCAAGTACAGAAGGGCTTTCAGTTTTTTGTATGTCCATGTAGGCAAAAAGAAAGGAGCTTTCTTGGAAGGGATGCCACTTGTTCTGTTAAGTTTATTGCTAAGCTTTGTGCATTGTCCATTGGCTCCATGTGTGACATGGTGAGGATATGACAAATGTCTGAGCTGGCACTAAACTATGCAAGCAGATGGACATGAGTGTGCATATCCAAGAGACAATTCCTCTCTCACTCTTATAGGCAAGCGATCTAGCTGACTGTCCAAATTACTATTGATTCTTAGCTTACAAGTATATAATCCAGGGGATGCTGCAGTCATTGTTCCAGTTTTGATCTAGAATCGGAGCCACTAAAGGGCAAGTGCTTGTCGTGTTTGAATCGGCTATAATGTAAATGAAGTGGAACTGGACATTGAAAGGAAACACTACCTCATTTGCTTTCTGTGGAAAGAGTTGTACTGTAGCTTAAATGAAATTGGCTCCTTCTCAATCAGCTGGATATTTATGAACAGAATAAAAAGGTCACCTCCACTTCCTGCAATGTATAGGATTCTGTCTGCATGTCAGTTTGTCATTCAGATGATATTTTCCATGTATAACTTTGATATAAACATTGATTATATGTGTATCTTCCTTTGTGACCTACAACTTATTTCTCGATAAGAAAGAAATGCACATTGCAGACTGTTAAATATTTTCTTATATATTTGCTCACTTTTTTCCTACACATAAAGTGTTACATACTAAAAAACCTTTGCTCATCACTGAGAAATGGTTTCTGGGCAAGCAAAGGGAAGGGCCAGGATGGGCCATATTTGACCAAAAATATAAATGGTTTGCAAGGGAACTGCGGTCATTTGAAGGCAGCAAGTATAATACTACGTGAAAGAATGTTAAACAATTGAAACAGCATAAGAAGAAAACTACTCCATGAAGGCTTCTATTTTACATTTTCTGTTCTAGATGGCTGCCCAGGTCTTTGTTACGGAAATGGGAGGTGCACTCTTGACCAGAATGGGTGGCACTGCGTTTGTCAAGTAGGCTGGAGTGGCTCAGGATGTAACGTTGTCATGGAAATGGTGTGTGCAGATAACCTAGACAATGATGGAGGTATGATTCATGTCTCTCTGTCACATCCTTGACTGTCATTTGAATCTATAGTTTTGGTGTGTGTCTTCCTTTTTATAACTAAATGTCAGTGTTTGTCTGCTCAAGACAGTTTTTCCACTGACTTCATCTGAAGCAGTGCAGTGAGGGAGCAGACCTTTGTGCTAGATGTTATTCAAGGTGATGGACATAAATTAAACCACAGGAAGTTCTACCTGAACTTGCAGAAGAACTTCTTAACTGTGAGTGTGACTGAGCATTGGAATAGGTTGCCCAGAGAGGCTGTGGAGTTGTCTTCCCTGGAGATATTCAAGAGCCATATGGACACATAATCCTGAGCAATGTGGGCTAAGGAGGTTGGACTAGATGACCTCTGGTGGTTTCTTCCAGCCTCAACCATACTGTGATTCTGTGAAGGCAGAAATTATGTATGAGCCATACCCATCAACCCAGTACTTGATTTTTAATCTTTCAAATAAAAAAATGGTAATTTCTTCTATCTCCTTTCCATTCTACCTCATAACTATTGTCTACTTCAGAAAAGACAGCCAATGGATACCCAAATGAAAAAAACCCTCTCTGCCTGTCAAAATGCATCCAGAGTTTAGTCTTATGTTAATATTAAATGAATACATTTGCATGCATAAAGCATGCACTTAGAGATGCTTTTTTTAACATTAATCTCATTCTAAACTTGAGACGCAGCACAATTCCTGCAATTATCTGGACCTGCATTTGAATGATTATAGAGTAAACTAGTGTAGAAAGTACACAGAAGTAATTTGTAGGTTTGCTGTAAAAAACATAGTTCTCTCCTAAGTTAGGCTCCACCTTTTTTCCAGTACTTCATTCTATATGAGATAGTGCAATTTTTGTCAGAAAAAAAAAACAACCTGACTCTATTTCAAGCTTACCAGTAGGAGAAAAGCCACAACAGTCCTCGCTGATTGTTCTCAGAGTTGATTATTTTTCCTATCTGTTTCAGGAATACTTATTTACTGGACAGTCAAGCAGGGCTATTGCTTTCCTCTCCTTTACTTAATACCATCCTTTACAATGTGCTTGCCCCCATATTTGGAGCTATGCAGCTTTCTCATTCAGAGTGTGAATGCATCTGTCCCAAGCACAGTTACCCTTTTTTCCTTAGGTTGTACATTGAGATATATTGAAATACATGTATTATCTGATTGTGTCACACTTAAAGACCATCTCAGGATCTTGAGTGAGATCTCATGCCCCACTGTAGTGCGGTATACCTTATTATAGTAATTGTCTGTTTTCATCTAGGTCGTTGATAAATTAAGATTGATTTCGGGCCAAGAACTGAGGTCACCTCAGTAGAAACATTCTGACTCAGTGATGATTCCTCATTTACAGATATATTTTGAGACCTTCTGATTTTGCATCCTGTGGGCTCTAAGACCATGCTGTCCCTTTGGCAACGGCTTCATCATTTCTGAACCTCATTCAAAATCACGTTATTCCTCTCTCATCCCTCCTTTTCCACCTTATTTACAAGCCTAACAACCCTCCTCTGCCACTTTCTGCTTTTTTGCACTGATGTGCATCCCTCTCACGCAAGGTCCCACAGCTGGCATCACTGCCCCACAGACGCTTTCCCATCTGCCTGGGACTCCCCCCTGCTGTCCAAGCCACTGACTTGCTTACCTGCACTCTAAATCTGTCCACAAAAACCCTGTTTAACCTGTAATGTAAAGAACTTTCTGATACACTCCATGAACTGGCTCTGTATAAACTGCCCTGTATTGTGATTCGGGGTACTTTTTATTCTGCAATAATGGTGAGTTATTGAAAGAGTTGGCAGTGTTAACTCTAAATCTCCTTGAATTTGTCAGTTTAAGGCAGACACTTAACATCATTTCACTGCAGGTTTTAAAAGTAATTTTCTTTTTCCTTTTTAATGGCAACATAACATGTACTAGGACAGCACTGTTGACATTACAATTAGAGATAAGTGCAGAGAAATATTTAATTAATCCAACTACTACAGATGGGCTAAATGTAATTAAGTTTCCTTTACAATCAATTTTACGTAAGAAAATTATATCTACATATTAAAACCATTTCTTTTTGTATATGAAGTTCATAGGACCTGATTTGGCATAAGCATAAATTAGAAAAATTCCCCAAAGTCATTGGAGTTGTACCTGTGTTAGATTAATACAAAATCAGAAGCTGACTCCTGATGTCTCAGGGTTTGTATACATACACAACAGTGAAAACAGAAATTAGGAGGGAGACATGACATTACCCATTACCCATAGTCTAAGGTTGTGCCTTAGACTATGAGAATATTACTGTGGCATAATGAGTTACCCTCCATCAAGCTGTGTAACTGGATTAGGTTCATAAAGATGGAACCTATTAAGATTTTCGCCTGCAGTTGTGGTGAGTTAAGAGCATGCACTCAGTTGAGTTACAGAAACTCAGCTGACAGGTAGTAACTTCCTAAGCCGTTATGATGTGATCACAGTCAGTGACACATAGCCCAAGAGATCATGCTGTAGACCTAATTTAGTGTCATTGTATATTTTAAATCATGGTATTCTCATCTACCAAAGGTCTTATTCATTCCAGTTGTGTTTAAATCAAACATTTATATCTCAGTCCTTGGAAGGTGTTTTGTGCTCCAAGTTTGTTAAGAGGAAGTTGCAACCAAAGAAGAAAGCTGTAGTAAAGTTGAACTTCAGGAGTTAGGCGGAGTGATAATTTTGTGTAGTTTCCAGTTGATTTTTTTGTACAGTACTTTCAGAGACTGAAAACTTCTGATTTTTATTATATAAAAATACATTCAAATACACTGTAAAAAAAAAAGTGTTAGAAAATGAAGTATTTTATTAGTTTCAACTGCACAGGTTGAATAATGTCATTTATTCAGCATAAGGAAGTATTAGTGCTATTGTTCAGTCTGTAGTAACAGCACAAAAGCTTTTGGTAGGAGGAAGTCCTGGATTCATTCTTTAAGGACTTGTATAAGCATACTCACAGGCATCTGGGTTCTACATCCGCTAAAACACCAAGTTCCCCATTAGTGCAGTTACCCATGGTGGTAAGGTTAAACACATGCATAAATATTTTCTGGAGCAGGGAAAGTACTATTTCTCTTAGCGCCCCATTAGTATCAACTGTAGTGTACTCTGACTGTACCATCATTGTCTTTCCCATTCCATCTCGTAACTCTCTGTTGGCTTTTTCCTACTTTCAGACTTAAGGGCATGTTTACCTGTTCAAATATCACTACAAATATCATTGAAAAGGTCTCAGCATTATAACAGATGCACAGCAGCATGGTTTGCACTTGCTCTTGTGGAGTTCATCTGCAGTCTGTTAGCAGTGTGATGTCCATTAAATAATGCCAAGAAGTCAAGCAGATGTCCTTTGCAGTGGGGCCTTTCCCTCACATCCCTCAGCATCATGTTATTCCCTATCTCTTATCTTCTTTCACTGTCATGACTGACATGATTTAATTTTCAGTTTATAAGATGACCATTCAGCTCATCTGAGCAGGTCATTTTCTCTTGTTCTGCCATTCCTTTAGACTAATCTGGAAGCTCCAGTAGATCCAGGAGATTGCTTGAAAGCTCTGCTGAGTTCTGCACAGCGCAGAACCAGTGTGTCCCAGGCCAAGGACAGTCGGCACCCCTTTGCTCCGCCAAGCCACAATTAAGCAACTCTCCTGATATATATTTACATTACTGCTGCACATGCAGGTCTTTATCTTAAGCTGAAACTTGCAGCCTGTCACTCCCATTAATTTCTTTGATACAGATCTCTCTTTCGAATTTGCCTGAATCTCTTTTCCTCGTTTTTCTTTCTTGACTCAATCTTGACTATTTGTTTTTAAAGAAAATAATATTCACTACAGGCTTTGAATTTGCTACCAAATATCCCTTCAGTCATTTCAGACAGTTATTGTAGCTTTCTCCAAGCTTTTCCAAGCATGATAAAATATATGACTCAGCATAGCCTTGGGTTGATAACCAGTGCTGCTAAAATATTGATGCATTTCTGACCCATCCATTGGCATTTTAATAACCTATCCATCACGGAGATATTGAGTCCATATATAAGTAATATGCTATTATTACACAATATAAATAATACTGATGGGAATGGTTTTCATTGTTGCTGAGCAGCGAGGGCTCCCCGGGGATACTTACAGTTTCTGAAAATCCTGCCCTAATAGATTTGCATTCCCCTGTGTATGGAAGGCCAATCACCTCCGGTACTCACTGGATAAAGCACACTGCAGCCTTTCCACAGGCACGCTGCTGGGTTTCCAAGGTCCTTATACAAACCCCTATGTTCCCAGTTTACAGCCTCACTGTCTGCTGCGTGCTGTGTATTACATCTAAAATCTGAGAGCAGTTTGGATTAATGCATGTGAATAAGCATTAGAGACTCAAGATGGTTACCGCTGCTTAGTCTCTTCTGAAGTTATTAGGTTTGGTTTGCTTAGATCCTGGCAGCACTCACTGTACTTAACTGAGCCTCTGCTGAACCAAGCTGGCACAGGTACTGTTTGATGTTTATTTGAAATCTGTAAAAGAAGGTAAGGTGGCAATTGACCATGCAAGTGCACTGAAAAGCAAAACTCATTCATTTGCTGAGGTGCTGAGTTTTCTAGGTTGTACTGCATGAGGAGTTCAGAGAACAGAATCTGCTTACTGCAGGGAGAAACTTAAAACCCGTATTTTGCTTTCTGTGAAAATCTGAACGTAGTTTCTACAGCTCCATCACTGGCTTGTGCTCACTGAGGTCAGTACAGAAGGAGTGGGAGAGCACTTACACACACACACCTAGGTTGCTCTGCAGCAGTGGAAATGAAGGTCATTGGTATTACTTATACCAAGAATAATAGAGATGGATTTGATTTTCATATAACTGAGCACACTGCACATTTATTAGTGTGAGTATGCCTGCATACATGTATATGCATGTACCATATAAGCATATATACCACTGGTAGTATTCTGGGTTTGGCATTAATTGTGAAACTTCAAACTTGTTGTAGTTAACGTTACTAGTGTCTTTTCCATGTGTGACAAAAGCTTGAAGGGTTGACAACCCTGCTCTTTTAGTGAACTTTAAAGCAGAAGGATAGCAATTTTAAGTATTGTTGCTAACTGTGTTTTGCTTGCCAGAACCTGACAGTGGATGGTTTATTAAAATAACTAACCCAGTAACATAGGAAGTACAATCTGATTGAATTCATTATTTTCATAGCCAGTTAATAAAGCACCTCAGTGGTTTAATAGAATAGAAGCCACTGTGAAAGTTATTGCATGCTGCACTGGTGAGCTGTGGAAGCCACCACTGCCAAACTTAGAACCACTTTGTTCTTTGCTTCCCATACCTGAGACCCCACCTGTGCCTCTTTAATGTCCTCAGGTGATCTGCTACCCAGACAGTTTGTACTAATTGTGAATATGGATCCATTTTCAGCAACATGACTTATTGTGATAGTCCCATATTTGCAACATGAATTGCAAGTCATTCAAGGTTAGATGAGAAGAGTGGAGAAGCCAGGATTTGAAACCTGGATGGCCTACATCAGGCCCAAAATACATGACTTGTTCCTTGTCCTCACTATTAGCTTGTAGCTGACAAAATACCTTTTCTTTCCCAACTGTTACTTTATGGAGGATTTAATATAGCTACTGTGCAACATATGGAAAGCTCAAATACAAAATATACCAAATAAAACCACTGTACAGCATTTGCCCAGACATGGTAAGTAAAGCGGTATATTGCTGGAAAATTAACCCCTGGAGAGACAGGTCCATAGGTCCATTGCCAATTTGCCTGGTTGCCAAAGCTGATCATCCATGTAGAAGAGAGATTGCTGCATAATATGTACATTAGAGAATGTCTGTACCTACCACAAACTGAGCCTTCCATGACCCTCGTAGCAACAGAGCTGAGGAGGTAATTTTATCACACTTGTGGAATTCATTCCAACATATTAAATAAAAAATGTATATATACACAGAAATGTACAAGCAAGAAGATATATTTTGTCTGCTGCAACATTGTATGACTCCATTGAGAATAAATATACATACCTGTAAGATATGAAACCATAATGTCAGACTCATCAAAATGTGGATCATTTTATTGTATAATCTGTAGTGTACCATGCAGGTGCCTAGCTGTCTTCTATATAAAACTTATTTGAAAGTGCTAATAGCAAACCAAAATCATCTACGCTCTGTGATACATTTTAGTCTGTGCCTGTGCTGTGATGCACTTTGTGCTACTTGACAGTAAAAATGCCAGTATCCAGGCATCTCTGCCATGTGAATTACAGTTTTTGCTGTTTGCAGTGGTTTGTTCACACTCCTGAATCTTGTCTCCTGAGATATAAAAGAAACACTACTGTTTGCTTAACATGGTGAGGTTTCTTTGATTGTTGGTTCCTGATACGGAAAGTCCCTTTTTTTGTTACCATTGGTCGAGAATTGATTAATGTATTTGTAGCTTTTTCAAATGAATGAGTTTGCTGTTAACATTTATAAACAAGATTTAATTGTTCAAGGTTATTTTCTTGCACTAAAAGTCTCATTTCAAATAGGATTGGCTTGATGAATATGTTATCCTTACTTACAAATATGATTGGCATCTTCCATATGTAACTTGTGGGTCTGTACCAATTTGTTCATTTTAATGGGTATCATGCTGAATTACAGTAGTTTCTTCTTGGGGTTTAGGCTTGGAGTTTGTTTCTTTTTTCTTTTAAATGGTCTAAGTTAAAACAGAAGTCCTAAATGAACCTAAATTGGAACAAAGGTTTTGTTCTAGCTTAAGAGTTCCTTACCTGCCCCAAAATAGGTATTTTATTCTTTTACTTCAGCACAAAGTGGTCAGGAGACCTGCGTGGTTAAATAGGGAATTGCTCGGTATGCTCAAGTGGAAGAGGAGAGTTTACAGGTCATGGAAAGAAGGGCTGGCCACTTGGGAAGAATATAAGGCTGCTGCTAGAGGATGTAGGAAAGCTGCTAGGATGGCTAAGGCCTCCTTGGAATTAAAGCTGGCGAGAGGGGTCAAGGACAGCAGAAAGAGCTTTTTCAAATACATGGCAGGTAAAACTAACACCAGAGGCAATGTAGGCCCGCTGATGAACGGGACGGGTGCCCTGGTGACAGAAGATACAGAGATGGCAGAGTTACTGAATGACTTCTTTGTCTCTGTCTACTCTGCTGGAGGCAGTCCTGAAGAGCCCTGTACCGCTGAGACCCCGGATGAAGATAGGTCAACGGAGCGGTCTGCCTTAGTCGATGAGGAATGGGTTAAAGACCAGTTGAGCAATCTGGATATCCATAAATCCATGGGTCCAGATGGGATGCACCCGCGGGTGCTGAGGGAACTGGCTGAGGTCATTGCTAGACCGCTCTCCATCATCTTTACCAAGTCTTGGGAAACGGGAGAGGTGCCTGAGGACTGGAGGAAAGCAAATGTCACTCCTGTCTTCAAAAAGGGCAAGAAGGAGGACCCGGGTAACTATAGACCGGTTAGCCTCACCTCCGTTCCTGGGAAAGTGATGGAACACCTTATCCTTGGTGCCATCTTAAGGCATATCAAGGATAAGAGGGTTATGAGGGGCAGTCAACATGGCTTCACCAAGGGGAAGTCGTGCTTGACCAATCTTGTAGCCTTTTATGAGGAAATAACGCGGTGGATGGATGATGGTAGAGCGGTGGATGTGGTCTACCTCGACTTCAGCAAAGCGTTTGACACGGTCTCCCACAGCATCCTTGCGGCTAAATTGAGGAAGTGTGGTCTGGATGATCGGGTAGTGAGGTGGACTGTGAACTGGCTGAAGGAGAGAAGCCAGAGAGTTGTAGTCTATGGGGCGGAGTCTAGTTGGAGGCCTGTATCTAGTGGAGTGCCTCAAGGGTCGGTACTGGGACCAGTATTATTTAATATATTCATTAACGATTTAGATGAGGGAATTGAGTGTACTATCAGCAAGTTTGCTGATGACACTAAGCTGGGAGGGGTGGCCGACACGCCGGAAGGCTGTGCTGCCATCCAGAGGGACCTGGACAGGCTGGAGAGCTGGGCGGGGAATAACTTGATGAAATATAACAAGGGAAAGTGTAGAGTCCTGCATCTGGGCAGGAACAACCCCAGGTTCCAGTATAGGCTGGGGAACGACCTGTTAGAGAGCAGTGTAGGGGAGAGGGACCTGGGGGTCCTGGTGGACGACAGGGTGACCATGAGCCGACACTGTGCCCTTGTGGCCAAGAAGGCCAATGGCATCCTTGGGTGTATTAGAAGGGGGGTGGTTAGTAGGTCGAGAGAGGTCCTCCTTCCCCTCTACTCTGCCCTGGTGAGACCTCATCTGGAATATTGTGTCCAGTTCTGGGCCCCTCAGTTTAAAAAGGACAGGGACCTGCTGGAGAGAGTCCAGCGCAGGGCAACTAAGATGATTAAGGGAGTGGAGCATCTCCCTTATGAGGAAAGACTGAGGGAGCTGGGTCTCTACAGTTTGGAGAAGAGGAGATTGAGGGGTGACCTTATTAGTGTATATAAATATATAAAGGGGGAGTGTCACGAGGATGGAGCCAGGCTCTTCTCAGTGGCAAACAATGAAAGGACAAGGGGTAATGGATACAAATTGGAGCACAAGAGGTTCCACTTAAACCTGAGAAGAAACTTCTTCTCAGTGAGGGTGACGGAACACTGGAACAGGCTGCCCAGGGAGGTTGTGGAATCTCCTTCTTTGGAGACATTCAAGACCCGCCTGGACACGTTCCTGTGTAACCTTATCTAGGTGTTCCTGCTCCGGCAGGGGGATTGGACTAGATGATCTTTTGAGGTCCCTTCCAATCTCTAACCTACTGTGATACTGTGATACTGTGAAAGTGGAAAAACATTTTTCAGTTCTGTCCAAGTTGATTTCTTTTCTAAATTTTGTGTAATTGTTGAGAAAAAAACTAGAAGTTGGATTATTCAGGCAATTCTACTTAATAAATCATAAATACATACACCAGTGGCCTGAGCAAAATCTGTGGTGTTAAGAATCCATAGAGAGGAGCTGGTACTGCTGCCCCTCCTGCCCAGGGGGCATCGTCTCTGAGCCTGGCATCATTCTTCTATTTCATTTTTCATGGCTGAGAAGGTAGATTGATTGAAATGAATTGTCACCTTATCAATAAAGAGGTTTTAAAAATGGGGAAAAAAACTACAGCTTGAGAGAGAAGTCACAAATGGTAATCTGTAACCTAAAAGACTGCTACTTTTGATCAACATTTATAGTTTGGTTAGCAATTTCTTCCTCTAGTGACATTGTAGACTTTGCTCCCAAGGCTGTAAGCTTTTCCTGGTGTGTCCAGCCCCTCATATACATTCATGGTGCTAGTAAGACAAATACCATTCTCACCATGAGTTGTTCAGCTACACTTCTGGGGCTTCACACCCCTCCCCTACTACTGGGAAACACAGCCTTTTGTAGCCCAGAGAAGCAAATGAAACCAGGTGCAAGTAATTCCAACCAAAATAACTCCATTAGAACCTGGAAAAGTTTGTAAGGTAGTCACTTTGCTGACAAGTAAACAGCAAAGAAAAGATGAAAATTGAGTCTGACTGGAAAATGGAAAACTACTTTCCCTCTACCTGATTTCTCTTTGTGTACAGTATGAATGCAGTGTTTGTTGCTAGGCATGTAAGCTGTTGACCGAAGCAGAGAAGAAAGAGGACTCTATTAGAGAAAGCAAAGTATTTAGTTGTTTATATAGCTATTTCTTTTCTAAGTACATCTTCATGTTCTAATATGTCTGTGACTTGCCACTTTTATTTCTTACAAGAATAAGAGAATCAGGTCAGTTCAGTTCCCACATCTAATGGCTTGTTGACAAGGAAAAAGTTAATCAGAATGGCTACTGTGGAATAAATTACTCAAAACCAGCTTCCCCATGGATACTGTTATTCTGAAATAAGTGTGCCTTTTTCTGATTAGTACTTATTCTGCCAAACGAATGTTTGTCAAGTTTCCCAGGTAGACATCAGTGAGCTTGTAGAAATTAGTACCTTCCAGAACGTACCTTCGCTCCTTGAACAAGATTGTCATAACCGTTCCACCGGCAGAGCCCAGTCCTGAATGGCTACACCTACCTGCATCAGAGCCTTCTGCAGGGATTGTCACCAGTATAAAGCAAAAGCAAGAGATTTCAATTTCTTTATCACCTTTTCAAGTCTAGTAGCATTATTTAATATTTGCAGTCTTGAAATATGTACTAGTAATTTGATGATTTCCTGTTCACTTATTAAGAATGTAGAGTTTCATTCCTTGGGCAAAAAGGAGGAAACCAGAAGAGGATTTTTTTTTTTTCCCTTGCAGTTCCAAGCCTGCTCTTCAGGTTTCAACCCAAACATCTCTTTTGTTTTGTTGTCAGAGTACAATGAAGACCTCTCTGATACATACTGTGAACTCCTCCACCCACTTCCCAAGTGGTTTTGCTTGCACTGGAGGACCCTTATTGTTTCAGCTTACTTATTTCTTAGTAAATTCAAATAGCTCTCTAGGTTCTTGTGAGTATAAAGTGACAGCTACACTCAAAGTCATTAAACTCAGCATTGCCCTGTGAAGTTTGTCTCCCACCGCTGGCTAATGCCTGTTGTGTCCAGGACCAGAGGAGTGTGTAAAGAATTTGAGGCATGCACTGACCTGTGGCTACACCAGCTTTCCTGGATCCGAGGGTCTTAGGTTTTTGTTGCTAGCTGTTACAGTTGACCTTGGCTCATTATCACAAAAACAAGCTTGCTTGATTTCTCAGCTGCAGTAGGCTAGATTTGTTAACCTTTTTTTTCTTAGCCAAGCAATTACCTTGCTCAAGGTCAGACAAGGATTTTCAGATTCCAGGAAAGCTCATTTCATTATACTTGTTTGTTCTGTGGAAGGGCTTTTGCTTTCTTTTCAAAGTGAATATTTTATGGTGTTATTTACTGAGCATTCACAGAGTGCAGTGTGCTCTATTGAGAAAAGAGCAGTGTTGGCCAAGTGGGTCTCTCACCCACTGAAGTCAATGACAAAGCTACAGCACCTTGCCTGATAATGCAGTTTGCCCTGTCAATTGTACAGGTTTATAGGCTCCAAAGTGTTTGTACAAACAAAGCATGAAAAGTCAAAGCATGAAGTGAAAATATCTGCCAGTATGCTGATCCCATAGCATTCCGATTTTAATACAAGGGAAATCTATACAGTGATATGATGACTCCACATTTATTCAGACCAACCTTGTTCAAAATACAAAGAGATGTCTTTGTTGAAGGATACAATGCCTTAATCCTGCTTTATATGCATTAGTGTGCTTGTCAATACAGGCAAGTTAGCAACAGCCAAGTCATAAAATGTTTAAGAAGATAGTTGGACACTTTACCAGACCTTATTAATTCTGTTTCTGGTTGAGTATGTAATTTAGGCAATTTGGATGTCTAAGCTGCTGATAGAAGCAATTAAATGCCAATAGCCCAATTTTAAGTTCTATTTAAGTGCTTAATTTAGATGCACTTCAGTGTTTCACTTTTCATCATAAGCTTTGGACATTTAAGTAAATTAATTTCGCCCACAAATGTTTTGCATGTTTGTCTGTGAAGAAATGTAGATTTTTTGGAGGAAAACTGTCTATTTCTCTCCTATTTGTCATGTTTGAAAATGGGCGGAGGAGGAATAGGGGTTTTTTCACTTTCCAAATTAGCTTTCCTGGTGCAAACGTCCATGGAGAAGACTGTATCTCTCAGGTCACTGGGGCAGAGTCTGCGTCAAGGTATTTGTACATTACCAACTACAAAAAGGAGTGTAGTCATGATTCTGCTCTTTCTGGATCATTCCATCATTGCAGCCAATAAACAAAAAGTAAACATCCTAAAACACTAAGAAAACTGGTAGGGCTTAAAATAGAAGTTGGACAACTGTAACAACTTTTTTTTTACTAGTATAGTGTGGATGCATATGGGAGTTAGATAACATTTCAGACTTCATTATTGCACACTGGTTAGCAAGTGTGTATTCTTCACCAGTGTGGACAGACAGTAGTGACAATAAAGGATCATTAGAGATCCACAGCTGCACAGTGTGGATCATGCACCCACTGAAATAAGAAGTGTTGTGCAGTGATTTTCTTCTGCCTGTTCTGCAGTGAAGGCAGTCCTGCTCTTCTCTATTCACTTAGTTTGTAGGTTTTGTTTTCTCACTGTCATGTGGAGATTTTATGAGGTGATAGTGTTAATGACTAGAGGGAACTGCCTCTCCTGGACTAAGCGTGTATGTTAATGCTTTATTGAATTTGAATGTGTCATAATCAGCATGCCTTCCAATTGATTAAAAACCTCTTGTGCTCTCCCGTAGTAAACACAGTGCTTTATTCTCAGAATCACTCAATTTCCTGAACTTTCCCTTTTCTCCACTGTAGATGGCTTGACAGACTGTGTAGACCCTGACTGTTGTCAGCAAAGCAATTGCTACGCAAGTCCTCTGTGCCAGGGTTCACCTGATCCCCTTGACCTTATTCAGCACAGCCAACCACCTTTCTCCCAGCATCCTCCAAGGCTCTTTTATGATCGAATACGATTCCTTATTGGGAAGGAAAGCACTCATGTCATCCCAGGAGATGTCTCATTTGAGAGCAGGTGAGTTTTCTTTAAAAGACTTTTCTGAATATTAAGAACTGCAACCAGGTAAAAACAGTGATACCTGGGTAGCTGAGAATTCTTCACTGGTGATCAAAAAATACTTAAAAGGGTAGCAAATGTCTTAAGTTCCAGCATCTGAGGATCTTGTTTATCAGATTCCCATTACTACTTTTCTAGTGCATAAATGCATAGCAACAAACTCTGCTGCTCTTACTAACAAGGCTTGGACTGTTTTGGAAGGTAGGCTGTATTGTACTTGTAAAATAAGTGGGGGAAGTTCAGCCCTTTATGCTGTAGATACATATAATGACACGAAGCATAAGGACCAATTGGATTCATATGCATTGTATTCAGTCAGCTTTCTGCCCAGTAGAATTTGGTTGATATTTGCAGTGGAATAAATTTTACATGTGCCACTTACATACAGTTAACAAACTTTTTTGGGTTTGCTACATGTTGATAGATCAGTGTGGAGTTTACCATGTTGTGGTACTCTCAAGCTGTCATGCAAACAGTAGAGTGATCTCGGAGTGTTTGTGAGATTGGCTTGTCCCTTTAATAGGAAAATACTGTGCAACAGGAAAGGGGCACTTTCTTGCTCAGAAAACCTAGTAACACTTTTGGGGTTTTTTGAACATTTGAAATATAGGGGCACATAAGTTTTTATGCTGTAGTTCACCAGGGAAGCTATAACTTACATGCTGACAAAGAAATCCACAAATCATCCACATCACCTAACTATTACACTGTCAGCTAGGCCTGTACATTAGATAAACCATGTTCCAGTAATAAGGGCATAAGAATGTTTTTTATTTTCATAGTACATAGCACTTATGTTACAACTTCGACTCCCTTCCATGCGCACAAATTCAGTGCACTTTCTCTTTGTCATTTATTAATTTTTAATAAAGTAAATACGTAAACGGAGTCTTTATTGATCTGAAATACCTAAACATTTAATCACTATTAATAATGTAACAGGATTTTATAAATATGTAGAACAATAGGGCATGAAAATGAACTCTCTGAAAAGCACCTCTCTAGTGTGCCTCTGCGCCCGGTGCGGGGTCCTTGGCTGGCTGTACGTGTGCAGCAGAGCGTGCTGTGCTTTAAACCAGAAGTCACTAGTGAAAGATTTTCCTCATCAGAATGTGTCGTAGTGAGGTGTTTTCAAAGAGGAGGTGAGCACTCAAGTCGCCTGTACAGTGTTCTGTGACACTGCAAATGTTAGCAGGCAGATTGCACATAATCCCATCAACGTGCTTTTATAGATATAAGGAACTGATCTTTTAAAGCCATCATTGATGGGATTTAACTTGGATTTAAAGGCTTTTTCTGAGTATTTCATTTCTTTACCCTCTATCTCCATGCCTTTGAAGAATGAAGATTAGTGAAGGCCCATGTGTGAACAGCAGCCCACCCTCACCATGGCTTGATACTGTGCACCACTAAGGAATACAACTTGTAGTTGTACCAGTGCATTGTTCACAGCGCAGATGCCATTTCCTCCCACTGTACAGAAATTACTAGTTAGTTTGGTGAGATCGTTGGGATTCAGATGAGGTTGTCTGTGTCTTTAGAATCAGGGCAGTGCCTGGAGACTTGCACTGTGCAGTGTCCCCTGGGTTTTGTCAACAGTAATCTGCAATGTACTGGGCACCCCGAGGAGTTCATCAGTCTGCACTTTGCTTGATCCTCAAGTCTTCTAGGCTGTTGAAAAATTGCTCATCCATAAGTCAAATATTATTAAAAACTGCCAGAATTTTCCTCAAGGATGAGAGATAATCAGAGTCTCAGAAGGAGGCAGTAGCTTAGCTGTGCTGCCTCTGTACAGAAATCTTCCTCTGACATTGTCAATCTGACTGTCATCTAGTGTCTATTCTTCTGGGAATTAAGATTGCTGGAAAAAATACAGAAAGACAACTGTTACTACAGTAAAAAAATATCAGAAATCCGTGATCCTGACTATCTGGTACAGACCAAAGAAGGTTTGGAGGTTTTTAATCAACTTTTGGATGTTGCTGAAAAGGGTGTGCCCATGCAGATAGTATTAACTCATGGCTGCCTGCCCTGGTGGTTCAGCAAGAAGTGTTGGAAGGATTGGCTGAAATAGTGGCATTCCTTTATTTCAGAGCACTGGCATCCGTTCGGAAAATGGAATGGAGCTCAAATTTAGCAAAGCTCTATCTGGCATGTGTTGGTTGGTTGGTTGGGTTTTTCTCTTGCAAGAAGAATCCGAGACCCTTAGGTTTCAAACGACATTGTGCAGTGTTTTGCTGTACCATAAGTAACTGGAACTCCAAGATGGGTGATGTTTGCATGAATTTCACTGTCGATAAAGCCAAAGTAATGTTGAACAGACTCAGGAAAGCTATCAAAAAATGTGAGGATTATCTCTGCCCTTCAGTTTGGGAAGTGCTTGGTCTCTGCCGTATCCTGGCATTTTCAACATCATCTGAAATACTAGCATGAGCTGTTCTGACGACTGCTGGAACACCTACCTTTTTGCATTTGCATCTAAGACTGCAGCTTAGATCTAATTTTTCAAGATTTGGCTTTTCAAATAAAGTCAGGGAGTTGCATTGAGCTGAATTCACCAAAGTTAATGTTTTCAAGACATATTTTGCTTTTTATTATGTCAACACTGTGTCATTTGCACTGCTTTTTTACGAACTCCCAACATAAAGTGTCACATGCTGAAAGGAGGATTAGACACATTCTGAATAATGAAAATGTACTTGCTTACATCAGGAATGGTTTTGACCTACCGTAAATGTGGCAGGGTGTAGCAGATTTTATACTGTTTTTATCAACTCATGTTCTCAGGAAGGTTTTTAGGTTTTTTCTTTGCTGAGTATCTTTAATGCATGCTGCTGGCAAGATACTTGACTCACTGTAAATTGCCTACAAAAAGGGTCCAGTGTATGGTGCTGAATTAATTACCCTTCAAAGGCTGCTTACAGCAACATTGTCAGCAGGAAGAAATGAATGTACCTTTCTAGCCTTTAGCTTAATTTCTCTGATTGAAGATTTTAATCAGAAATGTAATACAGTAAATGACATCTTCTGGTAAGTTGTGAATTCACTAGTTGCTTGACAGAGTTCCACATCTGAGCCTAATGTCTCAGCCTGAGGTGCTCAGAGAATATTGAAAACGTAGTACACAAAACAAAAGCAAAAAAAAATAGCAGATAAGTAGCAGTAGAGCAAGGCAGAATGGTGGTAGAATAATAAAATGCTTTGCAAGTAGTGAAAGAATGCATCTAGAATTTTAAACATCTATTTATATTTTAAATTAGACATGTCAAACAAACTGCCTGATGGCACGGAGGTAAAACCTGCAGAGCTGAGACCCTCAGTTACACATGGAATGATCCATGAAGCATTGACAGAGAAATCCTACTTCTTTTAGGCCACCTGCAGCCCATGGGAATCTGCTTTCTCTCAAAAAGAAAACTGCTGTGGAGTTGCATATTTAGTACAGCTTGCCAGGGGACTAGAAATATTTCTAATGCATTTGAAAACACTAAAGCAGCTTATCAAGGACATGTTCCTTCCCAGCTCCTGGACATTTTTGCACTTACATTCAAGTTAAAACAACTTGGACAGCCTTAGTCCATGATTATGCAATCATTGCAAATAAGTGACTGTTGGACAGGCAGTATGAGGAGTTGTCCCCCATGAGAAAGAAAAGCAGGTCAGTCATGAGTCTGTAGAATAAATCTTAGAGGCTGAGAACAGAAGAGAGACATACAGCTCATTGAAGAGGCATAGCGATCTTAGAGGTTGCTCTGTTAAAATTAAGAAAAGCAGTGAGTGGATAGCAAGGTCCACAGCTCATCTGGAAAGAGGGTGAATGTTGAAGCAAGGAAGCGTGAAGTAGCAGTTGAGTATGAAGTGACATCACTGCAGGGAACATTCTCTATGAACTCTGGTAATGAAAGAAGTTAAGTGAGGTCTTCTGCAAGCAGCGATGCTGCAGGGATCCTGGGTGCCAGCAGTGCTTCACTTTGTGTGCTGCTGGGGCTCTGGGAAAGGAGGGTAGACCTGCTGCAAACGGGGGGGCTGTTTGTTACCTCCCCAAGCCCTTGAGATTAGCACTGGTCATAAAGTAACTGAAAAATGTTCTCACACCTGCAGTAAATGCAAACATTAAAACTAATTCTGATCAAACGCTTAGAGATCTAGTAAGTGCTGGTAGTTCAAGAAGAGGCCAGAGAGCGGAAGACTCTTCAACATAGAGTAGGTGATAAAAAGACAGTAAATAATGAGGACAAATGTAGCAACACAGAGGCAGGCCTAGAACGTTTAAATCTTAAAGATTGCAAAGACAGTTCAAAACTGATAAATGTAGAATAATGTGGCTTATGAGTTGTCACATACTGTAAATGTGTGCAACTTGTAAAATATGACAAAAAAAGGAGCAAGAAAGTTGAAAGATAAGTCTTTTAATATTATTTATGAGTAATGAGAAGTAAAGTGAATGACTAGAGGAAAGAAAGGCTGTGTATGAAATAATGAAGACTTTGATGAGTTTTTTATCACACAAATCTGCGTGCTTGGTAAAATATGACGACAGAGTAAAGTCAGAAGACAGGTCTCTGTGGAATGAATAAACAGGAGTATGGGAATAGTGTACTGGGTAATGATGACTCTTAGGGGTTTTTCTGTCTCACACTAGTGTGTGTTGTAAATATGTGGAGTGGACTAATAAAGGGACAAGCAGGTCTGTCGATGTTAGAAATATGAAAAAACAATAGAAATGGGAATGTTCTGCTCTGACAAATCAAAGAGCAATTGAACCAGGCTGTTCTGTTGAGTGAGTCTTGTGTTGAGGCACACAAGAGCTTGATTGCCCTCAGTGGAGCAGCAGGTTTTGCCCAAAAATAGGATTACAACCAATTTAGTTAGTGTAGAAAACAAACAGGTGGTAAATCAGAGCTCTGTCTTGCATACTGGCAGTAGTGCATCCTCTCCTATTCCTTTGGGATTTATCAGTATCTTTGCTGAAAATCAGCATCTTTCTGTGTCCTGGGAGCATGGAATTCATATTAGCAGCTGTGGTGAATGGTGTAATTGCAAAGGACTTAATTTTTACCAGCTGCATATTCTCATATGGACAGTAGGAAAAACCATGAGAAAAGCACTGATACAGAAACATTAGAAGGGGTTACTTGGTGAGGTTATAGAGTTAGACAAGCATGGGTCTGGAGTAATGTAGGTAGAGTTGATCTTACCTGAGGCAAAGGAATGGACAAGATAAAGTCTTGTATTTCCTTTCAGCTTTCATTTTCTATGGTTCTGTGATCCTGTTAGCCTCCAATTAGATCCACTTAGTAATGAGTTCACTTTCCTGTCTGTTGAATTTGATGTGTTCTGTTGTATTGCCATATTCCAACCTCTTTACAGGAATGGGAGGATTTTTATGCTGGAAAGTGAGCACAAGTCCAACCCATCCCAGAGGGAATTTAAAAGGGCATAACTTGCGATGGGGGACTGAGAAAGATGTATGTTACACTTGGTTAGGTGCTTTTTGAATTCACCTATGTAACTTTCTGAAGTTCACTGAAGACCGTGTGTCTCACTGCTGCCTTATCACATTAGTTGAGCTTTTCTTCTAATAGGCAGCAATGCCCCATTCTTAGCAGCAGAGAATGAGGCTTCATTCTTCCCTTTCACAAACCATCAGCTCCTAGAGCTGCAGCAAGCTAAATCATGCTATCAGTGAAACCTTTGCAGTGCTACTGAGTGGTAGAACAAACGGTATCACAAAATATAGCCGGAAATGGAAATATATTCTTGATACAACAGCCATTCATGGGAGAGTCTTCATGAGATACTGTTTTTTCAAATCAGTGTTTTGGACTTGTTTGAAATTCCATTCAAAATCAACAGTCACAATGATATCAGAGTAGTTCTGTCTGTCAGGGACAGAAGTATAGCACAGTTTCTGAAATCAATGCCCTTTTCATGCTCCCTATATGTCTTAACATGTTGCCTTCTTTCTGTTACAGACGGGCATGTGTCATTCGAGGCCAGGTGGTAGCAATTGATGGAACACCTTTGGTTGGAGTGAATGTCAGTTTTCTACACCACAGCGAGTATGGATACACCATCAGTCGACAAGATGGAAGGTCAGGCTTTCATTTATTGTCTTTAACTTAGATTTGATTGAACTTAGATTTGGTTTAGATTTGCATAGCTAGGGACAGCTGCCACCTTATATTCATGTCCAGAATTTCAGAAATATCATTGTTCATAGTGTGGATCGGGGATGGCATCTAGCCTTCTGCTCTGGGAGCACATTCAGTGAGAACTCTCTGTGGTTAAGGGATCAAAGAAGAAAGAGAAGAGAAAACCTGAACAGCCACAGGATTGCAGTGACATTCAAACACCTGGAGTCAGAAATGCAACAGCAATGCTGTAACAGCATCTCCTTGACATTTGGATATTTTCATTAGTCAGGTTTTCCATAAAATTCCCCATCTTCCCGCTTTTTTTCTGTTAAGTGTGAATCTTCCTAGTTTATTGAGGTATCAGTGAAATTAATTCCTTTAGTAGATCACCTGAGCCACACAAGTAAAAGTGAGGACAGACTCTTTCCAGAACCAAAATGGTTAAATTTCTGTTCTGCAATGACTCTTGAGAAATCTTGGCTTCACTTTCTGGAAAGGGGAAGGCATTCAGTCCTCAAAGAGAGATGAAGTTCCTATATGTTCTGTATTGCATTCCAGGGTTGGCTATCCATTTGCAATAAGGTCATGATTCACTCCTGAACTTGAATTAAGCTGCTACGGGCAGTTTAAAACTTCATCATCCTTGGCTGTGTTGTGAATTACAAGAAAGCAGAGCCTGTCTTCCAACAGGGAAAGGCTGTCATTTGTCACAGTTTCTACAATTTTGTTGTTGTTCGGCTTTGTCAGTTTATAAAAGTAAGGAGCCTGCATATTTATTTTACCTTAGTTTATTGATTTTGAGATCACACTACTGAAAGTTAGTAGTTATCATTTCCTCTTTAGACTAACCTGGATAAAGTTGTTGCATTAAGATATGCTACCCGTATTTCTCTGTATTTCATCGGGGAAATGTGATGAGATATGCATAACGAAGTCTGACTTCTTACCGCAGTGTGTTACCATCAAAAGCCTCCATAATAAATGCATTCAGTAGAGAGTTAAGTGTCCATTTACGTATTACCTTGTGTTGCCTGACTGTAGGTGTCAGAAATTGAGACTCTGCATATCGGGCCTTCTGTGTCCCATGGTTTGCAGCCCAGATATGCCAAAGGTTCTTCACAACAGCTCCCAGGGGATCACCTGCCTTGTGGACAAGAGCTGATTTCAGTTCTCACTGCAGTTAGTCAGCATCTTTCAAAAAAAGAGTCATATCCTACACAGAGGGGTCTCCTGCTCAGCATACTCAACCTTTTCCTTCTGCTACTTTTATGTATGCTAATAGAGATAAGGTCTAACAGGCTTTAAGGCTTCTTATTCTGCAGGCTGTAACTGCATAGATTATGAGTAGCTTCCCTTTTCTGGACTAGGAATTTGTTTTCCTATAAACCGAAGTAACTGGGTCCACACTTCAGTTATAGATGACTCATTAGTATTAATTCTAGTTGATAAATAGAGGGAAGGAAGGCTAAGTAACAGTGAAGTACTGTACCTTACAATCGATGCATAGAAGGAGAAGGCACAGAGAGATAAAGCTTCTTTGTGAATACCAAGGTGACACCAGGAAGGTATACTTGAATGATTTCACATAGTAAATCTAGGGCTGTAATGAGCAGCATAAAGTTTTTGTGTTTAATGCATTGAAATTTGTGGTAATGCAATGATAAAACAAAACGAAACAAAGGAATTGGTTTTCTCTTTTCCAGTTTCGACCTTGTGGCTGTTGGAGGCATCTCTGTCACTCTGGTTTTTGACAGATCTCCTTTCATATCTGAAAAAAGGACACTTTGGTTGCCTTGGAATAGATTTATCATCGTAGACAAAGTCGTAATGCAAAGAACAGAGTCAGATGCACCGTCTTGTGACATCAGTAGTTTTATCAGCCCCAATCCGATTGTGCTCCCTTCACCCTTGACAGCATTTGGAGGGTCCTGTCCTGACAGAGGAACCATTATTCCAGAGCTACAGGTAATGAAAATACTTTCAAATTAGCAATTTGTTAGATTAAGAACAAGGCTTAGACACTTTTAGACGATGATGATACCAGATAGTGAGCAATTAACTGCTGTGGTGTTATTCAGAATGACCCCAATGCACATCTCTTTAGCACTGTTTCATGGGATGCTTTTCTCTTTTTTTTTCTTTACCTTTATTTTTTATTAATAATTTAAGATGCTTTATTTCTTACTTCCAAGTATATGAAAGTGGGGAGTTCTGACAAAATTTATTATTGAAATCCTGATTTATTTCTAGTGATGCACAAAATCACTCCTAGGTTACAGTTAAACAGTACAGCTTCCCCAATACACCAGTCTGAGACATGACCCAAGACTCTTTAAAGATTCCTAGGCATGTTTCATCCATTTGCATCATCTAGTTCTTTACAATGGCATCTCCAACTAGATGTTAGCTTCTTGGGTTTTGTTACTTTCTTTCCAAGGGAGAGCAATCTTACCAGCATCTTTAAGATTGTTTTTATTTAAATGTCTTTTTTCTTGACACTCCTTTAAGTGTTTAGAAGCAATTTCTAATTAATCTTGTATTTTAACTCTTATTTGGGACTTAAACAAGGTTGTTTAAGTCTAACACCCAACAAAATATAAATACTCAAGTTTCAGATCATGTTAATCCCCATAGTGTGTTGTTTGAGCAGTGAGCTCAAGCAATAAGGTCTCTTCTGGGTTCTCTTTAAATTTCACTGGGAAAGTCTAGAAGATATTTTGGAGGCTGCCTGTAGACATGAGTGTTTCCAGCCTTTTCTCTTTTTCTTGTGAGTGTTGCTACTGATTAAGAGCCTTTATTCTACACCTAAGAGACCTCTGATTGAATTACTTTATGTCTAAACATCTCCATAACTATTAAAGAATATAATGTTTGAGACAGGTGATGGCCATAGTGTTGCTTCACAGAAGTGAAACTAATGAACATAAATTAACTGATGCACACTAGTGAGAAAAAACTGGGTCACATTACTCCACATGAGGTATTCCTGGGTCTTCAAACAGCAAGGTACCCAAAGATGCAGTCTACTCAGAGAGGACTGTCTTTAGTCCTTTTTTTTGTCACTGGAGGGTTCTTTTAGAGTTAAGTTTCATTGTAGAGTACTGGGAAATGAACAAAAAGTATCCCAGACTAATAGAAGGAGCTGTATTAGCATGTATTAATGCACGAATATTTCTTTCTGCTTTTCTGTTAAAAAATGAGAAGGGATGTCAGATGTATGACAGAGGGGGCAGCTGGGATGTCAGCAGGAAAGAAGGGGAACACTGCAAATCAGGAACAATAAAGGGAGCAGGATTTCCCTGGCAACACTACATTTCATATGTCGAAACGACAATTGCTGGCAGGCCTCCAGCTGTACTGCAGCAATCCGATGACAGTAATACTGTTGCAATGTGTAAATAAAATTGTGTTGAATGTGAACAATCTATTGTTAAACAAGAAAAATCTAAAAACTAGGAATGATAGACCAAACAGTTTGTATTTTTCCAACCCTGACAAATTTAACATTGTGACAGGTTGGCTTGTTATTATGGAAATACGCTAAAAACAGTGACATTATGAGCCACAGTCTAATTTTCAGAGGCATTTGAGTGACTGCAGTGGCATCCTTCAGAAAGCTGCTCTCTTCTCTTGCCTGCTCTTCCTCACAGAAGAGATCACAAGAGCTAAATCCCTTTTTGTAGCTCCAAGGCCCACATCATTCAAAAGGTCAAGGCCAAGTTTTTCTTTTTCCCTCACAAGCTCACAGTCTTTGCAGCCCTTCTAGTTGCTGAGGGCTTATCTTCAGTGCAGCTAGGAATTGATACTATCCTGTAGTGGGCATATCCAAGCCAGCTCTAATCCAAGTGATTCAGACAGTGGCACTGGCAGCAGTGCCGTGGGACTGGAATTCTGTTGCACACCCTGGGGACTTACCTGTTAGCTAGATGACTCTGATGCCCAGCCTCTTTCGTCTCCACTGCTGTGTGTCGCCAGTTAGCTTGTTAGGTTCTTTATGCTGCGCTTTCCTATGCCATGCCTGCTCTTGCTGGAGCTTGGCCTTACTGCAAGCTCTTCTGCACAGAAGGTGGTTTAGCAGGAAAGTTTGTTTTCTTTCTTAGTTCTCCCAAGTTAGAGTTATGACTTCCAAAGCAGGAGAATATCTTCAAGACATAATACCTAAAGTATGTGCCTATTTAGAAAAGGTTTTAAATTGTTTTCTGGTTAAGAACACTTCTTAAGTAAACTGAATAATAAGCCAAGGTAAAGCGGTAGAACTCATATGTATGAATGTGTCCACAGAGGCAGCATTTGCTACTCAGTAGATTAGAATAAAGCATTAGAGAAAGAGGCTGTTTATCAAAATAGACAGACCACCATGCAGTAAGTTGACCAAGCAGTTTCCAGAGTTGGACATTTTGTAATATGTCTGGTGACTTTCCTGCTGAAATACACACAGAAGACATCAGTGGTTTAAGTGGTACTGTTTTCACACTGTGATTGTGAAATGTAAAATAAGCACCCCCTGTTTTTATTATAATTTTGCCTTTTTTCCTGGCTATGAATAAAATTATATGTTTTTTCCGAAGGTGGTCCAAGAAGAAATCCCAATTCCTTCAAGTTTTGTGAAGTTGAGTTATCTCAGCAGCCGAACACCAGGGTATAAAACATTGCTGCGCATTATTTTGACACACACAACCATCCCTCCTGGAATGACAAAAGTACACCTGATAGTTGCCATTGAAGGACGTCTGCTTCAGAAATGGTTTCCTGCTGCAGCCAATTTGGTATACACATTTGCCTGGAATAAGACAGATATATATGGACAGAAGGTTTCTGGTCTGGCTGAGGCAATGGGTAAGTAGAATCATCTTGATGGAATCAGAAGGCTCACAAACATTAAGCCAGGAAAAAAAGGCTTATACATTTAGTTGCTTCACTTACATTCTTTTAAATCAAATGCCTGCTTAGCCAAAGTGACTTGTATGATTTCCGAAGAACATTTAGTTTCTTGTGCTTCCAATGTCATCTTTCTAATTTAATCAGTTTGAAAATCCTGTTTTCCCTCAGTACTGACGGCATTATATTCACCTGTCTTTGTTTTTGAATGTTACTTTGAATATGACCTTTGGTGTGTCATTGTTTCTGTCATTTTTTGGCTGTGACATTTAATATGTCATTTCTGCTTAGGGTTTACAAAATTCTAACTTTTAGGCATCCTTTCTTACTGCGTTTCACATCCACAACAGTTAAAACTAATTGATTTGTTGTTTAAAGATGTTTATACACAAATCATGATGTTTCATAGGCTTTCTTTATCAAGCAGCATGAGCAGCTCTTCTGAGAATCGCTACAGAAGCACTTGTCTGTGCAAATACATTTTATTTAGCCAACCTTATTTTTTTAATTAATTTTATGATTTGGTTTTAAAAGGCTTTCTATTATTATTTTTTTTTAATCTAATTTGGGGTTATGTTGCTTAATGGACTGATCTTATAGATACTTTCCCTTAAGATTATTTACCTTACCAACAAAGCTTAGTATTGTGAGTAAGCCCTATTCACTTCCCTAGCAGTTTTGGTTTGCCTTTTAAGTCAGAGGAATTACAGCAACCAGCATTGGCAGGATCAGGCTATAAAACAAGAATAGAAAGGGCTACATGGAGCCATCTACCCTCATGAGGAATATGCCTCATTCTGTAAATTGAAAGTGCTGTTCTGAGGGGCAGCCAGAAGGTCTCTCCAGGATCTACACAGGCAGTGTGCCTGCAGATTTGCCTCTACAAAGCCAAAAGGTGCCATCCAGACTCTGCAAGCCCTGCAGCTCCCAGAGCATCTACTGCATGACTGCATTACCATGTGCTCCAAGCCAGGCAGTCTGTGAGGCAGCTGCATGGAGAGGTAGTGAGAGAAAGGTGGATTATAGAGCTTTCCTAGTCATTTCTGGTTAGAGAATGATACAGACATAGTTGCTGGTGTCCACAAAGTATTATGAGACCAAGACATGGAGTATGATTTATATCACATAATGCACATAGGAATATATCAGAAAATATATCAGAGCTTATTTGAGGTCTCTGGTCCACAGTCTACTTCAACAGCTATAACTAAGGGCTGCTGCCAGGTGGGACGTTCCACATTCCATACATCTGGGCCACCACTAACATTCATTTGATCATGAAATGAGCCAGATCAGGAACAAATTCAGCTGAAAACTGAAGCAACCAGATAATAAGTGGTAAATTTTCAGCTTCGTTAGTTTTCTGATCTTCTGTAGATGCTAGTACAGAGGCACAGGTTTTCTTCTTGCTCACACATCGCATTGGCCTAAAGTGATCAAAACTGCACCCTTAAAGCAAGGTCTTCTGAATTACTACATCCTCGATCTTATCTGGAGCCAATCTATCACATCTGCAGAAGGGTAGCCGACTTTTCAGTTGTCCTTCAGGTCAGGAGTACTCTTTTCAGCCCATGTGGCTTGTGAAACTCCCTTGTTAGGGAGTTCTAGCCCTGGCCCCTTGCAGATACAGATTCCTGCTAGTGTTCTGCAGTGAAGGAAGGTCTCAAATGGGTTGTTGGGTTCACTTTCACATACTTGTGTAAATCCAGAAATGAAACAAAGTCCCAGTGTGCCCTTTGGCACTGCCCTGGGTGATCAGGCAGGACCAGATGGGTCATGGGTGCCATTTGGGTCTTTCCTCAGCATTCAGGGCCTGTCGCTGCATAGTATCACTAATATGTTTGAGAGGGAACAGTTGTGTCTGCCTGCTCCCTCTACACCATTTAATAGTCTTGTGATGATCATGAAGTCCAGTAAATATCTGGATTTTTAAAACAATTAAAATCAAATACATAACATCTTAGAAAATGATACTGTAGTTACAGATTCCCAAACTGCACAAGCATAATATGTTGTCCTGGGTTCAGCTTAAACCACGACGTATGTTTAAATATGAATAAAGCTTACACAATGGTGCTGCATAGCAACTTTTAAATTATTTAATGGCTGCTTAATTTTTTTTCTTTTCCTTAAATTTGGGTTAATTATGCTTCTTCCAAAATGGAAGCAAAAATCTTTATATTTTAAGTGCATTGTTAGCATGCTTTGTTAGATTCCAATAAAGCTTTATTTCATTTGACACACTGTAGCGCTGAGGGACTTTTAGCTACATCCATTATATGAATTTTTGTCAAAATAATTTCCTCTGTCACTATGTTACCAATATTTAATAATGCATTCTGTTCACTTTTCATTTTAATTAAATTGCAGCAGGTTGAAGTCCTGGAATTCAGGAATATAACCATCTGCTTTTGGTTTTATAAATTCTATAAACATCTTTATTTTTCTTCAGGGTTATTGACAGCAACGATCACACAACCAGTTACAGAAAAGACTTTCTGGGCATATTTCCACACACAAGTGGTTGTGTTTAAATTTGTTGAAGATACATTTGCTGGTGTGCATCCAGTCCCCAAGTCCGTAACAGGCGGCCATTTTCTCAGTTTAACAACTGAAATGATTAAATAATGTTTTTTGTTCTGAATAAAAAACCATCACGTGGATGTTGACACACAAAACCTTGGTGGTAAAGTCTATGTCACCGTGTGAGTTAATACTGGAAAAGGAAGGATTTCAAGCAAAACCTCAATAAATGCTCTCGCATAAGTCCGTACATTCTCAGTCGTACTCCTGCAAGCCCTTGCATCCCACACAGCAGCATGATGTGGTGGGCAAGGACTAACCTTCTGGTGTGAATATAAATCAGCACTCAAGCAGTCTTAAGTCTTCTCTGTTTATTGCTGTACTGTTACTTTGGCTGAGTTATTCATTGTTCAAAGAATTAAGATGCTGATAAGTAGAAATATTTCAGGAGAGGTTCAAGTAGAGGTACTGGCCTGTTTAATTGTCTTTTATCTAATATTTTGGCAGCAGCCCCTAAACTGTGACATGCTGGCACTACTAATGACTTATTGTTTATTCTTCTAAATAATAGATTTTTGGTACAGATGATTTCAGTAAATCTTCTGAAATCCATTTGAACACTGCAGAAAATGGTACTGCTGGCTATTAGTGTCCAAAAACATAGTCACTACATTTCTCATTCATGCAATGAAATCTTGGCTACCTCAGAAAAGGGCTATAAATTAATTTGAACAGAAAGCAACAAGGAGAAGATGGTCATTTCACTAATAAAATTATAACATTTTGCAAAACTTGCATGTAACAAAGCACGCACTTATTTTTCAAGTGGCAGTGCAGTAACTTGGTTGACTTTACAGTTATGCTTTGCCTTGGTGACTTTGCATGCAAAATGATTGATAAGAAATTTTCATGGTAATGGTACATCAGTACCTGAAATTAGATGGCTCAGGAGACCCTGCTTTCAGGTAACACAGATATTCATTTTTGGAGCATAGACTTCGTATGTGTAAGTATATGTAAAAACATGGTTGCAAACACACAAAGTGAGTGGTGAGCAGGGACAAAAAAGCAGCTATGAACAATAACTGTGAGAGCAGGGAACAGTGAACTTCTAAGAAAGGGGATGATAACCTCTAGAGGGTGTTTGGCAGCTCAGAAACATCAGCTGTAGGCAGGGAATAGAAGATACTTTCCAGTGTTAGCTACAGCGCTGGTTAATATGCCACTGTGGATCCTTTGGCGCACATTCTCAATGGTGTATATTGTTATACCTCCTCGACTTACCTTAGAGCAGCTGATGAACTGTCCTATGGGTCTGCAATGGTTCACTGAGCAAGGCTGAGGGATTTTGCAGTTATGGGTCTTTACTCTTTTCAAGTATACACGTCTGACCCTGGATTGAATGTGTTAAGTGCATGAATGGAGTAAAGGTGCTAACATGTAGGTGGCAAGTGTGAGATTGCTTCATGGGAAAAATCTGACCTTTATCTTCTCTGTGCATTAACACCTAGAAAATAGCATGTTCAGTTACTGAACCGTGATGGCTCATCCCAGCAGAGGATGTGGCTGTTCGGGAAGAAGCTCCATGCCCCCAGTTGGGCACTATAAACAGAGAGCTACCCAGAAACATAGCTGATGTTAGTCATAAGAGCTGCAGTAACAGGATTGGACAGGGTGGCTGCTGGATCCCGAGACTGAAACCTCTAATGTTTGAAACATGCAGTATTTACAGTACATAAGGAGATTTGAATCTTACAAGTCAGAGTTTAGCTGCTGCAGAAACAGGATCTTTCTGCTAAAATGATGAAGCAGTTTACAGTGAAGTTGCTATAAAGAGCAGCTTTCAGTTTGCCTTCAATATCTGTCTTGCAAACAAATGCTCGCTGCTATAGCTGGTCAAAATATTTTCATTGCATCCAGTAATGGTATTTAGATGGTATTAAAACTATTTATGGTTCAAGTGAAGTGTACCTAAAGCTACAACATAGAAGTGAGAAGAAAATTTTGAAAATATCAGAAAACTGTGGGTTTATAAATACTTTTATATTGTACTTTAAAATATTTTTGAAGACTTTTTTTTTTTCAAAAGGCTGAACAATCAACATTTCCTAGATAAAATTTTGGGATGTTGTGTCAAAATAACATTCTTCCTTTATGAATGAGTTGCACTGGAATCTGAAAGGGTTAACCAGAGGAGATAAGAACACTTAATAAATAAATAAACAAATAAGTTGGTGTATTAGAGATACCAGAATTGAATTTTGAAGTGTTTTGTTGGTAGGTTCTTTTTGTACTGAAGTACTAAAGGGAAGGGGCTTTTCTGATCAGTTTGAGCACCCCCCAAAAAAAAAACAATCCTTGGGGAGATTCAAGATTTTCAGCAGGTATTTTGGCCAGCTGGAGAGGGGAGCCATGTGGTGTGCAAGCCTGTTAAGGTAAATGTTTAATTCTAGGAATTTTCAGCTTGGCACTCCCTTTCTGCCTGCCTACAGTTTTTACAATTAGCAAACAAATTAAAGCCAGTTTGTTCTAACATGGATTTTTTTTTTCTGTTTAAGCTGTTATTCAGGTAATTAGCAGAAACACTATAAACAAAGTCAGGAGTCATTGGAGGAGATTTATACTCCTAAGAAATCCATAACTGATACACCAGACAATTTTCTGCTTTGAAACACTAGGAACTGTAGCTGTAATAACATACTCATCTCTTAAAACCCTTTTTTAAAAATAACACCATTCAACAATAGTAATCAGGGAGAGGAAAATTTATGGCATCATTGCTTGACAGATGACTGTTAAAGCCTGGAATGAAAAATTACCTATTAGTTCACAGAGGAGAAGGTAGACTGATAGATCCTTAATTATTTGTTTGCAGTGTCGGTGGGATATGAATATGAAACATGTCCTGATTTTATTCTGTGGGAGAAGAGAACAGTAATCCTTCAAGGCTTTGAAATGGATGCTTCAAATCTGGGAGGCTGGTCTATAAACAAACACCATGTATTAAATCCACAAAGTGGTAAGTCCTTCCTTTATTAACTGACCACGCAGAAGAAGAATACAAATTTTAAAGGAATTAATTGTTCTGATTTTAAGCATTACGCTTCCTAATGTGTAATCCTCTTTGAATGTGCACCCTCATTTATTGAGAGCTGAACAGTAAATGCCATCCAAAAGGATATTTTTAATGTTCTGGCTCCCAGGTATTAAACATTAATATCACTAACTCTCGCGATCGCTAATACATTGCGGTCATTTGGATGGAAAAAGGGCATACTAATTTTGGTTCCTTCTCACACTGTTGTGTAGAAGTACCACATTGGAGGTCAGATTATAGTGTCTTATATACTCAGTGAAGTGTCTGCATCACTAACTCATCCTGTGACTAGCATCAGTTAGTAGCATTAGAGCACTCGGGAGCCAAACCATGTGTGAAAACAGGCTGGCTGACAGAGGTAGCACTTGGGAAACCACACTGCAGTCCGATATGCAGAAGCTTTTGTGGCTACCCACTCTGTGGAGAAGCACAGAAGGTTATTCTTCAAAATAAGCAGTTCAGTACCTTTTGAAGCATTATTAAAAAAAAAACTAAATGCTTTTGGTGTCATAACATTAACCCTGCATAGAGATATTTCAAGCATAGAGACTTGAATCTGTTTCCTTATTGCTTTTATTCCTGGGTTTTTTTCTTTCCATCTCTTAACATCTATAATCAGGAGCTAGAGGGATTGAATTATTAAAAACAATACTGGTAAATAAATTATGGTAACTAGAAAACTACTTTTGCTATAAACAAATATCTCATCTGGGAGAAGAGAATCTTGGGGTCAGATTTCAGCACTTGTAAATCAGCAGAGTATTGGATTCAGTAAAGTTCTCTCAATTTGCTCCAGCTGAGAGTCGGTCCACTAAAATCCATTTCCATCTGCAAACTTTTGTTAATGAAGATTCGTGCACAGATGTATGGCTGTCAGGTTTTTACAAGTTCTGCGGTTGAATGTGCAGCTACAGTATAAATATTCCAAATAGAAAAGGTCAGATTTAGTTTGTAAATTATCTGGATTTCTGTTTTGATTTAAAATAGTTTGACATTTTAAACAGCGGTTGTTTCATACCCTGTCTTATTGGTTTGTATAGATTGTCTCTTTTAAATGCCAGCTATTGACATTTAACACAAAGAGAAATCTGACCTCAGTCAGCTCAGGCCCCAACTGTGAGCCCCATAGTCGACTCCTTAGTGCCAATTTACCACTTGCATAGTTTAATTTCAAGACTAAATTGCTGGCAGTAACTCCAGTTTATATGACTGTCTGCTAACTGCAGTGGTTACTACTATAATTCACCCCATAGGCACTAACGTGTTCTGAGATTTTGTAAAGTATACAATTATAATCTGAGCAGGACTAAATCATTTCTTTCCTGAGCACAGGGTATATGGTGACAAATTGCTTCCCAGCCCTGTCACAGCTGTGAGGCTGATAATGCCAGAGAGCACTGACCTGCCAGCCACTCGCCACCTCCTCCAAAACCATCCAGGCTGCAGCCACTACCCCAGCCCAATACGAGGATGGGGAGAATGCAGGTTCTTGTATCTGCTCTTCTTCCTCATATGTCTCTGCTGTACTGGGGCATGATCAAAGCTGAAGCCAGGGGGGAAGCTGCTAAACAAACATCTTTGTCCATTACTCAAAGAGACACAATCTGGGCAGGGAGGGCATAACCACATCTGACTTGAAATAAGTGGGTCTCTTCTGTTTACAGTTCGCATGTGAAAGCATCTCTGGTGAGGATGACACAGCCCAGCCAGACCTCAGTGATGTCTCTGATGTTCCTCATGATTATAATAGTCTTTCAGCATGCATGCCTGGCTCATATATAGGAACTAGAAAAGCAGTTAGGAGTAGAAAAACAGTGACTGTACCATAGCTAGTGCACACCTAACAGAGCAGCCTCTAGGCTTGTATTAAAGCAACAAAACCAAATAATGAGCTGTGCTAACAAAAGGATAAAAATGAGTGTGCTTCAGGTCTTATCTAGAAACCTGTGCACTGCTGTTCTATTTCAGATATATAAAATGTACTTTAAGTAAGGGCTACAGTATGATTAAAGCTTAGAATTATACATTTCAGACTTATCTCCGTGCCTCCGTGAGTGAAATGAAATGCACAAGTAGCCTTCTCGAGTATGAATATATTGAGATTTTTCCCTTTTAATTAAAGCATCCTTCTGTATATATGAAGAGCTGCTCTTTTTAGAAGCGTGAAACTTGCATCTGGTTTTGAAACATTACAGAAATAGCATTGGAGTATAACATAAATGTCTATCTAAAATTTGTTATTGCAAATTATGATTTCGTTTTCAAACTAAAACTGGAAGCACTTTGGTTGGTTAGTTAACTAGTCTAAAAAGTTTATATTTCCAGGGAGACCTTAGGGTGCCTTCCAGTACCTAAATGAGCCTTCAGTAAAGCTGAAGAGGGACTTCTACAAAGATATGTAGCAACACGACAAGCAAGAATGGCTTTAAACTAAAAGAGGGTAGATTTACATTAGGAAGTTCTTCCCTGTGAGGGTGGTGAGGCCCTGGCACAGGGTGCCCAGAGAAGCTGTGGCTGCCCCATCCCTGGTAGTGTTCAAGGCCAGGTTGGATGGGGCTTGGAGCAACCTGCTCTACTGGAAGGTGTCCCTGCCTGTGGCAGGGAGTTGGAACCAGGTGATACATTCGGTCCCTTCTAACCCAAACTGTTCTATGATTCTGTGATGCCTAACTTCAGCCATTAAGCCTCGTCTTCCAGCCAGTCTGCTGCTATACACATCTGTACTCAGAGACAGGGTGGCTATGCTTGCCTCCCTCAGCAGAAAGGCTGTTCATTGTAAAAATGGTACAAAATGAACCAAGTACAACAGAAATGTTGTAACAATAGATGCAGTTTTACAGAATTGCACTTCATGGCACAGTCTAAGCTGTGGAGGTGCAAGTACTGACATGCAGAAACCATAGAAAGTAAAAACTGTGTTCTATTTCCAGATGTAAGTAAAAATGAAAGGAAGAAATTAAAAAAGCTGTCCAGTTGCAGCAGCATAGGCATAAAATAACGTCTATTGTTCCAACGCGCCTGTCACTGGAAACTCAAGCCTTTTAAATGTGTATGGTTTTGCATCAGTAGGACTGTTAAGTTAACAAAGAATCACATCCTCTTCTCTTTTCCCACATATTTTCCCCTCCAGTTCAGAGGTGGGATTACTTGTAATTTGTGACACGATTAGAGTTCAGTGTTTTCTAACAAACACAAAGGGTTTGATCAGTTTGGAAGATCTTCAGGGCATTTCTCATAATCAGGAAGAGAACACATACCATAAATACTAGTTCCCGTATAGAGTCCTTTTAAAGGTACCTATATCTCATGAATACAAATGAATGTGCTATTAACCGATTTTTCAGAGGATTCTTTGAATTAGTTTTTTCTTCTGATGGGCAAGTGTATTGATTCCATTTTTATTTACCTGGGGGAAGGAGGAGTAGTTTTACAGGGAGTTTATGCTTAAAGGTAATTTCAGCCCCAGTGCAACATAGCATTAACTAAAATTAAAGCAGTAGTTCAAAAGCCTGAAATTAAGCACATGCTTACATTTATTGACAGCAAAACATATTCTCCAGAGCCCTAATTATTTACTGGCATTTCTATGAGGCAGTTGGAAGATTACCTTTACATTGATAATTTCAGACAAAGGGCAGCGTCTTCATATAGTAGTATTTTTATCTGGCATGTAAGGGAAGATGCAACCATTAATTTTACTGATGTATTTTCGAGATGATTTTTCCAAGCCAGTGTTCAAACAAATATATGTCATCTGTCCTCTATTGTTCAGAGATATTTTAAAAATTTAATCCCTTTCAAAGTAGCTGTAGCACACTCAGTAATTTCTAAACAGAATCTGAGCTTCAGACTTACTTGAAAGCCACAAATAGTTTGACAAAAGTTGGTAATAGTACATAAATGTATTTGCTGTACTTTGGGAAAACTCAGATGTGTCTCAACGTGCTTCCTGCAGCATCTAGAATATGCTCATTTTACAGCATAAGAGTCCTCCAGAAAGTACTTTTCTTTGTGCCTATTCCTTTAATTGTGCCACTGTTCTGATGAAGTATCATGCTTACAAAAAGAAATAGATTTTGGACTGTGAGCTAGCATTATATCAACCTTCCATTCAGAAATAACCAACTCATATTATAATATGTCATTTTAAAGGTACTTCTTAGCTATGTTACCACACTGTTATTTAAAATAAACACTGCAGCTATCAGCTTGAAAAACATACATCTGTGTACTGGTTCTGGTATCACCAATCTAGTAACTGGTTGGACTTCCAACAGTGTATGCTGTGGAGAAGTGCTGAAATACTGACACACAGGAAAGTTGTTTTAAACTTTATGGCAGAACATAATATATTCTTGCTGGTAAGGCATTCACTTGTGCCTTGACTCTTAAGTTGGCTTTGCTGTACTTGGCACCTTTTTATATGAAGGACTCGCATTTAAATTTGAATATTGATTTTGTACTGCCACTCAGTGCTCTTCTGTGAAAAATGCACAGTAGTGCTGCTATTAATCTCCCTTAATTAAATATTCAAACTGTCCAAGAAATTCCTCTGCTGCCTAATAAAAATTTATGAATAAAATGAATATTAAAGTAGTAATCCCCAAGAAATCAGATAGCACTGCAATTAGCAGTCAATTTGTAAGAGCATTAACCAACCATGAATTCTCCTCATGATGTTGGCTTTTAAAATAGCCATGAACCACTAATCAACAGAGTGGTGATGGTGAAGCCTAGGACTGAACACAACTGGAAGAGATCTGTGGTAGTCTTTAAAAAATACGATGTCTGCTACTGTTTTGGTAATCTGATCTTCTAGACTATTGCATAATCCAAAAATGCAGAATAATTTAAATGCTATATATTTGCTTTTTTGTCTGTTTTCTCCTCGCCTTAGGAATAGTACACAAAGGAAACGGTGAAAACATGTTCATTTCCCAGCAGCCACCAGTCATCTCAACTGTGATGGGCAACGGACACCAAAGAAGTGTCTCTTGTTCCAACTGCAACGGTCTTGCACTCAACAGCAAACTCTTTGCCCCAGTTGCTCTTGCTTCTGGGCCTGATGGTAGTGTGTATATTGGTGATTTCAATTTTGTCAGACGGATCTTTCCCTCTGGAAACTCGATTGGCATATTAGAATTAAGGTAAAAAAACAATAGGCTTTCTCTGACTGGTACTCGTAATCCTGGCTCAATGCCTATGAAAATTACAATGAGGTTTTTTTCTCTCGGGGCTTCAAGAAGCAGCCACATTTGGTTGCCTTGTGGGCAAATGTCTCACCAACTTTCAAACAAACTCATTGGAAAACATGCTTACTCTAAAGTCATCAGTTAAGAAGGGCAGCTTAGTGGCCTTTAGAACAGGTTTTGCATAGTGAACTTCTACAAAGTGCAGAATGAATAGAGCTAATTTTTCTTACTGTGAGATTTTTTCATGCTTTTTCTCAAAAAGTTAAAATATTCCATGAAGAATATTTTTGAAGAAAACCCCATAATTCAATAGCAAATATGCAGAGTATTGTATCAAGTCACAGAATTGTGGCTGAGTATCAAGTCACAGAATTGTGGCTGAAGATAGACTTACCCTGTTTAAAATGAATACAATTACATAGTTTCCCATCCGTAACAGAGGATGTGACTGGGTTTAAGCAGGCAAGAGCAAACCTGGAACTGCAGTCTCACGGACCACAGGTTGGGTCTGTGCCACCATTAATGTCTCCCCTGTAATCATGACTCCAGCTTCTGTTCCTTTTCAGGGCCAGAGGGGAAGGCAGGAAAAAATTTGGACACTGATACTCTAAATTTCTCTTACTTAACAGCCATGAATCTCTAGCTAGCTAACACTGCTGGTGATGGTGTTTGTGCTGATTGTTCAGAAATAACTTGACAGTGCACAGGCAGTGGAAAGGAAGCAGTTTGAGAGAAAGGAAGAATACTAACAGGATAAACAATGTTTTGTTATTGGGATAAAGCTCTGTGAGAAGTCAGGCAAAAAAATGCAGTTCTGTTGGTGACTAACATTTCTTGTCTTTTTCTTTCTTTTTCTTCTAACCCTGAACTATCTGTCTTGCTAGGAATAGAGATACAAGACACAGGTAAGAAAGACACAGGAACAGTAATATGTGAGCTGTGCATGAGGAAACAGTCTTATAGAAATCCTTTTAGAAATCTGGATATAGAGAAGGACTCTTATTTTAATAAATACAAATGTTAATCAAATTCACCTTTATTTATACTAAAGTAGGTTTTATTTGTTCCCTTCCAAGGAATGAAGCCTCCCTCTAAAAAAATTAGCTTGCTGATCACCACAACTTTTAGTCTCCAAAAGTGCAGGGGAAAAGGTTTCTTTTTTACCAGGACACATATAATACTGTGTAAAAGGGGATAGAGTTTGGAGACCAGTAAAGAGAGAAGGCCACTGAACTTATTTTTTACTTCAAAAACAAACTTAGTCCATTTGTTTTTCTCGTCATCAAAATTTTAATAAGAAGTAGCAAACTTACTTAATAACTGGTTAAAATGGGGACTAGGCTTTAAGGTTACAGGGAAAAAAATTACTACAGGATAGAAATAACTGGTAGAAAGATTCATCGTAGACCCTAGTCTACTTGATACATCTTTTAAATAGGCTAATTTAAATAAACTCAGGTATAGATTGGATTGCCAACTTGTGCGTATATAGCAAGTTTTTCCCATTTTTCCCTGATACTCTTAAAATGTAAATGTTGTCCTATGCAGGGCTTTAAACATAAACATCAGGAGTTTTCTAACAGCTGGTCTGTTAAATGTAACAAGAAGGATGACAGAAAATGTATCCACAAGGAGATTATATAATGAACCGTGGTTCCTTGCAGGTTTTACGTGATAAATAATGTTTATTTAATATCTTAAATTTTCCTTTCAACTTTTTCCACTGAAGTATTTCATTAAAGTTGCCTTTTGTCTGCCTGGTCTCATCTGAGCTCACTCCAGAGCACAAATGATTCTTAATGTTTCCAACAAAATGTTATAATGGTGGCGATACATAATTTGGCATTAGTTGCTTTTACCTCATCCTTTTACCCATTTTTCATCATACCACCCTCCTCTCATTCATGGTGTTTCCTTGGACTGGGTTTCACATATGTTCCCCAGCTGTGGCAAAATCACCAGCTGTTCTCAAATTCACCACAAATAGAACCTAGTAACTTGTTTCCTAAATTTGTGGCAGCAATCTTAAGTGTTAGTTAATTAACAAATGTTAATAAAAATGTTTCTTAAAAAAATCAGGAATTTGACAATCTTCCTGATCTGCAAAGCAGATGGGAAATGCCACAAAGAGTTCAGGGGGTGTGGGCAGGTCAGCGTCTAGCCCAACCAACCGTGATATAAAGTCTCTACACCTATCTGGATTTTTATTTTGTGTTCTAATGAGGACCACACTGCAGTCTCAGCAGGCTCAGGACACTGTGGTGTGCCATGTGCTTAGAGTTTCCTCCAACTGGAAGTTAGCTTAGCACTGAAAAAGAAACAAAGTCTCACTGGTTAATAAGATGCAGCCCAGTTCTCTGATTAGAATTTATGATCCTCACCATTTAATTAACATATGTAAATATTTTTTGAATAACATTTTATAATCTCAATAAGGCACTTCAGTGCATGAATTATGGTGCATTAATTCATGCCTAGTTGCACTGACAGTAGTTGGCCTTCTGCCTTGCTCCTGACAATACAGTCGGCATGAATTAAGGCACCATATTTCACACCTTCATATTTCCTAAGGTGTAGAAAGAGATAAAAATAAGAGTGAGTATTTGTGCCGATGCAGACAATCTGCAATTTGCTTTCCTGCAACTTGTAGGTTGGTTTTCAGTGCCAATAGTACTAGGACTTGTCAGGTATAGGAAAATTACTTTGCTTTTGATAGTAATCGTTATAACTAGGCTAAAGTCACTTCAGTTAGCTTTACACTGGGTGGCTTGGGACTGATGGAAGACCAACTCCACCAATACCACGGCCTGCATAAGCTTACTTATATCTGGCTGGCAGGTCAGGCTGTACAACCACTACCAGGGTTTTTTTAGCAGTTGTGTTTGCATCAGCTACATTAAAACTGGTCTCTCTTAAACCAGTGTCATCTCTAAATCATTGAACAGATGTCTTCAGATAAGTAGAATATAATACTTATCCTGCCACAAACAAAGATTAAGAAGAAAAACAATTTAACTTTGATGCTCTTCTGTTTTAGTACAAGCCCTGCACATAAATACTACTTGGCTGTTGATCCTGTCTCAGAATCCCTTTACCTGTCAGATACCAACACCAGAAAAGTCTACAAAGCAAAATCTCTTGTTGAAACAAAGGATCTGCCCAAAAATGTAGACGTGGTGGCAGGAACAGGTGATCAGTGCCTTCCATTTGACCAGAGCCACTGTGGAGATGGCGGAAAGGCATCCGAGGCCTCTCTCAACAGTCCAAGAGGTAAGAAAAGAGTATACCTGAAGTACTTGGTGTTGGTCATCTGTCATTTCCCTCTGTTACTTAGAAATTCAGATGCAACTGCATGTACAAAAATGAGTCTTAGTTGATGATTTAGGCAGCTATAAGTAAGCCAAATCATTTCATAAATCTCATTCACATTTTAATACCAGTCCTTTATGAGGGAGTAGCATGAGCAGTAGGTTCCATCCTCTGAAATACTCTTCTTCTGTGTCAACACAAGGAAAAATTCCTCTTTTATTACCTTTGGATTGTGAGGTGGCAGCATTTAATTACATTTTTAAGCAGATAATATGATTGCAAAGTCCATTTTTTAGATTTTATGCATTCAGGTGATTCCTGTAATGTTAATGGCACTAATACACATTAAATCAGGTCTGTTCAAATCAGACAGCCAGCAAAATCAAGTTTATTTGGAACTCTGGTTTGTCCTTCCTTATTAAATGCACTTCGCAAAATATGAGCATCTCACCTATTGCATCCAAAATCAGTATTTTGATAGAGCCTTCGGGCCAAAGTACATCCCATATTGTCACAGGCAAAATGCGTGTGAAGTCCTGAATCCGCACCAATGCCACAATTAATCCCTTGCAGTGTGCATTAGAACTGTGATAAAGTCTCTGGATTTGGTGCTCTAAAGCAGCTGATCATCCTCATCTCCCACCAAAATCCTTGCAAGAAAGGGTTGCAGAGCCCTGAGCGATGTATAACATGCTTCCCCTGTAGTACACCACCTCCTCCTAATGACTAGCTCTAAGGAAGGCTTTTGATTATTTTTCATGAGCTAATAAAGGATGGCTGTATATCAGTAGGAAATTTGAATGTATATCCAGGCAGAAACATCTCTAAAACAAGCAAATAATCCTGGTTTAAGGCTTAGCAAGAGACACGTTGTAATTAGTGTGACTTTAACATGTCTTTAATGATAGAAGGTAAGTGTGAGGTAGGTACAAATAAATGTTAATCTTGAGGCAGCTAATTAATGTAATGAATCAATTCTAAAAATAGAGGAAAACTAAAGTTTTCAGATCCTTTAGCAGGGAAATGATCACTGTTTTATTGCTGATTACAATTGATTATATCTAACTATAATACAATTACTTGTTCCATCTTATTTTCTTATTGGGGAAGTATGCTGGTGAAAATTTGTAATATGGTACTTACTTTAAAAATACCCATTCATAGCCAGCTTTTTGAACAGAAGGTTCTAGTCATAATGAAATTGAGAGGAATAAAATTACAATTCATGAGTGCTGGGGTAGCCAGCTAATATTGAAAACTGTTAGCAGACAATGGCTCATATATCAGCAAATTCAGGTAATGGCTCCCAGCTACTTTTTATGTATGCATCAACTCTACGTTACATCAGTTTGAAATTGTCAGATTTGTTATGGTTTGGTTTTTAATCCCAAGGAACTATGAATTGCCACATGCCCTCTTTGTACAGCAAATTGCAGCACTAACCTGTAGTCACCAACAGTCAGAACAATTAGCTGTGTGTTATCCCAACAGCCTTGAAAGTACCTGTCCTTGTTTACTGTAAACTGTAAGGGGTTGAATAACCTTGGAAAGTAGTAGGAAATAGTTCCCTGGTACCCATAAATCTACTATTAAGAGAGCTAAAAGTCTCACATACTTAAATACTGGTTGAGAGATTCTTTTGGATCACTTATTTTGCTTGTTCTTGGAATAATTGTCAAATCGGATGTCATCACATTTCTACTGGAATAACATTCAAGCAGGATACAGACATTTTTCCTTGGAGGCAAGAAACACTGACAAAAATTTTGGTGAGTCCAGAGACTCATCAACATCTTATCCATGTTTAAAAACTAATAGAACACAAAGCAACAGTGTTATGTAGCTGTTGACCTCAAGTAAATTAATTGCTTCAATTTCTCACCTCTTGACAATCCAAAAATAGGTACATGATAATACATTTAAAGACAGAGTAATTGCCAAGATGCTATTAGATATAAACGCTTGCATTACTCAGTGACCAGGCAAGATTAGCATTTATTTTTTAAACTGATACAGAAATATCTGTAGCTTCCGCCCTCCTCCCCCCTTTTGCCTTATTGTTATTCTGAATATTCCTTTTTTTCCTGTTACAAATGAAAATTAAATCTACCTCTTACTTGGTAGAAAGGTGATATCTAAGAACTCCATTCAGCAGCCATCTCACTTTGGTTAGTTACAGCTCAAGAGCTGTCATCTCATTTTTGCTACCAGCTGCCTGTGACTCCAAATAAGGTCTTACCTATATGACTCAGTTTGTCCATTTACATGATTGGTAAGTGTTACATAGTGGGTATTTCTTGTGAAATTTAATTGTGGTTTTTAGCATCCTTAAAAGTATGTTAATAAGGTGAAATTCAAATACTCTTACTGACTTTTCTAAATTCTGTTTTAACTTTTTTGAACTCAAAACAATTTTTCTACTTCAGGTGGCACACAGGTAGGTTTTGGCAAAGTCCTAGATTGTTATTTAGTGATTTACATCTTTCATCAACTTCTATTTCTCATTATCTTTGTCAAGACTGCTTTTGCCTAGTGGCAAAATTAAAAGCCAGACAGGAAAACATCATGAAGTCACACTAATCAATTATGATTTGATCCATTTTCCACAACTTCTATTTTGCAAGTAGCAATCACATATAGCTTTGTTCAGCCTGTTCCCACTTCTCTGTGAAGGACTAGAGATGGGGCTTAGTGAACATTAATCTTGCACTATTGTATGTTGATCTGACTTTGAAAGATGCTTTTAAACATGCATGGGTGATGTAGTTGAAATTTGAACTTCAATATATTTTTTACTGCAACTTTAATTCTGTAGAGATCTCAGACTAATGAGTCATGTAATAGATGACCAAGTATTTAAGCAGAATGTGGAATGATACAAGGTGGGGACATAAAATAAGATCTGTGACAAGCTGAACACATTTATTACACAAGATGATATTGAAAATGAAGAAGTAACTTCACAAGGTATTAATCATTGACTGAATTCCAATCACTTGAACTTTAAAAAGTAACAGATTTTAATTTGGGGGTGGGGAATTCTGTTTGGTGGGATATATTGATTAAAAGTATTTATGGCACATCTAGTCACCAACACTATCATTTAAACGATCTGGATTCGTATTTATACCACACTAAGGGACAGTGTCCTGATTTTCACTACTCATTGAGTATTTGATCAGTAAGAAGCACTAAAATTAATAGACATAGCTGGGAGGAGTTCCACTTAGCACTGCAAGGCCAATGCTTTAAAGGCATTAAATGCTTCTGAAATCAGTCAGCTTTAGACATGTAAATAGATTTGGCTTCCCAGACTTAATCAACAGGGGCAGTGAGAGGCTGATACAGTCAAGTTACCACATTTTCCCTGAGCAAGAGATTCTCCCAGTCAGTACACTAAGAAAAGTGGTTTAGATCAGGATCTGATTTCAATTAGCTTGTATTTGTGACCAACTCAGAGCATTCACTCAGGACAGCTGTGGTGGAAATGCAAACTAATTAACTTTTGTGAAAACAGTAGGTCACTCCGATGATCGAACCCTCAGCATCAGAATTGATTTACATTTGGGAAGCCCAACACTAAATCCAAGGATCTAAGCATCTGAGATCCTGCAGTGTCCACTTTCTGATTCCTGGGTCCAGACTGGACTCTAGAACTGGAAGGTAGATGTGCACACTGTCTGTGCAGGCTGTTTGTACAGTCTAAGCCCCAAGAAGTTAAAAGCTGCACACCGAATAAAGAGCATTTGAATGTGGTGCAGTGACCTCAAAGCACTAGGGAAATGTGGAAGTTCTGAATCCCGTGCATAAAAATACCTTATACACAGCTGCAGGGAAGAAACTTTTTCACTGAGACTCATGGCCACGAACTAGCAATACAAATGAAAGCTTAAATTAAAAATCAGTTCTGCAGTGTAGTTTTATTCATTTTGCTTGAAATTACTAAGGAAATACCACTAAAAAAATAAAAATCATGGTTTTGAAAATATGCATGCCTCGGTAGCTTACATGTGAAATAATCAGTCTTGTTACTCACCAGCTGCAGCAATACTTTCTAAAGTAAGGAAAGCTGTAAGAACAACTGCTGAGATTAAACCTTTACATTTGTCAAATGATAGTAGCTTGTTCAGGGCATGCTCCTGCTCAGCTAAAAGATTCCTGTTACCTTCAGTAGGATGTACACCAAATTCCTAATACAGCCTCTTGTGAAAACACGACCCGCCTGGAAATCATTTATTCAGCAATCTTTGCTATTCTGTTAATTCCTAAGATCTTTTTAACCATTCCATTCCATTCGAAAAGGAAAGCAGAATAGGGTGAGATGTTTCATTAACAATATATAAAGTAAGAAGTAGAGAAGCCAGGGTGATTGCAGCATTGAATTGCTGTCATGTATGCATCATAGAACAGCAGAAAATAAAAATCATCTCATGCCATTTTTTATTCAGCTAAATTTATTCCTTATTTTTCTCTTAAGTAATCTTAGCTACCTATGATTTCAGAAGTCTGGGAATCTCATAGAACATATAAGGTAAACTTTTTGGACAGCAGGTTTCCCTAAATGTCATCCAGCCTTTGTGTGAATGCATAACTTTTCTGCTCACCTCTGTCAGCAGTAAGTATGACCCCAGTCATCATGTCTCAGGCTGGAAGGAGGACATTTTCATTTGCAGTCACTAGTTAAAAGTGCTGTATGCTCCAACTCTACTGCTATGCGTCTAAAGAGAACATCACTATAGAGTGCAAGTGCTGAAGTCATGTTCCAGCTGACAAAGAACTGCTGAATATTTTGCCGCTGGTACTGTAAGAGTAATGAAGTAAAGATGACAAAGATCACAAAGCAACAGACTGCAAATCACTTGAATCATATTTTGAGTGGTGTATTATGGTAACCTATAAATAACTAATTGCATAAAATTGCTTTAGTAGTTTCTAGATGGCAGCTTTAATTAAAAGCACCGGAGACATTTAGAAGTTTGGAAATGGATGGCATGTAATTTGCCCTTTTACCACCATAAAATGGTAATTAACCAATTTGATGCTCTTCTTCCTATTAAAAGTTTTATGAGAATCACAAGTTCCTTCCACATACAGTGTTTCTTCAGCAGAAGGTGGCATTCTCTTTTATCGGCCCTCACCAGTAGTTTTAGATGTTCTTTCTCAAATTCTTCAGAAGTTTAATTAGAAGTTTTCAATGTAAAATGCTCATTTGCAAAGTTTTTAGCTGAGAGAAAACTGTAAAGTAGAATTTCCATAAGTAGGTAACATATAGCTCTAGCTGCTTTTTGTTGATGCATTCAAAGAGGATTTATTCCCAAAAAGTCTCTTAGAATGCAAGTGCAGACTAAGATGGCAGTGGGGGGAAAAAGAAAAGAAAATACCTTAAAGGGCAATTTACTGCATTACTTTTAATCTATGTTTTTAGCGATATAAACTTAGCTCCATTAATGTTGAATGCCAAAATTATTATACCTCTGATGTTTCAGTCTACAAATCATATATATTTTGAATTATACCTATGAGAACCAAAGACAAAAGTGATCAGTTTGCTTTCAAGTGTTATTTGCATCTGTAATTATATATGTATGTGCACTGAGGTAGATCTGTCAATGGAATTAACCCTTTAACCAAAATCACCCCTGAGAACTTCGAGAAGTTATAGTCAGCCTTCTGTGTTCATCACGGTTGTACCCAGCCCATCCGCTAAGTACTATTTTGTGCAGAAAACAGTTATAAAGAGCACAGAGCCTTTTAGTGTTGATACATACTAGCCATGTGTGATTGCACCAGCAGAGTTCATTTTTAATGTTAGCTAACAGAATTTAAATGGTATTGATTAAAGTTATAACTAAGTAATATATGTTATAACTGTTACAACTATTGTTCAAAGATGTCTGCACATAAATCTACTGAACATAAATGTTCATAGGAGCAACTGTTTTACATTCAGGTATAAGATCTAGTCCTAAGACAGTTCCAGTGACTAAAGAAGACTAAAACCAGTCCTTCAGTGCAAGTATGTTACTCAGAAAAAGAGATTTTGCTCACATCTGTGCCCAAAGACAGCATATGATGGGCATACAGTTTAGTGCTACAGTTCCATTAAAATATATTGAAATATACAACTCAGACTGAGTTTATTACAAACTACATCTCATGCTCTATGCAAAGGAAAGATACCCCAAAATGACCTTTTTAACTCACTGGTGGGGTGAACGGTGTTCCTACTTAAACTCAGTGCAATTCATTACACTCAGCATGTGCATGTTTCCTCTCCAAGTTCCTCGGTGATTAAAGCACAATTGAAGTGCTGCATGTGATTTGATTCTGCATTACACTGTACGTCAGAAAAGGATTAAAAATAAGCTCTTGGAGTACAGATTATGTGAAGCATTATGCAGGATGTGACAGGAGCATTAATGAATCCAGCTCTAATAAAGAATAAATTGAGACAGTTTAGCCACAAATCCGTATTTTGTTTTTCAGTGGATGCCTTGTGCAGGGTATTTGTCAACAAGACGTAACTGCTAAATATTTTTTTCAAATAGGTAAGGTCATGTTTTAGTACACATAAGGACTGGAAGCAGTAGTTTCTTGTTGAACACTGGTGCTTGAAACTTGCTTATTAGGAAGTATCAGCAATTTCTTATCTTTAGTACAAATACTGAAGACATGGGCCTGTTTATGCCATCACACTGGCAGATGTACTTCCCTTGCAGATAGATTGCTTTTCTGCAGTGGCTGGAGAGCAAAAGGTACAATATTAGCATTAAAGGATGTTTAGTTTTCTTATATGGTCAGTGTTTGAAACCCATTCAGCAGCACAGCTGAGTAGCTTTATTTCATTGCAGCATAATTTTTGATTTTTATATAATGGAGGGTTTGTAGCCAACACAGCCATCTGTTCACAGGGAAATTGTGTAAAACAGAAGATGCATTTGCCGTAGTGATAGGTCCTGGCGCTGTGTTATCTATGGCAGGGATCTGATCCAAGGCTGCACTGCCCAGGTGAGAAGCACAGCTCTTTGCTTACAAAGCAGCACCACCCCTCTGCAAACACAGACTAAGACACAGCACATGTGCTGTAGTTCCTCATCTGAGCCTGTGAGCCATATTGGACAGCAAATCAAATCCTATCTAATACTGCTCCACAGTAAAGTAGCAGTAAAGTTAGAAACACCCCCAACAGTCAGAGCTGCATGCACACCACAAGTGTCACGTAGGATGATCCTTGCTCCTCAGTCCTTCCCTGTCACAGCAGTCCTGCATTGCTTTTTCTCTCCAAAAGGATTCTTGAAGAGATTCTCAGGAGGCCGAGACTGAACGTTCACGTATATCTGACGAGAAAACCCTCAAACAATTTCCTAGCAGCTTTTCCATTTACTAATAATTACAGAAAACCAGGTTGGAAGGGACCTCAAGAATCCAACCCTTCTAATCAATCTCTTAGCATGTTTCATCTTTACAGCATAAAGCTGATCAGGGTAGGAGTGAGCCCAGGCAGGAGGGTGGGAACCCCTGAGCATTCAGAGCCCAGCCCTACCTGTGCTATGGTAGGGCCGCAAATTGTGGCAGCCCTTCTCCTTTTCTGACGAGAAGACTTACCCGTGTACAGACAAAACTGCAGCTCATGACTCCAGCCTTTGGTAAGTATTGTCATGAAAACCTCTGAGCTCTAGATGAACCACAGAAGGCGCAGTCCTTTCAGTGCCGTTTGCTCTGTTGGCTTCTGCCATGTGCATTCCCTCAGAATAACTTGGGAAAGACCACATCAGATTTATATATTAATTGCTTATATGGTCATTAATAACCAGGCTGGGTTTCTCTTTGCTTTGGTTGGGGTTTTAGGGTGGCTGTTTTAGCAGCTCAGTTGTATTAAAAGAGATTTTGCAGTTCGCACATCTAGCCTTTGTTTCTGAGGAGGCACTGGCCCTCAGCTCCAGCTGTGTGGGCATCCCTAATTGTGGCCTTTTATATGTATAGGTCTCCTCAGTGCAAAGTCTCTTTAGTGTGCATGAGGGACAGACAGAGGTACCACCCCTTCCCCAAAGCTGGAACACACAGGTCACCCTCCCCAACACTAAAACAGACCCTTTTGCTCCTCAGATGCTCTCTTTACCTCGGCTCACCTTCAGCCTTTCAGAGTTATAATTGGATTCTCAGAAGCAGACGACAGCCAGGAGCTTGCCAGTTGCTCTGTAACTTCTGAAAGCACCATTGCTCTCTAATTAAAGAGTGAAGATCCTCTAAGGGAGCAAAGGAGGCGCAATGTATGAGCTAGTGAGCTGGCATGAAGTCAGGCCCTAAGATACCGGCTCTTCCTCCAGCCTTTTTATAACCTCCCTGATTCCCACAGCTAATCCATCCAGCCCTTCCAGGTGGTTTCAGTCCCACAGGTGACATCTGTCCTGGAAAATTGGATATTCCAGTGATCAGCCATTTTACATAATGAAGTCATGTAGCTTAATCCTGTACCCTGCAGCACTTCAGCAGTCCATGGGCATTTTTTGTCCTGGATGGAGAGGGTGACAGGGTGGTGAACACCCCTCGCACAGCAGTTCATAGCCAAATGAATGTAGCGAATTAACAGTTTAAAGAATTCATTTTCAACACTGTGCTGATCAATGTCCTTTCAGATGGACATAACAGGAGCGATAGACACTAAAATTAACTGCTATGGCCTTTGGATGCTTTTTGTGATGATACCCTCAGACATTTGTATGGTGCCTAAACATCACCTGTGGTGATGAGGCACTTCTGGGTGGGAACTGGGTAGCGGTGGACATGATGGCAGGGTGTACCCAAAAGCCTGCCCCCCTGCAAGTCCTCACAGCCTCAGTGCCTCCCTCTCAGCCCATGAATGAGACAGAAACCCTCCATCAGAGGAGGTAACCCTGCTCTAGCACAGGACAGAGTTGAGCCCCTGCTGATCTCCTGCTGTGGTAGAGAAAGTGGTGTGGACATTATTCCTGCTTTCTGTTAGAAAAGAAGCGGTCATGGGCAGTTTGTCTTGGGACCCTGCCACTGAGTGTTAACAGTGTAAGAGAAAGCGTATGACAGTACCCCCCCTTCTCCCAGTCCCATGGGAGATGTGTGTTCCCCATCAGGGCCGCCTCATCCTGCTCCTGCCCCCCAGACTGCTTACTCTCACTTGCATCCAGTTACAACTGCTTGTATTTGAAGAAATATAAGAACTATAAGAAAATGGGGCTGGGAGGTGAGGGAATTCAGGTTGAGGTTTCTTTTCTTTTTTAATGGTGTGTGGAGTTGCTGCGTGAGAACCTAAACTGGCATGCAGACAAGTGTTTTGTAAACTCAGAGTACATGCAGTCTTCGGCTGTGCTAAGTGCAGGGGACAAAAATCAAGAACCATATAAGCCACTGTCCAGATCATCTGTTCAAGTCCTCTGCCTTTCATTTCTGTGTAGTAGAACATAAATTCATTCTTAAAATAGTTTGGCTTTGCACAGCAGCTGCTATAATTGCAAAGTTATGCAACTTGAAATGGGAAATTATAAAGCAGTTTAAAGGGCAAGATATTGAGCTGTTTTGGTAGAAAGGATTTCACAAACCTAACATGAATAGAAGTGCTTTTCTAGCTATATTTTCAACATTTCAGGGAAAAAAAGATCTTTCTTACAGTTCGTGCAATATAGAAGAGTTTAACAAATTCAGTGTAGGAAGAACTGGGTAGAAATTGTTAGGGACAGAACAAGGTTGGGCATGAGATGTGACATGGCTGTACCACACACTGCTAATGCGAGACAGCAAGCCCTCTATGGCGCAGTTTCCCCACTGAAATACAGAAGACTATGTGCTTTGCGTAGCCCTCACATTTGTTCTAGGGTCCATCTTTCCTGAGCAGTGCAGTGCAATGGTGTTAAAGCTACTGCAGATCCAGAAGTGGGAGAACTGGACTAGTTCCTGCTGAAACCCACTCTTGTCAAGAGGCTGGTTCCCGTACATGACCGTCCTCTTGGGCAACGCTGCACTGCAATGCATTCTGCAGCACAGACATTCCTTCTGCCTGCCAAGCTGAGCCCAGTTCGCACCACTTATATGTATAGCACATATCAGAACAAAAGTTTCTCACTTCCTGTGGCTTCCTTGCTCAGACACTGGTAATTTAGAAAGTACAGTAATAAATTTGCCCCTGCATGAGAATAAAGAAAATGAAGAAAAATCAACTGCAAGAGAAGTTTGTAGGAAAGCTAGCCTTGTCCCACTTTGTAATGGACAAGAAATAGTTATGGAATTGCTTAATTCTATGTATGTAGAATTCTATGTATTTAGAATTGCATTACAAGCAAAGCCTCTGCTGCTTTGTTCTGTTTCTGCTTCATATTTTCCCTCTTTCTCTGTAAGTCAGAGACAGTCTTATATATGGGTGTTATCTTTCTATATACAGTTTGTATAAGCCTCAGAGAAGTAATGGGCAGGGGGAAAAAAAGCCATACTTTTTTAATCAGTAGATTTTCTAGGAGGAAAGGGAACATTTTAAGCTCATACCTTTTAATCTAGATAATGTCAGTACCAATACTCTTCTTTACCCTTTCCCTTCATCCAGGTATCACTGTAGATAAGCATGGCTTTATTTACTTCGTTGACGGAACCATGATTCGGAAAATTGATGAGAACGGTGTGATCACAACAATAATAGGTTCGAACGGCCTCACATCAACCCAGCCATTGAGCTGTGACTCTGGAATGGACATCACTCAGGTAGACACCTGGTTTTCATGTGTTGTCACTTTTCTAAACATTGTGGAGACAGATAACTTAGTTTCTTGTAAAAGGATCATATATCAGAATATGCTGGATGAATCAGTTCGGGACTGCACCATATGGAGTAGATCTTCCATTCACGCGATTACTCTAAGGTGTACCATATAAATGCAAAACTGTATGTTTGATTTTTTTCTAGGAGATGGCATCTGAATGTGTAGAGGGGCTTATATAAAGAATACTTAATTATTTAAAATACTGCTTTAGAAAGTTGCTTGCTATTCTGAGACGTTTCGTCTGAGGAGTTTATCAGAAGTTGAAAATGCTTTCCTTTAGTCCAGCGTTAAGAACTGATTTGCTTGAACTACTAATGGAAAAAAATGTATGTTCTTTTTGCATCCAAGCCTGTTCTAAATCAAGCAGGAGCATTACAGTAAGTATTTACACAACATCAGTATTTTAGTGAAGCTACTGCATTTCAGTACATTTCTCAGACTGCCTTTCAGTTCTTATTTCAAGAGCAGTGTAAAAGAAATAGGACTAAAAGACACTTATTGCATCCCTAATTTGTGATAAACAAGATACAAAGATGAACATAAACATAAATGGTACTTTTGACCAGGCAGTGCACCACACTTGCAGATGGCACAAGTAAGGGATTGGCGCTTGCCAGTAAATACCTGAATTAATCAGCTTCAAATGGGAGAAAAGCTCTACCTGAAAAAATCTTAAGGCATCCAAGTTACATTCTAAATTTATATTATGGGCTGTGTAAGCTAATAACCAGTATCTGGTTAATTGTGCATTTCATTTTCTCCTTGCCCTGTCCTCAGTCCTTCATAATTAGAAAATCACAGTTAAAAAACACTGTGTAAGAATGGTGAAAGCTTGTTCCTCATTTCTAAGTAGACTTTGAGTAACAGCAGGTGACTATAATCTTGTATGAAGACTGTTTGAATCTTCATGTATATATGAAGAATGTGGGGTCAGCATTTTGGGTAGTTCTTACCAGATTTCACAGGGACAAACAACTGAATCTAATGCTGCTGCCACAGAAGCACTCAGGGATTTTATAACTAGAGTCAAAACAGAAAAAAGTGTCCATGTTCCATTTCACATGTCACTACACCTTAAGTATTTGCAAATGTGGGGAGGGGAACCTCAGCTTCCTTGTTCCAGATTCTGGAATAAACAGGCATTTTTATTCTCTCTGGTCTGGTAGACACATAATTATTCCATGTAAAGCAGAACAGGGTCAACTGCTAAATTCTGCTAAACCCAAGCTTATACTAGTAATTGTCTTAAGATCATTCAGCTTCTGGGTACCTCGGCTTCTGCTCTGGCACCTCTTCTTGCAGGACAGCCAGTCCTGCAGGTGACGAGCAGGAGCCCACCGCAGCAAGCACTGCTCCTGGCTGGAGGCTCTGACTGTGCTCCGTTGTTGCACATCAGCGGGCAGGAGCCATGGTGCTTCATGAGCTTAAACATGCCTGAAGCACATTTACTTGCTTCTTGGATCCATGTAGCAACTGCCTCGGGCATCAATAACCAGATTAGATATCTCTGAGTTGCAGGGAATGGTGCCAGCTGCAGAGCCTGCTCCCTTGCCTTCTCCTTGTAATCTGCATCTCAGGCTGTACAGACAGCTGCTTTACTGGCCATATAATGTGTGGCCCTACACAAGTGTGTATTTGTGTTCAAATATTTGCTCATTTTCCTCAATAATAAAATGTTTCACTAAACCTGAAATGGTGAGTTTCAATAGTTTTCAATTCCTTTAAAAAAAAATGCAAATACCCTTTAGCAAAAATGTTGCAGTAGGGATTTTTTCTTAAATTAAAATGAAATGAAAAAGGTAAACTTCGGGGGCTGAAATCAAATATGCCAAGAATTTGTAAGTAACTTTAAATAGCCCTAAAATCCTGGTTTTTGATAGATATGCTACTTGCCAGAGACAAGTTTATAGTTTACCTTACTCTACAGTGTAGTTCTAGCGCTATGGAGAAAGGGCTTCTGCAAAATCATACATAAGAAAAATCATCTCATAGACCAAATTATTCTTCATATTGCTCTCGGGATATCAGAATTCAGCTGGGGTAGGGCCTTCTCTTTATAGAAGCAGAAATAAACTTCTTTTTCCATGAACAGTCCAGGTACTTCCATGCTGCAGCACCTACAGGAAACTATTGCTGCACATTTCTCAAAGCTTTGCCAATATTTCAGCATTCTGGGAAATCAAGACATGTTCTGGCATATAGATTGAGATGATCTTCAAATAAATTGTGAATGCAGGCCAGTAAATATTCTGACCAACATAATAAATTATGGCATATTAAAGTGTCCCTAAAAAGTGGTCAGTCTCATTTTCTAAGTCTATGTGTAGTAATACTGTGTAATTTTTTGTCACTGGGAGGTGAAATCATATTCCTGACAGTATGCTTTTGGTAGCATTTTCTGTTTGGAGGCTTTAGGTTTTGTATGTTTAAGAGAATCTACCTACTGAAATTTTTCACTACATCCATACTTTAGAGGTTTTTCACATACGCAGTAAAACCCAGACACAAAATAAATGCCAAGAATTCATGTTCTGAAAAATATCAAATTTCCACAACAGTCTTCTTCCAAAATTGTTTCTGGTAACCAGAAAACCCTATGAAATAATCACATCCCCTTGAAGTCAGGCATATTGATCTGAAATTGTATCAATGAAAATAAGGGGATGATATTTTCACTTAGAAACAATTGTACATCCTTGCAAGACTTGCCGAGTTTATTCCAGAATGGCATAAACATAAATGAAAAGGGAATTTGTCCCGTGTCCACTTAAATTTGGCTTTGGCTAAATTATAACTGGCTTTTACATCAAGAGAGCAGGGTTGCTTGCAAGCTGTATGTTTAGAAGGACTTATGTAAAGGTTAATAAAATAGATTCTCAAAGCTAAATTTGTTCTGACAATTAAATCAGAAACTTGCTCAAAATCAGTATTTCTTGTTTTACCAGAGTACAAAAATGAACTCTTGAAATAAATACACAAAGTAACTGCCCATTGCAAAAAGAACTACCATAAATGACAAGCTTTCACTTTAAGGCATTCTCTTTAAGAAATGAATTGATTATGAAAGGGTTTAATCATTTATTCCAATATCAGCTTTGACAGAAACACTTCTTCTTAATCATTCTGTGTTTGTTATTCACCACTTTCTCATTCTTAAGCGTAGTATTCTGCATTCATAGCAGGGAGGGAAGGACAGCTGGGGTTGAAAAGATTGTAAGTTGTGGCAAATAAATCACCAAGCTCTGACTAATTACTTTGGTCTCATACTTCATTATGAGGCAGTTAATCTGAATTTAGAAGGAAAAGGACATTCGGTTGAGGTGTTTATATGGTATGCCAGCGTTCTCTGTACTATTTCAGCGTGTACAAAACTTGGCTGACTTTTCTTCTCAGTACAGCTGATTTCAGTGTTTGTCAGTTAGTTAATAAGGAACAAAACTAAAGAAAATGTTTCTTCAGAGTTAGGTTCATGAATATAGATGTGTATATACTCAGCCACCATTGGTGCAAGGATTTTAGCAGACAACAATATTAAAATCAATTATTCCAGTATCTTTCATTCTGATAAAGCTGGTCATATTTGTTAAAAATGCTGCCTCTGGAACCCTGAATACTGGAACATGAACAAGAGCTAAAATTTAAAGGGAAAATATTTTTTAAGAATATAAAAAGGTGGTGTTGATCTTCATTTGGTCAGTGATATTTTTATATTCACCTCACTAATCTGCAGCACCCAGAATGTTAATGCTGACTTTACAGGTGAGTGCCCATGCTGCTTGATCCTTGGCTTCTAGGTCTGGCTCCCATTCTTTATTTGTTCTTTGGAAACTCTTTATTGTAGGTTAACTGAATGAGTAGTAAACCCATGTAGAGCCTTATACTTTCGCATCTGAGCTTGAGGCCCCCTGGATTGAGCTGTAAAGTCTACTGAGTATCTCCTTCTGTCGAGTTGAAGCTGCTGCATCTCCTGTTTTCTCCATACCCATTGGATAGGAAGCCTGTCGTAGGTACTCTAAATCGGGGACATAAGCTTTGATTTGAAATACTCCTGCTGGATTCTTGAATTGCTGCACTGTTAACTGCTCTCTAAGCTTGCACCAGTAGTGACTGGATAAGGGAATAGCATCCTGGCCACATGCTGCAACAGGAGTGCTAAGGGAGAAGACTGGGATGGAGAGGGAAAGAAGGACAACAAAGAGGATCATCATTCTGTTTCACTGCCCAATGAATTTGGGCTTGAACCTGGTCTACATCAGAGACATCTCTAGGTTTCTCTTTTTCTCAAATGTGCACACTCCTCTAGTGTTTGCTGCATCCCTGGAGTATACAGGATTTTTTTAGCCTGGTGACTGCTAGCAAATGAGAGCAGATTATGTGGGCATGTCTGTCCGTCTGTCAGTATTCTTTTCCTCACAGTAAATCAAAATCTTGGGCCAATTTCAAACAGATTTGTAGAGGAACACCAGCCTTCACAGCAATTAAATTCTTACATGTTCCATAAAAAATATTAATCCAGTTGGAGGAGAGAGACCTAAAATGTGCTTTCAAAAGGAAATATTGCAGCATGAACTTTCTTTTATTAAACTCCAGAGACTCCACTCGGGATCTAATAAATGTCCCATTCACAGAAAAAGCTTCATTTGGTGCTTGGATCTTATTAAACTCCCAAGTCTGTCGGCTGTGAGACAGGAGTCCTTAGGAATCCGGACTTCATTAGATCCAGTGTTCATAGAAGTTATATTGATGTTGTGGGAGGTTTTGTGTGAAAGCAAAAACACTTTCTCTCAGCTTGAGTGATAAGCTTCACTGCTTTTCTGCCTCTGTTGCTTTGGTGAAAACCAAGGAGAGAATTAGCAGATATTTCTGCCATTTTACAATTTCATCCTGTATCTTTCCTCCCATGAGAAATATGTGGGCTGAATTTCCACTACTACAAACCCCCAGTCATTTATATCTGTGCGGGTGGTAGTAGTTAGTATTTGAGAACTGTTTAAACCAATCTTGAGCACAGTTGCTGCAAATACAGAGACCAAACATTTGCAAGGCAACAGAAAATGAATCCCAAGAGGTTACTCTTAGCCTGTAACCATGGCCTTGTTTTCGTGCTGATGTCAGTCCCACTAAGCACGAGTCTGTGCCAGAGTAATAGCTCTGGCCTGATTGATGGTGTTAATAACTGTCACTGCTGTGTTCCAAAATGAAAGGTCTGGTTTGAAGACTTTTTCTTGACATTTGCACTTCATCAGCCTTTGTTCAGCAGTTCTCCACATGAGGGAACCATCTATATTGTGTTGCTTCACATAAACTTCAGTGACACTGCAAAATGTTTTGCTCCCTTATAAAAATGTGACAGAATTACTTACGTAGGCAATTTGCTTGCACAGGTCAAATTAAAAGCAGATTTCTAGAACAGGGTTTAAAGGCGACCCACACATGGCAAGAATGCCACGTCCTGGACAGCCTACTTTGAATGATGGAGTAGAGGAGAGAGAACAGCAAGTAGTGCTGTTGATGACCTACTTGAAATAGTGAAGTAAGAGACAGAGTGCTGGAAAGCAGGCGTAAAGATGAGCAAAATCGCTTGAAAATGTAATATGTATCTCAAAAATGCAAATGCTGACATTGCTCCTGCAGTCACAAGTGCTGCAGGCGCTCCCCACCAGCATCTGCACAGGCACAATATGCTTCAGTGGCATTGTGGAAGCCTTTTGAGCAGAACAAAGAGCTCCCAGGACATGGTGACCTCACTTGAAAGCAACGATGAGGGTCTGCTCATTGGAGCAAACACAGCCTGAACAGAACTTTCACTGGGTATGTTTGGAGGAAGGAGAGGAAAATGTGAAAAATAAGAATATGATCTGATGAATGGGTGGGAAAAGGGGAGTGAGCTGCCAGCATAAGAACCAAATTGATTCGGGGCTGAAGTGCTTTAAAGCCAGGTTGAGAATAAGATATCACAAAGCAACTGCAGGATTACATGGAGCCAATTAGTTAATTAGTATTGCAGGTCAGAGGAAGACACACTATCCCTTTAGGTATTTCTCTACATATCTGACAGTATACACTGCATTCATGTAAAAGCAGAAAGCATGAAAGGCTTTCTCACTGCCTTTTTTAAACACTAGGTGCATAATACGCTACTTGTGTTAGAGAGCTGCATGCTATGAAAAGGGAAGCACTTTGTTGTCACTGTATCAAAGTACTGCAAAACTACCCATGCTCATGATTAATTTTTAGTCCTCTACCTGTGCAAGGCTTTTGATACGCTGTTCTAGTTACATGTAATTAATGCAGCACAAATATTCCAAATCTCTGAACTGTGTTTGTCAGTATTTCAGAGGAATGTTTTATGTGTATTCGTGAAATTGCTGAACAAAAAGCACACCAAGCAGAAATGACAATTTATAGGTCCCTTAATTTTTATTTGTGCTCTTCCTTTATTTGTGCTTCTTCCTCTGAAAGAACAATTTCAGAGCTTTTCTTGGGTTTAGAAAACATTATTATTATTTGTTCTAATTTTTGCTGCATGAAGGAGCCCAGAAAAGCTGTTATTGTTTTCCAGTATAAAGTCATCTTATTCTCTGTTTAGGTTTTTTTTCTGCTGCTTAATTTCATGTTCTTTAATCTCTGGCTTTGCTGCAGTACCAGGCAAGCTAACTAGAATGGAAGTCGTGGCCCCAGTACTGACTTCATTGGAACCAGGGTTTCCTGCTGGGTGCTACTCCAAGCTTAATTGAAAGCGTAGTAGTGAGCGTGTAGCAACAGAGCCTTTACTGAGGCATTTTCAAACCTTTTAAAAAATGAGGGGCCCCCCACCTCAGTTTATTGTTAGTCTTTGGATACCATAAGCCTATACCAGATAATTCCAGCTATAACATATATAGGAACAAGCAGTCACTAGTATCCATACTTTGAAGAAAAAACAAGCTGAAAACCTTCTTTAAAAAAGATCTTGAGGTAGAAGATAAAATAATATTTTCCCAGGGGTAGAGGAGAGGTAAAGTAGCCTTTCTTTAACAGGAACTGCGAGGCAAGAAGCTCTTAGGATTAGGATCTGAGGTGGAAAATGTCTGTGAGAACTCGTGAATCAAACTTGTAGGTGTATAATGTGATTTTCAGAATATCAAACAGAAAGCAGGGGGCTTTCATCACAGCTAATTTATATTCCTATCAAATTATTCTATCACTGAATTTGAAATATTAGTCACAGAAACGGGATGCCATGCGATGAAGTCACACTGCAATTTCTTCCTTAAAGCCCCAGTTCTCTTTTTTGTATTGGTCACCTGCAATTTATTTCAATTATCTGCCATAAATAATGCATTACTACTGCGTAAAAGACTATGCACATTGTAATCACCTCTTTCAGCGATCGCATCCTTTTCTTTGATTGTTGTGGTGGGGAGTGTTAGACACTTGATGGTGAAGTGAAGGAGACCTGACAGATCTCTGCTCATGACTTTTCTCTTACTTTTTTCTTTGTATACTTTTCTTTATCCAAAGCAAAGGCGGTGGCCTTGTATCTGCTGTGCTGAATTACGCTGCTGAAAATGTTTAGTGCAGCTTTGCCAGACTGGTGGGAGTCTGCAGCGGGTTGAGATATATTGGTTACCACATCTGACGTTTGTCATCTGTTGAGGAGACATAGAGGACAAAATACATGTGTGAAGAATATATGTACACATAATACATACCTATATATGCATATATAACTATGTATACATACATGTATATATGATTTCTACATATAGAGCAGAACTACCCATTAGTAATTGGGTAGCAAAAGCTGGTCCCTGATATCCTGGAGCCCAGTCCCAAAAAAGGTCTGCTGTGGAGAGAATGTAGAAGATGACAGGAGCATGCAGAGACAGACCAAGCAGGCAGTGCCCCTCCTTTTCTTTTAAACCAGTTGTTCATCTACATCCACTAATAACAAGGCCTGTCAGTGATTTAAGACATATCTGCTTTGATGAAAGCAACTCCTACATGAGCCAAGTTTTTCTTAAGATTGTCAGGGTACTGTATGAATGTTGCTCTGCTCTCACCAACCAACCCTTCACACATCAGTGGGGTAAAGGACCTCCCACAGATCTAATGGGGTTTATGTGTTATAAAGTGAATGACAGTAATAATTGAGCTTCCAATCCTTTCAGATTGGTTTGGGGATTTGGAAATGCTACACATCCTTAGGGTAAGAGAGACCAAACAGTCTGGCACAAGTCTGGAGTTTTGAGTACAGGGCAGGTTTGAGGGCAGCAGGCACCAGAGGTGGTGGTGTCCATCCTGCAGCAATGTCACACACTGCTGGAATAGAAATTGTTGCACTGAAGAGGCCAGAGGAAGGTTGGCCTACATCTTGGAGGAGTGAGGACTGGTCTTTGAACTCCTGGTCTGCCCTCACGACAGCACAGATCACAAGACAGCTTATAGAAATAAAGGCATAAAATAGGTGTGTTAAAAAACCTATATAGTAATTTAATTCTATCATCAGGTCATTGGAATTTTACATAGCTGCAAACTTCTGCTTTTGAGAGCTGTAAAAGAAAGCATGGGTATGGTTGTATGACTGAAAGAGAGCATTGCACGGCAGTAATCGATGGAAGGGGGGTCAAAAAAGCCCACACAGCGATACTTCTGGCTTGCAAATCGCTCCAGGTGCTAAGGGGAGCTGGGAAGTCTGCAGAGCCTGTCAAAACAACACTGTAATAATAACAGCTTACAAAGGGCAGGACTTTGAAGCATGTCAGCACAAGGGAACTCTTGAGGGTGTTGTTCCCTTGCTCTCTGGGTGCTACTTGGGTCTCAAAGCTGGTTATAAACAAAGACTGAAAAGGTTTTAGTACCAAGAAGTGTTGCTTCGGAGGTATTAGTGATATTTCCAGTATCATTATTAGCACTAAGCTTGCCCTGAGTTATGCTTACAAGCTGCTGAAGTCAAATGAAAGTAAGCTGTGACAATCAAAGGAGTAACGTGGCAAGAGCTGCAGCCTGGGCAGTGACAGCTGAGAATGCCTGATTTCCCCTCTTCATGATACCATGCTTTCTCCAGCATCCTTTCTACCCTTGTTTGTGCCAAGATAAAAAAATGTCAGCGGAGGAAAACATATGCAAATATCAAGACAGAAATCAGTTGTATCCATTTGTAGCATGCCATACAGAGATGACATTTATAGCTGTGCATTATGAAGTTTAGGCCACAGAGAGAGGCAAACAGAATGATAGAGAGCACCATTTTATGCAGTATGTTACTCTGACAATAACACTCACATTTACAAACAAATTAGCTAAAAATGTCTGAAGGACATTCAGCTTTTACAAACTGGGCCTCATCTCCCGCTGATAGGTTCCTTTGGGAGGGATATGGCATGCAAAATGATACACTGCCTTGGAGAATAAATTTATGAAGTTTAGCAATGTAGGTCACGTTGCAGGAAAATCATAAGTGTCTGAACATCACTCAATAGCCATTCAATCAACTGCTCAAAGCAAAACAGGGAACTGAACAGCATGTAGCTGTCTCTGGTGAGAGCTGGGGAAAGTCATGATATGATGTAAAACCCTTTAGGTCCTCCATCCATATGTTCTTTTATTTTTTCTTCTATTTTTCTTGCCAGTTCACAGTTATATTTCTGTGTCAGTGTCAATAGTGACAACAAAACCACCATGCTTTTTGCCGTTACTACCATGAAGTGTGTTGGGTGGCTCATGAAAGGTATGCCAAAAATCAGGGAATCAGGAGAAGTCAGGTGGTTGAAACTTGGTATAAGAAGCCTAGTCATAAGGAACTAATGTAATTGTGAAATTATTTTTGGTATGGTCCCATCCAGCCAGAAGGGTTTATAGCTGATGCTATTTGCTTAAGTCTTTGGATTTGCTTTAAAGGAGAAGATGATGTTTTAAAAGGATATTTCTAGATCTAGCCCTGTTCTTATTGTTTTCTAGATCTAGGAATTGCTAAGAGCATGAGATCCAGAGATTTACAACTTTGCTAGAGGTGTTAAGAGCCTTCCTGAAGACATCTAGAACCTTTGTAGAACTTGGGCCTTTCTAGATCAAGAGCTGGGAGGGGACAGGACACGGGCATCTGTTGCTTCTGGAGCATGTCTAGAGACTCACTAGATACTGCTTTTCTTGTGATGGCTTGGAAGCCTTTTGGAGCTTTTTCTCAGAGCCTGTCTATCACTTCTTTACCACCCTTTTTAGCTCAGCATCCTTTCCTAGATCTAGCACCCTTATGGACCCTTTCTGAATATGGAACTTTGCAGGGACCCCTTCTAGGGCCTCCTGCACCTCCGTACCCCAGCCATTGGGGGGTTGGGGGGGCTGTTCTGTTTTGTAAGAGGCTTTGTAGAGTTTTCCTAAGCCCTTCTAGGTCCAGAGCCTTTCTCTGCCTATATAGATCTAGAGCTCAGCTACTAAAAATCAAAACCTTTACATAGCTATCTGATGAGGAACTTGTTGAAAACCTAACTTTAGGCATGCTTTTAGAATGTTTGTCTAGAGCCTTTTTGGAAGGTAAGAGAACTGAGTGCCTCTCCTTTTAGATCCAGGCTGTGTCTGTCCCATGCTTGAGATGCATTGTTTAGCTGAGTGGTATTTCTTAATTCTGCTTGAAAAAAACATTAGTCCTACACTTTATCCTTGTAAGCTTTTCTGGCACAGTCTGACAATGCATATCCAAATATGCATCACAGCAGCAATCAATGCCCTTAGCTGGCAGAAATTTCAAGCCGAGTGCCTGCTTACAGTCTCAGACTAGAATCAAGCACTCTCCAGTACATTTTCTTGCGAGTACCTAATCAATGTAAATATCACATGGAAGGATTCCGGCATTGAATGCAGTTGTCTTGTTTGCTCTGCAAAATGTTAAGATGTCTAATTTTCTATTAGGTATTTGGAGCCTAACAGCACTATGTGTTTGCTTTCAATGCAGCGTGACAGCTAGTTAGATTACATTCATTTTGCACCATTGAAATATCTATTGGTAAATACTTGTGAAAAATCAGTTGCAGAAAATTATGTCATGGTAATAATTAATCTTGGTGCTAATTTCTGTAAAAGGACTCCAGTAAATGCAGTTGCTTTTTCTGCCTAGAATTTTTGTGCCCATATGGAAATAAAAGGTATAATTTAAAGTTAAAAATCAAACTTTTCTATAGTTGTTTTGCTTTAACTCTCTGCTACAGTTCAGTAAAGAATTAGTGCAGTCTTACAATGTTTTTTAAACAGCTGTTGCTATTGAATTGTGTGTTGTTGTAGGAATTTTCCATAGAAGATGCCCTGCCATAAACACGAAGTGCAAAATACCTATTTTCCCCCATCCTTCCTTCTTTCCCTTGCAGAAGCTGTGTTTCTGAGTTTAATGGTGTAACTCTTAAGGGAAAGCTTAAACCACAGAAGTGAATTTGCATTTTCTTGTGAAAGCTGTGGTGTTAGCATTTGTTCTGATCCTTGCAGGAATGTGTTTTGTAGTGCTGATCCGGCTGAGGAGACAGCTGTGGCTCCCACATGCCCAGCTGGAAACCTGGCAGCAGCTCCTCATCCTTTGCTTCCCCAGGTCTCACTTACTGCCCAGCCCTGGGGACAAAGGAGCACAGCCCTGAGGAGCAGTGCTGTTGTCAGAGGTCATGATCCCGGAAAGACAGGCACTGATCTGCAGGAGGTTTTAATTTCAATAATTTAATTTAATTAATAATTTAATTTAAATTTCACTTTTTAAATTTCAAGGGTTCAGGGCAGTGTCATAAGGAACTGATTTAATTATGGCTGTTACTTGGTTGATACACTCACGGTGGCTGGTGTTGCTCAAGTGCAGGGCTTACGCTTTCTTCGCTTTTTTCAGTTTAGGAAATTTCATTTCTATGTATCCTCTCTTCCTCCCAGTTTTCAGGCCAGATGCTTTTACGAAGCTCAGTAGTTACTGGAAACAGAAGACATGGTAATGTACTAGCTCCAGCCTCTCGCTGCTCTCAAACAGCTGTTAATTACTGCCTCAATTAAAGCTTTTCAAGGTCTTCCTCCCACCTTTTCTGCATTGGCAGCACACTGGCTTTCCGTATCCAGAATTTCTGAGCCCAAAATGGAAAGATGAGGCCAACACTGGTGAGAGATTTATTAAGATTTATGCAACTTTATTTTTCTGCCGTCTCATCTGACAAGTGCCAGAACCTGGGAACTCAAGTTAGAAAGTGAGGCGAAATGGAAACAGTCCTGTTGTTAGCTAGATTTCCACCTGGTCCCACTCTGTCCTTTTGGCTACACAGATGAGCTGTAATGGTATGTCTGGAGGACATCTATTCCCACTCCAGCACTGGAGATACATTTGGGTTAGATTCATATTCATGGTCTATTTTAATTGAAGAGTCTTAGATTCCTCCTCTCAGAGATACCGGTCTGCTCAAAGTACTTTGTGAATTCCTTCTGGGCATTTAAAGAAATATTCATTCATAGCCTGTATAAACCATGGGTACCATGTTTAAACAGACTTAAATGGCTTAGGAATCTTAAATCCTATTGATTTTCATAGTCCATGGGCTTATGTGATTCTGGATAATATTCCCTCTCTTGTTAAATAAAGGCGGTGTGAAACCTCTCCCCATAGAAATCAACTTTTCCTATTGATTTAGTAGACCCAAGATACAGTCTTTGAAGTTGTGAAGCAGAAAAAGAAAGTCATAAAATAGAAATTATGAAACAAGAAGAGAGCTGGAAAGTGAGAGCACAGCGAATATCGTGGCAAGTGAAGCGAAGACAAGCAGTGAAAATTGTTGAATTGGTGTCTTGCCTTCACATTCCTGTGCTGGGTCCCTCATCCACTGGAAATAACTGATGGCAAAGGCAGGTTCATGGGGAGACCAGCCAAGCCATGATCCTGGAGAACTGGTGGCCAGACTTCTGAGCTGCATCTGTTAATGTGCCACAGCTGTTTTCCCAGCCCAGGGTAGAAAATGGTGGTCATTAGGCTGCAAAACTCATTTATTTGGGTTTTTCGCTGGGGAACAGGGAATGCAGAGGGAGCAACATTTGTGAAGTTTAGAGCAGGGACTGCTACAGCTGAACTGTGTAATTCTGCATGTTATAATATGCAGCATCAGGAGAATGAGAAACAAAGGCTCCTCCAGCATGGCAGGAGCCTGTAATCCCACTATGGGGAAGGGTTCCCCAGTGTCAGACCGCAGGAGCAGAATTGTGTCTCTGTGTGCCATTAAGAAAGCAGCTAAGCTGCTGAGCGGAGCTGACAGTGTCAGTGTCAACAGAATGAAGAGCCCAGAAGTGAGAGCAAACTGACAGAAAATGATGAAAAAATATCCATGCTTGTCAACTATGGGAAAATAGAGAGAAATAGTAGTGAGACACCCTGTGAAAAGTTCAGGGAAGCAGAACCAGTCTCCTTTCGCCTTGTAAACTGCATGCTCCCTTCTAATGGACCACCTGTGTGAGCCCTTCCTCTGAGCCATTTCTCTCCCAGAAGGAAGGAGAGAGAAGGATTTGAACAGGAAGAAAGAAAGATGCTATTCTAAAAGTACGTTGTGGTGAGTAAAAGGGTTTGGCCTGGAAACCACAACTGGAGTGAGTATAAATAAGAGGAGTTGAAAAAAGGAAGTTACCAGTGAAAGAGGAATATGGAATGGGCTACAATCAGGTTTGCAAATGCATATCGCAGAGCTGAATAAAGGCAAAGGTAGCATAAACAGAAGTGCTTGAAGCTGAGCAGTACTGATAGGAAATAATCCATCAGTCAGGACTATCAGAAAAATTTTGGCATGAATTTCATGCTACTATATGAAATTGAATCAAAATATACAAGCAATGCATGGCAAGAAATCAAAGCAATGGTGAAGCCTTTTTAGGGATTTATGCAGCTTCTTTTAATCCATGATAAATGAAACTTATCCCAGTGAAATTTACCCCTGCAACCAAACAGTTAAGCTCTTGAAACCAGCATCTGCAGACAAGGATAATTTTTTCCCTCTTTACTGTTCTTACTTTGATGTGAACAGTAGAATTTGTTTGATCTGTTTTGTTTAAAAGAGTACCAAAAATGCCACAGCCATGCAAATGTCATGGAAAATGTGCAGAAACTTTCAGCCGTATCATCAAAACCAAAAGTTAAACACTATTCTTGGTAAGCTAACACTTTAACATGTGTACATGTGCAGGTGTGTATGTCTAAGACGTACACAAGTACAGGCTCCCCTATCAGTGCTACTTCACAAAAAAATCTCTTTTATTTTGTTGTAAAGCTTTGCTGTTGGAAAATGTATTGGGTGTGCATGGCAAGGTTTGATAGCAGGGGGGCTGCAGGAGTGGCTTATGTGAGAAGCTTCCCACCACAGAGGACCCATGCTGGAGCAGTCTGTTCCTGAAGGATTGTACCACATGGGAGGGATCCACGATGGAGCAGGTTGTGGAGAACTGCAGCCCATGGGAAGGATTCATGTTGGAGGAGTCTGACTGTCTCCTGTGGGAAGGACCCCATGCTGGAGCAGGGGAAGAGCGTGGGGAGTCCTCCCATGAGGAGGAAGGAGCAGCAGAGACAATGTGTGATGAATTCACCACAGCTCCCATTCCCCATCTCCCTGCGCCACCTGGGGGGAGGAAGGTAGGGAAATCAGGAGTGAAGTTGAGCACAGGAAGAAGGGAGGGCTGGGGGGAAGGTGTTTTAAGATTTGGGCTTTCTTTTTTATTACCCTACTCTGATTTGATTGGTAATAAATTAAATTAATTTCCCCAAGTCGGGCCTGTTTTGCCCATGATGGAAATTGGTGAGTGATCTCTCCCTGTCTGTATCTTGACCCATGAGCCTTTCCATACATTTTCTCTCCCCTGTCCAGCTGAGAGGGGACTGATGGAGCAGCTTCAGTGGGTACCTAGTATTCAGCCAGGTCAATTTTCCACAGAAAAATAAGTATTTTGAAACCAGATAGGTAGGTAGACAGTTACACAAGAACATGTGTATTTTGCAAGAAAGAAACAAATACAAAAAATACCATTCAGGTCTGAGGGTCATTTGTCTACCTAAATGTAGATTTCCCAGTGAAAATTCTTTTAAACCAAAGCTGCCTTAGTGCACTTTGTGTTTTCTGGAACACTTGACATGAAAAAAAGTTTTAGTAGGTGTTAATTTTGCACTTGTAAAACCAGAGGTTGATTATTATATACAGCTGGAGCCTTTATGTTGACAGTTAAATGCTGAATTGCCACAAAAGTTGACATGTTAATACTTAACATGCGAAGGTCTCATTGCTCACAGGCTCACTTGTTTCGGCAGTGATTTCCATTGCAGATACTCAGTCTGCCATGAACCAAAACAGAATTGTCACCTGAAAATTTCAGTCTGTGAAGAGTGTGAGGAACTGACTGCTCCTGAGCAAACCTTGTCTGTCCATTTAGAATGGGATAATCAACAGTGCTGCCTATGTACACTGCTCAAAAAAAGAGCCCACTAAGTATAAGAAAAATACTTGCAATTGGCCCAATTTTGAGTTATAAGAAAAATACACATACATGGGGGAGGACTTTTTACAGGGATTTATGAAGAAATGCTTCAAATTAAAAAGTATATTAACTGATTCTTATCCTAACTGAGATTTTGTCTGGAAAAACTTTTTAATAGGCACAGTGATATCAGATGAGAATTGAAGTGCTTCTGTATAATATGTTTATTGGCTTTGAATGAAGCACAACTGATGGTTTGGTCACAGAAACCTGCCAGAGGGCAGCTTGCTTAAAAAGAAAAGAAACAACTGGTGACTTTTCAAGGTAACAGGGAACCTGAGGGTGCAGTTACACTTCAGCTTAAGCTGATTTAGGTGATTAGATTTTAGGCAGCAAACTATCTTCAACCTCCTCTCTGTAGGGCCCCATTAAGCACTGGCCTTGCTGCTGGGGGCTGCACTGGGAGAAGGGATGGGGTGTGACTGCAGCAGCCCCAGTGTAAAATGGGTGAAGCCTCTTCCTGACAAGAACAGTGCAGATTTTCTTCTAAATCTGCAGTTCTTCCTCAGATTAGGGATGCTGAAGGGTTTGTGTTTATGTGCATGTTTGATTTTAATTGACCTATTTCACCTTTTTTTTCACCTCCAGCTGCACTAGTATAAGTTTGGAGTGAGCAGCAGCTGGTTTTTATGCTGCAGTCTCCAGACAGGTACATGCTACCTCTAATACTTCACCCGGGATTAAAGCATTAATACATCTATGACTGCTTTAAACCCAAGAAAGAGAAGCTGTATCCTTGCCTTCTGTTAGCTTTGCAGAGCAGAGAGCTAGGCAACAGTTCTGGTGTAGCAACCAAAACTGTTTAGACGTTCCCAACTAAAATTTTGTTTGCTTTTGCCAGAATGCAGCTAGATTTACAGATGGGATCAGTATGAAAGCAAATGTGCTTGCAGTTAACAACTGTTAAAACTAAGCTTTAGGTACCTTGCTACAAGAGAAATGGACAGCTGCATACAAGTTTATTCTATCTCAATAGACCAAATCAGCCTCAAATCCACCAGAGAAAAAGTTGGTTTGGCCCAAACCAGTCCCTCTTTATCTGCAAGGCATCGGTTGTGCCTTCACAGTGGGAGGAATTCAAGTTATTCACGGGGCAAAGACAGTGTTGCTGCTCCACAAAGGAAAAGGAAAACCAACTATTAAGACATGGCAGGTGCTATATTGAATCATTATAGCAACAATAGATAATTCCAGGGCAAAGTTTTTATCATGAATAATCTAGTTACAGTTAATCAAAGATTATTGTTACAGCAGAGTGATCTGTGAAGGAGGCCATTAAAGTTGAAGGCATCTGTTTCCCATTAAAAATAATCCATTTACTTTAATAGAGCAATCAAATATTCTTCATTAAAGGTACATTGCAAATATGTTTTTTTCCAGGTTTCTTGAAGATAGCCTTGTAGAGATCCTTATGCTAACTAAATGGTTTTATTTGGTGTCCCAGTGAACTTCCAGTCTAAGCATGAGCTAGCAGCAGTGTGTAACCAGCCCTAGCACAGTGGGTGGAATCTGGGCAGTCAGACGCACGCAGAAATCAGCACCTTTGTGGGAGGAATCTGTTTCCAACTGCTTCACAACATTTATCATCATTTGGAAGGACTCTACCACCTGGTTCAGAGGAGATCTTGAACCCAACAGCATTAGTCTTAATGCTGGTTATTATTATGTGTAGTAAAATGGACTGGGCACAAAGAGGAATTAGATTACTCTGTGAGCCTCCATAACTGTGTGGTGCACCATGTAACCACGCAGGATGAGACATGGTAGCCACAATGCCTTCGCTTTATTAAAACATCGATTATCAAAAGAGCAATGTACTTCTGGAAATGAGATTATTCAGGAAATACTGATGCTTGACAAAGGGAGAGACTTGGCCTAAAGCCTGGTTCCTGAGCTGACCCCAGGCAAGCAGGTGGCTTGTGATGGCCACGCACTGTACCATATGTTACTCCTCACTGCTGAGCATTATATTAGCATCTGCGGTCTCTACATCCATAGATATTTTAATTAGTGCAGTGGAAAATGAGAAAAACCATCAACAAAATCAGAAAATGAAATAGTAAAAGCCTTTTTAACATATAAAGCATAAAACTCCTTTACATTTTAACCTGGTATTTATTCTCTTCTGATTGAAATACTTGGTCCAGAAAAATTCCACTTGGATACAAGCAGCCATCTCTTTGTGAAGGACAAGCAGAGCATCCCGAGACAGACAAAAATAGGCTGTCTTGCAATCTCGGTGGCTCAGTTGTTCTCTGACCTTCCCATAGACAAGCTGCAGTACAAATCCCCCACTGGCCATTAGCCGGGTAGAGGGACCAGTCTACTCTGTTGTTTTTTCCCAAGTCAGCAATCATGCAGTACCTATTGAACCTTCTCAATAGGAGGAGGTTGAAGCTCTTTGGTCAGTACATGATACAATCAGCATCCGACGTACTGGTGGTCTTTCAGGTGGACAGGCAGCCCCACCTTTTATTGGGAGCACGTTTAATTCCTCCAGATCCTGATGCAACTGGAATCAGATGAGTGAGGTCATTCTTCTTGTATTTCCTCCAATGTGGTTTGGAAACTGTTCGGTTGGCACTCTCACCTGCATGGAAAAAGGCAAAAAGCTAACCTTAAGTGTGAAGAATTTATTTAATCCATGACTGAAATACCAAATTCACAAGGCAAAAGCATTATAAATAATTGCAGCTTAGCTACTGTATCATGTGAAATGTGATATATTGGTGTATTATTATGTTACAAAGAATTAACGAGCTTATATTTCTTGTGGCATGTAAGTCTTATTAACATTTCTTGCTTAGTAAATAAATTGTAGAAATGTGTCATACTCTTCCAGTATGGCATTTTCCTTTTGTACTAACAGTCAATTAAAGTGTTAGGACATTGACAGTTTCTAACTGTTTTCCACCCTGCCAGCGTTGACTGCCATATTGAAACAATAACATTCAGACCTGGAAAATTTTCTGACTGATGTTGCATGACATGAAGAGTGTGTTTTTATTTGCATGACTGCATAGGTATAATAAAGTTCTCACCTTAATGGAGTTGTGCAAATAGCTCTCAGAGGGTGCTAAATTACTTTTCAAGTCAAGTTTTGCTCCATCCCAGAGCTGGACCTCAGAAGGAATATGCTTATTGAAACTTCCTTTGCCAAACCCTATTAAAGGTAGATACTAGAGAAGCAGTGCTGGGTGAACCCACCGAGTGCCTTGATGACACGGTGATCAGAGATGGTTGAATGAAGCCGCCTTGCTTAATCATGCATTTCTCTTTTTCTCCCTGCCTTTCCCTTAATTCTTTCTTTGCAGGTGCGATTAGAGTGGCCAACAGACCTCACGGTGAACCCTCTAGACAACTCACTGTATGTCCTGGACAACAACATCGTCCTGCAGATCTCTGAGAACAGGCGTGTGCGAATTATTGCAGGGCGCCCCATTCACTGCCAGGTGCCAGGCATCGACCACTTCATTGTCAGCAAGGTGGCCATCCACTCAACCCTGGAGTCAGCCAGGGCAATCGCTGTGTCTCACAGTGGCATACTCTACATTGCAGAGACAGATGAAAGAAAGATCAATCGTATACAACAGGTCACAACCAATGGTGAGATCTCTATCATCGCCGGAGCCCCATCAGATTGCGACTGCAAGATTGATCCTAATTGTGACTGTTTTTCAGGTAAGGAGATGCTAGTTATTTCCTGTCTCTTATCTGTTAAAATCCCCTGGCACAGCTGCAGATTGGGCAGCAAGGGGAAGGATAGAGGAGCAATAATTCAGTTTCCTTGGAAAGCAGAAAACCGTATCAGCAGCTCTTTGTGGATTTATTTTTTTCACAGAATTGAGTCTTCCAGTTGGCACTTGGAGGAACCATAGGGTCATCTTTGCTATTCCACTTTTCATACAGAGATTACACTCAGTTCAAAACTCAGTTTAGCTCTAAGCCTGCCTTTCTGTGTCAGCTATGTTTGCCCTGGTTGAAGATGATACCTGCCCCAGTGCAGATTGCACCTAAATGCTACTGCACCACGCATCCCTCCCACCAAGAAGACCACCAAGGTGTTTCACATCATGTGAAAGACACTAGTTTCTGCCTTCCTATTGCTTGCATCACACTGCACAGTCAGCAAAATGATGCAGACACATAAAGTTCAGTGTTTCTTCTTTGTGTGTTTTGAACTGAAACAGCCAGTACCAGGCCTGCGCTGCACCACTGGACATGCTCAGCAGCACAGCCCCTCTCCCTGCATGCACCAAAACAAATTTAGCACTGTTTTTGGTAAAAACATATTTCATAATGGGCTAAAGGACAGCAGTCCTGTATGCAGAGGTGTGCAGTATGTTGTCATCTTGTCATCTCAAAGGACCACTGTGTTCAGCTCCATAATGTCATCATAATTCTTAAGCCTCTCATTTCAAGTAAAAGGTTAATTACTGACAAGAAAACATTAAGTATGTCAATGATGGAGAGGAAAAAATGTAAATGGTATTCCAGAGAAGGTGTGTTGCTGACCCAGCATTGTAATGATAATCAAAGCCTCATGTGCATTGGAAGTGCTGCCAGCTATGGCAGAGCAGTGAAAAAAATCCTGTTCAGGGTTCGTGTTGAGGGAAACTCCCCTCAGTGCTAAAAAATGAGAAATTGTGACATGTCTAAGGATCGTGCCAGGGCTGGGGTGGTGAAAGGCAGGGTCGGCTTGGCAGAAAGATCAGCTCATTTGTCCATCTCCAAGGAAGGATAGGGCATGCTGAAACTCTCCAGCAGATTTAATTCCTCAGTCAGGAGAAGGAGAGCAATACAAACAGGAATGTGTTTGGCTCTAAGAGTGAGGTTTAATATGTTATCTTGTTAGTTACAGAAAATCCAGCTAATGTAAATTCATTTGGATATGGATATACAGCCCATGATAACGCAGATATCCTCCTCAAACCTTAAAATACACAAACCAAATAAATTATCAAGTGATACTGGAAGGGGGGTTTCTCAGCTTGCTTCAGGGCTAATGTTCTTGGTTTGTTTTCCTGTAGAATTGAGGTTTTATTAAGTACAAATTAATACTTCCTTCAGTGACATTTTAGCTGAATTACTGGGGTTTATTTTCTCTTTGTTTTATTTGTAACACAATTCTACTGTAACTACATGCCAACAGACAGAAAGTGCAGAATAAAAACTTGGGTGTCATGTTTTTTTCTTTCACAGTTTTGCCATTAAAGCTTTCCTGAGCAGCAAGAGTTTGGGCTTAGCAAAAATGTTGTAAATTAGATAATTTATATTCTTGTTTGTCTTCATTGCAAGTAATTTAGAATTGCACCAACCTTAGATAATAGGGATTTAATGAGTTGGAAGAAGATCTTGTTTTATTGACCTGTAAGTGATACTGAGGAGAAGCAGTGTGTCAGGCTTAGGGGATCAGCTTAAATACAGACATTATGGATTACTGAAATTACCATTTCTCCCCCAGGTGATGGTGGCTATGCCAAAGATGCAAAGCTGAAAGCACCTTCTTCTCTAGCAGTCTCTCCTGATGACACACTGTACATAGCCGACCTTGGCAATGTTCGCATCCGTGCAGTCAGCCGAAACAAGGCTCACCTCAGTGACACGAACATGTATGAGATCGCATCACCAGCGGACCAAGAATTGTATCAGTTCACCATCAACGGCACCCACCTGCACACACTGAACCTCATAACGAGGGACTACATTTACAACTTCACCTACAGTGGGGAAGGAGATATTGGCACCATCACCAGCAGCAGTGGGAACTCGGTTCACATCCGCAGAGACACGAGTGGGCTGCCCCTGTGGATTGTGGTGCCAGGGGGGCAGGTGTACTGGCTGACAATAAGCAGCAATGGGGTTCTGAAAAGAGTTTATGCCCAAGGCTACAACTTGGCTCTGATGACATACCCTGGAAACACGGGGCTTTTAGCAACCAAGAGTGATGAAAATGGATGGACAACAGTGTATGAGTAAGTCCATGACATTAAATGCCTGATGTCAAGAACCTGATTTTAAATGAACACTGGATTTTTTTTTAGTCAGTTCTAATAATTTAGAAAGACACCCTGCTCCTAACCCTTCATGAGAAGGACAAGCAGTGCTGTTGCACAAGCTTTTAAAATGAAACACTGCCATTTCTTAAGTGCTGAAACCTATCATATTGTGAAAGCTCTGGACATAGTGTTCATTAAGTGTAGCAGAAACTGCTTGATATTATGCTTCATTTGCACTTTATTATTGTGAATTTGTTTCTTTAAATGAAAATATTGTGGACTTTTTTGTAACTAAAGAAGTAGAGGCAAGCTGTGATGTGAACCAGGAATCTGCAAAATTCCTGAGGAAGGCAAAAATAGGAAAAATAGTATTCTGATCAGAGAAGGGAGTGTTGTAAAGGCAACTGAGAATCTCAGTGGATGCAACATCCAAAGGGTGAACTTTTCTCTATCAGCAGGGAAAAGGATATATAATAACAAAGAGGATATTTACTAGAAAAAGGCTATACATACAAGCTGTAGGAATGGGCATGTAAGCAAAACCTTCAGGAGACCAGAAGAGCAAGGCAAGACAGTTAAAGATGTAGTCAGAACAACCCAATCTAGTCCCAGAGAGAGAACAACCCTAGAGAAAGTTCATTTTTTATTTATAAAGAGATGTGACATATCAGGATTTCTTATTATTTCTAATTAATTGTCATAATCCCTGTTTGAGGATGTGACAGGTGGTGGCTGGAAGTCAGATGTTAACATTACAGTACTACTTCAGAGTCTCCAAGAAGGATAATAATGCCTGCCTTCTGTGGGCATAGTTATTCATGGTCAAAAACTAAAATGAAAAGCCATCTAGGTTGGATATGAACAGAAAACACATTGAGGAGGATTAATTTACTGCACAAGTCACCTGGAGAGGTGGTTGAGTCACCATCATTATAGGGTTTTAGAATTACGTTTTCTTAAAATGGAAGTAGGATAAAAGCAGAGAAAACTGCTGCCTAGCGCTTGGGATTTTTACTCAATGGGATGTTTTTCCGTCTGTTATTCTGCCAAAGACTAAGTTAGTATGGTAAACATAGCTATAAACTGTTAGAGAGGACCATTTTTGACAATCCAGGGGAAAAAAAACATACAGGGCCTTTTTGGTTTAGTTGTTATTATCAGGCATCTATTGATACAAACTTAAATTCTCCTGCAACAAGACAAACCACACTGTTATCCTGGTGCTTTTTAAATGCTGATCTGAGTGTTACCTTTTGTGAGCAGAAATGACTTAAAATGTATGCTTTTTTGGAATCATTTCAGCACTGAGAGTGACCCATTTAAATCCCTGCTTGAGGATGGCATCAGTCCAGGCCATGGACCAATGACGCCTCCAATAAGCTTTTACAGTAGCTCCAAGTCATTCCTATTACATCTTAAAACACTGAACAGCATGTATTGTGGCAGGGACTTGATTGTTAGAGCAGAATATTTCTATTCATGTGCTTCTTAATCCTGGTAGTCTCACTCTGTCCCACTGACACTGAGTGCAAAACATTTCACACAATTATTGCTTGTTCCTGGTTTCTTCTGGGAAGTTGGTTGTTGAAGCATGATTCAAGCATAGTAAGATCTTTTAAATGACTTCACCTGCTTGCAGGTGCCTCCCAGTGTATGTCATGTAGATTTGTGCACAAAGAGCTGTGCCTTGAAAGGATTGATATGATGTGTATGGTGAACCCAAAGAGATAGTGCTAGATTAAACAGTTTTTATACTTTCACAGCTTTAGCTGGAGGCTGGGTAACTCTTTCCTCACTGATGCTTTGAGCTGTCCAGGCTTTGCATGACTGCACACTAGAAATTAACTGCCACTCTAGAAATTAACAGAACTACAATTATTACCATTACAAAAACAACATCATAATTTAAGAGTGAAGGCATATCATTAATATTTATGTTCAAGCCAATATTTTAAGTCATCTTCATAATATATTACAATTAGCTCAGTGTCTGATGGAATGTCACCCAACCTTCTGCAGTCAAGAGGGGCAACTGACTATAATGAGCGCTGCACTGAGTAGATGTGCCTTCAGGAGATGCTGCTCACCTTCTGCCACACATAGGTCAAGGAGCGTGATGATCCTTAGTTATTCTTTAACCAGGCATTCGTTTCCAGACAGTTCACATTGTGAACTGACACCCAATTTCAGCTTGAAAATTAGGGCGTTTGTGAAGGGCTTACTTATAGGAACATAGTATTGGAGTTTAGAGAAATACCATATGAGCAACTTCCAGATTACTTGGAGTCATCTTCTCTGTTTAAACTAGATTTTCATTCACATCCAAAAGTTAACCCATGTCACTGTCAGACTGAAATAGGGATGAGTTTGTTTAACAACATGTATCATAGTTGGGAATATGAGCCAAGATAATGAACTGTTCAGAACATCTACCTATATGTCAGATTCACTCAAAGGGGGGAATTATTAAGAGGTAGAAAACCACTTACAAAAGTACTTGTCATCCATCTGCTCTAATCTGATGGAATGGAAGTACTGAAAGAGCTCTTGCATAAAATTACAGCTAATGTACAATTTTCAGTCATCTAGAATTTTTTAATATTGTACCATTAAAGCTGTAAAAGGGGAGGGGGAGCGCTGGGCCTCTATTAAATCAAGGACAAGAAAACACCTGCAAGAAGTAGCTCTCTCTGAAAAAATTAATTAGACTGCTTTCCCTTTGAAATGATATAACTCTTACCTGTACTACACATAGAAATGCAAATGGATTATGAAGCTATATCCCCAAGTGTGCATTTCAAATATTGGTGAGCACTTCCTCATGTGAGTACTGAAATCAATGCAATTATTTGCATGATTAAATGGTCACTGACATGATTAACAGTGGCATAACTGGGCCCCAAATTAACATTAAAAAATATGCCATGATTGTGCCTCTATTAGTATGGGTAGGACATTGCTCCACAGGAGCTGAGTCCCAGTGTGGTACTATTCATTATGTGAAAGGTGGCAGAATCTGTCTGCAGAGGGTTGAGTTTCTTGGAGCAATCTGGAAAAAAAAAATGCCTTTGGATGGTCACGCTGGGGAATCGTTACTGAGACCCTCATCTGCATGTTCTCCTTGAAGTTAGTGGGACCATCTACATGAGTAGGAGCCCATTGGCATGTGCTCTAGTCTCATTATAATTCAGTACTGTATCTGTCCAGCCATCTAGTAGCAGTTTATCCCATTTTCAGTCACGCAGGGAGTTTTGTGTCTCAGCAGCAGCCATATCAGCAGCAGAACTGGATCCTCAGTGAAGGTGGATCCCAAGTATTGTGCACAAGAGCATTCCAAAAACTGGCTGTATTTACACCATAAAAATGAATTATTTGAGCATTTTCTATGTTACAGTAGAATATCCAGATAACCCAGCAAGCTATTTTATCAAGCAGCAAATTAAATATATCTGCCCAATGTTCATGGAATTTTCTAATGATGAAAAGTAGTATCAGAGCCAATTTTAATCGCTGGGTGTGGTACCCAGTCAACTTGCACAGAACCAGAGTAAGTGCAGAATGGAAATAAATCACAGGATGTACATGAGGGCAGTAGGAGGTGAGAGAGAGATTATATTGTATTTAACGTTTGATTAATTTATTTGTCAAAAACAACGCAAGATGGTGACCAGTTCATTGTCCACTGTTGTGTTTAGGAAGAAGAGATGCCCTATTTTTCTTTTTTGTTTTGAGGGGAAGAGAAAAAAATCCTGAATTTTCTAATTTATTTTTTTTTGCCAGTAGTTCTTGTGACATAGATTTTCCCTGACTAATTAGGGGGAAATGCAGATCCTAATGAAATGATGCCAACACATTAAAGTGAAAGACATAGCCAGATCGTCCGCTGACGTGAATTGGAAGAGCTCCATTGGAGGCAGCGCAGCTTTGTCGGTTGATACACCAACTGAGGATATGTTTTGTCAATGAGAGGATACAGTTAATAAAACATGAAAACTTAATTAGGCTTTCCTACCTGCACAAAAAGGTTTCTATTTTATGAACATGAGAATTGGTTTTACTCATGCAAATACATCTGCAGTGTCAGCAGTGTCGTAGATGAATAAAAATATTTTAGCATCAGTAAGGTTTTTAAGATAGGAGGCATTAACATTAAACAATATCAAGCACCAAGCAATGTTCTGCATTGTTTTCTGTGTTCATTAGAAAGAAAAATATCTGTAGAACTGAAAAGACCTCTTAGAAACACTGCTCCAGAGTGTTTGAATTAATTATTGACTTCTTCATAACATGGCCCTATTCGCTTAAATTACCTTAAACTAAAAGAATTTCTTTAGCATTGACGAAATTTAGGTGAATTAAAATGTGGTGCTCTAGATTCTGGTGCTGTTACTTGTGATGAGAAGTTCCTGCTGATTTGAGTAGGCCCATGGGAAACGTAACACAAGAGTAAAAACCATGCAGGCAACTTAATCGCTGCAGATTTCAATCTAATTTTATTGCTATTGTTACGCTTTAAGTCCCCTTTTTAAGTGAGCCATTCATATTATGTACTTCACACATCAGCAACAAAAGGCAGGTTTTGAGTGTTGCAGAATCTAAGAACTGGTTTTATTTAAATTTAAGTTAGAAAACGCCTTTTGGGGGGTGAGTTGGTTGCCTGAATACCGAGTGACCTCCAGTGGCCTCCCTCCTGCATCACATCCCCGCAGGCTGAGCCCCGACCGTCTGTCCAGTGCTTAAACCTCTGGCAGAAGCTGCATGATGAACGTAGCATCTCACACTATTCCCAGTTCTGTTTTATCCAGCACCACTGAAAAAGAACCTAAGCAGGAATTCGGATTAGGGAATGAATGCATTTTGAGTGAATAAAGGGAACAATTCTTATCTTTATACATATTGCACGGTGTTGACTACTGTCACTGGTTTTTCTCTTTTTTTCCCCCATTCAGAAAAAAAAGCCTACAAGACGACAGTGATGTATTTCATGGCTTTCTAACATCATGTCTTGCAGGTATGACTCTGATGGCCATCTGACAAATGCAACCTTCCCGACCGGGGAGGTCAGCAGTTTTCACAGCGATGTTGAAAAGCTGACGCGAGTAGAACTTGATACTTCAAACAGAGAGAATGTGATCACAGCCACAAACTTCTCAGCTACCTCTACAATATATACTTTAAAACAAGGTAATTAAAGCATTTCTGTTATTTCTCCCCTAATCATTACGTTTCAAAGTCTAGATATTATAGCTTTCTTAACTGCTTGCAAAAAAAAAAAAAAAGACATTAGAATTAGTTCATTTGTTTCTTCTTTGCTTCAGTGCAAATATCTAGATACTACTTTAAATTGTCCTGGGGTACCAGTTAGAAACAAACCACAAGTGAATTCTTTTCCTTCTAGAAGAGTCCCAGGGATAGATTCGCATTATTGGAATCTCTGATGTCTTCAAGCTTTATGTGCTACTTTCTGCTTCGGTATCTGGGGGACTTGGACTGCCCTATAATACACTGAGCTTTGTTATTCCGAGAAATACTGCCCAGAAGAATGACATGCTCCACTGACATTTTAGCACTGAAATGCCAATGCTGTGAGTTGTTTCTGGTAGTGCTGTGTTCTGGTGATGACAGCACTTGCAGGAAAGAGGACAGCATGGCCCACCTCTGCTGGTGACTGCCTTGGGATGAGATTTTGACTCAACCCCTGTAGACAGTCCAGTACTTTCCTGCCAGTATCATACCTCTCAAGAAGTATTTACTCTCTGCCTAATGGAATTGCCACAGTGTCCTCCAGATTGTGCAGATTCATCACCAAAGTGCTGGTTTTATATAGTTTAATTGATCTGGGGTTTTTTCTCCTTGTTGATTTTTTGTTGTCAGTGGATTGTTCAGGCTTTAAGGCAGCAGGTGCTGAGAAATTGCTCTCTGATTTCCTTCCACGTCTGCCATAGAAAAAGTTTGTAACTGAGCAAACCACAGAATTTTTCTTCCTCTCAGCTTTTAATCTTTAAGAAACAAATAGGAAGAACTCGCCTCACAAGATACTCATTCCCCTTCACTATTGCATTGCAGAGACAGCACTGAATAAGTGGAAATAGTTATATTATGTTGTTGTATTGCCTGTCAGGCTTTGCCCAAGTGACCCCATCTGGTCTTTCCGTCATCTCCTGACTGTCTGATTGTATGTCTGTCCTTAAATCTGAAACTCCTCAAAGTTAGTATGTTACCAAATTCTGTCTCAGGAAAGTGCTAGCACAGTATGGGCAGTGCCAGAAATGAACAGATGTAGTTATTATTATACCTATCATATTTCTGAATTCATATAATTTGCATATTTGCACATCTCTGTGGAACTATCACGAAGCACCCTGTGAGCAAGTAGTCAGTCAGAAATACATCTGAGTCACAAAGTCTCTTTAATGTAATATCTGTTATCTTCACTTTCTGAGATACCCAACTATTTTCCACATATTCGTGTCTCAAGAGCTGGGCCAGTTATTTCTGTGTGCACCAGCTTTAAAAAAGGATGCTTTTCATAGTCCCAAGTTTCATGCTTGACCTCAGATACTGATTGCAGTCGTTGAAGCATTAGGCTGTCCTCTTCAAAGAGTTAAAAGAGCCCAACCCAGCCTATGCGTTTACATACTTTTAAGCTGAAAGCAAAAATTCTTTATTCCTGCTGTAGGAAACCTTCACAGCAGAAATCATCAGGCCAAATGTACCAAAAAGCTCTTTGAACATGGGAAGGCCCAGAGGTCACAGGTTGCAAAAAATCACACTGTAGTTGGTGTGTGTTCAGCTGTCTGTAACGTAGGGATAAAGCCCTGTTGCACATAATACTTGTCATGTAAATCTGGAGATCTGAGCTCTTCTATGTTCCCTGATTTTGGTGGTTGTTTTTTGACAGAGAACACGCAGAATATCTACCGGGTCAGCCCAGATGGGTCTCTGAGAGTCACCTTTGCCAGTGGGATGGAAATCACGCTCAACACGGAGCCTCATATTCTAGCAGGAGTTGTCAGCCCCACTTTAGGGAAGTGCAATATCTCCCTTCCTGGAGAGCATAACTCAAATCTCATTGAGTGGAGGCAAAGGAGGGAGCAGACCAAAGGCAATATCTCCACGTTTGAAAGAAGGCTAAGGGTAAGGCTTCCTCTTGTGTAAAGTGCAGTGGTCCTTTTGAAAGCCATTGAACTAAAATCACGTTGAAAAAATGTTCTGTTCTGTAAAAACAGTGATGGAAACTTCATATCAATGGTAGGCCCCAACCATGAATTTCAAAATCAGGCTCTTCCAGCAGTCACAGGGATGTTTGATCTCTGTTTGCTTTTGGTTGCGAGACTTGACCTCAAGACATAATTAGGTTTCTTTCCTCCTCTTCTTTTTCAACCAAGAACTTAATTATGGCTTTGGAAGAAGCTATGAGCCAAGCATGAGGCATCCTGGCACAGCAGCAGAGTTGGAGCCTCTCTCAGAAAGCCATTCTGCCTCTCTCAGATGTATCAACCCTCTTTCTTCTGAGGAAATAGCTGGTGCCAGCCTCTGCCTGGGACGGGGTCTCACTGGGCACATCTTGGGTGTCCTGGCCATTGCATCTTCTGCAAGCCAGAATGACGCAGAACCTCCCTGTGTATCCATTCAGGCTGTGTATTCAGCCCTGTACCACTCACTCTGAGACCACTTTACTCCCTCTGGCTGGGTTACACTGGCTCCAATATTTACTTGAACACTGCATCCATGGTTTATTTTCATCTGTAAGGAGAACTCACAGATTACAATGACAGATGGTAAACATTCAGCATTTAATTAGGTAACACTAAGGCTCAAAGAGACTGCTACCTTGCAGAACAGTTTTTTTCTGAGATCAGTTCTGGTTTTCACATGGATACTCTTTAAAATGCCTGTACCAGTAGTACAACTGGGAATTCTGGCCTTAAAAATACTGCATTATGAACTGCAACCTTTCTGGATAGGTATTGTCTCAGAAGGTACATCTGTTAGCACTGAAAAGACAGAGATGGTTATTAAAATTTTTTGATAGACTTATGGTTTTCCTGCAGAGTTTTCCTATGATGCAGTTTGTATTTTCTATTGTTGAAATTGACTGCAGGTTCTTTTAACTCATTTTCACTTGCTGCCACATGAGCCTTAAAAATCCCTGGCAAAAAGCAAAAAAGGGGGAAATTCACAAATTGGTCAGGATTAAATGGATTCTGGCTGGAGTCACAAAATGTTCATTGAAATACTGCAATGCTGAAGCTGTCCAGATCTCAGCTGATTGACCTGCCTCTGGATCAGTCTGTTGGTACAGAGAAACACTCATGTACTCCTCTTTGTTCACCTTCACCTTCATTCCATGAGAGGATGGAAGGTGAAGGAGAAGTGTAAGAATAATTTTGATGTGCTGCTGTCTTACATTCTATGTCCTTCCAAAAGTACCCACTAGCATCACAGATGTTGGAACATTGCATTGTTATTTCTGTAAACTGTGTCTTTTTATACCTACCCAAGATCAAGGGGGTTTATGGATTTTCCCTGCCTACTCAGAAGGACAAGTCGTATTACAGACTTTTCCCTTGACTCCACTGAGCTCTAGGACTGCCTGTCTGAGGATTGTCATGGCAAGGTGGGAAGGAACCTGACAGGATAGGACATTAAATACAGATTTGATAGTGGAAAGGAGGAGAAATGTTCAACACATAGGTTACACTGTGTAAACAAGCACAAGAGAAAGGGACAGATGGACTATTGAGGCTGTTACTACCAGTAAGAAGGACATTGGAGGATAGGTCCTGGAGTTCAGCTTTAGTACTGAGGTGTTTGCTTGGGATGCTGATGGAGCAGGAAGTCAGTGGAGGTGGCAGGAGCTGGAACACTGCAGGTGGCAAGGAAGGCTAGCAGCATTTACCCAGTCTGCTGTCTTTTGTGAATGATTAAAGGAAATATGCAGGACAGCAAGCAAAATCTGTCATCATATAGTGTGTTTGAAGCAATACACCAAATAATGGAAAGGATTTAAGGCTGTTGATAGATCCTTGAGTACTGCTGGGAAAAAAAAATGTGGCATCATTAGAAGCCGTTATGCTGGATGAGGTTCTGGGGAGACCTTCTGAAAACTTCTAGTTTCATTTTAAGTTGTATTTTACAAAGAAAGTTTTTAAACACTTAATATGCCATGACTGGCACAATAGGTAGTGCGTTAGAAAGCTTGCAATGTAGGGCAGAAAGAACTATGCTGAACTTTGAAAATATATGTAAAGAAAAGCTCTGGGGATTGGGCCAGTTCTCAGTGGAAATGAACAGACTTTTGGGAGCCTTCAGTTAAAGAATTAAAACAGCACAATGGAAGAGCCTTCTAAGGGGGAAAAAGAGCATAGAAATGAGGTTTCAAGATGTTACTTAGAGATCAGTCCTGATACCGCCATTGAAACCAATGGCTTTGAGTGTTAACAGGTATAAATTAGGAGGCAGGTAACTGGAGATGATAAAGAATGACCCAGTTGAAGAGAAGAAAGCATTTCCTTCTCTGCCTGGTCCTAACACTTTGAATTCTTAATTGCAATTAGCAACCATTCTGAAAGCATATCTCTCTATTAGTGTTATTTCCAGTTTTGGAAAGAGGCCACAGTTAGCACATCGTGAATAATGCTGTAAACGTGTTTTTAAAAGTGGGATTTTTGCATGGTGCACATTCCCTGCTCTGGAAATAGAACAGAAGTGAGTAAGTTAACTGAAATGCTAGAACAGACATCTAACTTTATCTCCGTTCTAAATCAATGTGGGAAACAGGAATTAATCACAGGTTTCCTTTAAGTGAAGAACCGCCTGCCCTGGCACTTCCTGAAAGTATATAAAACAGTCTGTAGGCATGTATGCATTTTATATTAATAATAAATCTATGTACAATCAGGCATTTTAACATCAATCTTAATCTAGCAAGACTTCTTTTTTATCAATTGAACTGCTATTTTAATTGACTTCTAAAAATGAAGCAAAGGCTGCTGTTAAAACCAATGAGCATGATGCATAGTAATATACTGATTAGAATGCAGCTCTGTTCTCTCCTGTCTTTTGCATAACTCAGAGGAACTTGGCATTGGATGCAGTCCAGGTTTTATAACTGAATATCTACAAAATTAAAAATTGAATGCTTGGCCAGTCTTACTTATTTTTGCCTTTTTCTTTTCTTTTAATAACAAAAAAGGAAGTAACTCACTGGCCTCAATTCAAAAGTCCTACACATAAAGGCTTTGACAGCTATGTTTATTATGGCATTTAGCAAATTATCTCCTTTCATTTACCAGTCTTACAGCAACTTCTGATGATAGGACCAAATCGTCTGCCAGTGTGTATCCATTTACGTTGACTCACATCAAAACACAGACAAGGAAATAATACGATCATCTCTTCTGATTTACAGATTGTAGGCAGTTTAGGCTTGAGAATGAAAGTCAAGAGGAGTGCACATTTATGTGATTATTTCCACTGCGAAATTTCTACCTATAAAGCTAATGGAACTAGAGTCAACTAATGTTTAAAAATATATAATAAATATATCTTTTTATGCGTTACTGATAGTATTATTGAAGTCAGATGAATTTTCTCCTTATTTTCATCAGCTGACATTGCTTTCAGAAACCAGTTTTCCCTGGCTTGTAAAAGGACATATGATCTCCACCCTCTCACAGGGGCTCCTTACTGCATTGTGTGTACATTGGAGGAGTCGTCTTTAAGAAGCCACTGGGATTTGAAATCAGCCTTTCAGTGACAGTGTTGAAATGAGGCTTGCTACCAGCGTATTGTCCTGTCCCTTGAGAAGGGTGTTAAATTTAACTTAAACCTAATACAAGAAAGTAAACTAATGAGACATAAAATGTGGAATACAAGGGAAGTAATGGCATCCACCCAAACCTTATTTTCACTCTGTGAGTTGAACTGAGCATCACATTTTGCTTGGGCTCCTTAACTATCATTAGAGTATAAATTGTAATAGTTACAGCAGTCCACAGGAGTATATAGGTATTTTATGGCTATTGTAAATGAACACTGTTAAAGTTAGACATGTGTGTATATAAAACCCCAGGAATGGTAGCTGAAGAAAGAACACCTGCTTCTTCTAGATTTTCAAATTATTTTGTATCTAAAAACAGAAAGTGGGAAGGGAAAAAAAAGGTTGTTTCTAATCACTACCACCGTATGATCACAGCTTGAATTATTAAACACATATTCTTAACTATTTCCTTTATGGCTATGCCTCCAGGTCTCAGTGAGAGTTAGCACTGCGCTGTGCACTGCGTTAACACCTGCACTGACATCGTTTCTGCCGTAAAGAAGTTATTAATTGGAATAGATTAATACAAGTGATTAGATAAAATGCAGCAGGTTAATACAATGAGCACTTTGAGCATTGATCTGAGAAAGACAAGTCAATGAACAATGTTTTATGGTTCCCTAAATTGTATCTCTGATTTAAATGGAGTTTTAATAGTGATTGCTCAGTGTCTGAATGATGTAAGCAGCAGATGATGACAGCACTGGATAAATATATTCTGTGTTCATGAATCTGGTTCTGCTTTGAACTTGATTTCAAACAGAGAATTGGGCTGCCCCTCTGCATTTTCCTGTTGGACCATAAATGTTAACAGCTCGTAACACTATGCTCAGCTGTCGGGCACAGTGAGCTTAACAGATGTTGCAGGTCCCAAATGTGGCGAGAGCTGCAATGAGGAATATGGCTGAGACCAGGCCCTGCTGCCACTGGCTGTCATGAGCTCTGGGAGAGGGAAGGGCTTGTGAAGAAGTATGAAGATGCTGGTGAGCAGGGTTTTAGGGAGCTGCAAGCACAGCTCTTACCTTTGCAGCATCAGTATGTGACCTGGTGTGGGCTGTCTCAGAGCAATAGCTGACCTATCTACATTAACAGAGCTTAAAAGAGAGGATGTGAGATAGGATATCTTTGTTAATCTGTGGGCTTAACTACACGTCTTTGGCTGGAATCAAGAAGTCCATCCACAGCTGTGAAGAAAAACTTAGGAAGTGAGAGCAGAAGTGAAGTTTTAATACATGGAAATAGGAAACATCCTGTAATGAAAAGTATAATAAGACTGAATGCAAGCAGCATTTGTTTCTTGGTCCTCCTCTTTCTAGTGTGAATATTTTTGTATTTTCGTGTCTTTAATAAGGCCTAAATTTTCCATCATAGTGTTAAATCACTGCACATTTTTTTAGAGCTGACACAGAGATGTTTGGTTTGTGTGTAATTAAATGCATGTTTTTCTTACTTTGCTGTATCTTTGTGTTTAGGCCCACAACAGAAACCTGCTCTCCATCGATTTTGATCATGTAACAAGAACAGGAAAGATTTATGATGATCATCGAAAGTTCACTCTTCGGATTATGTATGACCAGACAGGACGCCCAGTTCTATGGTCACCCATCAGCAAGTACAATGAGGTCAATATCACTTATTCACATTCTGGATTAGTCACCTATATCCAAAGAGGAACCTGGACTGAGAAAATGGAGTATGATCCAAGTGGAAACATAATTTCCAGAACATGGGCAGATGGTAAAATATGGAGTTACACATATTTAGAAAAGGTAAATAATTTTTAAAAGTGGATTGTTGTACCAAGGCCAAAAATATTTGGCTTTATAGAGATACTGTATTGTGAACTATGTTATAAGGCCACCTCCTGCAAGAGTATTTAACACTTTTGAAATAGAAAATGCATACAATTACATAACTAAATGAAAATGCCTCTGGAAATGGTTAGACCTACATGTCACCCACTCAAACCTGCCATAGTTAGGTCTGAAAAAGTTATCAGCACCTCAGATTTGTTTAATTGGTAAGTAAAAATGACTTCTTGGTCTCAGTCTGAGTGAACAAAGGACATGGTCACTGCTGAAAAGCACCGTACTACTCTGTATATCATAGTCAAAAATATAACAGTACTGAAAGGGAACTTTTTGCTCCCCATAAACACAGCTCATTTTAAAACCAAAATGACAAGCCAGCAAGTACATCCTTACATATATACAGCCGTTGGGGTGGGGGAACATTGATATGAAATAAGTTATTGATCTTCTTTTATAGTGACTTCATGTCTAAATTGCCTGAGTATGCTAACTTTCATTTATGTCTACGAGTAATGGTCGCAAAATGAGGGAATAAATGTTGTACAGACTGAGGAAGAACAGCATTTCCTTCATCTGTAGAAGCATCTTATTTGGTCTTTGTCTCCCAAAACCAAAAGGCCAGTCTGTATTTTTAAAGGTTTCAGAACTTAATGTGAAATTGTATTCAAACAGCATCCTTTTAACCCTTATTTTTTAAATAGCAACATCTTGGACTATCCCATATACTGTGAGTTTGCAGAACATTTTCTCTGAACCTCTTAACCACAGGAAAAGGCTAGAAGGGTAGAGGTGAGGTAAAACTGGTAGGGGGTATTCCACACAGAAAATCGAATGGCTTTGAAGTTATTTATACATAAAATAGTTCCAAATGTGTGCTTTTAAGATAAACTTTGGTGTATTTTTTTTAAATGTATTTAAGCTTGATCCTCAAAAAACTTAACAGAAAGAAAAAAATGATTGAGACTGGAGAATGCATAAAAGTCTGATTCCTTCCTTGTCTGTATGCAGTTTGATTCTTGCACGTATTAACAAGATTGGCAAACCCTAGAAGCTTCAGAAGTTTGGTTCAGATAAATTTGCCAGGAATTCTTTTGTCTCTATGCTCTTCTGCAAATGGCAAGTAAGCAGGTGTTTAGTAGAGCTTTCAAATATTTGGGCAATGTGCCTTTTGGAGGAATCTTATTTTTTCTTTGGGTCTAATGGACCATAATTTTGAAAAGGTGCATGCTTCTTATCTTTCCAAACCACTTTGTCTGTTCTTAGTTTATGATGAGCTTATAAATAAAGTCATAAAACTGTTATTCTGGAATTGTACACAAGTAGCCAAATCCTGATCTTGTAGAAGCAAATGGCAAAAGCTAGCAGGTTATGCTGTAACTGGTCGTTAAAATAACTATAAGGCAGACACACCATGGACATGATCTCCCAGCTATTTAATGTACTTCCATCATTGTTCTTGAGCCAAGGAAGGATGGATTCACTATCAAAATTAGACAATGAAATATCATTTTGTGGCTCCATTAAAGTCAATAACTCATGTTAATTACATAATGATTACTAAAGGTTGTCTGAAACCTCGTAAGATCCAGTGATTCCTTTTATCAAAAAATCAATTCTATAATTCACTTCCAATTCACAGTTATTTAATTCTTCATTTTTAGCACTTGATGAGTTAATTTGAGCAACCTGGTCGAGTGCAAGGTGTCCCTGCCCATGGCAGGCTGATTGGAACTAGATAAGCTTTAAGGTCCATTCCAACCCAGACCTTTCTATGAATCTGTAATTATACATCTTCAAAAATCTCTACTCCTTCCAAAATGAGCTACAATACTTTGGGGTTTAAAAGCACTATGACAGTAGCACTGTAAATAATTTTTCCTGATGAGATTCAGTTCCTCTTGTTTTGGTCACTTTCCTCAATTAGTGTTATAAAATTGCCTGCATATTCCAAGCTTGCTTCCAAGATCCTGCTGTTTGCCACCGGACAAAATAGATGAGCGGCTGTGTGCGTATGTTGGACAGAAATGACATCTAGTGGTGATGCTCAGCATTTCTGTGGATCCCCACTAGAGCTCGCAAGTAATTTCCACTGGCTGTTTGTCTTGATATACCATGTGGCATCAGTCATTATGTGGTTGACCAGGCTCTGGTTGCGTTTATAAAATGACAGCTCTCTGGATGTTTTATGAGCTACCCTCTAAAATCCATTAAAACAATTAGAACCCAATTTGTGCAAAGAGTGAAAAATCTATTGTAATATTATTAGGATGAATTGGGAATTTATTTTCGAGGTACCCTCTAACAGGCTAGAGAGGATACTAAGTCTTCAACCCTTGTACTGTCTACCATTTTACTATCCTGGACAAAAGTGGAAAAGCCACAAAGTGCTGTAAAAATGGCACAGAGGGGCACTGAAGTTATATTAGAGATGTTTCTCGTCTTGTTATTCATACTCTGTCAACGGCAGACAGCTTAAAAACAGGCCAGGGAGCAGTATTGAGGGAGAGGCGTCACATCAGTGCTAGAAGAGAGTTCAGCCAGTGGGTTACTGCAGACTGGGGACTCTTGGCTGAAGGTGAAAACAAAATAAACCCTGTGCATGTTAGAAATGCTTGGCAGACCAGCAGTAAAGCAATGAGAAAGCTTGGTGTAAAGATCTGTCATCACCAGTTGGCAGAGGGTGACTTGCAAGTGGCATATGTAGGTGCTCTCTGGCTTGTATACAGGTGACAGATGCCTTTCACCAAGGACAGGAAGAAACACATCTTGGGAGGGCAGGGGGCCGGGGCTGCAGAGACAATGGCCAAGGCTTAGCCTATCTTTGGCCCTTTCAGTAAACACTTGGACTATCTGTCAGAGCAAAGTGGCTTAGGGCCAGCGTTACTTAACACATTGCAGGGCTGAGCTATTGGTGATTTTGTCCCAGAAAGATTTTTGAGCTTAAAGGACAAAAAAGCCTTTTTTTTTTTCTGATTTCTTTCCCCAGTGCTGTATGAAAAAGCAGTCATGCTGTTCCTCATAGGACTTTGTTTTAGGGGATCTCTCAATCATGCAGAAGCCTGATAAATTTGCTTATGTGCCTGGTAGGTTTGGGCTGTGAGCTAAGAACCATGCAGTGTCCGCACTCTGTCTCAGCTCAGGTACCGTGGCAAGGATGTTTCAACAGTGACTGCTCACCGGTGGGCTTGTACTTTGTGACACTGTGAGTTTACATACTCATCTGCCAAACAAACCAGCCAGATTTCATTGACCAGCCACAATTAACCAGCACAGGGCAAAATATCAAGTACCTCTGTAGAAATTACATTTTTTTTTAAATATTAAATAACAGAGATAGAAAGTCACACCAAACAACCTGCAAACTGTTTTCTTCATCTGCAAGCAAGGGACCCTAGGAGGAATGTGTATTTAATAGAAGGCATACAGAAAAAGGGGGTAGGTCTGTGCTAGAGGTATGCAGAGTGCCAGTAAAAGCTAAACACTTTGTACACACCACTCAAAGTTTCCCCTTTGCACCTACCCTAGAATCATCTGCTAGTGCTGATGCTCTGCCTGTGTATGCGGAAAAGGTTCTCTCTGGTTTTGCTTCCTGGGGGGATGACCTAAATATTTCAGAGCAACATAGCAAGTCAGCATGAGGCTGAAATGCTACTGAGAGCCACATCGGCCTTCCAGTTTGGAGGTCCTTACCTCTAAATTTATTATTATTCTCCTCCTGTTTTGTACCACCTTGCTGGCCAGGTCTCCTGCAGCTGAAAGCTTCACTTGGCGTTGTACAGGCAGTAAGACCAAACTACAGGAGTGGATGTTTTTTTCAGCATTTCCATCAGGCACTCCCTAGATGAATAATCATTTGCTTACACTACCATTCCTGTTTGATTGCAGTCTGTGATGCTGCTGTTGCACAGCCAGCGCCGCTACATCTTTGAGTACGACCAGTCGAGCTACCTGCTGTCGGTCACCATGCCGAGCATGGTGCGCCACGCCTTGCAAACCATGCTGTCCGTCGGGTACTACCGCAACATCTACACCCCTCCGGACAGTAGCGCGGCGTTCATCCAGGACATCGCCAGAGACGGACGGCTTCTGCAGACACTGTACCCTGGGACAGGGCGCAGGGTCCTTTACAAGTACACCAAGCAGTCCCGGCTTTCTGAGATTCTCTATGATACCACTCAAGTCACATTCACCTATGAGGAATCTTCTGGGGTTATTAAAACAATACATTTAATGCATGATGGGTTCATCTGTACCATCAGATACAGGCAAACAGGTTTGTGTAACTTTTACTATTTTACCAAAGTTTTTGGCCCTGATCCTGCTTTTTCCTGGCATGAAATTCCATTATTTTTATGTCTACAAGTTCTTATATTTTATGTTTCATAGAAAAATGTGTGTGTGTCTGTGTCCATAGGCATATATAGCTCTCCCATTTGAAATATAGTTTTCTTTTTATTGCTTACTATGGAATAGCTCATATAATGTTTGATTGTTTTTATTCCACTGTGTGGGTATTTGCTAAATACTAAATCAAGTTGTTTTATTGTTTGCATTTTCAAGTTTCCTTGCTTATACCATACTATAACATAAATTCAAAAGGACTGTTTATACAAGGAAGGAAATCAACATGTAATATTAAATTTAGTTTAGAATTATCTTGTAAGTAAACAGAAATTATAATTATTAATAAGAGAGCATTCATTTAAACAAATGTTAATAAAATATAAATATTTTGTAGAGCAAACATTAATAAGGGTTTGTGAGAGAATAACCTAACATATTCTTAGTTAACAGTATTTTCTGAGACAGTCAAGTAGCAATAAGGCTTAAGGGTATATTTGAGCTCATTGCCTGTCTGCTTTATCTGTAGGCTAAGTATACTGTGAATATAATTCACTATTCTTCTTGCTTTTCCTCTGCCCTTTTTGTTTTGAACAGGTCCGCTTATTGGCCGCCAGATCTTCAGGTTTAGTGAAGAAGGACTTGTAAACGCCAGATTTGACTACAGCTATAACAACTTCCGTGTCACGAGCATGCAGGCCATGATAAATGAGACGCCTCTTCCCATAGATCTGTACCGTTACGTCGATGTTTCTGGCAGGACTGAACAGTTTGGAAAATTCAGTGTCATTAATTACGATTTAAACCAAGTTATAACCACCACTGTGATGAAACATACCAAAATTTTTAGTGCTAATGGCCAGGTGATTGAAGTACAGTATGAAATTCTCAAGTCTATCGCTTACTGGATGACCATCCAGTATGATAATATGGGTCGTATGGTGATCTGTGATATACGCGTAGGTGTAGATGCCAATATAACAAGATACTTTTATGAATATGATGCTGATGGTCAGCTTCAGACGGTGTCTGTGAATGATAAAACCCAGTGGCGCTACAGCTATGATCTTAATGGCAACATCAACTTGCTGAGCCATGGGAACAGTGCACGCCTCACTCCTCTGAGATACGATCTGAGAGATCGCATTACCAGACTTGGAGAAATTCAATATAAAATGGATGAAGATGGTTTTCTCAGGCAAAGAGGCAATGAGATCTTTGAGTACAACTCTAACGGTCTGCTGAACAAAGCATATAACAAAGTGTCTGGCTGGACTGTGCAATACTGTTATGATGGCCTTGGAAGAAGGGTTGCGAGCAAGTCAAGCCTCGGGCAACACTTGCAGTTCTTCTATGCTGATCTCTCCAACCCAATAAGAGTTACTCACTTGTACAATCATACCAGCTCAGAAATAACATCCCTGTATTATGATCTTCAAGGTCATCTCATTGCAATGGAATTGAGCAGTGGTGAAGAATATTATGTTGCTTGTGATAACACTGGAACACCTCTAGCTGTATTTAGCAGTCGGGGCCAAGTCATAAAAGAAATATTGTACACCCCATATGGAGAGATCTACCAGGACACTAATCCAGATTTCCAGGTTATCATTGGTTTTCATGGAGGGCTCTATGATTCTCTCACTAAATTAGTTCATCTGGGCCAGCGGGACTATGACGTCATTGCTGGCCGATGGACGACACCAAACCATCACATATGGAAACACCTGAATGCTGTCCCACAGCCATTTAATCTCTACTCATTTGAAAATAATTACCCAGTCGGCAGAATCCAAGATGTCGCTAAGTACACAACAGGTAAAAGTAACATGTTCCTCATGAAAATACAGCTTTCTGTCAAATTCTGTCATGTCCAGAAATCTTTTGCATACTCTGAAGTTACTGTTTGGCTCTAATCTTACATACGTTAAATTCACATCTTTTAATAGGTAAGATTTTACTGAGCTTGATCTGTTTTCTATAGCCTTTATGGTAGGCAAGAAAATAATTTATAGTTGCTTCTGCTGCTTTTCTAAGTGCTAAAATTAGGGGAGGAATAGAGGCAGCTTAATTTGAAATTTTCCACTATAGATAGAAGGTACACTATTGATCCAAGTATAGCTATGCTTTGTAATCAAATAATTTGTTTGCTACAATAAATACTGTAACCAATACTGAAAACATAAATTGATGTGAAAATGATTTCTGCATAACTGCAATTTCTGCAGACTACCTTCGCTTTTTCTAGGAGTTATGTACCTTATTTCCAGCATCCTTTTCTTGTTTTGTAGACATTGGAAGTTGGCTAGAGCTGTTTGGTTTCCAGTTGCACAATGTACTGCCTGGATTCCCAAAACCAGAGATAGAAGCTTTGGAGACAACATACGAACTTCTAGAGCTTCAAACAAAAACCCAAGAGTGGGATCCTGGGAAGGTCAGCAAAAACTCTGTTCAGCTGCTTCTAATACTAAAATAAGGTTTTTTATTAGAATATGTTGGAGACCAAGGAAACAGTGTGACTTTATCTTTCAGCATAATAGGCAAGGCAAATAGTCTAACAATGCTAGAAACATTCATGTTAGTCCTGTACATGTGTGAGAGTGGAGTGAGAGTTTTAAGGAGATGCTTTTAGCAACACAGTGAAGCAACTTTGCAGATCTTTACAGAGAAACTATCCAAATTTGAGAAACAAAAGGGTAAAAGTGTTAAAGTGTTGGTGTGAAAATGGACAAAACCACACAAAAAAAATGTGGGATTAAATATTAAACAACAGATTTTCGTCTTTGTTAGCAAAAAATGCAACAAGAGATGCAAAATCACTGAGCATAAAAACAGCTTTACAAGTCTGTACCTCTGCATAGTTATTGAAAAGAGAAAGGAAAGAGAAAGGAAAAGAGAAATTTTGCTATGGGTTTGTAGGGGAGTCTGTAAAACTCAACCTCGCTTCAGGGTTTATTTTCAGTTAAGAAGAGCCATGCAGCAGCTATCAGGGTCTATCAATCAATGAAACTGTAACAGAACTAAGTACCAATATTCTGAGCAGGCATTCATGTTCTTCATGTAACTATATGAACATCTGTTAACAAAGAAATATGATTTTGCATAGATGAGAAAGGACTCATTTCCTCCGATGTAGTCAGGAAAAGGAGGTATAAAGTGTTGTGAGTTCATGTTCACAGCATTTAGCACACGCCTTTTTCCATGCACAAATGAGTACAAGAAGTGCAGAGGGCTGGAGGGTCGGAGCTAATTCCGGATGTAGGAACATGTTCATGCAAAATTATCACTGAGATATTAAGCTGTTACAAAGGCACAGAAAAAGTGCATTGATGGGTATAGAAAGACAAATAGCTGGTTGAAAGGGGTTTTTTTTTAGCCTCAGTCTACAAATCTGATGTACTTGCCTAGTTCTTATTGTTCTAGTGTCTTGAGACCTTCACAACCTACTTTCCTTAAAGAATGGGCTATGAAAACTGTTACTGCTGTTTCACAGAAGACATAATTAGATGCACAGAGACTAAGCATATATTCATGTGAAAGAGCACGGCTTTGAGTTCAGGTTTCCCCACGCCTAAGAGTTGAAAGCCAACCCTTAGAGTAACAATTCAAAGACGGGTGGAAGTAAAAAAAAGGAAGAATAAATACAAAAATTCTATTTTTAATAGATATGTTTGCTATTTGTTTCCTAGAAATAAAAGAGTCCAAGAGGCTGAAAGCAATGCCTTAGGTGATTAGAAAGCCTGTGCATATACCCAGGCTCTGTAGATATACACAGTGTTTTCCAGACAAATTGAAGATCCATTCTAAGCAATCAAGAGATTAGTAGGGTCTGTGAGACACTATAATGAACTGCAAGATGCCTCACCTGCAAACTACTGGTATTTTCTTTTCCAGACTATCCTTGGCATTCAGTGTGAGCTACAAAAGCAACTCCGAAACTTCATATCCTTGGATCAGCTTCCCATGACACCCAGATATAGTGATGGCAAGTGCTATGAGGGAGTGAAGCAACGGAGATTTGCAGCTGTTCCTTCAGTATTCGGAAAAGGCATCAAATTCGCTATAAAGGATGGTTTAGTGACAGCTGACATCATAGGTGTGGCTAACGAGGACAGCCGGCGCATTGCTGCCATCCTCAACAACGCTCACTACCTGGAGAACCTGCATTTCACCATAGAGGGCCGAGACACGCATTACTTCATCAAGCTGGGGTCTTTGGAAGAAGATTTGGCCCTCATTGGCAACACCGGAGGACGACGCATCTTGGAGAATGGTGTCAACGTCACGGTGTCACAGATGACTTCCGTCATCAATGGGAGGACTAGACGCTTTGCTGACATCCAGCTCCAGCACGGCGCGCTCTGTTTTAACGTTAGGTATGGAACAACAGTTGAAGAAGAAAAGAACCATGTGTTAGAGGTAGCCAGGCAGAGAGCCGTGGCTCAGGCCTGGACTAAGGAGCAGAGACGGCTGCAGGAAGGGGAAGAAGGTATTAGGGCATGGACAGATGGAGAGAAACAGCAGCTTTTAAGCACTGGGAGGGTACAAGGCTACGATGGATATTTTGTTTTATCTGTGGAGCAGTATCTCGAACTTTCTGACAGTGCCAGTAATATTCACTTTATGAGACAGAGTGAAATAGGCAGAAGGTAACAAAGAAAATCTCTGCCTTTGCGTCACCAAAGACTGCCTGTTTTTAAACGTAAAATGGTTTATTGTATTGGTTTTTCTAGATCAGAACTCTGTATATATAAATATAGAGGAAAAAAACATATCCAACTGCCTTTAAATGTGACAGAAGATGGTATTTTAATATTGTTCGTTTAACTCTTTGAGAGATGACAGTGACAATTTTTAGTTCTTGTGTGGCAGTATTCAAAACCTTCAGAAGCAGAGTCCTGACGGCCGAGCAGCGCGACCTGCGCGAGTCCCCGCAGGGTAGGGCAGAGCACAGTGTGCTCTGCTGCCTGCTAAAGAAACACAGCTTTTTTGTTGTCGTTGATTTAATAATTCACCAGTTATCTAAAGGGTTACAGAGCCTCATTCTGCAACCCGCACTCACTGGGTAGTTTGTATCCCAGTGAGATCTCCCAGAAGTTCAAGGGATTGCATACAGAAACCAGACTGTGTATGGGAACTTCGTAGTTGCTCACCAACCCCGCATATGTCATTCCTCACAGCTATGATCTAAGGGGTTTTCTAATTTGGGAAACCCAACTTGTATTGGATACAGTACATAAAAGGCTGTCCCATATGGCCTTTAGCTTTGCCACCTCTCAGTGATGAATGCCACGTTGTGTCTACTTTTGCATGTGGGGGCCTCTCTCCCAAGGTTTCCCTTGGTTATGCTGGAGTCTGGCAGCACATGTGGAGCTGCTGATCTTCCTGGAAGAGAAGTGCAGGTGGCATTGTCCTGATGGGCTTCAGATGGGTGTCAGGGGTGGCCAAAGAAGAGCTTTGAGAGCACTGCAGTCAGTTTTAGTCTCTCCACTGATATCAGTATGCTTCAGAGTGGGCTTTAACTCAGCGCTTTCAGGATAACCCTCGTCCAGCTGGGCGGGCCCACACACGGTAAGGATAAGCCATGCAGTATCAGTCCTGTCTGTAGTCATTGGGCCAGGACTCATCTTTTCACAGATCATTTGGTTGCAGTGTTGTTGGGTTTAGGCATCTTATTCTTTTCATCTCAAATTAATAATCCTGTTGTATTACTCATTTTTTCAAGTCTGAAGAAGCTTGGTGGGTTGGGAGTTGGTGAACCTAAGTGTGGATAGTGAATATGTTGATAAATGTGGAGTCATTTTGGGGATGACTCTTCACTTTTCAGCTCAAAATCTAGAGCACATAGAAAAGCATTATATTGCATGAACAGAAATTTTTATTTCCCAAGGTATCATGCGCTGCTGGCACAGTTATTTCATAGCAGAGTAGGTGATCCTTCCTTCAGCTTGTCATTTCTAAAAGACCTGATTATCGGGGGGGTGGGGAGGGCACACAGGGCGGGAGGGACGGGCAAGCAGATTTCCTTAACTGACTTTCAGATGGAGCTAGAAGTCTTGTAATAGAGCCTGTGTAACCGTAACAGTGATGTTATTGCACATTTCTTTCAAACAGACATAGTAAATATGTTGAAACAATTTTTGCTCATATTTACTGAAGCGAACAAAGTGCTTTCTTTGTCTTTCTTCCCTTCTTCCCAGTTTTCTTTTTTTTTCTCCCCTTGTTTTTGGGCAAGTGGAGCCGACTGTACCAAAGTTAGAGATGAGCCTGAACGGGCACCTGAGACCTGAACCCCCTGCAGGGGTTTGAACTCCGGTCTCACCCCATTAGCATCTCTTTCCAGACTCCTTCCGCTCCCCAGCCAGGGGGAACTTTGGACCAAAATCTGCACATCCACATTTTGATCAGGCTCATCATTAACTAATGGACAGAATTGGGAGCTGGCAACATCTGGGTTTGACAGCTCTGATTTCTGTAATTTTCCATACAATCACGGAGAATTTGAATACCTCCACACCAGCCTAAAAACAGACCTTCAAATCCTCGAGCCTCTAATACGCTTTTAATCAATGGAAGAATAATTTATGAATTGTATATAGAGAGTGCATTCATAAACGTGATGATGTATTTTATCACTGATCCAAGATGTCAATATTAGAGTCTATTTTACTTATATTTTAAGCAATTATACTTTTTTGCAATTCACTAATGAGGATCATTTTGAAACTGCTTTAAATACCCCTTATGAACAAATATTGGAAACTGTTAGAATTACCTTGAACTGTGCATTTCTAGTATGTAATACATATTTAGTTAGCTTGTGCCTTTAGTTTCTTAAAGTTATATTTGTATTATATGCAGGAAATGCACTTTGTATTACTACAGCTGTGTGTTTTAATACTGCCTTGATTACTGTTGTTCTCATATTATGCCAAAAGGTTGAAGAGTGAAATGTGTTACAAGTTTGTCAATGAAAGTACATTTGGCATTTTCCCAGTTCCTGGGTACAGTCTAAGGTACATTTCTGAACAATATTTCTTGTAAGAATATGGTTGTATAAAGACTCACAAGACATTACATGGCCCAGTTATAGAAGAAAAAAATAAATACCTTCATCATAACAGTTTCAGACATTTAGGAAACGAAATATAAATGTTGTATTGAGATGACAGTGCTAAAGAAATGAGTTATTACTGAAAAAGCACTGGAGACTGAAGTAGCTGCACATGGGCCAACCAGCAGTGATTTGTGAAAACTAAGCAAACAAATAGCTTTGGGCCACCTTGTTCATGAACAACCTCAGATGGAGGCAGGGAATATTTCAGCATCCTTGGGTTTTTTTCTTTTCCCCTAGTAGTCAGACTGATTTGTCAGTGGTTTTTTTTTTTTTTTTGGTTTTTTTTTTGGGGTTTTTTTTTTGCATTTTCCCTTTTTTTATTATTTTTTATTTTGCACTATAGCCTAGAGACCCAAATGACAAAAAGAGAAATAGTGGCATGGAAATTTTTACTGTTATTTAGATCAGATAATTTGATGCTAGTGTTCTGCCCAGCAAACAAGGTTCTAAAAAGAGAATAAAAATAATAAAATAAAATAAAATAAGCCACTATTGCACACTATCCTTTAGCAAAGTATCTACCATGCGAAATACGTGCTATATTTTTTATGACAGCCAAAAAAATAGTGTGTACAAGTAATGTTTCCTTTGCTTTCATATTTATTTAGCAAATCTAGAACATTTGAAAGGTATAAATATATATATATAGATATCTATGTAGAACATAGCCAAATAAATATATATGAACTGGTCAATGTGCAACTCGGTATACACATCCTAGCTGTTTGGTTTGAGCTCTTTTTAACATCCTCTTAGCTGTACAGGAGCCAGATAGACGTGGCCTCCCTTTTCAGCCACAGTCACTCCTGCAGCTCTGGGGTCCCAGCCCTGCACCCCCTGCCCACCGAGCCCCACTCTGCCTTTCAAGGTGAGCAACAGCGATGGGTGCTGCTGGAAGCCAAGGTACACTTCCAAAAGGGAAGGTGGTTTAGGCAGAGGAGTTCCTACTGTAGCCCTAACAAAAAGAGATGGGCAGATCCCTGGCAGGGTGGTAGCTTGCTTGGGGACATTTGATCTAGCACAGTGCCACTCAGATGAGGCTGCTGCCGACAGCCATGAGGGTTTTCCCTATCAAATGCTGACTGTTATTTAAACCTCTCCTCGATACAAAACATACCAGGTCAAAAGCACCCTAACTGCCAGAGGAATCGCTTCTTGGCAGGAACTGGGAATGGTGGAGTCGGACTCGCTGTGGATTTCTCCAGGCATTTGTCACCTGCCATTATTTGTCTAAGGAAACTTGTTTGACAATTTCCAGTCTTTCCTTAGATCTTGTGATGGACTTTAGCCTTTTAATAAATGTTATTATATCAGATCGTGTCCTTGACAGTATTTTACTTGTATGAACCATGATAAAACATTAAAATCTTCATACTCTTCAGGCAGAAGTGTCAATAAAGAAAGAGAAGCATAGCATACAATATATGTCAAAGTAATGTTCCTTTTTAGCTTTCTCATCAAGGTAAAAACGTTTACAATGTATGCCATGATCTTCAGTTTCTATCTAACACCAGTTAGAGGTTCTGAGCTCACAGAAATTGTGTTATAATGGCCTCAGCCTCGTTGCTAGGAAACAATAGATCCCAATTTTTTTATTCCTGCTCTAACTCCTGTGCTGAATAGTGACTGGATACTGTACAGGTCTATGTTATATGGCTGCAGTTAAATGGTCTGATGCATTTTGCTCTGGGTTTCAGGCCAGAAGCATGCATTTTCTACAAGAACATCCCAGCAACACGCTGTAAATACTAAAAGTTAATATATTATGTGTCGATATTTGAAAAAGAAAGTACTTTGACTATTTCATTTTTTAAAAATAAAGGTGCAAACTGATGGCATGTGACCTTGTCTTTGTTTATACCATGTACTTGGGAGGTTCTGGTCATGTCAGTAAAAGTTGTTTCCATGCAGCTAAATAAGGGCTTCAGATAATATTGGTTGATTCAAAAGCTGGGGGGGGGGGGGGTGCTAGCAAGATTTAATTTTACTTCTGATTCACCAAAGTTCATGGATATAACTGCAGTTTTCACAGTTTCTGTGCACAGGTTGTTACATTTCATCAGAATAAAGGTGAGAGAGAGAAAAAAAATCTGCTAAATGCCTTTGCACTTGCAAGAACTGAGTGGGTGAAGTCAATGATGGTGGAAGGGATTGAGGAGCAAAGTTTAAGTAATTACATGTTCTGTAGAGCTGCCTCAAATAGATAGTGATGAATGACTGTGTATCAGAAGGGAAAAAGAAAAAGCCCAGCACATGCAGCAGAGAGGAGACAGTGAACAAGAGGGGCAGGAGGAGTGTTTTAAGGCTGAAGAAAAGGTTACATGGTGAAAACCAGGTTGGAGCAGCTGGGCTTTGTAATAATAGAGTATGAGGGTTGATGCTGGAAGACCTGTGTTGTATGGATAAGAAGGAAGTGAGGCCAAAGGGGTGTTCTCATAGAAAAGGGAAGAAAACCAGTCTGGGAAAAGGTATTGATTCAATGCTGCGGGCAGTCTGTCATGCCTGGAGCTGGGGAGTAAGGGAGGGCTTAGCAAAGGGAAAAACAGAGCTATGGCAGGATCAGTCACTGCAGAGGAGCAGCGCAGCCTTTGCTGGGGAGAAGGCAGAGCAGGGAGGGCCCAGGCAAGGACATAAAAGTCCCTGCAGGGAGCTGCAAAATCCTCTGTCAGAGCCAGGGCTGCAGCACTCAGGAGAAGGGGCAGTGGGAGCCCGGGGTTGCACAGGGCAAAGCAGCGCAGCAGTGAGGGCCTGCATCCTGCTGTGGCTGCAGGGGTGGAGGGAAGGAAGAAGCAGGTGATACAGGCATTGCCTGGGAAGTGATGCTCACAGAATGAGGCTGCTGCTGTCTAAGATCTGTAGCTCTTAACACCTAAGTCAATCTATACCATTTCCATATTACTCTTTCATAACTAAGCATCAGCTGCTTGTCCCACAGGTAGCGTGAGCCTTTCTTTCTCTTTCCACCTTGTTTGAGGTGGAATTTACCTTCTTTAAGGTGAAATCTGCAGCAATTCCAGGCCCTTGAGTACCCAAAAGAAAACACAAACAAGGCTGTCTTAATAATTTACATCATAAACTGAAACAAGTTTCTTAACTTTAAACAAAAATGGCATCTTCCAGCCTGGTTTATGTATCTTTTAGAAGAACAATGCACTTCTGGAGTCACCCATAGGCAAAGCTGTTATCTTCAGCTCACTGCACTGCAGAGCAGATGAGTAAGGAAACAGCCCTTGGGCAAAGTGCTTCCCACTACATTTATCCCCACCACAGTGAAATCACCTGCCAGGGACCATTTCCAAGCACATTGTTTTTTGCTCCCAGAAGAGGCCAGGTAAACCAGGAGTCTAGATCCAGCACCTGACACAAAAGGGCTCTCCCGTGAAGCCCAGGGGAGCACACATACTCTGTCAGCACCCAACATGTCAGTTGTCTTTAGGGAAGGATTGTTTGCAGGAGCACAAAGCTGGAGTGGAACAAACAGGAGCCAGTCACTGCAGATCTGCCACTGTATGAAGATGAGACCCTTGTTTCAACTAACCAGCATATGTAACGTGGGGGTACAGAGTAAGACATGCACACAGAGTGTATGACCAGTCAGGGGGGACATGGAACATTTCACCATAAATGATATTTGGCCTTCATTCAGCAGAAACTGAGCAATGAACTGAAACTGTCTCAAATTTGCAAGAGTATTGCCTTCCAGTCCCTGTTACAATGGGGCTCTGTTTTTTACTGCATTTATTCCCATTGCTAGTTTACAAGGAACTTGCTGTGCTTCACAGAAAATGTTTTATTGCTTGCACTGTCTCTTTCTTACACACACACACACAGCCACTTACAGGGAAAGAAAAAAAAGGTAAACCTTTCAGCCTTAGCAAATGCTGCTTGGAGCAGCCTAACCAGCCTAAGCTCGCTGAATCCCGCACTTGCAGCCCATTATGCTCTGTCACTCTTCATGTCCATCTTGCCTTTAGTGAGGTGAAAACAAGACAGGATCCCGGACACCAATTGGTTTTTTTAACACATTGGTGAAGGAGACATCCCCATGGAAGTATCTTATACGGAGATAAAAATACTATTGGAGAGAGGCAGTTGGTGCCTGAGGAACCACCACCAGCCCCATCAACTCCAGTGCCTCCCACTGTGCCGCCGAGCCATGCCTACCACCCTTTCAGCACAGTGCAGACACAGCACTGTTTCCTGAAACAAGAGGGCTGTGGGACATCCATTCTGTTCAAAAGCATTCCCTAGTGTCTGCCAGTTCAAACAGCATGGTACCATAATGCTTGTTAAACCCGAGAGTAAGAGGCACATACTCCAAATTCCCTGGTAGCCACTTACTAAACTTGCACAGCTGGCAAGCCCTGTAGATCCAAACCTCTCCTCCAGCAGCAGGTGGAAAGATACAGGGATAGGTAAGGAAAAGCAGAGAAACTGGCACAAAACATAATTTATTTTGTTAAATTGTATGCAGGGTTGGTTTGTTTCAACTACAGAGAACATCTAAAAGCAAAAACAATGCTCACTACATCACTAGTTGGTCTCAGCTACTCAGTGCTTAAGCTGTTGATTGCTTGTGCAGACTACAGACTTTGTACATCCATGCAGTAGTAGCCAGTTCTGATGCATTACAGAGCAGAGCCCCTGATGTGATGGGAAATCAGCAGGGCTCTTCATGGGGAAATACCTGTAGGAACTGACAGACACACAGCCCACCCAAGGCTTTAATGTAAGCAATTTTGCTAAGGCTAAAGAAAGAAGGGGGCTTGACTTGTTCAGCTCTGCATAAATGAGCAGAACAAAGCAAAGCAGAGTCCAAAGCGAAGTAAGGTAAAATTAGTAACTAATTATTAACCAGGAACTAATACTGAAGTGCAAAATATTTTGTACTTGAGAGCACAAAGATAAAAGAAGACATTACACTATTTAGTAGTTGATATTTTTTATCTTCTGACGGGGGGGGGGGGGGAGGGAATAAAAGAAAATCCCCTAAAGTCAAAACATTCGGAAACCTAAAGCTTCTGAATTTTGAGTTAAAAATTCTACGAAATACACATTTCTGCAAATGTTACAAGAAAACTCATGGAGTTGTTTTATCTGTCAATGAATCATTCTGTTCTAGAGCATGGATGAGAGGAGATACTGGAAGATACGGTTATGTCACACTTGGGGAAACATCTTCATAATGGCTGTGGGTGGAAGTCATGGCCTTCATTTATCCCTAAGAAAAATAACCACAAAAATATGAAAGGATGAACACTGCACAAAAATCAGAAGGTTTGTACCTACAAGAGGGAGGATTGTGGGGAGGGAAGGTATCTAAAACCAGTATAGCACTCAGGAATACATATTCAAAACCCATTTTCTCATCACATTGACAGGCCCTATCCCTAATGAGCACCTGGGTGCCAGCACTTCAATCATGTGGTAGCAAAGTTGTGACGTATTTCTGTCAATGCTGGCTAGCTCAGGTCAAAGATGCAAAATCTAAGAGCTCCATCCCTACCGCCATGTAGGGCTCTGCTCAGCCACAGCCAATGCTCCCTTTGCCCCATGAGTACCAGGAGGGTATTTGGCTTTCGCGTGGTTGATGACGGGGTGCTGCAGAGGCGTTATGATGCCTTGGTCAGGTTTCTGGAAGGCCGAAATGAGGTTATGCACTTTCCGAAAGTGCCTCCGGTGGACGCCAGGTGCTGTCTGTGAAGTCAAAGGGTGAGAGGTGAGAGGAGATGCTGGATGCTGAGCTCTATGCCAGGCATGGAAGCTTTGCCCCCCGAGAAGCACACACACCCCACAGGGAAGGAGTCAGCCCTTCACTTAGACCTCCTGATGTGCCAACTTAAACTGAGTCAATGAGCTGTACTGCTCTCCTTCTTCCCCTCCCTGCACTAAGAACAGTTTCCAGCTGTGTGGTCATATAAGGTTGGAAAAGGGACAAACTGCTTAATCACTGCAACAGAAACCCAGACCCTGCAGTGCTTATTAGGCAAATTCCCAATGCTCTTTTGCTGTTTCTGACCCTGACTTATTGCAGCCAGTGATTTAACTTTCAGCCTTGGGTTTTTCAGTAAGATACTTCAGCCTGGAAATAAATAAGACAATCTAGAGAGCTACCTGGCACTTACTGGGTAGTAGGAGTCTTCATACCACTCAATTCAGGCATAGACACAGTCTTTTTGCAAGACTCTCTGAACATTTAGTTCTGCTCTATGTGTTCATTGAGTATTCTGTCTACCCCTTTACAAAGGCAGCAGCAAAATGTTACCTATTTATTGGAAGTGGGAGTTTTTCTATCTTTCTACATTATCATCTTTTCAAACACTGTGAAATGAAACTGTGCCTGCTTTTAATAAAAGGTCCAATGTTTATGTTAAATCCTTCAGGGCGCTCTCCTCCCTACCAAAGTCATGGGAGGACAAGTATACGTCCTGCTGGCGTAGTCCCAGCCAAGGGACCCTGCTCACTCTCATCACTGTAGCAGGCTAAATCCTGCCTCCCTGGCACCAGCTGGAAGCTTCACACTGGCTGGGATTTTACCAGTGCTGTTTTAATTTCCCTGCCTCCTCCCTGAAAGATGGGTGTGACCTGAGCTCGTCAGAGACCAACCACACCCAGGGAAGGAAGCAGAGACAGGAAAACATCAGCTGCAGCTGGAGGCTGGATTGTCTTTGGAGGCACATTTAGTGGGGATAAGCTGGATTTAGGCTGCTGTTTCTAACAGCTGAGGCCAGCATGTTCTTAGCAACATTTACTTAAAGGTTCCTGTTTGCTTAATGGAAGGGTTGGTACGACAGATCTATAGCTATCCTTGCAGAGGATGTGCTGAAAGATGTACTGGGAGTCCTGGTCTTTCAGGACACCTACATTGTAAAACACAAAGTTTGCCTAAAATACAGTGAGGGAAAACCCAAGACCCACACATAGGAAACCAGTGGAGGTCATGGGGGAGGAGTTGTAGCAGGCCTATATAACACCAGACTGCAGATCCTGACATTACCTGGAGTCATCCTTGCTCAGGGAGATATCCTCCACAGGTCCTTGGGGATCCCAGTATCCTTCTTCCTGAGACACCAGTGCTCACCCTGGCACATTGGGTGCACTACCACCCCCAGCCTGTTCCAAGAAACCTCCCACTTGGACAGTACAAATCCACAGCGTCCTCCCATTCCTGCCTTACAGGAATGAATGAGCAAATTCTTCCTGGGTACCACTCCCAAGGGTGACGCAGATAATTATTTGCTCCTCAGTAATGTGAGTCACTTTTACTGCCCAGTCTGCTTCTGAGTAACCCCAGGAATTAGTTTTGTATTCCAGACCACTCCTATTGTAATAATGGCCAAGGAATTAGGCCTGTCTAGAAGTTATTTAATGTTTGCAATCAGTGTTCATTAATGTGCAAGTTAAGTATGAATTAATACACAGAGTACATTGAAAGAACAAGACCTTCATAAAAGAAACACTGGTTAGCATCCCAATTCTATCAACACAAACAGTTGTCTGTATTGCAAATAGTGTTAATTCTACACTTGAATTACCAGTTTCTTATCAGATGGGTGAAAAAATGCATTTTGTAGCAAGTTTCAGTTACCCTATATATGTTTTGCACCAATGATGAATTAATTTGGAGATAAATTAACTTTAAAACACCATAGATTTAAAATAATTTCCTCAAATATTCTGATATTGATGATGTGTGGGTCTGTAGGAACAAGGCTGTACTTGTCAAATTATAAAAACACAATATTTTTGTCACTTAAAATGATGCAAAATAATGCACTATTGCATTATGCAACAGCTGAAATGTAACAGGGAATTAATTTACGAGTTCAAGACTGTCAGACATGGCACCAAGACATTTTACTGATGGGCACACTCAAAATCGATTACCTTCGATGAAGATCAGACTATGCAGAAACATGAATAATTTTAACATATTTCATTTAATCAATACAAACATCAAAGAGGAAGTAGAAATTTTCAGAAGAGAAAGGAGAAGCACACACCTCAGCACACCAGGACCCAGTTTCTGTCTTGGACAGTCTGTAGGTATAAACATAACCTTGATGCCTGTGGAAGGAACAAAAATCAACAGGTATTTATTATTCATTTCGACTGTCAGGGTTCACAAGAGGCACACTCTGTTATATGGGAGCCAGTTCATCTGCTAACTGTTCCTTAAAAATAAATTCACCCATAAAGGCTCTATGTAGAATTAAAAAACTGAGACATGGGTCAGAAGCTGCTGGGCTCTTTTAGGATGAGAGGAATTGGTCTGACCCAGATCTAGTTTAGCAATATCCAGTTAGTCCAAGTTAAGTGATGCTGCTTTCATTCCTACCTCAGCATTTTATTTTATTTTTCACTGACCTCCTTTTGCTGACACACACCAGACAAACTTTCCTTGGAAAAAAGAGAAGGTGGATCATTGAAAGATAGTATTACTGTATTGTGATTCATTTCAATGCAGGTGTTCCCAGAAGCAATAGCATGAGTGTAATTTATTTGGAAAGCTAGACCCACACAAGCGAGGAAAATTACTCTTTGCCTTGCCCGTATATTTCTAATCCTCAAAAACTGGCAAAAAGAGACTTACAGGAGTATGAAATGTTCCTTCTTTCTAAATCTGAGTCTTTCAAGAATAACCCAAGACATACCTGTGTCCAGATTCAGTCTTGCTTCTCTTATGAACCCAACACAGTGAATGATTTACATGGTAGATTATTATACTGATATCCAAAAATATACCTCAAAAGCAGACAATCAATACTAGTTTCATGAGTACAACATTAGTTTAGATGGTATCAGGTAAGAAAGTTTGTATTTCATATTACATAGATTTACATAAATACACAGCAGGATTTTAGGGACCATTCTCTATTTCAGTAACAATTCTTGTTCTTAAGAAAGCAGAAAAATACTGTATTTCTTTCCAATTACACACAGTACTATAGTAGTTACTACAGAATAGCAGAAACCGTCAATGACACAGGTAGCGTATGATTGCAATTACTTACGCTCAGTGTCATGGTTCCGGGATAAATTCTTGTTGAAAACTCATTACAGCAACCTTTGCGAAGCAATGTCTGATATAATTTACCCAAGCAGGAAGTTGTTAACAGTTGTCATACTGCTACGACCCCACAACAAAACTGCCTGGTGTGATTTGTGAGCTCTTCCCTGACACTTGACTCCCACTGTGATTAAATGCAGAGGGAGAAGACACAGAGTCATTCCCTCCTGTCAGAGCTACTGCAGAGTTGAACTCCCTGAGACACTGCCCTCCTCCTCATGTATGGAAATAAACCTGATGCAGACCCCTAATCCCACAACTTCATCCACCTCTTCATGTTAACCAAGGGAGCTTTGTCCCCAGAGACACAACTTTCCACCTGGCACCAGATGGACATGAAAAGTGGCCAGCCATGTGCACTGCATGGAAACCTATGGAGGAAAACAGATGCTGCTACTCCAATTCTTCCCTCAGCAATAGCCATGCCAGCCAATATATGGTTACTGAAAGAAACATTTTACAGCCCATAGTGTCCCCTCCCTTTGAGGTGAGTACTTGACCATCCCCACAGTGGATTTTTTTCAAGCCTCAAACCCACCAGAATCACTCTGTAAAAATCTAAAATTCACTCTCTTTCCTCCTGTTTTTAATAATACACTGTGCATTTTACCCATGTTTGTTCTTGATTGTCCCAAAGCATTCCAACTGCTTCAATCTCTTTAAAATCTAATTTTTCCACAAATGGCTCAGTTATCTCGAAAGCTGCTACCATCTGTCGTTTCTTTCATCATTTTGTCTACTTAAAAGATTGCATGACTTGAAGTGGTTGAGGGACTGGGGTGCTGCCCTGACTCTGAAATGCCTGATGGCTTTCAGCACTTTGCCAGTAGAGTTTACTAAGCTGGACAAATTGAAAAATAGAGGTCAGATAGAGTAATCTTGAGGGCCAAAGCAAGGTGGGGTATAATACGGGCACCTACCTTGCATTCTATTTAAAATCCCACTGTAAAATATTTCAACCAAGCCCAGAGAAAGCAGAAAGGATAGATCTCATTAAAAACCCAGGAGATACAGAAAAAGGAACAAAAACCATGGATATAGTGTGGAGAATGGGAGGAGTATGACATTACTAGCATAGCCAAGGGAGAGAACAAGTGAGAGCTTGCCACTCCCCTGGCAAATGCACATTTTTGTTCCAAAGGAGGAAAGACTGAAAAGCCTGAAGGGGTTCACTGTGCTCATGTTGAAAATCACACATTATCTTCAGTTGTTGGCTCTGAAGGCCTCAGTAAACACAGTCACTATGTAGATGGGAGATGGCCCAGGACCACCCGACCTGCTTCTTTAAGACATGCAGAAGGGAGGAGGATGCATTTTGCTAAGAAGCTGAACAGCTAGATCTTCCAATCTAAATACTTTCCACTGGGATCCTTGTTTCCACTAAACGAATTACAGCTCTTCTGATAAGTACTCACCCAGTGAACGTGATCTTATCAAAACTTTCTGTTAAGCAGCAGGAACTTACTTCATTACCACTTCAAAGTACTTTTTACCTTCCAAGTGCGAGTGACAGGATTTTGATGAGCTACGTTCTCCCGTGAGAAAGGTTTACATGATTTTATGATTTAAACTACTCAGCATGAGAACAGTGTGGACTGAAGGAAGATCAAGGTGGTTTTCTTAAAACAAAACTTAAGTACAACAATTAAAATTGAAATTATACAGAACATTTCCTTCCAAACAGCAAAACTTATCACCAGACAAAAGCAGGTGGAAAAATGCATTTACTGGACTTCAGGTATCAGGAGATGAGAAATTCCCCAGACAGCATGAGGGGACAGCTCAGGTTTCTACATTTTACTCAGTTCAGGGCAGAAAACAGGCTCCTAGTGTAACATAATGTTCCTACATGTGGTGTGGCCACATAGCGAAAGCCAAAACACAAACCCTCTGTGGCCTGGACGTGCTGTTAGTCCTTTAGGGCCTCTCACACAGCTTATGCTTTGAAGCCATTACCTGTTGAGATGCAGGACAAGTTTATCTCTTAGTGACTCTGATGGACAAAATCAACAGGAGATGGACACGTCACTGAGAGAAAGATTTCAGACAGCACTTTTACGGTGACACTGACATGCCAGCATAACTTGTAGAAGGACCACCTCTTGTCACCCAGGCAAAGACCCAGTGAAGGGCTCCCACATCCCCTCATCAGGCCAAGGACAGCCACGAGCCTCACTCACTGCTCAAAGAGCTCCTCTTTGATGCCAGTGAAACTCAAGGGACAAGCAATAGTAAATTAACAGCTTGATGAATGAGGCCCTATGAATTTTTTATCAAAGGCAAAAAACACCAAAATGGTGATGAGAGGAAGCAGAAAACAGCCAACGTTGTAAGGAAAATACTGGATAGCACTTACTTACACTTTGCTCACCACTGATTATATTTTTATGTCATCCCACTTTTTCATCTCTGTAACAAAGGATGCATTACACTAGATGAGAACTGCACTAGCACTGTCTCTGTTGCAATGCTGGGAAAACTTTGTCAAAGGGGAATCTAGAAAAAGCTGCCATTACAGGAAACAGTCCACTTCATAATATAGGCTTTTTTCTTTATAGCTGCCCAATTCCTCTCAACGAGCTACAAAGGCATCATTCACAGATGACATACTGAGACAGCATCTGTCTACCTGTCTTCTTCACTCCTCCTTTTCAGCTGTGATCAGATTTGTTAAAGCTCCATTTGCTTTAACAGGTGAGTAATTACAATCTTCTGCACCATTGAAATAGCCAGAGGATATTAACAGCATGCTGCAGATTAAAATTAACCGTGACATTTCAGCTGCATGGTGTATTTTAAAATCATTTCCAAATGTTTTGTATCTCAGTTGGGAAATTTTATTAAACTAATTTGTATTCATTCCTGGGTCCAAAATGGAACAAATATAAAGGGAGGAAGTCTAGAGAGACAGGAGAAAGCCATGTCAGCAATAAATGGCATTAATTTCTTCCTCTTTACATAGCTTTCTCTTCAGATGTCTTTACACAGCTTTTCTTACCTGGTATATTTGCATCCTGACCTTATTTTGGAATTTTAATTTACAATACTGCTTAAGAACCAGACAGTGGTGTGGCCTACAAACAGTGATCCCGAGTATTATATTCTGCCCACTCCCAGTCTCCTAAGACTTGGCCACATTTCAGCCTTCCAGGCTGAATTTTTGTTTCTTAGGTGTTTGCCTCAACCTTATTTAGGGATGGAGAATGCAGAAGTGCCAGAAAAGGGGGTATGTTAGACAAAACAATGTTTTTTCCATTCACTTGTATTTGGCATCTTGGAAAGGAAGATTGAGACTGGGTGGAGTGGGTGTGGAAGGAAAGAAAAGGGGACCTGTGCCTATGCAAGCTGGCCAAGGAAAATTGAACCCTAGAAGAAAGAAAGACTACATGAGTAAGAAGAGGGATATACAAAGCTGAAGCATGAAGGGGCTTGAACTGGGAGCAGCACAAAATGCTGGAGTGGTGAAAAATCCAGGAATAGAAGATGGGTGGTTTGGAAACAGAACATATGAAACTAGGAAACAAGCCATGCAATGCAAAGCCATACAAGCAAAGTCTGCAGGTTGTACAAAATGACACAGGGTAGTCTCAAAACCCATATCTATTCCCCTCACATTGGGAACCCAACAGATTCTGCAGATGTGAGCTTCCTGTGTCACAGTTTCTCTGAAACAGAGTTAAACTCTTCATCTCACAAACTGAGATAATGCTTAGAAACCACTTGACACTATGGAGATGAGTCCAGTAGGAGAGGTCCTGGGGTACTTCCAGAGTAGGGGTCACTAGCACACAGCACATACCATAATGAGAGGTCAAGTTGCAGCTACTTCTGTCTTATCCGGAGTTGTTTGATGTAGGTTGCAGATCAGCCCCTGAATGGTCTGAAGAACCAACCTCAGGCAGCATCCCAGTGGTCAACCCTGGCATGGGCACCAAAAAGGCTACAAAGGTGGGAGACGGCTACCACAGAACCAGAACTCATGAGGTCAGGGGAATGAATCCACAGCAGTGCCCAAGAGCCTGCACATCCCACATGTATGTTCATCAAGGTCTCCCCTGCCCAGGGTACCCCTGAACTTCATGGCCTCCCCCATGCAACACAAGTGACAGCTTCCAACATGATGCAAAAGTCAATCCAACCATTCACTTCAACTTCTTTTTTTTCTTCCTCTTTTCCTTTTTAATTGTTATCTTTCTGCTTGGTTTGTTAATCACGGAAAGGTCAAAAAGTCCTGTTACTTAATGTAGGAGAAAATCCTATTTAAGCTTACATCTCACTCTGTCCCAGAATTTACATTTTCTGGTTGACAAGCAACTTGATTCCTGCTTTATTTAGGTCTCAGACATACAATCAAGGTACAGCAACTTAGCAATTACCACCCATCAGCTAAGCCATGCTGAAGAAACAGCATTCACATGGAGGTGATGTGCAATCTACAAGCTCTATGTCAGCAAGAGTGAATAAAATATTTTAAATCAGTGTTTACAACATCTTAAAAGCTCAACAGTTACTGTATCTTAACTCGCAGCAGTGCTCTGTACAAACCCACTGGAGTTTATACTTCTATCACTGATTCCCTACCAACACTTGTGGCAAAAAATTTACCGTGAAACTGAATCAGTAACTAACATTAGCTTGCTGTAATGCTGTGGCATTATGAAACAAATGCACTATCATCCTGATTTTCTCTTCTTAAGTTAACAAAAACTTGAAAGTGCAAGTCAAAGCTTGTGAAATGTCTCTGAATTTACGCACAGATTTCTGTGGAAGATTGTCACTATTTGAACACTCCAAATCATCAGTAGAAATGCCACTGATTTACCTAAAGAGCCAGAGAGTAGCCTTTCTGAGCAGGGGTTATACTGGTCTGGTGCAAAAATTGGAAATAAAATGAGAATTCATTTAAATCTAAGATGTTAAATAGAAGAAAATTACTTTATGGTGGGCTAGTAACTAAGCTTCATTAATTACTTCCAAAATAGCATCTCATGAAACTCATGAAATAGGGTTATGTGGTGAAATCTCTTTCATCACTTTAGGCAAAACTCATGAGAACTGCAATACACTAACAACAGCCCTGAAATGTTACTCTTCAGTATTTCTATGAAACGTTTCCTGTTTCTCTCAGAGCAGGTAGGCACAATCTAACTATAAAAATCCCTGAGCCAGAAATCGTTGCTTCAACTAAATCCGCAAAACTCAAGCCTACAAAATGGGGGTAGAGTTAATATAGGTTCTGCTACCTAATGATTGTGCCCATTCTGTCATGTACAGATTCATTAGTGTAGCACTTATCCACCATTCAGGCTGTCTGCCTTTCTAAGATCTTTCCAAGAAAAGCCATTGGAATATCCGAAGGCCATTAGCCAAGCTATTCTCAGCAAAGACAAAGCTCACTGATTAGCAGGGAGCTAAAATACTCACTTCAGTAGAATATGTCACTGTGCTGTAGAAAACTTTTTTCAAAGCTGAAAATAGTGTGTGATATTTACAATGGCAACTGTGAATTGAGGGCTTCCTCCTCAGAGAGAAGCTTTTGTTCCAAATTACATTTTAAAGGATGATTATGTGCAGTGTTATAATAAACGCAATTATTCTGCCACTTCTATCAAAAATATTACATAGGAAACAAAAGAAATGCTAAGCTGAAGCTGGCTCATGATCCTGTATCACACCTTGACTATACAGCTGATACATCTGATGCATCAGAAGGGTTCAGCACACCGCATGAACTTGCGCACTGTGGTTACGGTGACAGAAAGAATAGCACGCATAAAATCTGATAGGACTGCAGCCATCCCTGTTGCCATTGCTGCTGCTTCAAGAGCTCTAAACAGGTTTCCATTTCAGCTTTTGATTATTCTGCACAAATTGAATGCAGCACAGTACATGAACGGCTGGTTACAAACAAACAATCAAAACACACAGTTTGACAAGTGTGTCATGTTTAGCTTACTTAAAGGTCTGAAGCAACTACTAACATACCAAGTATTTTCAAGCATATTAATTTTAAGACCCAAATTACAAGTGCTTTATCTTTGCCAGTTCAGGCATGAGCTGCTTGTTTCTGTATGTGTGCTCATATATCTGTAAATGAAAGTGGTGCTTTTGGCACTCTCAGGCATTTTATTTATGCATTTTCCAGGCACAGATTAAGAGGCTGTTTCTCAAACTACCTACCATTACTGTGGCCTGTGTTCCCCATTGACATTAGGAGTAGTGTGCACAGAGGGTTTCTGAGAGTGCTAAAAGCATCAAATGGGGTGTTGAGCCAAGAGGGAACCACAGCAGTAAAGAAAGCTCCCTGGAACAATCAGGTTTTGATACTAAAACCCTGGTGTACTGCATGTACTGTCTACCATGTTTACAGGGAATATATGTATATTTTTTAAAGCATATGCATTTTCTTCTTGCCCAGTTGTCAGGAACAGCAAAACTCTTCTTGCTTTTCAATGCAGCACTAAAGAATTTCCAGAAAAATATTATGCTCCTCTGTTGACAGACTCAAAATGTGATGAACAACATCCTTAAAGTACATATTATCAATTTAATAATCTTCATACAATGAAGATCTTGGGAGAATTTGGTATTAAAAAACTTCAGCAAAAACTGCAGGCACCACCTCTGTAAGAGCCCCAAGGGACAAGCTGGTGTTTGGTTGCAAACCAAAACCTTTCCATTCTTCTATGCAGGGTTTAATTGTGGTCTTCTATATTTATAAAAGTGGGTTCTTAGTGCGTTGCCACAGCCACACCAAAAAAAAAGCCATTCTTTGAAGGCTTGCAGACATGCCATGTGAACACTGACTTCGGACAGCACTGTGACATTCAAAGAAGATAAAGCAACACTTCAGGAGAAACAAAGAGAGAAGCAGTTTTCTAACCAAATGCTCCAAGAACAGGGTCCTGCCTGCCGCAGTTACCCATCTCTGTAGGTCAAGTTTTATGTTACTACCTGTCTCTTTTATGCTTGCCCTGTAAAATCAGTCACAAGGGATTCATGAAGTCTTTGGCTCGTCTCCTTTTTAAAGGTCAGGGCTCTGCTTTTAATTGGAAAAGCAAAAGGTGAATGAGCCTAATCATGAACACTGGTGCCCTTCTTATGTGCCTTAGGAGGCTCAAAGACTTCCAAAATATGTTGGGGATTTGTAGGGGTGCCCGGGGGGGAGGGTGTTATGGAGGTGGTCGCATTAAAGATTTATGCAGTTGTTTGTTCGGAAAACAAAGGTGTTGTTTGAACCTAAGCAATGCAGTGGCAGTCATAGGATTTTCCAGTTACTGTACCTGGAGCTGGAAGTGCAGAGTGGCCACCTATGTGATTTCAAGCTGATGACAGTATTGACACCCAAATATTTGTTAAATGATTTTTTTTTTATATAGATGTTTCTCTTCATCAGAAATGTGCCTTTTGATTTTGACAACTCCCTTTTTCCCCCATTGTGGAAAAAAAGATCCTTAAGAAGAAATTGTCATTAGAAAGATGTAAAATATTTTGTTTAGCCTTGATACATACTGCAATATATCTAATGACTGAACAGCTTTGACTCCAGTATATACATCTTTTACCTGATCTTGATATATCTGGGTATTACTAGAGTGATCTGCAGCATGGATTCTGAACCGAAATTTAAATTTCTGAATAACTTTTTTATTCCTAATAATCTCTATTATTTACTTAGATGGAAATATAAAACAGCAGAGAAATACTTTCTCTTTTACTTTTCTTCTTTCCTTTTTTCTTTAGCAGTGAATACAGCAACAGCATGTTTGTCAGTTTTCACCAAAGCTCTCATGCACATACACGGTTGCCACCTGTTTCATCTCTGTGCATGATGTCCAGAATGGAATTTGGATGGTTGGATCCATTGCTTTATTTTGCTAAAGCTAGGCTTAGCATCCTCTGTTGAATACTTATCTACATCTGTTGTGCCTTCCCTGCTTGCTCCCACTAGAGTCCTCTGCTTTGGCAAATTTTTGCTTGCCAAAGCACTTCTTTAGTTTATAGCCTACATTTCTTTCAATTGTCATTGCTATCTTCAATGTGAGACGATTTCCTGGTATCTTTACGATAACTGTCTCCACAGTTATTGTGTGATATGCTTTTTTACCGTATCTTCTATTTCTTACATAATGCTCTGAATTGAAATATTAAGAAGCATTAGAACCAAGGGTTAGCTCTAGCATTTTTCAGCCACCTTTCTGTCTATATCAGATCATACTCATCATAGCATTTTTCACTTAATTTTTTGTCTGGATTTATCCAAGATGCTATTGAAACTTTCCCTTATAAAAGCTTTATTGAGGATACATGTTCTATAAGAAGTCTGCATAACATTCACCAGTAAAATTTTTTGCTTTTACCCCTTTGCTTATCATATATATGTCTGAACACAACATAACATGAAGACATGAATGGCCCGTAATTTCCAGAAACAATTAGGTAGGGTTATGTTTCTCACTGCAGTGCCTTTTCTTCCAAAGACTGAAGAGCTTCATAGTTAGTACTCCTTTCTGTTCTTTTTTTTCATTTTATATATTTCAATCTTAAAATTTCTTCCAAAAGACCTAAATTACCACTAATACAGCAAAAAGTCCCAACTGATTGTGTGCAGATGAAAGACCTCATTAGATATCTACACCCTGATTTAGACTAATGATGGAGTGATTTTAGGATTCTCTATTTTATTCAGCTTTGTAACATTCTGCCTGACCCCGTCTCTAATGCCTTAGTGTTTCACCTGCACTGAAAGACTTCTGAGTGTTAAGGAGATATATTGCCATTTCCTCTGATTGTTATTTAAAAGAGATTCTGCTTTTATTGCCTATTCCCATCATAGGAATCATAGCACTCCCTACCTCTTGCTGTGTCTAGTCCATCTTCAAAATGCTCAAGCTGCTTCTTATTTCCCATTTTTCAACTAGCTGTTAAGGTATTTGTTAGCAGCAGTGCCTACCTTGGTTATCCTGAGTTCATGAAGAAAAAAATACATCTTCTGCCACAGAGATCTTCCCTAAAAAGAATGTTGGATATTGCTGGGTTGCCTGTAACCTTCTTGCATGCCTCCCTTTACTGGTCTATAATAGATGAATAATAATGATCACCCAGGGCTTAATTACATACTGTTGGAAACATATTCAAGACATTTGGAGAAAATCTGACTCAGGAGTTTTCTGGGGTTTTGTCAGGTACCTGAGTGCACTCTGTTAGCTAATTTCATGCTGGTTCTAAAATGGTTTTCTCTTGTATTCCTTCTCCTACTGAAGTGTCTCTTTAGCTGTGGTAGACACATCTTTGTTCTTTCGAGGCAATGGTACTTCATTGGACAGCGTTATCTCTCAGGACTTACTAGACTTCTGCTATTGCCAGAAGTATAGCAATTAAATTGTCTCATTAAAATAAGGTCCTATGACTATAAAATCCCTCAGCTCTCTCAGGGAATCCTCTCTACCCTCTGACAGACCATCCCATCAGATCTTTCGCCTTTGACCATATTTGATGAAACATTTCCACTTAGTTTGTTACCCATCAGTATTTCATGTATTTTGCAGCAGCTTACTTCAAGCCTGACAGCTCCTGGGACACACAGCCTGACTGACAGCATCCCAAAAGGCACATTCTGGATGGCAGCAGTCCATGCTACCCTTCCCAATGGCAGGAGATGCTGGGGATGTGGTTAAGCACTCCCGTGGGCACATTAAAGAAGCAGAAGATGAGGGCAGAAAGCAAGAGGATTATCCAGCACAAAGAGGCAGCACACACCAACCCGAGTGAAGTTGCCTAGCTCTTCTCCATAACCCCTCACTTGCCTTTTCTGTGTGTTCCAGGCCTTTTTTCTTTTTTTATGCCAATAGGAGACATAGGCTCTGCATGGCAAAACCTGCTCCTCTTTGCTCTACAGAGGACTCCAAACCCCTTATGCATCCTTTCACCTTAAGTCAAGGTGAAGGAGCCAAGAGCCTCACATGTCTGCAGATGGTAATATTACAATGTATTTTGTCACCATTACATGGAAACACCCCATTCTGTGGATGCAAAGGTTGGAAATCAGCTATCCCCTGACCAGCCTACCCCGGCACCCTGCTCCCAGCCCCATTACCCTCGGCTGCCCCGCACTCCCAAGCAGCACCCCAGCACTCACAGCACACAGAGGCAGTAGGCTCCCGGGATGCTCTCGCTGTCCCGCAGCAGGTAGCTGCCATCAGTGCCTGCTGCCAGCAGCAGCTTCTCCCCAGACTCACGGGTGATGCCGCCATGGTAGATGGGCAGTGCATCCATGCTGTGGCCGTCTCCCACTGCAGGTGACTCTCCCCATGCACAGTGTTGCCTCTTACTGCTCCTTCAGCCCTGTGCTCCCCTCAGCATCTCTGTCTGAGTGGCAGATGTAAACAGGATGTGTTCACACCTCTGAAGCCTCTGCACAAGGTAAGACAGCACTGAGGGAAGAGTGAAGAACGAACACAGCTTTTTAGTGGGTTTTTTTTTCCTTTGCCCCTTTTTGTTTTCCTTTTTTGTAGGCTGTAACGTCCTAATGGCATCACAGCTTGCACAAAGAGGTGTCATTTCACTGCCCACCCCATGCGGCTCCCCATGACACGATGGCTGCGGGGCTGATGGCTGCCCAGGGTCAGGCAGGGAGGCCAGGACTGTGGCACCATTGTCAACACCTTGTCTCCTCTGATGTTAACCCAAGGGGAGACAAAGAATAGTGAAACAGGACCCCAAAATCCTCTGCAAAGTGGGGATTAAACCTCTTATTCTTATAATCCCCAGGGGTTTGAAACTGGAGGAAACAAACTGGCCTTGCTGTACGTGCCCCACCAGGCCACTCACCTCAGGTGCCAAGAATGACCCCTGCTCCATGGCAGCTGCTGCAGTGCCTCACCTGATTTACCTCGAGTGGTTATTTTCATAGGCTTTGGTGATGTTCAATCATTGTTAATGCCAGAGGTGCTCATTAGTTCTGCTTGGAGGCACGCACAAGCCTCAGTGCAGGGAGGGAGGCCCCTCACATCCTTCCTGACTGCACCGATGCTGCTGCCGCCTTCGTGTGGTGCGTGAGCGGGCAGCCGAAATCCAGAGCGGTGACTGACAGGGCCATGTCTCACCTACTGTGGCCACAAGCATTTCCTCAGTATGCTTGTCACTTGAAAGCTCCCATACGCACGTGCTTGCACATGGGTCTGTTTGCAAACAAACTGATAATGTGCTTTTATACCCCCGTAGATATTTCCACCCATGGAAAAACTGAGCACGTTTCCTGGTGGTGCTGCCCTCACAACCATGGCTACCAGGCCAGCCCCCATGGGCTGCAGTGAGCTCAGGGAGTAATTCATCCCTGTCTCAAGGCCACTGCATTCCCCAATGAGCCACGTTCTCACATCTGGGCACCTGAATAATAACTCGCTAAAATACGGTGATAAGTACAGGCCGTGCTTATGATTGATTCATTTTAAATTGAGTTTGCTAGTAGGACAGGGCAGAATGAAATCATCTCACCTAAGGGCTCACAGAATACTGTGTCCTGGTTGAAGGATTGATGAAAAAATAACTCTGTAGATACAGACATTTCACAGAAGCAGAGAATGGTTTGAGTTAGAAAGGACCTTAAGATCGTCTGGTTCCAAACCCCCTTGCCATGGGCAGGGACACCTCACCCTAGACCCTGACACCCTAGGCTCTGCCCAGCCTGGCCTTGAACACTGCCAACGATGGAGCATTTACCCCTTCTCTGGGCAATCAGTTCCAGTGCCTCAGCAGCCTCACAGTAAAGAGGATAGTGAGGCACCAAATCTGCCTTACATCTAACCTGTACTTCACCTGCTTCAGTTTCAGGAACAAAAATTCAATTAAAAAACACCAAAAATAAGGACTTCTCTGTCTGAGTTTCAATCTATCAAAATGTTTTCTCTCGACCATTTCACAGTGCATGCCTTTCAATTCTGACCTTTATTATAATTTTTTCTTGAAAATCTTTTTTTTTTCCAGCTAGATTTATCTTTTCCTTTTGAAGGATTGGCATTTTTGACAGTGAGCCACAGAGTAGCTCGCAAGTGAGGCTCTGCACCAAAGCCACTGAGGGCAAAGTTGCAGCTTCTGGAGGTACTGTGAGCTTTTTGCCCTGCAGGGAGAACCCAGCACGTGGCTACCCCCCTGCCTTGCACCTGAGAGAACAGCAGAAAACCTCAGCTGAAGAAGGACTGAGAGCTTCCACCACCGTGTTTATGACTTTTATCTCTTGTAATGCAGGTGTTCATTACCCCATTTATGTGAACCTAGGGACTCAGCTACCCTGCTCAGTTTTTTAAACCTGTTTTTAAAAGTATTTGCACAAAAAAAAGGAGAGCTCCTGCCTACTGCAAATGTGATTAATGTGTATGGTGACAAGATGTGAGCAAAGCACTGCTCTCTCGTAAAGCTGCTATCTATTTCTTCTCCTTTTCCAAACTACCTGTACTCTTTGGGGATTTCATCTAACTTTCCCATTTCTTCACCTATTCTCAATATTAGGAGTAGATTTCAGAAAAAGTGTGTGTGTAGTTAGCTGAAAAAAAAAAAACAAAACAGAATCATTCAATTCTGCAGATCTCATTGTCCTACTCATCAGATTTCAACTAATGTATAGGTACGAAATCATGAAACATTTAACTATGAGATGCTCTCTTAATAAGGGAGTCACCACATTACCAGTTCAGCCCAGGACTTTGATGAAGCTGTATCTGTTACTATAAAAGAGCTGCAAACACCTACTTTTGCTTTTGTGGGTAAGGAACCCATAAAACTCCAGCTACTGAACCCCGAAGCACAGTCTTCCATACAAATTCCTTTATGACCACATTAACTATGCATTGAGTATACACTACTGCATTTTGGAACAAGGCACACTAAGCAAGTGTTGAGGCACATAGCAGGATAAACCAAACCAAAGGACAAAGGTGCTTCCTGGGCTGAGAAGAGGGAAACTGTGGCACTTCTAGCACAGCTCTGCACCACACCACCAAGGCTGGGGAAATCCTCCTTTCTCCCTTCTCCCCCAAGCCATGTTCACTGTATCTTTGCAGTGCTGGCACCCAGTCAGACTCAACTAACTGCTCTGGTTTTTATCTCTTTAATCTTACGCATCTGAAGTGTTGTATGACATCCTATTTCTTACTGCTGCTTATGAGCAGTGGGGCTGAGAAGGCAAACTACAAAATAGAGCAGCAGGCTCAGGGGAGTATGAGCAACAACAGAGAATTAAGCCTCAAAGGAGTGCTGCTCCTGTTTGGAGTTAGTTCCCATTGTCTTCTACTGAAAATGGTGATTTCTTTAAGCATCCTAAGCCTTGCCCTGTAGGATGCTGAATACTTCTCTTGTTTTGTTTGGAGAGTATTCAGCATATTCTGGACACCAGAGTTTCCTGCCTTCCCTAAATCAACCCAGGTAGCAGACCCTGCAGTGTACTATAAAAAATTTGTCTAAAAAATACATGAAGGAAAGAAAGTACTTAAAAGTGCTCTGAAATATTTGGTCATGAAAAACAGGCTTAAAAAGACTGGCCTGCATGGACCTCTTTTGTCATGAAGTCTACTTCCCTGCAATCTTAAACAAATACATCCCTTTCAGAAACTCATACTCCATCCTAAAAGTAGCTTGGGGTTTTTTTGTTGTTTCCACTGTTCACACTGGAAAGCAAATGCAGAACATCACTATTCTGTTGTTTGGAAAACAGCTTCCAATTCCCATCCTAAATTTATTCATGACCAATTTATACTCATTTGTTCTTGTGCCAATGTTGTCCTTTAGCTTAAATAGATGTTTTCTCTTCCTGGAGTTTATGCCCATGTGGTATTTATAGTGGCCTCCCTCAACCTTCATTTTGCCAAACCTCTCTCACATTTAAAGCTCTCCCTTCCCATGGTCACTTTAATCATCTCTTTTGGCAGCTTACCAAAAATGAAGTGAATCATTTGTGAATAGCATGCACTATCCTGGCTGACTTCTAACATGTGCCTCATCTGCTGTTACCAGTGTTTCAATACTCTGGTGAAAACACCTTGAGTTGTATGTTCTGTGTCTTTCCCCTCCTTATTCTTTTCTTACCTATGAGCACACAGGTATAATAGAAACCTGGTTAACAAGACCTAGATGCATGAACTTGCACTCTAATCCTTCTGAATTTCATCCAGTTTATCCTGTATTGGTCCTCAAGGTCACTCAGTTCTTCCTAAATGAGAGTTTTATTCTTCTCTGTAGTGACAGTACCTCCCTCCCTTATGCCACTAGTAAATTCCATTAGCACATGCTTATTTTTTATGGGATCATCATTAATAAGAAATGTTAAACAATATCAGGCCCAAGACTGACGCTTGGGAAGCTCTACAACCTTTCACCAGTACTGATCAACTCCTACTACTTTCTTATTCACTTTTCAATTTCTGTACTAATCTCCCATTTTAACTAACAATTTCCCACATGGCACTGTACCAAATGCTGTGCTCAAGTTTAGATAATTAGCTCCGAGTACTTCCTTTGTCTAAAAAGAAATCAATTATGATGATATTTCAGGCACCGGAACTTGTAGAAGTATCTGAGAAGTGGAGGTAGGGGAGACAAAATGAGATTACCTTAAGCTTTTAAACACCTGCAAAGATTTGGGCTGATTTTCATTTTCAGATGAGTTGCTTCATTCATCCCTCATGATGACATTTTCATACATTATTGAATTTTATAACAATTCTGAATATTATAACACTAATGCAAGAGCATCATTAAAATCCTTGGATATTGTTATTTGACTGAAAATAAGAATGACCTTCAGGACCTTTATAAAATTAATGCTACAGCAGAACTGTAATAGGAAGGCCTTGTATAAAGGGCTATAAAGCAAGATAAAAAGTAAAATACCTGTACTGGTAGTTTTGCTGATACAGCAGTATTATCATAAATGCCATCCCTGCAGAAGCACTGAAAAAGCAGCTTCAAAAACAGCAGCTATAGCAGTGTTTTTAAAAAACTATTTAACTGGCAAAATGCCACATTAAAACACAGCTAACTTCAAACATGATTTTTGTTATTTCGTGTCATATTCATTTTTAGTGTAATCTAACAAGATATTCAGAACAACTAGATAGAACAGTATCCACAGACAGGCACTTGTTCTTTACATAAGAAAGTAATGCTGAGATTCAGTAAAACAGTGGTTATTTTACAGAGTACCTGCAGAGTCACCATTATCATGATCCATTTTTGAGCTGAAATGAAAGAGGTTAGAAAAAGCATGCTACAATTAGTAAATGTGTAGTTGGCTGTAAGGTTCTGAGGATCAATACAGAGAGAGAATTCAAAAAAGTTTTGGCTAGTTCACAGATTTGCACGTATTTTTACAGCCTCCATGTTAGTCATGATATTCTATGTACGTTGCTTGGAGGGAAAAGGTGAGGGAAAAAAGAAAGATGGTTATAATAAATAAAGTTGGGATGCAGGTGAGGATTCTAGCTTTATAGTCCAGGATACGTACATTAGTCAGATCTCATTCACTTCGAGCAAGACCAACCTGTAAAACTGCACAGAACTGATCAAACATTTGGGCACTTATACAGGTGATTGCAGATCCAGGCTTTTGTCCCCTTCAAATTAACATACAGCCAAGGGAAGATCTCCTTATCTCAGAATATTAAGCCCTCAAGTGGCACATTAGCTACTATGAGGATTTCTGTGCAATGCTCAGAACTTGAAAAAATAAACTCTTTCTCATCACCTGGAAATTGGGTGTTTGCTGCCATCGATCAGGGCTGATTCTGGGGGGGGGACTGAGAATACAAAGAGTTAGGGACTTTTATGAATGGAACTCTTCATACTCACCAGCATTTGTCTTCTGAGCACAGGTAAATACATACATACCATAAATGACGACATTTCACCGAACTTTAACAATATAATTTCCTCTGTGTGGTCTCACTGCTTATCTGTGCAGTTGTTTTGAATGCTTTATGAGCGAGATAACACTAAAATTGAAAGCTATATAACGTGGGGAAATTCATATTAAAAGTTACCTGTGCTTTTAGTGTGGTTTCTTTTAACAGTTAATATTTTGTACTTATTTCTCCAGAAGCATTGCAATAGTTGTCTATTTTGCAGGTGCCTGTGCATTACTAAGCGGAGATGCCATTTGCAATAATGTCAGCATAAGCAAAACTACTCATAGAAGCTTGCACCTTTTTATTTTCTGCTATTACTCTTTCAACAACCCTTTCCTATAAAATTCAGCAATGCACAGGTAGTCATATGCTTTAGGCACCCAGCTGCTCTGCAGATCAGGACCTCCATGTCCTTATGATTTAACTAAATCAACTTCAAAGTCAACAGGGCTAAATCATGTAATGATGCTTTCAGGGTGGAGTAAATGTCCATGCTGGAGCTCTTCTTGGAAACGTTCCTGTGCAAGCAAGTCTGGAGCTGAATATAAACTTTCAAAACTCCATTTCCACACAATAAACACACAGTAGTTAAAACTGATTTGCTGACATCCCATATGAGCTCCTAACGGATATTTATCTGAATTACAACAGCACTATGTAATTAGGCATAAATAAAGGCCTTTGTTCTGGAGGGGAGGAAGGTTTACCAATCCTGAACCATATGCAATTGCGTGTCTAATCTCTGCCTGTAATTATTTCAAATGCACATCCAGATGATAGCATTTATATTCATTCTGAGATTCGCTGAGTTTGAGGCCAGAAGGGATCATTATACCATCTGGCCTGACCTCCTGGATATCACAGGCCATTACATTTCCCCAACTGCCTCTATACTGAGCTCTGTAACATGTGTCTGACTAAAGTAAAACTATTTTTGACTAAAGCTTATCTCCTAGAAAGGCATCTAGTCTTGATTTGAAGCAATCAAGAGGAGAGAATCCACTACTTTGTGGGTATTTTGTTCCACTGGTTAATCACACCCACTATTAAAAATGTAGGTCATGTTTCCAATTTGAATTTGTCTGGCTCCAGATTCCATCCTCTGGATCTCATTATATTTTTCAGAGTTAAGTTAAAAAGCCCTTTGGTACCCATTATATTTTCCCTGTGTAAGTGTTTATTCTCTGAAGTCAAGTTGCCTCTCAAATATTTTGTTTTGTTTTTTCTAACAAGGCTTCACTGAACTCTGAAAACACACAGGGTAAAGTGCTTTCTCTGATCCTTCTTGTCTGTGAATTTTTAATGTGCCTGATGTCTATTTCAGCAGTGCCCAGCCTCTTCTCATGGTGTCAGTAATGCACACAAGGAGTGCAGGGTCTCCACTGTCCTGGAAGCACATACTGAACTGCTTTCCTGTTACGAACCTCCAGTTTATAATGAAGTCTCTCCTTCCCAGTACACAACTGTAGGGTGAAGGAAACTACACTGTGCTGAGTTTTGTAAATACATAATCAGCATGCACCATTTGTTCCCAACGGGACCAGTTTATTGTACAATCCAGGGGTTTTTTTATGCCTGCACTCACCTTATCATCCTACACCATCAATTTGTGGTGATGCACAAACTGCTTCATCTGAAATCAAACGTTGCTCATGGTAAAACAAAAATGTGTTGTGTGCACATTCCTGTTTCCAGCTTGAGTTTTTAACATTTTCAGATTCCAATCATAAATCTACCTATAACAGCACAAAGGGAAAATATACAGACAAATATCTTATTTTTCTTTTAAGTTTTAGGCTTTAGGTGGTTTCTTAACTAAGTTTAAACAGCAGACATTTCAGTACAGCCCTGCACGCATTCTCGCATTGCACTACAGAGAGATTTTTTATGTAATGAATCATTCAAAATCTATTGTGGTGATGTTACATCGTGCAGTACAGGGAAATACACACACTCTCACTCTAAATATTTTGCATAGGGAGCAGGCTAGCAGCGGGCTTCACTGCATGCTCATTTTGTAAGCCAGCCTGTCAACAAAATAAACACCATCTCAATGAGAAAAATGAACATATTCTTGTTATACTAATCGTTCTTTGAAAGTTTTGCCTTAGTATTTTGGGCACAGAATGCTTTTTTGGCTTATATCACAGCAACATGAAAAATTATATTTCTGTCCTAAAAAAACCCTCTGAATTGATGCCGTGTGTCTGTACACCCACACACACAGATATGTTATGCTTATGTATTTTAAAACACCTGTGTGTGTTGAATTTCTGTCCTGGGTTCAGCAGTAGCAGTCATTTTTTTCTCCTTCTTAGTAGCTGGTGCAGCGCTGTGTTTTTGACTGTCAGCCTGGGAACAGCACTGATAACACCGATGTTTTTAGTTACTGCTCAGTAATGTTTAGTCTGACCAAGGACTTTCTGAGCCTCATGCTCTGCCAGGGATCAGGGGAAGCCAGGAGGAAGCAGAGACAGGACACCTGACCCAAACTGACCAAAGAGGTATTCCATACCACAGCATGTCATGCCCAGGATGTAAACTGAGAGTTACTCGGAAGGGCTGGTTCACTGCTCGGTCAGGCTGGGTATCGACGGGTGCTATTGTATTCTCTTCCCTTGTTATTTCCTTTATCATTATTATTATTGGTGGTAGAAGCAGTGATTTGTGTTATACCTTAGTTACTCGGATGTTCTTATGTCAATCTGTGGGAGTAACGTTCTTTCAATTCTCCTCCCTGTCCCTCCAGGAGCAGGGGGGTGGGGAGGAAGTGGGGAACTGAATGAGCGGGCTGTGTGGGTCTGAGTTACTGACTGCACTTAAACCACAATTTCTTTTCTCACAGATCCTGAAAATGCACTCATTAAGTTTTATCTTTTCCCATTGGTGAAAGACTGCAATAGAATTACTTTGCTTCAGCCTAGGAAAGAAAAGTTGCATTGAACTCAACATCAGGCTGTACCATCAGTTCATAAGCTACACTGACAGTAAAGTGATTAGAAATTCTAATCTTGTTCTGACTGACATCAACAGTAGAGCTGTCTTGCTTGTGGTGAGAGCAAGAGCAGGTGAAACTCCTCTGGGCAGAAGCATGTGTTTTTGGAGAGCAGCATTCTTTAGGCAAGTACTCAGCATTTGACTGCTGTTTAGACCCTTCCCACGCTGTACGATGCATAGCACAAAATCAGCAGAACCCTGCAGATCTGGCATCTCCAAAGGAGCACAGTGAAAGACTGTGGGTGGACTAAACCCATGTCCTTTTAATTTCACTATTGACTGCAGACTAAATCAAATACAGCGGAGAAAAGAGCAAGTGAAATTGAGCTGGCCAAGACAACAATATTTACATGCCAAGAGAGGCTCTTACTCCTCATATGATTGCCACAGCTCTGTGCTTTTGAGGCCATTCCCTAAGGCAGATGTGCGGTTTTCAAAGGTTAGAAGCAAAGCAGCTGAAGCCTGCGTGACGCAGAGGATCCACCAAACTCTAGGTCAGTGCTTTCAATCTATACCAGATGGGTACCCCCTGATAGCTGGCACTCTCATGCATGTGCCTCCAGAGAACCATTTCTCCCTTGGCCAGCATACTTGGGCAGCCACATAGATTGGGAAGCTGTGTCCCAAGCATGGATGAACCCTCCATGTCATGGTCAAGGTGAGCCAGAAGGACAAGAGGAAGACTGCATGTCATAGCTTGCTACTCTGTTTTAAAATAAATAAAAATGGCACCAAGACAGAGTCTGCAAGGCTGAAAGGAAAGCCTTTACCTTTGCCTCCCTTGATGGGTCCCTTGGCCTGTGGGTTACACCCAAAGTTGAGGTGGCAATGGCTTGTGGGAAGCATCTTTGAGACATTAAAGACTTCATCTTCCTGAGTTCCAAAGAGGAAATTTCATTAGGAAGTGAAACTTGCTGCTTGACATGACATAACATACCCATGAAATGTTGCTAGCAGATCAACATAAGGTGGGTCCCAAGACCCAGCCGAGATAAAGAGAGCCTCCCACGAGGCTGCTGCCTGTGGGACTGGCTTCTTTAAACCAACTATGAAATACTTCACACTTGTGTCTATTTTTAATGTATGTAACCACTGTGGCTCCCATGGGGATGGTGTCTAAGCACCCCAATGGTGTTTAGGGACAGCATTATCATCCTCCCCTCTCCCTGTGAACTCATATCCCTTCTTTTTCTGAGGGAACTCCTCTAAAATACAACTGAAACCCCTCTTTTCTGGTGGTACAAGGAAAATACATATGAAAAAATTAGAGAATAGATAAGTTAGATATTTTTTTTACCCAGTGATTATCACAGATCCCCTTACAGCAAAAATGTTAGCTGTGTCTGAAAATGTTGCATTCAGGTTTTGCAACCTGTAGTTCAAAAAAATGTAAACATCAGGCCATTAAGATTTAATTGCTTTTTATATTCTCTGTGGAAGCTTTTACTATGAAGTATTCATAAGCACGTTCAGGGCTGGCCAAAAAGCACATTACAGCTTTGCTTACAGAGGGATGCACGCGGGAACATTTTCAGGCACCAGGCTGCAGTGACCTGCCCTCCAGAGAGACCCCATTGCACTGGGCAGGAGCAGCGCAGTGGCAACAGGTCAGTCAGGGACCATACTGCTGCCCAAGTGCCCAGTGAGGAAAAAGTGCCAGCCTTTTCCCACTACTGGCTGTAGTAAGCACATTATTCTTTTTCTGCTAAATTTAGATGTTTGAATTCAACCTCCTGCTCTTATTTGACAGCTAAAACAGGCGCAAATCTCCCCTCTTAGATTTTTTTCCTAGCTCAGAAAGTTCTTCATCAAATAGAAGAGGATTTTCCCCCACCAAGATTTTGTAGTGCAAATTTAAAAGCAAAGTACAATTCTGATTGCATTTTCATTTAATTAGTTTTTATATAAATATTTCATATAATAGTTACCTTTTTGTGTTGTTGAAACTTTTGCTTTACTGTTCTTCCTGCAATATTTTCACTCATTAGTTCTTAGAGACAGTAGGATAATCCTGGCAGACTTCAGGGCATCATAATTCTTTTTCATAACTTTTCAAAGATCTCAGTTTTTACAAAGATTTCAGAAATGTAAACTTAGCTTCTTTGTGATAAATGAACATCAACTGAGAAATTACTGAGTGAAAAAGGGAGAAGCAAATTAAAGTACAAGAAATGAGATCATTCTAGATAGCACATTTCATTCAACAGAAGGAAAAGAAAAGAAAACACACAAAATGTGTGCTTTTCCCTTTGCTGAGCCATGTCCAGACTACAAGCCAATGGAAATGTTCCTCTTAACTTCCAGGCATTTGAGGTCAAATAATTTCATGAAGTATCACATTTTTAGCCCACTCCTTTCTTGTCAGTTGTGCCCCTTTGAACAAGTCATGCCTTTTGTAAGAGTGCCCCCAATTTGACTAAGGTCAAAGAAGTAATAATAAATCATAGGCATGAAACCCCTTCTGATTCAGCATCTGTAATACACTCATCTACCTTAATGTTCAAGAAGAAAGGTCTGATGCTTAACAGAAGTCTCCATGTTCCTAATTAGTCAGAAAGAGGTGAAAGGAACTTTTATGGAGATAAGATTATGTGCTTTCTTTAAATGTCATTCTTCACTTCCAATGGCAAAGGTATGTAGGGGCAAAGTATTTATAGTACCATCATAAAAAAAGATATCATAATCCATTTGTTCTACATAGTTGGTGCTCTATTAATACAGTATATTCACTGCTGCTTTGATCAGGGGAAATGTAATAACATGAAACCAGATCACTAATTTTTTACTTAGTACTTCTCAGTTTCCTACAAGGAGTAAAGAGCTGTCTTACTGAATCCTTTTTAAGTTACATTCACTGAAAATTATATAGTAAAATTCATTCAGAAGATTATTTCTTTATAGAGAAAATGTGAAATTGCCTAAGCCTAGAGCAGCATCAGGAGCAACATAATGAGACTTTAGTACTACAAACCAGATCACCTGCTAGTAGGTATCAACATTTCTCCAGAAAATAGTACCCACTAGTATATAATGTGCATCCACCATAATACTGCCCAGAGGCAAGATTTGTTTCTGTCCCTTCAGCTCATTCTCCCTGTTAGCACAAACTCTGCTTTTCCTCTCTCTTCCTCTCACTGAACATTACCTCCCACACCTTCACTGTGCTCTCCTCAGCTTCACAGAAACAGAAACCTCCAGACAGCTATAAGAAATAAGGTCAGTCCTCCAGTAATAGCTCCTGGTCTAGCTGAGATGGTGGCATTACTGTTTTCTCACTGTATTTAGCTTCCCTGGCACTTCCCCCACGACAGGCAACATGTCCCCTTCCACCTTGATATACTGCAGTTGGGCTGAGCAGGCATAGATGCAGGAGAGGGCGAGAAGAGCTGAGGCACCGTTGTTTTCTCTAGTCCTGCCTATTTATCAAAGTACTTTTATGGTCCCTGTCCAAGCTCTATCTAAGCACTACAGGCAATCAAAGGCTGGCTCTATGGGAGAAGGATTTTATTTTCCAAGAGAACAAGTAGAATGTCAATACCTCTCATGGATTAAGACAACCAGCCAAGCCAATGTTGGGCATATTTCCCTCACCTGCCCAAATATCTTTTGTTCCATTACAGAAAACAGAGATGAAAACTACATCCAGGTCAATGGATGAAGACTGCTATATCACTACAAACTAGAGAAGGAACCCACTTTGGGTAAAATAATGCTGAGAAATAGGTGTTTGTGAAATAATTTAAGATCCCTCCATGTAAGCTGCAACACATAGTCTTGTATATACATTTCTGAATAACCTGTATCAGATTTCAGTCATCACACAGCACTCATTTCTACTGTGCATTTGTATATACAAACCTATGGCATTTTCAGTTTGTAGTAGGTATTCTAGAGCCACAACCTCAGCCTGGTTTTACAACCTGATCTGTAATAATGCCCCAGCAACCCACGTCTCTTTATATGAAGACCAAGAAACTATTTTTGCTATCAAACAACTTTATAAGCTATCTTAAACCATTCTTTTGTTTCATTTCTTCATCTTCCCCTCTAACAGTTTTTTAATACATTTTGGTTCAGATCTTCTATAAAAGTGAAATTAAACAGGGGTGTGGCTCAAATACATAATACTCATCTGCTCTGGCTGCTGAGAGATAGTCATCTTCTTGATTGCTTGCACAAGATATAAGAGAAGAAAGAACCTAAGGTTCCAGATTAGCTACCAAAAATTGAATAGCTGCCCAATTATTATCCCAAAACTGGAAAGGTCAACAGCCCCATGATAAACATGGGTTTGGGTTTTTTTTCTTGAAGCAGCTCAGGACATAATTTTCTGGCTATTGTAACCATAATGTCATTTAAACTGAGTTCCTTCTGAATGTAATTTACTGCCAAAGTTTATTGAGCTTATTTTAACACCATAGTGGGAGATTAAAAATTCAACTATCATTCTAAATATTTTTATAAAGGTTACATTAGTACATTTCATTTCTTTATTGCTTTACTGAATGTCAAGGTGCAGGGCACTCAGTGAAGCCTGACAGTGACTAAGAGATATAAAGGTCATGTCGAGTACATTTGCTTCAAAAGTTCAACCTTTGTTTTACCTAGGAAATTACTCACAAATTACTGTCTACAACAAAAATTAATACAAGAAGACAACATCCACACCCAGAGCACCAGAGGCACTATGGGAAATTCTGACATGGGGAAACCCACCTGTCCTCAGGGCTGTCTTTCCAGTTTAGTTTCAGTGGTGTTTTAAATTCAGACCCGAAGCTCACCTCTGCCTTCGTGGAGCAACACAAGTTTCTCAGCACTCCCTTTGATCTCCAGAGCCTGGAATCTTTCTGCAGGCAAGACCAATAATAAATATTAATATGCAAGTTAACTATTAACAATAATAAAATACATGACTGGTGATAACATAATAGGTGAAAACAGTAATACATTTACTTTGAAGAATGTGTCTCTCCTAGACTTGCCCTGAGCACCCACACACATCTTTTCTTTGTCGTAAGTCTATCTTAAGATAATCATTTAAACATAAATTTTAAATATGCATCATCAACTGAAAATATTTTTTGTCCACATCAAAAGAGAAAATTTGTCATAGCAGAGTTTAAATTGAATTATGAAGTATTTGGTTAACAGGGCACTTGACTTTTATTACAGATGAGTATATCACGGTTACTGCAGTTTTAATCTTCTCAGGGTTTTTTCAGAAGCAGCTCTGAAGTCATTAGCACTTGAGGGTGTTTAAAAATTCAGAATGTGAGTAGAAGCAGTGCAGGGGGATCATTTATGATAGGACGGGGAAAGAAGTATTAAGGGGTGAATGCACAACCAGTTCTGGTTCCCCAACACCAGCAGCACTAGTGGCAGCACTGGGGCTGCTGGATTCTGTTGGTGAGGTGCTGCTATGAGCTGTGCAAGCCAAGCTGCTCACCGTTCTATCGAGACATCACAGGGTCTGACGTGAGACTTCAGCTGAAAGAAGTCATCTGCAATGGCTGTAGAAACAAGTCTTTTGCTGAGAAAAAGATCATCGTCAACATGGGCAGGGAAACACCATCCTCCTCATTTTCTCCACCATTCTTGCCCTCCTCACCACCTACCACTGCACCTTTGAGCCCTCTACCCCATCATGGGTGGCTGAGGTATCAGGATGTCCTGCAGCTCCAAGCCCTTTGGCACACCCCTGCACAAGGCACAGGAATGGTTTCATGCAGGCAGGTCTCCTGCAAGCCCAAAGAGCAGAGGGGCTGTCACTGCCCTTTGCATGGGCCACCAGGAGCCCCAGGGAAACACCACATGCCTGCAGCACTTTGAGCAACTGGAGAAGTAACTGTCAGAGTCCAGCAGCATGCCATCTATGCGAAGCTTCCCAGGATTAAATAAAAGAAGCCTTTACTGATAGCGTTCAAGCTATGGAAGCTGTACAGGGTGAGACACTTTGGGTCTCCTGGTAGGTGAGCTTTTCTGTCACTTCTTGCCTTGCACTGTTCATCACAGATGAAATGAAGAGCAGAAATCAAGGGAATTCTGTGCAACTGCCCGAGAACACCATTCAGCAAGATGTATAAACCCTCCTGACTATGGTGCCAAGCAGCTTTTCAGCTGTGCAGTGTGATGGCCTCTCCACTCCCCATTGAATGTGCTGAATGGTCCTCAGGAAACAGGTCTCACACCTTGTTTTTTACATGGTGTGCTTTACATCTGTTAATATTTGATTCTGTTGGTATGAGGTTTGACACAAGAGCAAAGATGATCAACTGAAAAAACAAAGTGTTGCATGTCTACACAATGGGGAGTGAAGAGCTCAGACCCTGTGAAAAGCAAGGTGCTGCAACAATTTAGCACGTTCTGCAAAAGATGACACTGGACCATCTCTGAGTGCACCAAACCTTGCTTTCAGCTGAACCAATATAGGGTTGCTCTTGTTATTTGAAATGGGGTTTCTCCAGTGGGAAGAAAGTATATTGTGCTGTATTTCTTATTATGCCGTTTTTTTGGCTATTTTCTTTCTATATCTGTCTTATCTTCCTGTTTTTCCTGCCTAGTCTTCTACATAAGGTTTCTAGGGCACTGCACATCTATCTACATTATCATATTACAATGGCCTGCTGCTCTTGAATGTGCTGAAACTTGGGAAGTTTATTCTCAGTTTGACATCCCAAGTAAATGAAGATAATTTTTAGATCAAGAAGTCTTTCATTTTGAATTTCAAATATATAAAATTCTTTTCAGTGAAACACACGAGCCTCATGGAAATGCATTAGCCAGAAAGCAAGAATTCAGTAGATGCTTTTTCTCCTGTACAATTTCTTCTTCATTACAACAACGCAGTACATTGGAAGTAAAAATGAAGAAGAAAAATTAGTGTGGTTAGCAAGGGGGATATAACCTAATACCAGCCACTATTATATTTCCACATGCTGCTTAATGAATCAATGCTGGCAGGAAAAAAGATTGCTGGAGCCTGAGGCAGTTAGTAACAGCATGTAACATAACATGCATTTCCTTTTAGGTGTCACTCTAAGAAGTTGGTACGTACAATTTCTAGTTCTAATATAATGAAAGTGGAGGGTGATGCTGTCAAGATGAGAAATTCTGGCAGCATGGCTTGAAACAACACACAGCCAGTTCATTAGGCAGCAGGGCAAGCCCTCCGAGAGCAGCACTGGGAGCAGGATGGTTGCCCCAGGGCTGTGTGCCTCCCCCCCATGGGAACCACTGGAAACCTACCACCACCAGCAGCTGAAGAGATGTGAGACAGGTTTAGAAACAAGTGTGTGAGCTGCTCACACAACATGTAACTGAAAGCATGCAAGCATCAACTGCTCCTGTCAGAGCCTGCACAGCCTGGAAACAGAGAGTGAACATTAATAAAGTGCAATGCATGGAAATGCCTCCTGGTTAGCAGAGACACTGCAGGTGTTGCATGGCACCACCAGTGGCATCCATCTAAAAAAAAACTTACTATTTGGCCCCATCATCATGATGTATCACATCCATATTCCTCCCACTCTAGGACATTTGACTTTTATTTGGCCTTCTCCTATCAGCTTCACCTGTATAAATTCAGGACCCTGTGGGTGCTGTGATCACCTCTGAGGTACCAACATTCCTCCCCACCTGTGGTGCCCAGCTATGCTCTCCAAACACCTCATTGGTATGTACAGTCTGTAATCAGCAGTGAAATACTTCAGGATCCATTTCAGTGGAGGATGTAAGGCTTGAATTGCATTATATTGTCTGGTAATTAATACCAAGAAGAGATCCTGCACGGTGCAACAACAGCCATAAAATTGCTTCAACCACATGGGATGCAGAGAGAATAAATGACAGGGTATGACCATTATTATCATTGCTCTTTTTTACTTCTGCTAAATCTTATAACATCCTTTGTGAACTTACTTCCTTTCAAAATGACTTCTTGGCAGAAAATGGAACTAAAACTCTAAACGGGGCATCATGCCATTTCAGAAGGGCTAAAGGCCAGCCAGTTCAGTCTTTAAGTACCATCTCCTAACCTACTCCCTGCTAGCCAGGGAGAAGGCCCTGCGCTGTGCAGTCTGCCAGATGCCATGGCTGGGTAAAGAGGGAAAACAAGCTGGAGCAAATGGGAGGGTGCTGCACAGGACCAGAAATGCCAAATGACCTGGTGTTGTGGAAGGATGAGGTTTAAAGACTAATTTCTCATGAGCTGCAGTCAGAGAACCTTAACAATATTGCGGTGGCAAAGGAGCATTGCCCTGCCACAAATCTCCTCTGGTTTTCAAATACCAGTCCCACAGTGACAATAACAGCCACTGGTTTGTGTCCTTTGACTATGAGCCAGTTCATACAATTAATAACGCATCCCTGCCCAATCAACAGAACGATCCATCCTTGCCCCTAGGTACTGATCATATGTCAAGACAATTAATTGCAGCAATGTACTATGTGAGGAAGGTTGCTCCTAATGTCAAATGTGGCAGTTTTTCTGAAGGGCCCAAGGTGGGGATCATCTGAATATCCTCCCTTACAGGAATACTACATGAGAGAGGAGAACTTAGTCAACAGGAGACCTAGAAACAAACCTCCCTGTTAGGTTCAAGCCCACAAGATCCGGAGCACCCACTATCTCACACTGAACAGAATCATGCTTATCAGCAAAGGTTAGAATTTTCCACTTAAATTGGATCAAATCTGGATGGCTAAATTTAAAACTGATCACCACAAAGGATTTTCAAGAAGATTTTTCATTTTCTCCCAACAACTTTGCTAGCTCACAAGAAGCATTTTCCTTGCAGAAGACTGGTCCTGTACCAGGGAAGGCTTGCCACTGATTTTCATAGAAATATGGTCAGATCTTCCATTAGTCACCATCTCACTGGGCATGGAATTGGGTGCAGATAAGGGGAGCTAGCAGGGAGCCTGAGAAGCTGGACTTTGGCTGCAAAAATGAGTCACTATGTCAAAGTGCTCTTTGTTTCCCTTCACTTTCTCTTCCTCTTCTTCGTCAAAGTAAGAAGGGAAAAGTCAGACGGGGTCCACCCAAGGAGGGCAGAGCCACCTCCCCAGTTCAACCTCCCAACATCTGCTTCTGGCACTGCTCCACACTGTACAGAGCTGAGGGGACACCCTTTCTCAGGTGAGGGAACCAGCTCATATGGTCACCATTTCACAAGAAACACCCACAGCCTCTTTGACCCCTCTGCAACCAGGGCTAGCTAGTTGTTGGCAGGATCCCTCCATAAAGGTGGAAAGCACCCCCAGCAGCAAGAACCATGGCAGAGGGCTTGGTGACTGGAGCTGCTCTCTCACCACTGCCTCACCTTGTATTTAGATTTCTCACTTTGACCCACTGCTCCCAGTCATTCTTGTCATCAATAAGAAGAGGTGCTGGGGCACATTTTACAAATACGTGCACTTAATCATCTTGATATCTGAGAGGAGCCTTGTAGATAAGAAGGGCTGTTATCTCCATTTCACAGAGGCAAAGTGAACCCTCTGCACAGGATGACTGCAGCCACAGAAGGCCCCAGGAGCAGCGTGCAGACATCCTATTGTGCAAAACTGGGGGGGGGATAAAAGTCCTTTTAGTGCTGCAAAGGGTGGATTTAACCCCACACTGTTCTAGGGCCTGGTGAGCTCTTCCAGTACTCACACACTCAAAATAACCTCTCCCCATTTTGTCATACCTCTCTTTGGCTCATCTGCACCGGCAAAGGACATATTCACCCTTCCTGGTTCCTTTGGTATATGCTATTGTGAGTCAAACCCTGCCTGGAAAGCGTTGCTCTCCTACTCATCCCGCTGTGAAAGGCCACCCATGCCCTAGTCACCCATTTATTTCACATACAACAAATTGCATTCTTAATGGGAGAGCCCAGGCAGAAATCCTCTGAGTCTGAAAAGACATTTTTCATGATCTGACAATAAAACACCACTTGTGCTATGCCTCTCATCTGTTCACCCTTTCAGTTAAGCTTTCACCCTGTGCATTAGAGAAATGAGTCATCTTTACCATCTCTCATGCACTCGCTTTGTCAGTACCTTGCCTTAATCTTCAGTTTTTCACTATCACCTGAAATACATGTTCCTTAATCTCTAATACTACTTTATGGGGTAAAACCACTAAAAAAATAAATCACAGTTATAACGAGAAGCTTCCAAAGACTTGAATCCTAAAACACACTCCTATAATAACACAGAGGAATCTCCATGCTCAGTATTAAAAGGATAATTTTTCAGTGCAACCCCAGCTTCACAGGTATACACAGCTCTTCACTCTCACCTGCAAATGACTCCATAGATTAACAGAGAGACAAAACTCAATCAAACATGTCTGTCATTGCAATTATGGTCTGGCTGTAAAGCAATTTCACAGAATGGGAGAGGACCATGATACACCTATTACATCTTAAAAGCCTCCCTCATTGTGCCAGTTTTACATAAATCTATTCCATGCTGTAGATTAAGGGTTCAAAAAAATATCCTATTTGCCCACAGGGATGGGAATGAGCAAAGTGTTGACACTGGAGGCAGTTCATCATTTGAATCACGTTTTGCAACTGCAGAATTCCTTTTTTCTACTTGGCAATACCTTGGTGGCTTGCATAGACCCAATGACTGTAACAGTCTATTTGTGTATCTGTATCTTCTATAAGTAAAAAAATAAAAGTTGGAAAGGCTGAATGAGAGACCCCAATATTCCAGTCTGACTCAGACTGTGGAATTCATTGGGGAAAAAGTAGCCCTTAACTCTCTTAGGAAAACAGACCAAGAGCTATGCACTTCTGTGCCTGAAGATCTTCCAGAGTGACTTTAGCACACCTTCAAACTCCACACACACACACACGGCAGTTTTAAAGCTGTAACTATCAATGCAAGTTGCCCTTTCCAACCATTCTCAAATTCTGACATGCCCTCAAATCCTAAATTTGACTTAAATTATTTTCAAGCATTTTCTGACAGCTCAAGCTACAAACTTGGACATTTAAAATAAAAACTGAAATTGTTATTCTTATGAAAACATGAAATGATGTGAAAGTTGACATCTCAGTCATCTTGGCTCCAGTATGAGAGTTCGTGCTTATTTTGCTAGGAAATCAGCAGGTGTGCAAAAACCCCTGCAAGCACTGCAGAGCTGAAGCAACTACAGGAAGCAGAACTCTCCTTCAGCCACAGGAACTTGCCCCAGCTCCATCTGCAGAGCTGCTGGGTTTGGGCTGTTCTGGCCAAGGCAGAGTATTGTTGGGTGATGCTGTGCCATGTTCCCAAAAGAAAAGAGGGGCACGAGTCACAGCAGGAATCTTCTCCACACTGGTAAACTGAATGTTTTCCTTTGAAATCCCAAAATAACAAAAATCAATGCAACAGTGTAGAGACTTTCAAATATCTGACCATAATTTATAAGGAATGGCTTAATCATGCCACTTTCAGAAAGTCACAGCAGTTCTTGGTGATGTACAACTTGCTCTCATGAACGCAGGGAAAAGCCAGGGCTGTCTCTTCAGTGTAGCTGCTCAGAGGAGCTGCTTTTTCTTCCCTACTATGAAAAACTCATTTTTACCTTCTTCAGTACAAGATGGAAGTCTGATGCCTTTTCATTTCGCCTTTTACTAGGATCCTGAATCTGCAAGGCTAAAGCCTTGAATGACTCTGATGCTGAAACACGTACATAAATACTTCGCTGAATCAGGCCCTCTTGAAGTATAAGGAGGAAGACATTCAAGCTTTGTAATTCAGCAGCACAGTGGGGAAACTGCTTGTCTCTGCGTGATTGTGTAATTGCTTTTCAAAGGAAGAAGTAAGTTTCCATATCCACGTAGCACTGATAAACCTCAGAAGTCACTCTGGCCTCCTAGCCTAACTTTCGGGATTATTCATTATGGATAAAAGGAAAGACACTTCTATTTCTATAGCTGACAAGCTTTGCTTCAGGGCATGCATTTATTTTCCATGGTGTTGATCTCTTCCCTCCTGTATCAGGCTAATTCATCAGATTAATAAAGGACGATTTAGCTTCCTGCAGGGTGTTATTGATCTCTCAGGGAACATTGTTTGCTATTGCCACCTCTACCCTGAGCAAAGAGGATGATTTTTAAATATTTCTAATGCTTGAAGGCTGCAGCTGGCTCTCACCAAGCACCTATGGAGAAGGAAAAGACAGCAAAAAAGGGGAAATGCAAAATATATCATCTCAATTCCTCTGCTTTCCCCTGCCTGTGTACTCCTTGATGTGTCCAGAGCACACAAAGCCACAGTGAGGAAGTCGGAGCAAGCAACTCGCTTTAGAGGCACAAAGCCCATCTAGGCTGAGCTGGCACACAATCCACCAGCAAGGATTATTTGAAACATGCAACATAGTTCATAGATTATGATGTCAGAAAGGACCCCTGTAACCAGCTCCTGTATCACCCACCAGCAGGATAACTTCCCACTCTGAGCCCTCAAGCAGCAAATCACCCTCCCAGTGCTCCCACATCTGCTCCCGGGGGCACACCTCTTTACTCTGCATTTGCCCAACCTTCAGCTGTCCACAACGGGATCATCTTCTACCTCTGGCAGCCTTTACCAGAGCTGTGTTTCTTTATGTCTCTTCAGAGCACATTTGAAGGCACTGGGGCCATCATGTCGTGTGAGGCCCATGACATCAGCTGTGCTGAGCAGCACACATGCCACTGAGCCAGCCCTGCTCAGCCAGGCATGACAGCAGCAGCATAGCTCCTTCCCTCTGCCAGGCAGACGCCGCAGTACATGGTGCTCTCCCACCTCCTCTTGCATCCTTCCACAGCAGCAGTGGTTTTCTTAAGAGACCTGAAGAGAACACACGTTTCAAAAATATTTATGTGTCATCCATCCAACACAGAGACCACAGCATCTCCTTCCGAGAGCTGCAATTAACCTCTTTATTCCCCCAGAATTATCCCCATACCTCTAGGGTACAGTGCTGGATGAGAAACTTTAATTCATTGTAATCTCTCAGTCATTCCCTGGCTCCCTGCTTGTCTGAGCAGAAATCCCTGCCCTGCAAACACAGCCTGGCTTCTGGCCTCCAGGATGCAGGGCTTGATGTTTGACCTCATTTGAAAACAAACACCGGTTATTTGTGCCAAGCTACAAAGCTCAGATGCTCAACCCCAGTGACTTACTGCCTCATTCTTCACTTTCCTTCTGGTTTACTGTCATCTATGAATATTCCACTCTCTCCCCAAAACCACTGACAGAAAGTTACATTGTAAAAGAGCAAGACCTGAGCCCCGCTAGAGCTGGGCAGAAACATGCTCCCTTGCTCCCCTGTTTGCTGCTGTGTTGTGATGCATGTAAATCCACTGGCTTGGAATTCACTCAGTATGTATTATATTAATTTTATACTACTCTAATTCCTTAATCAATAGCTTTGAAGAAGCAAATATCTCTGCAAATTACAACAATATTATTACCTTTAGCAGTCTAATTTGCAATCTCATTAAAAAGATATCAAGTTTTTTTCTGTAACCCTACAGTGATGGAAGAACTCTCCATCCTTCATTAGTCATACCCTCGCACACATGTTTGCCTAGGACAGGTATCAAGCTGGGCTGTCCCCAGCTGTTTTTCCAGTCCTGGCACACCAGCAGCTTGCTTTCATTGCTGCCCAACCGTGACAACCTGAGCTCCACTGAAAATCCATGCAACCCATTCACAAAGCTGCAGGGCTGGTACTAGTGACCAGTTCTCTGACCCACTGGTGCAGAGTGTGTGGTGGTGGCCCGAGTTGTGCAGACACATGGGGTCACCGTGAGACTCTCCATCTCACAGTACAACCACAGCTGAAATTGGTTTTCCCCAAACATGGCACATTTATTGAATGTTTCTGCATGTATCGAGCGCCTTCTCTGCATCAAAGGCTCTTCTGCAGAGTTTAGCTGGTACCTGTCCAAATATATGCCTTTTCTTCCCAATATATTGTGAAAATTACTGAGCTCTGCTTGCATCATTTTCCTTCCCACATGAAAGGAAAATCCATTTTCTTGCATATAGAAGAGCCAGAATTAGACAAGGAAACGTTTCAAGAGAAGGGGCTGGGAACTGGTTTCTCCCAGCGTGGGGGCTTGCGGCAGTTGGTGCTGTTAAGCTGGTTGATTAAAGGCTAAACCCACGCCACAAAGCTCTCTGTGTCTGACCACTGCCCACATCCCTAGATCAGGCACATTTCTCATCATTATCCCTTAACCCCCCAGTTTCCAGTCCCACTTAATAAGGCTGTGTTTGTTTCTGACTTGCGGCATGACGGATAAAAAATGCTATGGCAAACTTCAGTCCATAAATCCCAGTAGGTAGATTGGATGGGCCTGCATTATAAAGGAAAATAACTGCAGAAAACTTAGTTTGGGGAAAAAAAAAACAAAGGTCTTAAAACTGATTTGCTGACAGAGTAGACCTTGATGTCATCCTTCTGTAAGTGGGTTATGATTGTTCTCACAAATGCAAAACGATATGCAAATACATCCATCACGTCCCGCTGCTTCCAGTTTTATTTGCGTTTTTCCTCTTGTTTCTTCCCCTCCCCCACCCCTCCTTCTACTTGAGTATTCCAGAAGTTGATGAGAAGTGTTTGGCCCGTGTACAAGGCCAGGGATGAAGAGAGTGGGAAAGAAAAAGACCCTGCACTATACCTCTTCGGACAGGTACGGCTTTCCTGGTGGTTCATGCCCCTATCACAAAACACAGGGTTTCATTTCTGCCCTTGAAAAAAAAAAATCAAAAACCGTTGCCAATATACATTCTCCCTTGACAATTTTTCACTGGTTTTGGTAAACATGGAGAGTTTATAGTCAGTGTCCCTCCTACAGCAACAACTTTGCCATCCCAGGTGGTTTGGAATAGGCAAGACTTACCAGGACTGCCAAGAGCCTTCCTCAAACCCAAAGTGACTTGTAGCACAAAACCCAGCAGTGGTCTCCTACAGAAAGAAAAACATGGGCTTGAATCTTTTACTCTACTCAGTGCTATGTTATCTTTAGGGTCCCCAGAACAAGTTTATGCTCAACCTCAGTTCAAAAATGATGGGGTTTGTACCTAGAGGTTGATCTGACAGATTTGTGCCTAGAACAGCACCAGAGGAGCCCTGTGCGAGGCTGCTTTCCCCTGATGGATCTTCACCCACTGCGGGTGGGTAGGAAGCAGTGACAGGGCTGGCCCATGCCCTGCAGGGCAGCTGGCACTTGAGCTGCCTCTGGGCAGTCTATGAGCAGCTCTGTCGGAAGCAGCTGCTGCTTCTAATTAAATAGCACAGGTCCATTGCTGCTCACCAGTTTGACAGCAGTAAGCCCTTCTCCAGCCTCGGGTGCTGGAATTAAAGCTGCTGTGAGACAACACACACTGCAGCCTGAAAATGGTAGATCAGGTGTACACTTACTGCCATTAAAAGGCTTTAAATTGGTTTAGAATTGAAAAGTGGGAAAAAAAAATCTACCATAAAAGATCCAGATATGGCTGCAAAGTGCTGAATGCAAATCACAGAGTGAAGCTGAATTCAACAAGAGGTTGCTTTAGGACTTCGAGGCGCACACCTACAATACCCTCTCTTAGCAAGGGAGGCAGAGGCTGGCTCTGCTTAGCAGCCAAGTTTTAAAGCAGTGTCAAATTAAGAAACCTGGCTTTGAAATACTGGATGTCTCCTGAATAACTTCAAGCCTGTTTTTGCAATGTAGGATCAAAGCATTTGCAGCCTTAAGACAGGTTCAAACTGAAGAAATTTTGGACACTCGCCACCCAGAAGGATCTAAGATCTGTGCTGTAATTATTAATACATGAGTAACCCGTCACATGAGAGCAAAGTGAATATACTACATCCATATTTATATATAGAGATACATTAGGTCTGTGAGCTACAATAGCATTTAATAAGGGAGTGACCAGCTCTTCTGGAGTTCCTAAATTTCAGTCTACACTAAGAATATTTCCATTGCAAAACCAACAAATATTCACTGGATAAAAATCTATCAGAAATTTTGACACAGAAGTCAGAAACCAGACTGCTGTTGTTCTACTACAGCCTGACCCCACCAGCCATGGTCATCCCCTCGCAACCTGCAGAACCTCCTGCTGCTCACTGCAGGGATTAGATGGGAGCAGGGCAAATGCTCCTACCCAGGGGAGCCCAGAGCAGTGAGGCACATCTCCAAAAATGGGAGATGTGAAACCAAATCATCTTGGGCAGGAACAAATAATCAGCTCTAGTGTCCCACACCTCATTCTGTGAGGGGGGTGATGGACCAGACTCATCTCCTCAGTGTTTCAATGAAGGGCTGTATCCTTCACTGTGTTTTTACTCAATCTGTCTTGGAGATTAGCAGGTTTTGACTATTTTGCACTTTTGAACCCTTAAATATCTCCCATTTGAAGAACAGACCAGCTCAGGAACACAACCCAAATAACTGTTGATTTGCTTTCTGACCTACCTTTCAAGGAAGGTGGGAAGAGGAGGCGGAGCAGAGAACCTACAGCAGGAGGATAACACAAGTCTGGAACAAGATGCTGAAGCCACCTGCTGTCATGGAGAAACAGAAGAAGGGCGTCTCAGCCTCTCAGCATTTTGGATCAGTGCTGGGGACCTTCTCACATGGTGGCTTTGTCCCTCCAGCTGGCCAGGAACACCCCTCCTTACACAGCGGGGGCATCAGCACACATACAATGCTGTGAAACACATTCTAGGGAGGACGGGATTCCTGACAGAGGCCTCAAAATTCCTGCAGGAATAGCTGTATTTTACCTCAGAAACAGTGAGCAGAAGAGAATGACCAGGAAAACCTATGAGACATCAAGAGGGAAACGACAGTGTTACAGTCCCAGTTCAGTACCCATTAGCTGGACACTGGTATAAGAGGGACTGAACAATCCTCATATAACATCTTCTGAAACATTAGCTGCAGACAAAGATCTTTCTCTGTATGAATTATGAAGCATTGTTTCATGTTTAATTGCATTGATTTGCATTGAAAGCTTTAAACATCAGCCTAATAATTATCTTAAACCAATTTGTCATCCAGAATACAATAAACCATTATCTGTGCCAGTGCTTACAAGGAGCTGATTCTCCTGCATTAGAGGAACAAGAAGAAAATAAAAGAAACCAGCACTTAAAATGCTAGAGTGTGTGTTCAGATTGCTGCATTTAGGGGAAAAAGTTGTGAGAGTGATTGCCAGTAAAAATAATGGGAATAAAAAACCTTCAGAGCCAGCAGTGGTGCTTATTTAAGGAGAAATGTCCAATTGGCAGTCAGGGTCTGGCACTCACTAGCACTGAGCTGCCCTGGCTGGAGCCGCGGGTCACTCTGCTGCCCTCACACCCACTGTAGAGCTCTCCTGCAAGCCAAAACAAGGGGAGTTCTGTCCTAAATCCTCCTCTCCAAAACTGAAACCAGCCCTGAGGGCAGTGCCTACGCGGCCGTGATTTGTGTTGTTGATGGTGGCATCGGGACCGGCCCCTTCCTTCACGCATCAACCAATGCTTCTGCTAATAGAGGGAACATTAGCAAATATCTTTAAGAAGGAAACTTCACAGCACTCCAAGTCCTGCTCTGAGAAAATGCCTGACTAAAACCAACACTAAAAGCAATCTGGCTGGAGGCATGAAAAATTTTGGACAAAGCAATTTTAGCCTTAGCAAGGTACCAGATACCATGACCAGGAGACAGCAACGCAAGATGCATTATAGGGAAAGCTGCTGGGACAGGGCTTTGCCAAGGGGGATGGACTGTGAGTCCCCACAGCCTGGGAAGGAGATAATGATGTGTGCTCTGAGCCCCTAAAATTCCTTCAAGATCAAGCAAAATGAACCAAAGGGGAGCTATACCAGGTTTGGAAAATTTTAAACCCCTTTGACAGCCACACGCTGTAGTACATGTTATCTGTGTGAGATCTTGCAGCAATTGAGCATTTTACAGCTCCTGTCCCAGGGAGCAGTCATTTTGCAATGCTTTGCTTGCAGCATCACACCAAATTTCACTACCGCTACAAAACCTGCCCCCACCTCCCCACCTCAGCCAGTTCCAGTGTAATGGTCTTTACTTTGCAGAGTGATCTCGAAACACACACAGTGGTTTTTAGGGGCAGGATGAAAGCCTGATGTGACTCATGGTGGTGTTCTCAGCGGTGTTTCCAGGACTGTCCTCCCCACTAGGAAAAGGCACATCACAGGGCTGTGGGCTGGAGGTGCAGTCCCTGTCTCACTGCCCCAACTCCTTGGCCAGGGTATGGGGTAGATGCAGAGGGTGACAGCCCTTTACTGGGCACAGCCATTGTCACCCTGTGCTACAGGTCTGAGCTCCCAGGCAGTGTTTTCTCCCCAGCTGGGAAGCCCTTTGCATTGCACAAATCACAGAATGGCTTGGATTGGGAGGGACCTTAAAACTCATCCAGTTCCAACCCCTGCCATGGGCAGGGACACATTCCACTAGAGCAGGTTGCTCAAAGCCCTGTCCAACCTGGCCTTGAACACTGTCAGGGATAGGGCAGCCACAGCTTCTCTGGGCAACTTACTCTACTCCCTAGCAGTTTCTCTTTTAATACAGTTCAGTAGAACTTGAAGACCGGACCACTGCTCAGTGTCCCCAGACAGTGAAATCTCTGGAACTTTCAAAGCTGAAAAAAACATCCTAAAAATAATAAATAAAGCGCAAAACCATACTGACTCAACAAAGACACCACCACAAGGCTTTCACTCCAACACAAACCACGCACTGCAACACCAGGAGAGGGAAAGAGCTAGTCTTCGGATTACAAACACAACGCTTCTTGCATGACCAGGAGGCACACAGGCAGTCTCATGAGCAACGGAATCCCACCAAGGGCAGGCAGATCTCCATTTCATCCCTCCATCACTGCTTGATGTAGCCCAGCACAAGGCAGGCTGGGGAGCAGGGCTGCAAGCAGCAGTGCAGACACATCTTCCACTGGGCTGGGGCCTCCTGCCTTCACCACAACACTCATTTCAGCCTACAGCCCTTCATATAAAGTATCATCAAATAATTCACAGTAGGTGTCAGCTGCAAGCTACAGCCAAAGAGAAGGTTTATTTAAGATACCATGTGGATTGTTATACAAGATCCTGATGGATTATTCCTATCCGAGAATTTACAGATACTGCAGGAGCTTGGCCAACAATTTGGATTAGTTTAGATTAAACTCACTGGGTTGTTTTTTCTCCCTTAGGAAATCTCAGCTCTGGGTCTACAGACTGTTTTTAAAGGGAAGATAGAGACAAAAACAACTTTTACACTTTTCAGCAGGCACCTAAAGTACTTTTTCCATCAATCACCTTTGATATATGGAGGCAGAAGTGCGAGTTACTTCATTAACAACAGTCACACATAACTGGGTACATTTACATATTAATCAGACAGCTGAGCTGCTGATCTTTCTATCTTACATGCATCTGTAACCATTAGTCAGAGCCCAAGTGCTGTTAAATACTCCAGGTACCAACAAGTGCTCTAAAATCAAGACGAGTGCAGGTGACAGGGAAAGACTCATATTTACAATGCTCCCGTAGAGCCTAGCACCGTTAGCTCTGCAGTGGCAATATAAATACATATATCTAACACCAGGAGCCTTAATCTAGTGGGAACCTTAAGTAAGGTGAGGCACTCCCCCTGCCTAGAGACCTTAGCGATTCCCAGAGAAAAGGCTGGTTCAGTTCAGCCTTCTTCAGGCCGTTCACTGGTGTGTGAACAGCACAGGGCACTCAGCTGCCCCACACCTTAACCTATTAACAGTAAGGTCAAGCACACCCAACAACTTAACCTGGGGCTTGTTGGGGTGGGAGAGCCCAGCCCCTGCTCTTCTCCCTGCCCTGAGTCTTCTGCAAAGTCCAGCTGGTTTTCTGGACATGATCTAGCCCCTGGGTAGCTCGACCCCTAGCAGCACAAGGGATTGACGCAACGAGGAGACATGGGTTATGCTCCCATGTCAGTAATTACAGATATGAACAACACACACAGAACTCACCTGAGGGTGATGGTGGGTCTACAATCGAGCTGTTGCTCACTGTGGCCCACCCAGCACCCACCCTAGGTACAGCACAGCAGTTACTAGGTTTTTCCATTTTACCTGTTCACTTACCAGCCCCAGGGTCTGCAAATCCACATCCCCAGCTCCCTCCCTCCGCTGCCTCACACACAGCTCTGGACCTCTCTTCCACGGTGCCAGGATCTGAGCTGCTGGATTAAGCCCTCTCCACCTTCCAAGAGCAGACAGCACCATGAGGTTTAAGCTTTGGGCAGGAGCACGGCGCCTGTTCTTTCACACAAGGCACCATGCACTCACCTTCTCCCCGAGGGGGGCCTGCTGGTTCACACCTACAGCTGCAGCCCACAACAGAACACACACATGTACCAATTGCTTTGCCAAGGAAGTGATCTGTGGTATCTGCAGAACTGTCACAGTTTACATTTCATGGGCTTTAACTGAGCAAAGGAAAAATAACGTGTGTGGCGGCAGTAGGCAGTGTGCGGGGCACTCCGACACTTGCTGAGGTGAGCGGCTCCAGGGAGGAGCCTTCAGCACGGGAGCAAGGGAAACCCTGCATCCAGGAGCCCTCAGGCATCCACCATAGAAGTACAGAAAAGGGGAGTGTTAATGCAGGAAGCTGGGAACCAGTAACAAACAAACAAACAAAAAATGAGGAAGAGGACAATTAAAAGCAAGGCACTTCCTCCAAAACCCGACATCCCCACCCAGAACTACAAGGGGCTAACAAGGAAATGCACGCTGCACCAAATGAACAACCTGCTGAGGCACCAGAAAAGAGGATCACTACTGGTGCTGCCAGGAAATAGCGGCGGGTCATAGTAGTAGGGGATTCTACTTTGAAAGGCACAGAGGCACCCATCAGTTGGCCTGACCCAGTCTCAAGGGAGGTGTGCTGCCTACCAGGGGCTCAGATCAGGGATGTTGCAGAGAGGCTGCCTGGTCTAAGTCCCACTGACTATTACCCACTTCTTGCGGTGCATGTGGGTGCTAGCAATATTGACAGCAGCAGGCTAGGAATCATTCAGAAGGACTACAGAGCCCTGGGAGAGGTGGTTAGGGGCTCTGGAGCTCAGGCAGTTTTTTCATTTATCCTCCAGGTCAGAAGGGAGGACCTTAAAAAGACTAGGTGGATTTGGCAGGTTAATTAATGGTTAGAACAGTGGTGCCATAGGGGTTTGGGTATTCAGAACATGAGACTCGATTTGGGAGGCGAGGTCTACTGGGGGCTGGTGGAGCCAGTCTCACAAAAAAGGGGAAGAACTGCTTTGGTAGGATAATTGCCAGGCTGGTCAAGGTAGCTTTAAACTGTATGTGTTGGGGGATCCATTGCAACACTCCTGGTCAGTTGCCAGCACCTGTAATAAATGCTTGGAGCAATGTGGAGCTATTTCAGGCAGTCCAGCCAATGAGTTGGCTTTATTTGGAGCTTGGCTCAGATGCCTCATTACAGACACCCACAGTATGGGGAACAAACAAGAGGAATTAGAGATGTGTACATGGCTACAGGGATACGATATCGTTGGCATCACAGAAGCATGGTGGGATGACTCCTATGGCTGAAGTGTTGGAATGGAGGGTTACAGGCTCTTTAGGAAAGACAGGCCAGGCAGATGGGGAGGGGGAGTAGCTATTTATGTTAATGATAGGCTGGAGAGTATGGAACTGTGCCTGGGGACAGGTGATGAATCAAAAGTTTGTGGGTCAAGGTCAAAGGGAGAACATCAATGAGGATCTGTTATAGACTGCCTGATCAGAACGACTGCAGAGAATGACTTGGGGGTGGTGGTTGATGAGAAACGTAACATGAGCTGGCTTCAGTGTGCACTCGCAGCCCAGAAAGCAATTCATGCACCTTGTCCAGAGAAGCTTTGCACAGCAGCGCTGTTTTACAGCCAGAGGATCTCTCCTCCACCTTTCAGCACTGTTTATAATGTTCTATTGATTGGTTTTGTCAAACTATTTTATCGATTGGAAGTATTTTTGACCTCTGTAGCCAGGACATAAATATTAAAGAGGAGATGTGGGGACAGAGGCTTTGTGATGGAGCTCTGGCTCAGGCTTGAGTCTGGCTGGAAACCCAGCCCTGGCCCAGTGGCCTTGATTGACCCAGGCCAGAAAGTGGAAGAAAGGAGCTGGACACACACCACATCCATATTTCTACCTTCCCACACCTTTCTTCTGTGTGCCAGAGGAGGAGGGAAGGCAGCGAGGAGCCAGCACTGGCACCATGTGCCCGTGCCTGGGACATCACCTGTATACTACAAAGACAAAGAGTCAAGTAGGTGCAGGGAGCAAGCAGGAGGCTTTTGAATGATCAAAATCAAGTGCAGCTCTGTCCCACAACAGACCTGTGTCTGCTCAGCCACCATCCAGGAATGCTCTTGCCTGTGGCTGCACTGGGCTAATTTGACGAAGAGGGATGGAGATCTCAGAGGAGGGGCAGCTACAGGCAGGGGAGAAAGGAGAAGGCTGTGAGATGGGATGACGGGTCAGGTTGGGATGTCAGTAGAGCCAGGGACCAGCTCTGAGCACCGCCCCAGTGCAAAGCGGAGTGTGCAGCCTGAAGGACAGTACAGAGCAGCACTCATGAGACTGGGCTCCTCCTCATCTCCTTGCACCGAGGGTTTTTTTCACCATCACCTATTTATCTGTGATTTTTCTAGGGACTCCATTCCCATTGCTACTGCCCCTCACCATGTTACTACCCCAGCACAGACAGAACAGGGCAACATCCAGGCAGCCTTGGACAGCAGCAGCTCCCAGAGATACAGGGGACACAGAGGTGAAACACAGTGAGGCTGCTGTCTGCAATAGCACCCTAACATATTAGCCCTAACACACATCCCACCCCTGCACCTCCTGCTCTCACCACAGTGGCACATGGAGGCTCTACCCACTCATGCAGTCATTGCCTCAGTATCTCCCTCGGTCACCTGCTTTGCTTGAACATCCCTACTAGCGCAGAGGGTAACTCAGTGGTCAGATAGGCATGAAGGGCTCAGGTTGGCCTCCAGCATGGGATGCAGCCCAATAAAGCCTGGTTTGTCTGGCTCAGAACCAAGAGGGACATGCCTCAGAACCAAGAGGTTCACCTCTCCAAAGAACATGTGAAACACCACAAAGAACACAATGGGGCAAAATCTCTGGCCCCTGTAACACCAAACGACCGGTCCCATTAATCCCATTAACACTGGGAAGAACATCACTGTTTCTTCCGGAGAAGCAGTGGTAGGTATTACTGTGAGAAAGAGGTGGCTAAACCATAGGGGAGCATGCATGATGTAAGGACTCCACACACAAACCACCAACACATAAATTAAACAGACCATGAAATGCACAACTACCCCACTTTCTCATGCAACCCCCCACCCAGAAGGTGTTACCTTTGCTGTGGTTTAGTTGTTTGGCTTAAGAAATGGAAACAGTCTTAAGATGAGACAATCCTCTGGCTGCTGCTTCATGCTAACAACTCATATTGGTGTTTTCCTATAAGGTCCAATCTCATACAAGCAAGTCAGCGGGGGTTCACCATGGGGTAAGTTAAGCTCAGTCAACCACAGGCCACATCTGGCCCTTGGTCCTCCTTAACTGTCTCATGGGAAAAAAGCACAGCTCATTTCCACCTGGATCCCACAGGATTTGGTGGCCTTTTCCTGCAGGAAGGCGAAGCCAAGCCACCCTCTCTTGTTGAGAAAACCTCAATTTCCATTTCATCTCATCAGCTCTCGGTATCCACAGGGATTGGCACCCTTCTGCACCCTCACATGAGCCCCAGCAGGGCTCCAGGGGTAAGAAAAGCCCCAACTCTCGCTTGCAGGAAGGAGACAGGGTTATATTTTAATCACTGTTATGCATAACTCCTGAGCTCTGGTCATACTGCAGCCCCTCACTCATCAAATCATATGCATCAAGTTAAGTTTGCACTAGCTGCTGCTGGGAAGGGTTTTTATTAGAAAAGAACATGTAGTGGCAAAGCCAGATATCCTTTAGACAGTGGATTTCACAGAGCAGTTCCTCCCTAACTGTGCACAGTATAGATCTGATCTTGCAAGCTGCCCTGTGGGATGTGTCCTGCTCCTACATGGAACGGTGATGGTACAGGACAAATCAATGCAAATGCTACAGTGAACAAAACTTAATGCACATGATTTTTAGCCTTGATTGGGCCTCTTGAAATCAGTGGGAATATTTCCTTTGCCATTAATTTCCCAACAGAGCCAAAAGCTTCGAGCCCTGACAAAAAGCCTGGACACACCAGCCCTTTCCAAAAGCTCACAGCCAGGGCAAACACACATGGGACTTCCCAGGGAGCATAAAGGACCTCTCTCTGCCTGTATCCCTGCTTGATACTGGCAGGGTAAAAACCACGTTGTGACATATGGAAAAAATGTGAGGTTTGCCCCTTCTTGTCCCACTGCCCAGGGGCACACAGAGCAGGGATGTTTCCACCTTTGGGAGAGGGGAGCCAGACAGAGGCAGTGCCAAATGCGCAGCCCCATCACAGCCCTGCGAGCAATGGACCGGGCAGAGGGGATCCTGCCGAGTTCCCAACATGGATGGAGATTAAAAAACAGAATTGTAGAACGGTTTGAGTTGGAAAAGGACCTTAAGGGCATTTAGTTCGAGGGAAGGGCTGTGTGTGGGCAGCAATGTGGGGACTTGTCTTTCCCCTGTCTCCTGTGCAGCGTCTTGAAGGGGGAACTCGAAAGGGCTGAGCTGCAGCTCCCATGGGAAAGCCAGGCTTGGGGGTGGGAGTAAAGAGAGGGATGAAGTAGAATTGAATTGTCTTTTCTCTCTAAACTACTTGCACTACACACATAAAGATACTACTAATAGACTGCAGTGCTTGCAAACACCCTCAGAAAGAAAACGGTTGGAGGAAGAATGGCACAGCTCATGTGCAGTTCTGGGCAGAGAGCTCAGGGCTGCTGCTGCCGCACCCAGGCTCTTCTTGCTCTTCCGTGCAAGCTTTGATGGCAGCTGATGCTGTGCCATGCCTGAAATGCTTTAAATGGCCAAGCCACCCCAAATGCCCTGGCAGGGAACAAGGGGCCTGCAGCACTTGCAGACATCACACTGCTATTTCTGGGCCCTTCTATAAATACACTTTTTCTCTGGGAACAGCCCTCAGCAGCACTGAGGCCAAACCTCTTCCCAGTACTTGACCTCTCCTCAGAGCCAGCCCCTCTGCTTCCCTAGAATATCCCTTCCTGGATTAATACCTGCTTCTCCCCAAACACAGCTGTCGATGGAGCTGGGGGCCACAGGGACAGCAGCCCTTCCTTACACCCTGTGAGTAGCAACGTTGTGAGATGGAATGAGGCTCTATTGAATGTAATGAAACAGGTGTATTTCCTACAGAGATGGGCCCCATCACACGTCTCCTTGGAGCAATTTTAGCACCTTTCCCAGTGCCAGCAGAGAAACGAAGCCTGTTCTGGGGGACAAGAGGGACCATCCCATTGGGCAGCACACCCCAAAGCCCAACGGGCTCACATGGCTTAACTCTGGTGCAGGGCAGACACCACAACTGCAAGAGGCAAAGCTCTCGCCCGGGGAGGTTTGTGTGTTCATCGCTTCCTTCTTCACTCACCGACTCCACTCTGCAGCAGGTGGGAGCTGAGACAGCCTCCTGCCACCTCCTCCCTTTGGGACACATGGATTTACCACCCAGCAGCACCCAGCGCAGTGTCAGATTTATACAGCCTGAGCCCTTATTTACACTTCAATTTTGTCACTGCTCGCACACAAACACAAATCACGTTGCCTCCCCAGCGTGTTCTCTCACCAGCGAGCTGGCACGCGTTTGTCCCCCTGGGGGGAGCGCAGCCACACGAGCAGCTAGGTATTAAAAATAAATATATTAGGAAGAGAAGAGGAGCTGGCAGCTCTGATTGAAGATGAACAGGGATTTGGATTTTCAAAGAGGCAATGCTTGACTTAAGCAAACAAATGACCGATCATATTTATAAGGCCATTCATCTGCTTTGTACTTGAATTGGATGATGCACTTTTAAACACCCATACCCAGGTGAGCTCTGTGCCTCTTAGGAGATCTGGCATGATCAGACATCAGGCAGACCTGAGTCACATACCCAGCAATGCAACAGTAATCTCTCATCAAGTGCCACCTCTCACGCCTGGTGCTTTGAACACAGTTTGAAAGAGAAATGCAAATATCTAGTGTTTTATTAGTGACCCAGCTCCAACCACTTCATCTGATCACAGACATTCACCACAATAAACATTTCCTGAGAGGCTGCACAATCCCATAGCACAAAGGAAACTCTTTTCCCTTAAAAAAAAATTCATTTTTTTCCTCCCCCTCCCAGACCTACCAGGAAAGAACAGGAAACCTTTCCATAGACACTTCTCACCAACCCAGAGGACCAGGGAGTTCCTCACCAGCCAGCAGTGCCCTGTGTTGAGATGGTGGCAGTGTTCACACCCCAGCTCCAAGGCACGAAAAAGCAGGACAGACATATCTCTGGTGCACCATGTGGGATGGACAGATGGACACCTGTAGGATGGATCCCACGCTGGCAGCCACATCAGCACAGTGGGGACAAGTCCTTTCCCCACTCCCAGCACAGGGATGAGAAGAGGGCCGAGGCACCCATATCCTGCAGAACAAACCCTTGAGAGCTCCTGCAGCACCAAGGCAAGGCCTGATTAAACTCAGTGTGAAACAGCAGGTATTGCACTGTATGCCACATTGTACTTCATCCAGGAGGATGAAACCACTCGTTTAGATGGATTCCTTACCTGACCTCATGAAATCAGATGCCCAAAATTTATCATTTGGCTTGTACTAATCTATGGTATATGCTGCTTGGAGATAACATTGCAGCTCCCATCACCATCTTCCCATGGCTCCTGTATTCCCATCTGCACTTGAATTTTAAGCAGAGCAGTGAAACCTGCCAATCCCACAGAGGTCTCTTCTCCCTTGGCAGTTTGTGCAGTTTGTTACAGGTTTCAGGGGGTTGCAGAGGCGGAGGCTGCCTGGGGAAGAGCAAAGAGGATGAGCAGGAGATGCTGCAAGGGTGGGCACAAGCCCTGCGCACCAGAGAGCTATGAGCTCCGCTTTACACACAGGTATCTGCTACCTGCCCGCAGCCGTCTGGTGTGGGATGGGGCCAGCCACCATCACTGCCCTTGGCTACACCACACCAGCACTCAAGAATCAGCTCCAAAGCAGCCGCACTCACTTGCAGGAGGAGCTGTGCCCATGGACCATGCGACACCAGCAAACACATTCCATGCTCGAGGAAAAGCTGAGCCTTCATCTGTGGGATCGCACAGCCAGAGCCCCGTGTGTTCGTTAGACGAGCTTTTCTCTCACCCACTGGGGTCTGGACTAAGACTTGGATCCAGCGAGACAGGACCCTTCTCCTTCGTCTGATATACATGGATTTTTTGTGACGGAAGAGCTCCAAAAAGCTTCAAGAGACCAACCACGGTGTGATGAGCACCACAGCCCCACTGCTGGGGGAAGCTTTACCAGCCAAAGGGGCTCATTCTCATGTGAGCAGGAGCTGCCTTTCCTGCCTTCAGGGCTCCTGCTGTGTCAGCATCAGCAATCAGGTTCCTGCAGAGCACTTTGTCTTCTGCATCATTCTGCAACTTCCTCTTCCCTTCCATTTTAGCAACTTTGGACTTTCCACCCAACACTAAAGTTTCCTTCAAAGCCCGTTTTATTGAGCAGCACTAGCGGCTTCCTCCTCAATCACATCTCTCTCACTTGCTGGTAGGTCCATTTTCCTTAATGGATTCTTTTCCTGGGACTTGTGCAGGGCCAGAGAGCCGACTGGCATCAACACATCCCCATTGGTTCCCCACTTACAGTGTTTCTTTTCCTAACCTGTATCTCATTTGGTTCCCACCCCTCCTCTCTACTTACAGGTCCATCCCCCAAACACAAGCAACTGCAGCCTGGACGCTGTGAAAGGAACCCCAAAAGCAGAACACGTGTGCCCTTCTCAGCTGAGAGACGCCGTGTTGTGCAGATGTACATATGCAGCACTTGGTCAAGAGGAAGGTGGGTGTTAATTTGCACACAAGCTTTTGAAAGGTGTAGAAGGTGATCTTTCGTGGTACACTGAAAGAGAGGATTAGGTAAATACAATGTAGGCGAGAGGCTCCATGTGGCTTCCATCAGCATCAGAGAATCACAGACTTCACCAACACTGTGAGATCCTGTAACAATTCCAGCAGATTTGTCCAATGGCTCAGGCACCGTCCTGGCACCAGGGAAGACGTCTCTAGAGTCAGACAGCTGCTCGGCAGCCCTGCAGCTCAGCCTTCTGTTGAGCACTTGCTGTGACAAGAGGATCCTGCCTTTGTTAAATTCCACTTCGGACCTTACTGAGCAGCCGTCACCTGCTGAGCAAGTACCTGGCCCTGCATGAGCCTCCCCATGTTCACATCCACAGCCCCCACACAGAGATGCTCTCTACCTGGTGTAAGATGGGAGAGCACCAGACCTGTGGTCCCACCGAGACAGCACATAAAGGCCATTCCGAGGATAAGGGTGAACCTCCCTCCCTCCCCTTCAGCACCTCCATCTCTGCTGCACCCAGAGTGCTGCAAGACCTTTAATGTCCTGCATAAAAAACACACAGCATTTCCTACAAGGCAAGCAGAAGCCTCTCTGTTGTATCGTGGTGGTGGCAACTCATCAATACAGAAAGCTCCCAGCACAAGCCCTTCCCACAGCACTACCACTGTCCCACGCTTCCCTTCTTCAAGGAGAGCAGCAAGGAGCAGTTTGAAAACTCCCAACCACCACTGGGGTGAACCCACCAGCAGAGCCTCTCCCAGGCCCATTTCACCTGCTGAAGAAGAGGACCCAGTCCCTGCTCTGCCATAGCTGACCAGCCATTCCTGCCCCGTCACCACTAAACTCCTCCATGGTCCCCACAGCCCAGACCCCCAGTTCTTAGCACTGACCCCCTGGGATGTGGAGCCACGAGCTCAGCTCCCACAGCCACAGTGCTCCACACAGATGCTGTAAAACATCTGTCAGGATTACAGAGCCAGTTACGTGAAGTGTACAACGGAAACATAGAAAATGGAGTCATCCAAGGTTTTATGATCATTCCTCAAGAAAGAAGAGGGTTTTGCTCCCACTCTAACATTCCTCTTTGTCGCTGTAACGATGCCTTGCTGACTGGAAGGAGAGCCCACAAAGTTTTAGCCTGGCTCGAAACAAATCCATCTACAGCACCAAGGAGACTTTGACTGCTACTGAGAGAGGGTGGAGACTGAAACATCCTTTAGTAGAAAGCGTATCAAACTAGGCAGATCCTAAATTCCTTTTTAAATGACACTGATTAGTCCTAACTGGTGCAGAAGCCAGCATTTCCGAGGTCCTAACACCAGCTCGGGAGCTGAATGTGGAGTCAAATCAATTCCAGCTTAAAACTATTCAAATTTGAAATACAAATTGGTTTGGGTTTTCCTTGTTCTTTCGCTCTGCCAAGCACATTTGACAATTACTTGTGCAAATGGCAAATGAGTGAGGAAGCTGTAACAATTTTAGGAGAAGCAAGCTTGAAGTAAGGCAGTAAAAGGGGACAGCACTTTGAACAGACTGACACTTTCATACACAAAGACCTGATTAGCTGCTGTTAATGAAAGGCTATACCTGTGTATCGTGTGTCACCATCTAACACACGGCAGCAGCCGGGTGGTTTCTCATGTTACGACTTTCATGCTTTACTGGTACCCACGTCAGAGTGTCTGCTGCTTCCGGCCAAGGTGATGGGTGAGGGTGGCAAAGGTGGCTGCTCCCCCAGGACACCGCAGGGCAAGACACCCATCCTAATGCTGAGGCAGCCACAAAAGGAGGGAGATAAATAGATAAATAAAAATTACTGTTTTTCAGGCTGAAAAATGTGGCAGATGTGACAAATCCAATCAGGAGAGTGCAAGAAAAAAGGAATTAGGGGAAAATACCGGATGTTGGATAAGTGGCTTCCACTGAATTTCCATCCCAAATTCCTGCTGAACGCATTCAAAACCTTTGTTTTCGTTCCCAGCTGAAGGCCACTGAGAGGACACAGGGAGAAAACAGTCCAGGAAAGGTTCTTGCAATTCTTTTGTTTTCCTGATTGGGAAAGAACCTCTTCCCAAAGCCCCAGTTAGAGACTACTCCATGATGGTGAGGACGTCCTGTCTGAACTGAGTATTGTCTTGATAAGGCAGCTACAGGAGAAATGGGGTAGAATGAGTGATTCCAGGGATGGAAATGGAGTAACCAGCCTGGACAGCATTCAAACCCAGTGATCCATGGTATCATGTGTTATAAGGACCTTGAACAAGCTTTGCCAGAAGGTGGGACTGTGAAATCTGCATTGTGGCTCAAGTCTGTTAGTGGAGCTCTTCTGGTGGCTGCATATCTCCTGAGCACTAGCAAGGTGATGGCAGTGCTGGAGCAGATCCCCTTACACTGTGGAGCACAGGCACCTATCAGACTAATGGAGGATCTATACAGGGGGATAAGAGTATCTGCACAACATACTGCACCATGACTTACACTGCTGGGCTATTTTGGGTCCTAGAACAAATTTAGCTATGTTTATGTTCCACTTAAAGCTTGAGCAAGAAGCATTCTCTTCCCCAAATTTCTGGCTACATGGAAAAAGGAAGAAGCCCTCTCCTAGGAACTGAACTTTGCTTACCTGAGCTCTCCTCCCATGGGAAGTACAGCAGTCTTCACCACACTGATGCTCCAGCACTTAGAACATATTGTTCATTACACATCTAAACCAGAACATCTGTAAATCACATCCTGGCAGCACTGAGAAGGACAATCTACTCTCAAATTTCCCTGCTACTAAAACCATGTAAACATCTCAAGTTACCTTTCTGCTCTGCCAGCTCCTTTGTGTCTATTAAGAGGCTCCTGTGATTTAATATTTGCCTAAAACATGTTTTCCTAATACAGAGAACTCAGCCCATTTTAATCCAGCAATAAATTCCGTTCAGCTCCAGACGTACTTGCTGCTTTGTTCATTACCACAGAGGTATCTACCCCTCTATCTGCTGAAGGGTGAGAGCAGAGGTGAAGGCTGCAGGAGTGCACTGCAAAGCTGACCCTGCAAGAAGACAGCATCAAGTGCTTTGTACTGAAACCAGGGCTCCTGGGACCATCAGACACCCCACAGCAGCCATTCACAGGCACTTCCACAGCTCCTGGGGCTTAAGGGGAGAGATGAAGCCCACACACACCATGGCATTTAAAACACAGCAGAGAATCCTCAACCCTGCCCTCACAACACAAACCCGGGAGTATTCCATAAGAAGATAATGTTCTTCAACACTATCATTTTTCTCTATGAAGAGTCTTGTTAACCAATTTTATCTTTACCCTGATGCAGCTTATCATGACCTTTCCACTGAGAATAGGGTTTTCTTTTGTTACTATAAACAACATGAACAGCTCTGCTTATTTGTATGTTTTTGTAGAGATTTACAGTTTATGATGAGCTGCAGGTACAAACTCATAAAGAGGGGGAGAAAACCAACCAAGCAAAAAACCCTAAACACTGAGACCTTATCCCAGTGACATCTGCATCAGATCAATTCTAGCCCAAATAAACATCCAGGTTGTGCAAGTGCAGATGGATGTGATCTGCAGAAGTGGACAAGCCACAGCATACGTTGTACACTCGGCTACTGTAAGGTGCTATATGGGAGTTTACATGTAAGTATCAGAGTTAACTGGAAATACTGGAAAGAGAAAAAAAGATAATTTCAGTAGATTCAAGTCCTGTACTGGTTATCCTGCTGGAAAGCAGACGGTGGGGCCAGGGAGCATCACACCATTCCAGACCAACACCTCTCATTCCGGTAGAGTAAATCTCTGCTCATGCAGATCGAGCTACTAAATACGCATACACAGATATTAAATAGTCCCTCAAGTAGTGATATATTAATACAATGTTCAGTAAAATTTATTTGCCTCATAATTCTGGAAAGGCCTGTGGAGAGCCAGCTGAATGTAAAAATCACTTGATCCTGGCTGAAACAGATTTAAAGATGATCTTCCATTTCATCACAGCAGCCTGCCTGACTAGCAGATAGACTGAGGCCTTATGGTGCTCTGCTCTGGCAAGGACATGCCTCAAATAACACTGCAGAATCCCAGACTGGTTTGGGTTGGAAGGGACCTTAAATATATCCGGTTCCAACCCTCTGCCATGGGCAGGGACACCTTTCACTAGAGCAGAGAGCTCCAAGCACCCCTCCATCCAACCTGGCCTTGAACACTGCCAGGGATGGGGCAGCCACAGCTTCTCTGGGCACCCTGTGCCAGTGCCTCAGCACCCTCACAGTGAAGAGCTTCATCCTACTATCTAATTCCCTTCTCTTTCAGTTCAAATCCATCCCCCCTTGTCCTGTCCCTATAGGCCCTTGTAAAAAGCCCCTCTTCAGAGCTCGCTGGCCCTTTTAGGCCCTGGAAGCTGCAGAATTCTCCCATTTCTATGATTCTACAATCTTACTAAAAATTACAACCAGGTTGGATGCTGTTTGTTGCTTTAACATTTTGGATGTCACAAATACTTGCAACTTTTCCTCAGTCTGGTTGGAGACTAGAGCTGTCTTACAAGTCTCAAGTCGACTGCTAGCCTGAAGGTTACCTTCACTCAGTGATGTGTTAGGTGTTCAAGAGCTATACTGAAACGGCATTAAAAAGCTTTGGTTTTCCAAAAAGGATATTAAAAAAGAGACAATAGGGACTAAAGATAACTAGAAAAGCTCTCCATATTTTGAAGAGTAGCAGGAAAAAACACCAAACCCTGAATCTCAGCCAGGGATAGTGGGACCAGGAACAGAAGTAACTGAAAAAAAACCAACAACCCAATGTTTGAACAAATCAGGGAGACCAAATTCATCTAATAAGTTATCATAAATTACCTATCCAGACCTGATTCTCATACAAACTCAGCATTAATCTCACCCCTAAAAGCTATGGCACTGGGATGACAACAGAATTAATACTTCAACTTCTGCAAAAGCTACAAAGCATCACTTAAAAATACAACACTGATTTGAGCTGCAGGGTATCACTAACATGAACTTCACTCTGCATAACTGTTAGCATTGTCCTCTGAAAGCAGAATTGTTGGCAGCTGTACTACGAAGATCAGTTTACATCACAGTACGCATCTGCCTTGAAAGACAAAGCTTGGTTCCCCAAATAATTCAGTCCAAAATCCTGCACTCTTTTTTGTACTTTAAAATTGTATAGATAAAGTTCTCCATCACTAAATTCAGAAAACAATAGTGCTGGTCAGTGTAGGCAGGTGAAAGATGGTACCTCTGGATCCGCCTGCCATTTCAGCACCCAGCACCCAAGGATGGGAGACAACAGTTGACTTGTATTGCTCTTCTGACCAATTACAAAGAGAGCGGAGTTAAGAGACACCCCCTGAATTCAGGCCAAGAGTGGAAAATGAAGGCAGCAACATGAATGTTCTGAAAGCTGGACAGCAAAGGGAACTTTATTGGTATCTTTCTAGCCATCAGTTTTAGCCATCAGGGTTACAGGCCTGGCAAGGCCCCTAGCAGACTGGTAACATAGGAATAATGACTAATTCCCCTTCAGGGAGGAGATGGGCACCACACATCTAACACCAGGCAGAAGGCAGCGCCTGAGGAGGAATCACGTTGTGATCCATGATACGCTGGGTTGAACTAGATCCGGACTGGGGATTTATATGCCTGTTACGTTTGTGCTCTGTAGAACAGGAGTCATTCATTATCCAGAGAAGAGAGCTGTGATCTACCTGCAAGAGCCAGCTGCCAAGTTCTCACTTCTTTTACTATGCATCACTGACTGGTGTGGTTTGGTTCTGCTCCACACATCACTCATTTCTGGTAAATGAATGAGATAAACAGCTAATCAAATACAAAAATATATATGTAAATAAATAGGAACCTGACTTTTCTTGTGGGTAGGGATTCAAGAGAAGTCTACAAGTCACATCTTTTGAATTTAATAATGAATCAAGTGACCTACATCTAATACTATTAACTGAAGGAACAGAAAGCGAAGAGACAGTGCTTCCAAACTAGATCTATAAAATGTGTGGGTCTGTCACATCCTGCGATAGATCAGCAGCGTGCCACAACAGCCAACCAACCTATTTTCTTTAGTTAACTCAGCACAGATCCCAGGAAAAGGCACGCAATGCTAACCGCTTAAGCCTCATCCCTGGCAGTCCCTCTGTTCTATGGGACACGACGTCTGTCAGATCTACAAATCCAAGCCAGGCAAGCTAGAAATGACGTTAAAAGTCATTCTGAAACAGAAGATGAAGTGTTGGAAAGTTAAGGAGAAAAAGACTGTGTAGTGAAAGCAACTTTAAATAGAACATCTGTTCCTTTCAGCTCCATGGCACTTCAACCAAGCTGCCTTCACGAAGTACAAGCTGTTGGTACAAAGAAGAAAAAAGAAATAGTTCCTAAACAAGGAAAACCGATAGTCCAAACCTGCAGGCTTCTCCAGTTACAAGCATTGCCACAATATGCCCTTAAACCGTAACACCATCAGTACCTCAAACAGGATGGAAATGACAAGATAGTGTTTCCACTGACAGAACCACTTCCCTAATCCACGCTGGGTTTCGTAGAGCGCTTCAATTCCTGGCTGTAATGGAAGACTTCAGTTAAAAAAAAAAAAAGTGCCCCAAAAAAGTCTGCTTTTCAAGATTGAAAAGATTATATGCCAGCAGCAGAAAGAATGAGAAGACAGGTTTTGTCAGTTGATACGCACGAACAGTTGTATAAAAGACAGCTCAGTATTTTTAGATGAAAAACATGAAGAGCAGGCTAAATATAAGATACGCCACATCTTTCAGTGCTTTTGTGCATGATATGAAAAACAAGTGGCTGTGGTTTGGGTTTTTTGCTTTTGGTGGAGTTTAGCAGTCCAAGAAGAAGAAAACAGAATGTAACCCCGTGAAAAGTGTGTTAAAGTAGTACGAGATCTGCACGTATGTCACTCAAGAACTGTGGGTTAACTGCTGTTTAAAAAGCAGCAGCAAATGGTGTGGCTTCCTGGAATGGCCATATGGTGTGGTGAATAAAAGGCTTCACGTGGAGCTGCCAACAGAGTACTCAGAGGGTGAAGCACTCTGTCAGATAAATAGTGGAGCTTAGCAGCACACGATGGGACAGTCGAGATGAAGCCCCATCACATGAACCCAGCTCTGAGCCAACCCAGCCATTAACTGCACACAGTGCTCCCTGCAGCTCCCAAGGAGCTGCTGTCCTACAATGCCCATTAACAGCCCTTGCAGCCAACAGATAAAGGTAGGCAGAAAGGTTTAAGCTACAGTAATTGTACTGAACGAGCAGTACAGAGAAAGGGTAAACGAGTACACAGACAACATCCCTGCTAAAATTCTGACACAAAATCATAGTATTTGTATCTGGAAGAAATGCACATTGGAGGGGGGGGCCCACAGGCACTCGAAGAGTGCAAATAAACACGACACTGGCTGCTTATCCAAGAGTGTTCTAGGTACATTCACAGCCCGCCAAATTGGAAACAAACTGTTGCTGTGCACATTGATCTGACTTGTCATTACCCATCTCAACACACAAAGAAGCTGTCTTCATCAAACTAATTAATTTCTACAAAATCTTCTTGTATTACGAGTGCTTTCATGAAGTACCTACTGACTTCATATCCCCTTCCTAATTTGAGATGTTCTAGGACCCCTAGAGGGTTTAGCATTTTGATTTACAGTGCAGAATTCAAGCTATAATCAGCTTTTTCCACAAATATAGTTAATACAGGCAAAAATGATGGCCTTGCTTCTTCTCCAATCAGAAACTCCTTGGAAAAGCTTAGCAGAAATTACACAACATTACAGAGAGCTGCACACAGGAGAAAAATGACTGCTACTGCTGAACCCAGGACATCTAGGAAGAGTTAACAGCCACCCAATCACTTCCAACATGCTTTGGATGGGCATGGTCATGGTCATAGCTTCTTATCACTGTGCAGCCATTCGGACTCACATCTATAAATTTGGCAGCAGGCACAAAAAACACAACAAAAAAAGCAACAGGATCTCTAGCTGGAAGGCACTCAAGTTACACACGGAGGCAAAGTCTGGCTCTTAAAAAAAACTGCAAAAGAAAATAAGGTTCAATTAAAGGAATACATTCAAGAAAGCTCACAACAGGAAGAGAGGATACAGGAGAGACAGCTGAGAGAAATGACAGGCACTACTAACACTGAATTGTTGCTTTTTTAATACAACTATTAGTATAGAGCAGCACCGCCCTACATTACCTCATTTTCCAAGGATGTGTCATCACTCACCTCCATCAAAGCTACGACCCCTTTTGAAAGTAAACAGTAGCAGTACTAGAGATGGTTTAGGATTATGAAAAATGAGGGAACGGCAGAAGCTGCAAGTCAGTATCCTAAATTAAGAAAACTTAAGCAGATGAGTACGAATAAGGATATTTTTAAAGAACCAATTTGTGTTTTATCACAAGAATTTTGAAGCAAACCTGACAATTTTGACAAATGCTTCATGTAATTAACAAGACCATGATGTTCATCAGGCTATTAAACTCGCCTCCCCCCCCCCAAAAAAAAAGGTAGCCATAGGTTGAAAAGCAGCAAAACACTAATGTGAATGAAAGCATCTCAGAAAGCTCAGCAGACTTTTTACGGGTAGGAAGTTAAAGCTTAACAGTATTCGTATCCTGAAATCCCACGCCAAAACAAGTGTGTGTGTAAGCTATCTGGAAAACAGAGACGAGTAACTTCCAAAGCAGCAATTATTTAGTTAGAGAAGATAGGGATTTACGGGCTCTGACAAGCACCACACCATCCAAAGGAAAAACAAAGAAATAAACAACAGCAATCACTAACTTCTTACATATTGTCTTTGGTTGTTTAATATCAAGAAATACTTTTTTTTACAGAATATGTGAAGACTATTCCTTTGAATTTCACTCTGTGTCAGTACCTTCTCTGTGGCCTCTTTGGTAAACTAGAGGACACACTTTCTCTGAATCATTTTGTTGGTTTCTACATTTTTATCACATCTCTTCAAAACTCAAACTTCTTTCGTTTACAGGCTTTTGTACCAGAACAGTGTAACTAGGACAGACTTTACATTGTATAGTAAAGGTATTTCTCGTTATAAACTTAAACCCTACTAAAACCATTTTCCACAAGATACTATTGAACTTACAGCAGGATGTAGAGACAGGTTTTAACATTTGTAATTAATAATAATAATAATAAAATACCAGCCAAAGTTACATTAGCAAGGATTAGAAGTATTATCTCTAAGATTTTAAAATGATTCCTTTAAAAAGCCTTGTAACAGGAAGTTTTCCACATGCAGCCAAAGCTGCTCAGTAGTTGAGGAAAGGGGAGAGGGGGGGCAAGAGCTGCTTATGGTTGCCCCCTCATTTCCTCGCTGTCTTGCCAATTAAGCTTAGACTATTAATCAGGTGTATGGTAAAGCAAACACTTTCAGTGGCATTTCCATTGGACTATATACAGTATCTCCAATGTCTGAATCAAAAGCATTCTGAATCATGTCAGATAGAAGTTAAAAAGAAACCAACAGGAAGGCTATTGATACACCTTTAAAAAACAGAACACAAAAATAATTAAGCATCGATTTCTTGGCATGTAAAAGTTCTATACAAACTTTAAAAATTTTATTTGCAGGTACTAACCTCTTGAAAAGCTCACTCTGTATTTACACTAATTCTTTTAACAAGCTTATCTCAAATTAAAGCATATTTAAAACAATCATGATTGCATTAACTTTTCTACTTTAAATTATTACCCAATTAGTGCTTTATTCACATTTTAAAAACTTGTACAATTTATTACAAATATAAAACAGTGCAGTTTTTCATACATTATCCCAACTCTGAGACAAACACTTAAAAGACATGGAAAAAGATTTTGATTTCTATAAACATAACATTTGCATTACTCATACCCCTTTCTTCACTGTCCTCCCCTAACCCCGATTTAAAAAGATCAAACATACAACATACTGTAGGTTTATTTTTATTCAAAAAGTTACTGTCTCAAGACATAAATACAAATCAGAAAACAGTACAATTAGGACAATAGAATGTGGAGGACAACAGGTTAAGGTAAATATATAAAACATTTTTAGCTGGTTGAAAACAAAGCTGTAAGAACTGCTTTCACAAAGAAACACTCCTTCAAGAGTAAGAAAAATCAACTTAAGTTTAAAATCATATATACAGTCCTTTCAGCAGTTCTATTAAATGCAGTGGTGTGAAAAACAATATAGGCAGTACTTTTAGACATGAGAGTATTTATTTATGTAAAATGAGTTAGGCAGATCTAGTTTTGAGTTTGTTGTTACCCCATGACTTAGTAAAATAATTATATTTTATCATGATCCTTTAGATAATCTATGGTTTTTGGCTACCACAGCCGAATGTTTAATTTCTGAGTCTAAAAACAGGAAGCCTTTTGTGTTCACCCATTTGGGGAGATTCTTGTATTGCAAGCATATTAAGGCATGGAATGATTAAAATAATATACCTCAAGAACCGAGAGACAACTGACAAAAAATATACATATGTAATATAAGTTAATATTTCCTTTAAAATGATGTCTAGCTGCCTAAGCCTTGCAAAATGAGTCGATGTCAAAATGGCATAGATCCACTTTCTGTTTTAGACCAAATTTAATTTATTTGTGAATGGACACAAAATGAAGTTTAAAGCTTAGCTTTCAAAGAATATTATGGGTTGTTTATGAATTTCTATTATCCAATCTAATTTACATACAGAGGAAATGTACTGTAACCTGTTAGAAGTATCTTTAACCTGAAGACTGCTTGCAAAGACAGATAGATAAAACAATATAAAATACAAATTTAAAAATCATTTTTAAAGCATGAATTCTCATGCTCTTCTATTTTTAAACATTGTTAAACTTTCAATATATTTCTGAAACCTCATAATTTTAAGTTGGAATTTAAAAGTAAGAAAAAACTAAACAAACTGCGCAATTATAAAATCAGCACCAATTTATATATATATATAATTTTATTTAAAATTTAGATCCCTATTCCCACACTCTAATAAGCTGTATAATTTTTGTTTAGAATTTTTCTGCAAACATACTACAATAAGCTTCTTTTTATTTGGAGACAAAATACAGTGGCACTACTGGAAGGAATTTCACAACATTACATTTTTCTTAAAGGACAAGCAAACTTTCAGGGTTGGTAATGGGCAAGCATGGCTGAGATCTGTTACTTTTGGGTAGTTCATAGTTTATGGACCTTTCTGAGAAGGCTAGCAAGAAGCTTTTGGAATAAAAATATGGTTTAGATTAAAAAGCTGTTTAGATTCTGCTTTATGTATTTTCTTTTCAATGATTAATTAATACAAACCTTCCGTGGCTGAAGTTTGCATTTAATTTCAAATACTGACAACTCTTCTGGTTCTATCACTGTGAGAAAACCAATCCATCTAGTACTTCAGTTCATGGATGTAAACAGCAATCCAGCAGAGCTCATGATTATTTAGTATAGCCAGCAAATGTATAGAGAAGGGCTCAAATCTGTACCAAACACCTCTCAGACTTAGATTCAAACTCAGAGGGAATACTTCTTATGAGCCAGAAATAAACTGATAGCACATAAATAAAATATTGATTTTTTTTCCCAACAAAAAAAAGTGTAGCTTATCCTCAATTTGTTTACTTGTCCTTTACATTTCTCTTTATTTTTTTCAGGCAAACAAAACTGCCCCTTCAATGCACTTGATCTTGAAAGCATGTCATTCTCCTTAGAGAAAAATCTGTTCAGAATTTCACTGTATCTACCACAATTTTGTATTGAAAAACTTCCTCTTCCACTTAGAAAATGACTTCACCACTGATTTATTTGCTGCTCTGGTATTAAAACATTGACACCCCAAGAACCTAAAAAAAAAGTTAGAAATGGTGTCAATTTGTTGTCTACTACACATTTAACAGAAACAAAGCAATTAGTATATGATTTAAGATTAAGACACTTCAAGATATGTTAAGGCATTGTAAGTTTATTCTTCTTCCAAACCAGATTCACCACACTTCTGATTTATGCAGTAATATGAAAAGGGCACCTTGTTCTTTAGAAAATATTTTTCCCCCACTTGAAATTAGCTTGATCGAGTAGGAATGTGATAAAGACTGTGCTTTAATCACTTTGGGTAGCAACTGCAAAGTAATTTTTTGTTTGTTAGCCTATCTTGGGACTTTTTTCACAATGGCATTCTACAGGTCTTAACTTAAAACAAAGCGTGTAGTTTTGAGCAACTAGGTCTGGGACAAAACAGTCTTATGTGCTAGCTACTGCTGCATCTGTGTTCATAAAAGCATGTCAGCCTGCAACAATCAGCCAGGACATAAGCTTAATATTTCCTATTAAATATATTAACTCTGTCAGGAACACAGTAGAAAAAAAGAAACAATAATCAGGTAAAATGACAACAGTGTCCTTCAGGAGACTGTGATTAAGTGAAGAAAAACCTTTCCTGAAATAAAGAATCAGTTCCCGCTTCCCACATAGAAGCAAGTCATACAGTTTTCTATGCCAATGGAAGCCCCACAAGATATAGATATTGTGACTGTCCTAGCTTTATAGGACTTTATAACATCAGGAAGAGCCATGAGAGACTTTATTTCCCCAAACTTTAACCCTGCTGTTCACATTTATCTGTTTATAAACCGATTTTTACTGTTCTTTGTATTAGATTCACTTTAGATGCACCATATAATATAGCAGACTAAGATACAACTGCCTCTGGTGCCAGCAATAACTGGACACATCAAAAAAAAAAGAAAATACAGACTGAAATTCTGACCATAAACCACGTGCATCTGAATAAATTAAACAGCTTTATTATGTCTAGGACTATTAAAAAAAAGTGCAACAAATCCAAGAACTATGGACCTCTGAAATTAACTATTTGAATGAAGGAAAGTAATTTTATTCTGAGAAGACTGTTTGCATTTATGAAACTGGGCTGTTTTTATTTTAAACACTGACTGATAAAAATTCAGTTCTGATTTAAACGGATTCATGGTGTCTCCTAAACTATTAGCCGAGCTTTCCCCATTTAGGTAGTCAAACTCATTTTGGTGGGGTTTATGCTAAAGAGCAGCTGTGTTCTGTGATGCAGCTGTTTTCTGCAGTCCTGTTTCCAGGATCAGCCCCCTGCCTGCATCCTACCTGGGAGGGAGGTTTGCTAGATGATGACCCATGGACCAAAGCAGCTCACTGCAGTGCAGCACTGCTCCCTCCTTGCAGAGGGCACATGGGACCAGGCCACCGCTGGCTCTCAGCCCTGGCTCAAGAGCCCGCAGAGCAATGCGACTGTAGTCGGCTGCCATCATGTGGTGATGCTCCCACACTGCAGCTGAGGACTGCCTGGCAAATCCGGGCTCAGGAAGGGTGGTGGTGAATGAGAAAGTAACAGGAAAGAAACCTAGCCAACAGTAAACTGATTAGAACTATTCTGAATTAGTTTTAGAAACCGAAAAGCTGAAAGGTTTCTCAAATCAATGAAATCCACATGTAGAAGACCAAATTTCTGGTATAGTCAGATTAGAAAATGACTGGTATTTCACAGATCAATTAAAAAGCAAGAAGGGGAAGGGAAGAATTATTTTAAAACAGAATGTCAGAAAACAGGTGATGAACTTCCTTGGTGTTACTTCAGCAACAGAACACACAACAGCCAGATGCACAACCTAATCTGATTCATTACTACTAGCGCAAAGGCCTACTGGTACAAAATGTATGGATTTGCATTTAAAACAGCATTTAAGACTTCTCCCATAACAAGAACAGGTTCACACTGCAACAATGCTGTAAAAAAATACATAACTGTCTTCCAAATTCCACCAAGCTGTCCAAGATTCCCAGGAAGCCTTGTTGCACTGTCCTCTGCTGGCTTGCTGTAGCTTGTTATTTCCAGTGTAATTTTGTACCAGCTACACAAGGTCAAAAATGGCTGCATACATTACAAGTGGTTCAAGACAGAAGGAATCCCTCATGCAGATTTTTTAAAAGAGAATAGAGACTGCAGATTTATCAAGTCGGAAAAAAGGGCAACTGCAAGCAGAAACTACAGACTTCAGATGTTTTGGACCTAAAACTTTATATGGAAAGAAAAAATACCTCTCATCTCTATAAACAGATAGCTGTATTATTTCTATTTTCTCCATTATCTTACTTATGCACAAAAGTAAATATGCCAATTTTAAAAATATATATATATAAAACCACTGCAAAACCATCCAATGCTGACAATTGGTAATGACATCAGTCACTCAGCTAAGCTCATCACAACAGGAAACTTGCCTTTAATATAAGTGTATGCACAAGCTTTATTTTTTTTAAGCTCTTTGCTACCAACTTCTGCAAGGATGTTTTCCATCCCAGATGTGTTTTCTTCTGAGATTCAAAGGCTTTTGATTTTTACATAGCTACATAGAAAGTATTAAGAACAAAAAAATCCTACAAACTTGCAAAGAACATTGACTATCTTAGAATTTATGAAGCTGAATTACAGCATAAAGTTATTTCACTGACTGTACCAGTCTTCCAAAATAAACTGATGAAGAGAACCTAAAGATTGCATTCTTTCCATTTAATACTTGAAGTGAGTGAGTATTGTAACTCTATGGCTGATTTTACATTATTTTCCTCTATGTAAGTTAACCTACCGATTCATCCATGATTGAAGCGGGGTCAAAGAAATCTGGTTTTAGTTCCGTTCTTTCTCTCCTGTTCTTTGATGGTGGCTTTAAAAAGCAAGGAAACAAACATATTAACTTTAATTTCAGAAAAAGCAACGAAGTTTTTAGACTGTAATAAATGAAGCTGAACTCCCAGGGTATAAGAATTTACAAGGAGATAAATGTTCACTTCTCACATTACTATTACAGGAAATGTTCTTGCTTTTTGTATGGCAGTTTGGACAGATGGCACTTGTATACAGGTAGTGGCACAGCCACCTAAGAATGCATAGATCAGTAAGAATGATTTCTATTTCACCAAAACAAAAAATTTGATTCAAATACCCTATTTAAAAGCAGAAATACGAATCCAAAATCCCTTCAAAAAGACAAGTAGTTTTCTTACTAGGTCTATGTCCATGGTGTCAAAATCCATGCCTTCATTGAGATCTTCAATCCGCCCTTCTGATGACATCATCACATCTTCCACAATTGGCTCTTCATCATCTTCCATTAGACTTGTGCCACGTCGACTGAAATGAAATGATATAGCATACCGTTTAGGACTAGATCAAGTTAAGGTTTATCTAAGTATTTAAAAAGCTAATGCTCAGTAAGGAATTGCCAACAAGTGACAATCCCATTAGATATAAAAGAAACTAACTAAATAAAAGTGTAACTACTATTAAGGCTGGTATTTAACCAACTAAAAGATTCTAAGAGATAAAGAGAGAATAACTAACAAAGACCAACTTATGGAACTTTGTGGCAGATCCCTACATGGGTATTTTAAGAGGCTGCAGGAATGGATAAGCAGATCAAAACCACACCTGAGTTAAGATTTATATGCAAGTACTTTTCCTTGCATATAAAAAAAGAATCTAAGATTTGCCACCTACAGAAAAACTGTTCCTGCCTTAAGACAAGGCAAGGAACAATGCCTTTGCAATAAACCAGATACATAAATCCATTTTCAGACATTCCCACACAGCCCTTCAGCCTCTTGCCTCATAATTTCTACATGCAACACCAGAAATTTAAAGTAAGGAGTCATTCTGAGGATGACTCCTCAGAAGGAGGAGTCACTCAACACTAAAGGAGTGACTCATTACACTGAACACAAACTACGTTACATGAAGCACTGGTATTAAAGAATTAAAAACAACTACGGGAAAGATGTAAAGCTCCTCAATATATGTATGTCTGTAGTTTTAGTTTATAACTTGTACTTTTTTTTTCTGTAGAACCACGCAGTTTTATTGAAGCTGAGAACTTCCAAAACTAGTCTTCCCCTCCTCAGTTAAACTAACTCTTGAACATAACTTCACTAGTGTGTATATCAAAATGCACACGTGATGAATCATAATGGAGTGAATGACATTACAGTAAGAATGACCTCTGAAGGACATTAATTTAAGAAACATTAGACTGTCTTTATCTATGTTCACAATATGGAGAACTTAACATGGTTTGTGTGTTTGCTTTGAGAAGTTCTACAAAAACTGGTACTACAGGATTCCTCTCAACACTGGTGTCTGTTTAGGCCAGACAAAGTCTGCATCAGTCACACAAATGCTGAAAACAGCAACTCCTTTCAAAGGAGGAATTTTTTCAGAAGTAAAAAGCATCATCATCAGAACTTTAAACTTGCAACTCAGAATTCAAAGGAGAAAGAAACAGTCTAATTAAACTAAGCAGAAACTTTCTGCTCCACATACTGAACACCTATTATAAGACTCATTTTTAATGTTCTATTCCAAAAATGATTCTGTAATTATACATGAAGATGTGCCACGTATATTGATAATATATTCCTGCCACACACAGCATTCGGTTCAATTACCAGGTCCCTTATTACGTATCTCACTATTATTTAATTTTTCTGAAACTTCAGTTTAAAAAATAAGCAAGAAATCAAATGGATCTATACTGCTAAATTATCACACACTTTTACAAGTTTTAAGACAAAGAAAACTTTAAAATGTATCCCTTTTGAAAGATACAGGAGTAACACTGCACTTAATAAACCCTCCCCTCCCCAAACCACTGAAAGACCATTCCACTCTCACTCACATAGCGTGTTGCAAGTTACTTCTCAGCTTGACGTAGTTCATCGCTGCCCTCTCCTGCTGTTGTCGCGCGGCTTCTTCCTGTTGCCTTTGAGCCAACATCCACGTTACTTGCGTGCTTAAAAAGACCATTATTCTATTTTAAACATGAACTGGTTTTGTGTATGAACACTAACACAAAGCAGACCTACTCATCTACGTACTTATAATCAAGTGGAGCTTGGTGATGTTCGGGCTGCATAGGATAGACACCCATATAACTTTCTTCAGGTCGCAATCTCTTGGGCTCCCTCATTATAGTGGAAGTAAGCTGAGGTGTCTGCATCATCACTGGTGTGTGCATTGTCTGCTCCCTGTTCAGCCACATACTGTCACTACTGCTGCTTTCTTCAGCTGGAAGGCAACACAGAACATCAGTAAAGTTTTCCAAACTAACCTAAAGTTGCAAGTTTAAGCATGACTGCTTTTTGCCGCAACATCTTACACGTGCCCTGAAAGGCCTGGATTTACAACCATTGGCTAGAGTATTTAAAATACTTTTGTATTCTGACTTAAAGCAGCACAGTGCCGTTATTTTCTTTTGTGAATCAGTGTTACATGATTCAGCCTCTTCGAATGAACAGTTTTCCCACCAAGACACATAAATGCATAGAAGTTACCCTGTTTAAAAAAAATACATTAAAGCATACAAATTCACTCAAGCTAACAAGTAAGTATTGACACGTGTAGTTCATATGGGTATCTACATTTTAAGATGAGAAAAGTTCTACCTTCAGGTACTTTCCGTTTCCCTGTTGCTGGCTTTGTCTTCTTATTTCTTACTGTAGAACCTCGACTACTAATTCCACTAATCACTGACATAGTATCATCATCCCCACCAGCTAATAAAGAGTTTCTGTAGGACATGAGAGGGAGCCACACATCTTCTCTTCGTAGAGACATCTGAAAGGTCATAAACTTCTCCAAGTAAACATACCTTTAAATAGAAAAAATAATTACAACAATGCAAAATATCTGTAACAAGATGTTAACATGTCAAGATATGCAACTACTGCACTTAACATTCAAAGCTCCTCATCTAGCTAACAAAAAGGCCTGGCAACGGCAAATCCAGAACATGATTTCTGTTCATCCACCGTAAAATGAGAATAACAAGAATAAATACAATTTATCCTTTCTGATTATACTTGACTGCATTAATGTAAAATTATCTTGATGTGCCAGATTCCACTTTAGGTAAATGCAGCACACACAACTACATGTTTATTCAGATGCAGCTCTTACGATTATCATTACAAATATTAAGAATAATAATACTTACACTGTTCTCTTGTCTTGTCTGAGAAGTTTGGAGGAGAACTCACTCAGAATATCAAGAAATGCCAAATTTAATGGTGGGTGGCTCTCACCTTGTGGATTAGGCTCCTTAAAAGCAAATTCAATGCCATCCCTAAGAAAAAAATATAAATGAAGTCACATCAAGCACAAACTGAAGAGGAAGTTCTAAGCACTGGAAGCTATCAAAACTGAACACCTTTCTTCTCTGTCAAGAAAGCAATTATTTGAGGTTTCCATGCTCTGGCAGAAAAAAAAAGTAAACACTATTCATTATTTGAATCTGCACACACTCTTTCTGTCATGACATTTCTACCTTGCATTTCAAGTTTGCTGCCCAAGTCCAACACAACCCACCACTAATAATGGGGTCGGTAATCAGTTCTTACTCTTATGGGTAAGAGATTAAAAATACTTTTTTGTGATAGCATCAACACTGCAGTCATTTAAAGGCTTATACAATGGGGCTGAAGAATACCAATATTACTTATCATTTGGGTTTAATTCAGGCACAAAACTGCAGTCATCTCATAATTTATCAATGGGTTCCATCTCTAGTGTTGATGCGTTTTGCATTAGCAAAATGATTTTGAAAGACTGAAAAGGTATTTCAATGTTAGTCAAGAAGCATTTATGAAAAAGGAAGTAATACAAAGCACACAATTACTTGTGTAACATAGCAATAGCTTCTCTTGTTTTCAACTGATCCAATCCAAACGTTAAAGCAAAACGTCGAGCAAGTTCCTTTATGCCACTGAATGTTGGTGACGATCTGTCAAAATTATAACCATTTTCTTGAATCATTTCATTGAAAAGCTGTATGAAAGGAAAAGGGAGATTTTCATTTATTAAATGACTGCCAAACTTCAGAGCAATCAACACAAAGCTAATTATCAGTAAAAAAGTGGTTTACAGCATTTTTCTCTTAATTCAACCACCCCAAAACAAACATGGAGGTTTAGGAAAATCAAGTCAAGGCTTTGGAAAGCCAAGTCAATAATAGTCTTTTCAAGAGTCTACACTTCAAACTTAATCCTTGAAATGCACACTGTCCTCTGCACACTATCAAGCTATAACAGCTTTTCAACTACTACCTGCCAATTCTGCTTTTTAATATTTTCAAAATACAAGAATAATAGAAGAAATTCTAAAATGGACACATGCCTTCAAGGAAGCTTGCCAAAGGCACCAAAACCTTTGCCACTGAGAACCTGAATTTCAACTATTTATCACTGGTCGGCAAAGCTGAACAATCAATTTCATCTTTTCAGCTTCATCAATCCTTTTTTTATTCCTCTGAATTTGACTATAATGATCTTCAACAGTATTTTTTCTAGTATTTTCTAATTCTAAAACACTTGCCCTTCACTCTCTTATATAAGACAGAATAAACCAAAACCAGACAAGAGCTATGAACATTAGCTTAATTATTCCCCTTTACCCACTATCACTTTTTGTATTTCTTCTCTTGTTAGTTTTCTTTTTTACGCAGTTTTCCTGAAACCAGTTACATGTTTCCGTTCCTGAGGGTTTCCTCTGTATGTTTGTTTTGTAATACTTGGGTCCTCTCGTTACTTTTCTTACTGCCACATGAGAATTGTCTAACTGCCACCCTGTTTCATGTGTAACTGTACTTACATTCACTTTGTCTGCCCTTTAAAATCTACGGGGCTGGTTATTCTTGAGACAGAAAAGACTATGGAGGGTAATATTTAACCAGTATCACAAAAAATTGTGAACTCTGGTGAAAAGTTGGCAAAAACTGTAAAGTATCTAACTGCCCATTTTATGTGCATTTCCACCAGCTACAGTCACACTGCTAAAAAAGGAAAGGCCTCATCCTCCCTGGTATTGGCAATACCCATATAGATAAACCGGTTATGGGGCTTAAGGCCTTTCTCTGGTTAGCTCTCAACCAGGATCAGTATCTAGACCTATATCCACTATGTGGCTCTATGACCTCTAGTCAAAAAATGAGGTGTGAGGAAAAAGGACAAACTGGGGTACGCTTTTCCTATCAACACGTGTTCCTTTCAACAACAGCAGAGATTGTTGGATTACAGTGATTTGCAGAGATATGGCTTTATTGTTCTGATCCTGTAAGTAAGATTCATGCAGATGGTTCATGTGAGCAGATGAATCCGACTCTGACCTCGACTGAATTCATCAGGTATCCACACAAACAAGCTCTTTTACTGAAGAGAGCATTAAATCAAGTTTTAATTTCAAAGATGGGTGAAGCCCCTACCAAACATTAAGAAATACTGAATTACTAAAACTTCTCATTAATTCTCAGAATAGTTTAAAATCAAACCAAAAGAAACAAAAAAACCCAACCACCACCCTTCAAGAAAAACAAAAGTCAACACAATGGGAGGGGAAATGGGGGGCACAATCAAACAAAAAGAAAACAATTACAAGTAAAAACCAAACCCCACCACACTGGCAGGAAGTGTTCTCCCTTGCTCATGAGTAAGTGAACCACAATTTTCACAACACATTTCTGAATATGTGACTCCAACTATCGGTTTAGGGCTAAGAAGGTATCATGGAGTTACATCCATTTCTTATTCATGCAGCTCTCGCATACACTTTGTGTAGCACAGTCTTTTCTAAGTATAGGAAGACTTCTGGCAGTTTTTAAATGGCTGCAGAAAATATGTTCCAGTTTAGACCTACTCATCCCTACCTTCCATAAGCATTTCATCATTAATACCTCACATTAGCTATTAAACTACAGGACATTATCTACAGGACGGAATTACATGCAAAAAAAAAATATTGTAAATGATTCTTACCTGCTGCAAGCTAAGAATAAGTGTTTTAGCACACTGGATTTTGTCTATCTGTCTTGTTTTACTCATTGTTTCTTTAATAATATCACCATAATCATTGTAATACTAGGAAAAAATAAAAAAAGGTTAAATTCCAATTTTAGTTGAAAACAACTACTGCATTCTTCAGAAAACAACATCTTAAAAAACAATAACTGAAGACTTCCAAAGGAAAAAAACCTAACATGTTTATGATTGTATCATCAAAATATCCTAAACCACCTCCAAAACATTAAAAAAAACCCTCAAATAAGTAGTATAATATCCAGTTCACACTCTTCTTGTTAGCATGACTTTAGAGGCAGAATGACCTATTTATCTTTAAGGCCATGACACATTTGTTAACGACATGTGTTCACCCCTTCAGGGTACAAGATTAGAATCTAATCTTTTTACTAAGTCTTCTATCTCTGGTGGGGAGTTTTTAGTTTGCTGAAAGGAAACACTAACAGTGTTATAGCCATAATTTTTCCAATGAGGAAAGCTGCCTGTTCAGTTCTGTAAGTATTTCAAGTTCAAGAAAGACCCAGTTACCTCTTTAGAGATCTAAAATACACATAGGGAACTCAGACAAAAGCAGGCTGTCCAAATTTTTAATTTTTAAGGTAATCACCAAGGAGCAAAGCTTTATTATATTCACAAAATGAAAACTCATAACTGAGCAGCTGTGAATCCCAGGAGCCAGGCACAGGGTTTCATATTCAGATAAGATAGAAACAGATGTAAAAATTGGGAGGAGGCTACTCAAAACCAATTATCTCTCTTCTTCAAAGTTTAAGTGAAATTACTGGATAAGGCTAGACACAGAATCACAGAATAGTTAGGGTTGGAAAGGCCCTTAAGATCATCAAGCTCCAACTCCCTGCCATGGGCAGGGACACCTCACACTAAACCATGCCACCCAAGGCTCTGTCCAAGCCGGTCTTGAACACTGCCAGGATGGAGCATTCACAACTTCCTTTGGGCAACCCATTCCAGTGCCTCACCACCCTCACAGTAAAGATCATGGAGTTGATCTTTGTGAGAAGATTCTCAAAAGGCCTGCTACACTAGTAACTGAACTAAAAATCTACCACTGATCTGGGTAAGAAAATATACCTATTAAAACAATGTAAAAATAATTACCAGGTTTCCTTCCTCCCTCCCCGATAACACACTGGAACTGTGAAACTAAGTATCAAGTAATTTTGTCCCCTTCTCATGGAAAAAGCATTTTAAAAGGTCTATGAACTACCAACTCCAGAGGTTTGAATTCTTCACATTCTGAACCAGTTACTTTGCAAGGTAAAAAAATACAAAATAACATGAAATTCACAGCTACTGTATTCCAGCAGGTTTATGAAGCGTCACTACTAAGCTTCAGATTTACCTTCATATATTGCTTGAAAATGTCTGCAGCTGTATTCATTTCCACCACAGTATATACAATGAGTTTACAAAAAGCTGCAAGTAGATTTCTTCTTTTGTGCAATGCTTCAATTTTGCTAGCTTCATCATCCTGCTGTCCATCTAGAAAGAGTTCAGAACATAAAAACTGTCAGGTTTCAATACTTCAGATTTAAGCACTGATACAGGAAGTGATGTGAGCTAATCATGAGGACTCTGAAAAATCAAGTCTCAATTCGGACAGCAGTGCACTTTATTGTCCTGGTATGGAGGCATATATATTTGTGCCTACTGAACCAAACCTTCACCACAATTATCCTGTACGTCCCCAAAACATAAAATGCTTAATTGGCTGCTGACATTTAAAAGACAAACCTACTTCTGTGCCCATGAACACCTCTGAATGCCAGAGGAGAAAAAAAGAAAGGGGAAAAAATCCCCAACCAAAACCACAAGAAATAAAAGCACAGGCAAACAAATATTTTCGTTAGAAGGCAAATAATATACAGGAAACACAAGTTTTGTACAAACCTGCACTATTATTATCATCATCCTGATCAATGAAGACATGATCTAAAATAAAACTGAGTAGTTCAGATTGCAAAGAAGAATCAGGAGTGTAAACAAGTGGCTCCAACATGTCACGTCCTCCTGTCATGATCTGATGGCTGAAGATCATCAACACGTCACACAGAATTGTGAAAGCCTATTAAAAAGAAACCTTAGTAAATACTTGGGAATACTGGATTTTGTATTTCCACGTAACATAATACTTAGAGCCCATATACACATACAGGCCACTTAAGTACAGAACAACTGCAAAGGACCCCGGAAGCCAAAATATGGACAGCTTCTTACGGGAGGCTGCTGGGCAAAGACTGGGTCTCCAAATGAAAATATTGCACATATGAAGCCAACTAAGTATCAAAACATTGTGAGATTAAAACATGAGGAGCCTGAAACTCCCAAGTTCTGCCTGATGGATACATTAAGTCACTACAGAACTTGGTGAACACCACCATAGTATAGTGTCCTTCTTCCTTTCTTATTTAGTTGTTTCAACCACATTTGTGAAAGATCCAACAGCTGAGGTCATTCAATCCCTTGAAACCCTAATGTATGCCTTGCCTCCAAAAAAGCAAACACCCCTTCATTTTGCTGGCTAATTTGTGCATCTGACCTGACTATACGCCACACCCCCAGAATGTATCAGGACCTAGACTGGCATTCTTCAAATGAACAGATCAAGGCAACACACTGAGCAGTGCTGCACCTCATCTCCTGGGCTCTAATCTCTTAAGTACTTCCATTTTAATGAACAGATCTGTTCTCTAACTCCTCAAAGCAAGTACTACTAATTTCCTGGTCACAGAATTACATACGCTCCTCTGAAGACCCTTGTGCCATTGCAGGAGATTAGGGAAGGAAAGCAGAACCATGGCTCCGGTAGCCTCTGTGACTGAGGCAGCTGTAGTTTCTAGAGCATTCACCTGAGTCCAAGAGTTACACTCTTCTAGAGACCTACTCCCAGGTTTAGTGATTTTTGTTATTTGCATTTCACACCCTGCACCCTGTGATCTTTACACTCGATAGCTCTCTGACAGAACATGTTTATTCAGTTCCAGGAATATGCTTGTTCTACCAAGAGTTTCTAAAACTGCAGCTGTGCAGCTCGGTGCACCAGATTTTCAACTTCAAGCTCAACCAGATTACTATTACCTTCAGCAGCAAAATCTCCTGGCTTTCTGATTAATTATAAGTATGCCCAGAAGATAGTTTGGTCCTTCCCCCACAGAAGTTGGTTGGTTTGTTTTCTCATTTTGGACTTGTTAAAGGCATTTACTTAAAATTAATCCTGCTATCAGTAACCTGTGCGCTTCACTGGAACCTGAGATCCTTTTGAGCGTCACGGGTAGAGAACTACTTGACCACAGACTGGAAGAGACTCAGCCCCTACAGTTTAACCTCTTCCTTTGACCCTATTGCTCTCAAAACAAGTATTTCCCAAGGTGATGTCTCAATTCTTTTTGGAACAGAAGAAAGATAAAAAACAACAACCAAAACTTACATGCTTCCTTTTTTTTTTTTTTTAACCAAAAAGTCACAACTTGGGACAAAAGCTGCCTGAAATGTCAGGCACTGCTTGCAAGGACTAAATACCTACATATTTTATGTCTGAAATATGCAAAAACTTAGTTGCAGGTAAAATTCTCCCCCAGAGAGTACCATTGTACAAGGCACTAACTATAAAACTGGTAATGTGAAAACTGCTGACATCTCTTCTGAGCACTACGTCACTTTTGAGGCTTCCAAGCATCTGCTGGAGTGGTCTCCAAAGATCTCTAAACAATCCTGTTAACAACTGACCAGTGTGTGAGTGTAGCCAAGGGTGAGAACAAAGAAAGAAATGCAGGCTGCAGTGCACACTGTATGTGAATGCATGAATACACACTCATGTTAAGCACCCATTATTTTTCTCCTGATTCACTGATCCCCAAAATCCTGGGACTCCAAAGAATCGAGGAATATATTCTGCATGCAGCATCATGGTGAAGGGGAGCAGACCAAGAAGTTGCCCCCCTTTGTCCTCATGGGTTTATAGAAAGAGGAAAACAGTTGTTTTCACAGTTCTTGAGTGGACAAGCACATATATATCATAGTAAAAATGTGAGAAGAACGTAAAAACATTCAAATACAGAACTAGAAAAATAACTTGTGTCTTTTAAGTACATGTCCCTAGCTTTTCCATTTCCAATTCTATGAATCCACAATGAGCTTCCTACAGAAGCCCTAAAAATATTAGCAAGAGGAACTTTTCAACTGCTTTAGAAGTATATTAGAAGACTACAAGAATGAACAAGTCACTAACCTGTTCCTTAACAGCAGTGTTTACATTGGTCAGGTAGTGTTGACAGATTTGACAGAACACTCTCATCTGCTTCTTTAGACGTAGAAGATCCTCCTTTAAAGAGAAGATTTCACGTAACAGGTTTGCTGGTACAGTTTTATAGTGACATTTAGTGTTTGCATTTTCACAGAACTGTGCACCACAAAGTTGCAATATTCAAGGTCACTGCATTATTTTAAAATCACTATTACAAATAAAAACAGACAGCAATTTCCTCAATTTTGTCATCCTGTGTACCACAAAAAGAGATGAAAGTTGGGATGAAAATGGTAAAATGGGTTATTAAACAATAGTAACACCTCCCCTCCCCCCCCCCCCCACAAAAAAAACCCAACCACCAACACCACTCCCCCTCCCCAGATCCAAACAAAATCCCAGAGCACAAAGCATTTTCTCTTTAAAACACCCATAGTCTCAACCTAGAGGACAGATTTTAGGTAGCTGTTTGTAACTACAGTAACAAGGCTACACGGCATTATTGATTTTGTTTTGTAACTCACTGCCTGGGGATAAAGTTAAAGGTCAGATGGGACTTGGGGGTTTCTACCCCTCTTCCATTGGGAAAAAAAAAAAAAAAAAAAGGGAAGAAAATCTGTAGCTTTCTAAGTGTTGCAGTAACTTCCAGAGAAATAGATTACTGAGAAAATAAAAGTATCCAGTTGGTACAAATTCCATCCATGTGCGTGGCATAGTTGGTGGTACTCAACCACATGAAGATTTTAGCCCATGTAGAAGAGGGGAAGACCAACTGTATAACCAGCATAAGCCCAGACAAAAGAAATACCCCTGAGAAGTTTAAAAACTATCCACACTATCTAAACCAAAACAAGTCTCTTCCCTCAAGGAAGCAGGTAACACACTGGTACAACACATTATTTTTAGGAATCTCAACAGCTGTTTCTTGACTATGAGTTTAAGTATAATATGATTTTAGAACACATTCACTAACATAAAATCTTTTCTCTCAACATTTACCATTCAGATTAATTATACTGATGTAAAGAGAATTACACATAGGATTATTCTTTCCTTCATGAAGAATTAAACATTTGAATTTTAATAAAAATTGAACTATTTAGTCTCTTATTTTTGCAGCCTGTATTATGCAGCTGATTCCCTTACTTAGTGAACCTATTCAAAACCAGCACGCAGTCAGCAGTTGCCACAGCAAAAAAACCCAAACAAACAAAAAAAAAAACCCACACAAAACTTTAGGCACAGTACATTTCTGTCACTTGTTTGTGCGTTTCAACTTCTTCGCTGTTACGTTGCAACGACACCGAACGGAAGCCAATGGAACTTTTTCATGTACCTAGTCTACTTGGCAGCAATCAAGCAGTTAAATGCAATAAAACAGGCTTAACATCTGAACCACAACTATGAAAGCTTTAATTTACCCCATTTTATTATACAGGAGTGGACAACAGCCTCAATGAATAACCAGTTTCTAAGTAAGTTCTTCTCATTCCTGCTGAAATTACATTTTACCGCAAAGCAGCTAAGTTAATCTTCATCTATAACCTAACTTTCCAGTATTTAGCTCTGCTTCTGCCAGCAGGCTTGTGATAAAGGTTTAATCACTATTACAACAGACTCAGATTGATGGCTACCCTTTAAAGAATAAGCTAACAAAGCCTCCAGATGCCTTCCGGATCCTTCACTCACTTAAGTGGTTCTCAATAGTTTATGTATCAGATAAAAAATGCTAAAAGCCATTGAACACCAGATGCGTAAACTAGCTTAGCCAGCCAGCGTTGAAGACTGCAATTACTGAATCAGTAAGTCCACAATTATTTACTGAGCTAATGAATCTTAACATGATAGCTGAAAGTAGAAAGAAACACTATGATCACACAAAGGTGTTCTCTGTTATAAAAAACATTAGTACAAGTTACAAAGCATGCTTCTCCATTCCTGTAGCTACCAGAAGCGCATGCTAGCATACCCTGAAAAAAAGAATTTACACATCCTCACGTGAAGGTTTATCATAATAATGGATTATTAATTACAAATTGTAATTTGTGTATTATGAATTATTAATGCCATTAGTTCTCTTTGTTTTCTCCCTAATAAATTATGACAGATGCCTACAACTGCTTCTTCTTAAGTATGGCAATCCAAGTGTTGAAAAAACCTGAAGAATGTACTTATTTCATCTCTGACATAAAGGATGTATTATCAGTAACTCCAATAACAAAGTGCAATCCCAGCATAAGTTTCCAGTGAAAGAGCACAAAAATACACCCTTCTCACAGTACTGTAGAAGGCTTCCAAAAAAGTATTTGAATATAAGGTTTTTTTAGTTAAAGAAATCAAAATGCTTCAACACTTAAAACTCCATTCTGAACGGTCTAGCCTTTCAAAACCCGTCTTCATTAGTCTGTTCACACAGCAAACCACCTCATCGCCTTCTTCAAGCAATGCCTTCCAGTACAAGAAACCTTAATCCTTCCTCCAAGATTTTTCAAGAAGTGAAATTAGAAAGATGACATTTGCCAGAGCTTTGCCCTTCAAGGTTGCTATACATAGACACAGAACAGGCCCTCTTATTCCCTGAGAAAGTCTGAAACTGAACTTAATCTTTTCATGTCTTTAACAACACATTTAAAAGACTGATGAAGAGCTAAGTGCCACTGCAACATACTGAGCAGTAAGAATGTTACAGCAGCGTGCAAATTCTTTTATCTCACTGACTTGTCACTGATACTTTAGAGTTTGCGAAGAAATTCAAACTCACCTCTCGCAAACAGGAAGACTGACTATATACAGTGTTTCTCAGTTGGCATTCTACCCCTCCTTAGTACTGTTACTGTGCCAAACTAATAGGTATTGCATTTATTTACTACAATTACTTTAAAATTCTATCAAAATAAGAATAGTAATAATGTTTAAATAATAAAACTATAATTTAGAGAAATACTGGGTTTAAAAGTCAAGCATTCCACTACTAAAATTATGAATTCTGAAGAACTTCTTACAAAAGCAGATTAAAGCAGGCATCATTATTAAACAAAAAAAATATTAATTAATTCCATTACAGTTCCCACTTGATGACACTGCAGGTACATACAAATGTTTGTTTACTAGTACAATGGGAACAAGGCATACCTTTGTGGAACTGCTTTCAGTGACTTTTGCTAGCTGCCAAAGGATTACATAATGAGTACACTGCAGTGCATGAATAACAATCTGAAATCAAAAGAGAAAAGGTATTAGATGACAGAGGCCAATAAAAGACAACAACAAAAGCTATTTACTGTTGTACCTATAGATCACATTTAACTACAGACCTGTTCTGGCATGTCTCCATTTTCAATGCCAGTTTTCAATAACTTGTAGTTGCAGCCAAACAAGTCCCATCTTGATAGATCATGAGCACTGGGAACGTACAAAATGAAGCAAAGATGTAATTTAACTAGCACCATTTCTGCAGTTTGATGTTAACAACTACTAAAAACTTAACTGGTCTAAAATATTAAAAAACCTAAACACCCCAAAAAAAGGCTACATACAAATACCCCACTAAACCTCAACAAAACACACTCCCAACACCACAGAAAGATTATACAAAAGCAAACAATAAAACCAGATTTCACTTTGTATATACATAATCTTCACATATCCAAAACACATTATGCTCTACGCATAACTCATCATACACACTAAACGAAACAAAAAAATCCCTCGAAGTTGTATTAAAAAGTTGGTTAACAAATTAAAACCAAACACAACCATCCCCCTCCAACACCACAAACCCTGACAGATGTTTGCAGAAGCCTACTTGTGAAAAGCAGTGATTCTCTTCAGTGTTGACAAGACTTGATATGCATCATCTTCATCAGGTTCCTCCCCCTATTTAATAATCATATAGTAAGATATCCCACGCAATGAATGCTAAGCAAGCTAAGGGAACTTCAGATTGTTTTTTTTAAACAAACAAAACCAACCCCAAACAACAAACAGAAAAAACACACCCCAAATCTAACCAACAGCAAGCAGAGAGCTGCATCTGAATTATTTATCGATGACATATTTGCTTTAGAAGAGTTAAAGAGTTTGAGAGAGAAGGCAGCAGTTCATGTTTAGAAATAGCAGCATGTGGAGAAAAACACTGAAGGGGAAGGGAGGAGAAGGGGAAAAAAAAATGGAAAAAGTCTAGGATAGTGGAATACAATGTATTATGTAGGTGCTTCAATTTTCTCTGAAGAATCCAGCAGAGGCCACTGTCAGACAATGGATACTGGACTAGATGGGCCACAGGTCAGTCTTACTTTAATCACGGAAAAAAAAGCTCTTGAGAGAAATTTTCTGTCTAATTTTCCCACAAGTTTTGACAAATTTGCATTTGGAGAAAGAGTAAAAAGGAAAGTGTCCAACAAAAAAAATATATTTAAATACACAGGATACAATATTTAAGGTCACAGAAACTCCTCAGTTTAGCAGAGATGCTGCCAGCTCATCGTGCTTTACTGAGTTGCACAACCTTATCAAAGCACTGTGGATTTCAGCACTTCTACCAAAGTATTTGCTATTTCCCTTCAAGCCAACAGTCTGACATTTAATTTCCTTGCTTTAGCTCTTCTTTTTCTTACAATGAGGAAAAAAATGGACTACCAGGCACATTTCTTATATAGTGCGCACAAGTCCACAGTTTCTAGAGCAAAGTCCTAGCTCAGATCACTAAGCAAGAGGAACAGGAGCAAAGCTTGATAAAATAATCGGCGAAATGTGGAGAATGAAGTTGTCAAAAACACACTTCCCATGCTCTTTATCAGATGAGGAGGAGGAGAAACAAGTTTTGTCTGAATGTCAGAGATCCCACAATGTTAAAAAACTATCAGAAAATTCTCACTCTTCAGATTAGCACAGTGTGGGAACAAAGTGATTTTTCAGCTATTAATTGCATCTGCTTGCATCCAGAAAGAAAGGGGGAGTGCTTTTAAGAGATTTGATATTTAACAACAGCAATATGCAATCACAGGCAAGACTAGCAGCTCTAGCAGATCTGAGGAGAATCCTAGTGGAATTACAACACTGCACCTCTCATGAGCTTCAAAACTTAAAAGGTAAAAAGTTTACATAATTTCATAGTTTATCTGAAACTTTTCAAATTCCCAAAAGACACTTGTGAAAAGGAGATGAAAACTGAAAATTCACTGTTCTAATATAACAGTCAAGTTCATATAATCACAGCAATGATAGTGTTGTAGTATTCTGCCTGACAGCACAACTCTGAAAGTCAGAGGGAAGATCCCATCCCTTATGGAAGGCAGAAAAACATACTGGAAATATTTGATCTTGCACATTAAAATACCTCTTGCAGGAAGTCTTCAAGAAGTCGATTAAACTTGTCTGCCAACTCATCTATTAACTGACTTCTTGCAATGTCAACCCTGTTGAAAATTGTGAATTCTTCATTACAGAGAGCGTGGTATGTTTTTGAACAGGCTTCCAAGACATCTATATCTGTGTGCTTCTCTACGATATCCCGGATTTGTCGCAGTAAGGCATCCAAATGCTACAAGATGAGGCATGGAAAAAAAAAATTACTCGTATAGATACACACACAAACACATGTATTTTTAATAAACCTTAAGGAATTTTAAAAGATATATTCAATTTATTACTTTTGTAACTAGGATACAGTGCACAAAACACTTCTGGAAGTTCAAAGTATATTAAAACTCTATTTAGCAAAGAAATGAGTAGGAGCTTGTCAATGGCTAAAGATTTGATGCATTTTAAGAAGTCATTAAAATTTGCAATTGTCAGTGTGGTTTTATCTAACACTTGAAGTTGCAGTGACAACTGAACAACATGGACGCATTTATCTCCCACTCACACAAACATTTATGCGTGTTCTTAAAAGCTGCATAATTGAAGATTCAGTTTCGTAACATTCAAGTGTCAGCAACTAAAGTTGTTCTTACATGCCCCCCCTCAACCCGAGTTGCTCACTGCTACTCTATCACTGCTAGGCTGTGCTGTCAACTGAACATGTTATTACTTTTCTGACCCTATATTATTTCTATATAGTAATTTCCACTTGCTTCACAATGCAGCAAATCTAAGAAGGAGAAAAGGGATGCAAATAGCTTACACCAATTTCACCACCATGGCAGATAAAAGGAGAGCAGTATACATGATCTGTGATCTGGTAGTTTTCCCATGTTTCATTGCAATGAAGATGGTGATAATCAGTTTCAGTGATCAGAAAAAGAGAACTTATTAAGCTATTTCTACAACCTTTGTATGTCACGCAGCATACCTCAAAGCAACACCATAACCTCACAGTAAATGCTCTTGCATGAAGTTCATCTAACTGGCAAGATTCTCTGTTAAAATTTGCCAGAGAGTTTTCTAACAACTTAAGAGTTTTAGTATCCTTAACAACAGCAGAGTCACAGCTCTGAAGTCAAAGTCTCACACTCTCAGTAAGGGTTATGATAAATGGCAACTGAAATTCCAGTGACTAAGTCTAAATTCTGGGGTCTCTCCTTCTGTGTTGTTTTACTGACTGTTACCTTACCTTTTCTAATCGCCCTGTTGTATAGATTTCCAAATCAAAGTACTGCGGTAACTGCAGTAAGTTGGTGACTTTCTCTGCATCTACAGAATACTGTAATATTGACAAGGAAAAAAGTTGAAATTAAAGTCTTGGACAAAATAATTTGTTATAAAACAATCAAATACTAATAGAGACTAATAACAGAAAATGAAAACTTGTACAAGTCATACAGTTAATTACAAAACTACACTTGCTAAGATTTCAGTAACTGTCCATCAGCAAAAAATGGAATCATACCTTTGCTAGCAGCTGAGGAAGTGCCACTGCAAAAAGTTCAGTAATTTTTGTCCTGTCATCCAGCTGGGTTTTCTTCTCCTTTGCTGTCAGCACCTGAAATATCAATATTGTAAGGATTTTACAACTAAAAGTTCTAATGCAATATTACATTACCATTAATGAAATGACAGCTACATTGACTGTAAAATATTGGGGGAAGAGGGAGAGACACTTTATAAAAAAATAAATAAGTCATGCCCTGCCACAAAACACCACTGTAAGAAGACTGGTCTTGATAATGAAGGAGCTGCAAACCTTTCAGCTTATGGTTTTTAATGGTATTTACTCAATTCGTATGTCAAATCTGACAAGTTCTCAATCTGTTCGTAAGTAGGTTTCTTACCAAAACCTTTGAAGAGTTCCCATCCCTGCTTAATGCCCCAGTAAAGAGTGCAGCCTGAACTCTTACATGATCAGAGAGATTATGAAGTATGTTCTCTTCTCTCATTTTGATCTTTCAAATTGAAAATAGTTTTTGCTTTCTCCAAACTTTGATTTTTGTTCTCCTTTCCAACCAATATTCTTTCATTCTGTACTACCTTCAACAATAAAATCAAATGTACTCCAAACAGTACTGAGCACATGCCAAAGCCCAGAAAAAGCGGACTAGCCAGGTAGTGAGGATCTGGGGGCTGTGAAGACCAAAGCTGAATTCCTGAATTCAGTCCCTTCAGCAGGAGCTGCCTACAATGTTTTTCTTCTTCCTACACTGTCCTCACACAGCGATTCCCACATCTGTAGAAGAGTAGCTTTTTGCTCCTTACCCTTTTCCCTGTTCCTCTTCCCACAGGAGGATGACATTCAGCTGCTTGCCGAATTGTACAAAGCATTATTTCAATCAGTGCGCTTTCCTGTCTATCTGTTAAAGCTGAAATTAAAGAAACAGATGTTAATACACACCTTGTTTTTTCATTTTCCACAAGTATTAGTATCTAAGAATCAAAATGAATGGCGGTGTCTTTTTCTCCCTTTTCTTAAGGGTTAAAAATGAAGGGGGCAGGGGTTGTTATTTAGGCCACTAGCTTGTTTCTAGAAGTGGGGGTGACACGGTGGATAAAGAAGATAAGCCCCTTATAAAACAACACAAGAAAATATTTTAAATTGAGAGAATATAACTGGATGAGTCAAAGGACAGGATGGAACACATACCAAGTTTCAGAATCATTTTAGTTCCTTTTCATTTTTCTGAGGTCCGCTTACTAGGACTTATGAATTACAGAATTATGCCAGGGGGTTGAGCTGTTTTTACTGTCAAAGAAATGACAGTATTTTTCCATAGGGTAATTTTAGCACTCAATAAATGAACCAGTTTCATAAGCAACTTGGCTTCTCAAAAGCCAGAACCTGTGGAACAACAAGGCAACTGGACACTACATGCTTATTCCCCTCTCTTTTCCCTCCCCAGTGCTGCTCTGTGTCTCACTTCCATACTAGAAGTGATGTCTTTCTAGTTTGCCTTACATTCTATAGTTCGTATTTAGTGATTTATTACAGTCACGTAAAAATAGAGCATTTGGGGACTCGTAAACAACTTAATACTCCTATAAATCAAGACTAACAAACTGCAGAGCAATGAAATCTACAAAAATCTCTTACGTTCTTCTCCATTGAGAGGCTCCTCCAACAGAAGACTGTTCATACATTCCCAGTCCTTCAAGAGGTCTGTTGCACAGTCCCACATGCTGTCCACAAGATATGCAGCATGTTCATGCAACTAAAATGGGAACAGATTAATTATTATTCTTTATCAGTAATAAAGTTCATTAGAGAACTTGCCATGATACAAGGTATTTGTCTCATTTGGCTCCTGTCTGTGGCATTAAAAAAAAAGAAGAGAGAAAAATCTACCAGCTCTCTGATTCAACAGAAGCCTCTTCCTCAATTAACCTAAAAAGTTTAATCCAGACCAACTGCTACAAAGAGTCATGCCACGAGATCTGTCAGACCTTTGGGGATAGGAGGGCAGGGGTGGTGGTTGTGGGGTTGTTTTGGTTGGTTGGTTTTCCCTCCCCCCTTATACATCTCCTAAATCACAAGTTCTTTCTGCCTATGTATTAGCATGAAGAATGACAGAAGAGTATTTGTCAGAGTAGAGCTCACAGCCTGTCTCAACCCTGTGTACTGGTCAGATCCTTCAAATAAACATAACCACACTAAACAGTCTGCTGGCTCCCACGTTGCTCAAATACTAAGAAAACCAGCATGGATTCATAGTTACTAACCAACAAGTGGGGAAAAGATGAACCAGTAACAAATAACAAAAATCCAACAAACAAAACGTATACCACAAAATCAAAGACAGCCCTGAAATTCAACTTACTTCACTTTCCAAAAAGAAAAACACTAATGTCTTCACAAGATTAGCATTCGGACTTTGCCTTCCCCTCCTTTTAAGTATTCCATCGTCTTCAGGATCTCTGCGGCTGAAAAGCCTAAAAGAAAAATTTTTTCAGGACAAATTTCTTCTTCATTGCCTTTGCCAGAGTCAACTCATATCAAGATACTGTTTTTCTACAGACACACACTCAATACCTCGCTGCCTGGCTCCATGCTTTTATTTTGAAAGGAAGTAACTTGAGCCAAGTATCATTTGAACAATTTCATATATGCTGCACTGGTATTTCACTGACTGTTTTTAATGGAACGTATAATTATAACAAAATATTTTACAAACACTGGTGATAACTGCAGACTGCTTGAGGTCCCAATGCTCCTCTTTATCAGATTACGTTTTCTCAATGTCCCCCCATGAGACTTTAAAGCCACAAATAAATACTGGAAGAAGATCTGGGAAGTATTAGATGGAAACTGTATTTTGTTTAATTACACACCTGATGTGTACTGACTCTCTCCTTTTTTCAATGCTTTAAACAGAAAAATACCTTATGAACTGGTGATATGAGCCAGCTTGGGGGGCACATGACACTCAAAGTGGCAAAACACCCATTATGATGCAAGCACAAGTTTTAGTACCAAACTACAACAGCACTTTAAGATGCTTCACAGAACACAGGAAGGATGGGAAAGGAGAAGACAGGAATTGTTTTTATTATATTTCCTGTAGACGCAAGCTTTTAAAGCACAGCCTTTAAAATTATTCCTTTTCCCATTCAGAAAAACTGCAACAGTTCAAAAACTACAGTAGCATCACATATTCTGTAAGTTTTTTCTTAAGACCATTTCATTACTCAGTTTTTTCTTAAGGCCACTTCATTACTCCGTTTTCCATTTTATTAATTGAAACTAATGGAAATCATAGTATTAATGCTCACACTAAAGCCTACAGGTGCAAAAAAAATAACTAATTTCTTCATCTTACTTTTTATAAAGGAATTCCCCTGCGGCAACTGCTACTGGCCGATGAGCAGAATAAACCAGATGGTAGACATTCTCACAGTCTTCTGCAGTCAGAACTTCTTCACTACTCCTAGGGGTGGGAATGAGAAGAAGGAAAGGAAAAAAACCCAAGCTGAGTCAAAAGACTATGAACTATAACGAGGGAGATGAAAAAGAAGGACAATCTAAATCTTTTCCTTAAATTTATAATCTTAAAACCAAAACCAAGACAGCTTAATTCCAAAGTCTTCCTAAACAAAAATCACTGATAAAGTATGAGCATTTGGTAGAAGGTTATGCTCAAAAGTTCAGTTACTGTGTAATGTTCACATACATATTGTATTTCTTCAATCCATGACAGCTTCAAATTAGGGAGGCTGAATTATAAGTTGTTAGGCTTCACACTTAACTGTGGTAAGTAATAGCACTGCTCTAGCCAGATTACTTTTTGAAGTTCTTATTTGAGAGTGAGATGCAGACATTTCCCTAGATTTTGGATTATCTGAGTTCTGTCAAGCTGCTGTCCTTGCCCACAGCTATGAGAAATATTTGAACATTTTAATACTTGTTGTAGGTCAGATAAGGAGATAAACATATACTTACTGTAAAACAAGAGTGAGTAATTTTATTGCTTGGACTGCAACATCATATTCTTTGTCAAGAGTCATAGACACAATTCTATCCTAAGAACACAAAATAAAGTATTTTCAAAGAGGAAAGAAGTGTAATATCAACTTTGAAAGAATTTGTATGTACTTAAAAATATGAAGTTACACTAACCTTGAACCGACTGGTGAAGAGTTCCAATTTGGAATTAAGCTCTTTATTATAGTAAAGCCCTTGCAAAGCAGTTAGGCATTTGAGTCTTACTTCCCCTTGCTAAAATAAAATTAAGAACTGGATTAGAAGTCAAATATAGGATACAGATGTGATCTTTAAACCATACAAGTTTCTTTTGCAGTCTCAATTACTTCAAAGACTGAATGTTCTCAAGATATACTATCAGTAATCACATTAATGACACAAGAATACGTCCTTGTCTGTAACAAGACAGTGGAGAAAAAAAACCAAACAACCTCAATGTCTTACTGCAGTTAGTATCTCTGCAAGTCAAAATATACTCATTTCATTCTTTAAAGATGTACTCTAAATGTTCAAGGTATTTCTAAGTGGAATTCTGTGTGTTTCTTCCCACTTAAATTAAAACTGGCAACATTTACATCATTAATGACCATCTTATGTTAGATCAGAATTGCCAAGTAGACAGAAAGATTCCTCCTGAGGTACAATATCTGCCTTAGCAGAGCACATGTTTAAGGTATATGTACAGAAATACTTTTCAGAAGTTTGAGACACCTGACTTCACAGAGTTTCTTATCACCTCACTGCCAAAGTTCATCGGGTTTTGACACCCAAGCCAAGAAACAGCATAGCACAAGTGAACATCCCTCATTTGTTTCACTTCAAATTCATAGCTTGAAGCCTCCAGTGCAGGAACTGCAACATGCTGACTCAACAATGAATTGAGCATTTCCTAAACCGTAGCTGTTGACCACTCCAAGCAGAGAATAAGTTCTAGCTGGTAAGAAACACCTTGAGACACCCATGTCAGTAAAGACTGATCAGAACAGTTAAAAGATCAGAACCCAGTCTGGCAAGATCAGCAACCAACAACACATGGAGCTATCCCTCACGACTGTTCCTTTTCCTCAAGGCAGCTTACCTTATCATGCATAGTCCACCCTACATATTTTAAGTAGCTGTCATTTAGAAAGGCATCACTGTACATCTTCATCCATATTCCAATCTCTTCAATGCAGATAGCTCTTATTTCAGCAATTGCATCTCTGTTAGAGGTAAGCAGGGCAATAGGATCAAATGGATGAATAATTAGAAATAACTTGTAACCAGATTCCAAACTAAATGAATGAAGTTACAAATTACTTAGTAAGAAAAACTTACCGGTATCTATGCACAAAAACACCTTTAAATATTGCATTCATCATGTTTTCTATTTCATCTTGATTTTCCTGAAGCTGAAAGAATGAACAAAGGTCATAAAACAGTGAGCAGCACTTCTACATTCAGATCAGATGGTGCTGATAAGGCAAACTAAGTTAACATTTGCCAGTATGACCATTAAATCTTTTCATGAAATATTCATAAATCTGTTTTACAGTACAACATGCTATTATTTAAGGAGTTGTACCTATCACAGCATACAAATTTTAGGGATTTTGACCACTGGAAAACTGTTCTTCAACTGTAACAAAGGCATCTTGGGCTTTTGCAAGCTCCTTCTTAAGCTATTTGTAAGAAAAATGGACTTAATTTTCTAGGATGTTTTTAAGCCAAACATGCAGCCCAATTTTTAATATATTGGCTATGTTTTGATGGACATGTCATTATTAGAACAATACCCAAATCATGGGAACTGCATTACAAGGAGTCTTTTCTGTATGCTAAAGAATTTGTAATTTAGATCATTTACTCTGTCTTAATTAAAGAGGGGAAAAAATGCAGAAACTGAGGAAAGTGTTGCCAAAAAAAATCATTCAAGAATTTGAATCTGAAAAATAATAACGGAGCAGACAAATCCAGCCTCTGAATAACAAGAAAAAAGACATACAAAAGAGTCAAGAAGTAATATATGCAGTGTATTAATACAGAAAAAATTGTACTTGCTTTCAAAACATAAGACAGGGGGTGCACATATGCAGGGGAATAGACAGAAAATGCAAAGAACCTTGCCTACAGAAGCCGATATCCTAAAAGCCAATAGTAAGCACAACTGAGACTGGTGAAAGTTTTAATTCTCACATCACTGCATTTTGTGATGTATCTGTGTATTGCTTATAAAAGGACTGGTTCTGTACCCCCATCTGGAATAACTACATTTAAGGGATTTAGAGTGTTTAAGGGATCAGTCTCAAACTGCAAGGCATTTGTGAGATAAACTAACAACTTTGCCTTCTGTACATCTGAACTGTCAATGAAGTACAGATCTTAACAGCACAGAAGTTGAAGAGCAAAGGTGAGACATTTCCTTTGATCATGAGGTTATTTCTAATGTCTAAAAACACCCTACCCACTGAACAAAAAACACATACCAAAACACCAATTCCCCCAAAATAAAAAACCCTTAACCCTGAATGAATAAGGGCTTTAAAGAAGACAGCTCTGTCAGCAATGAATCAGCAAGTCCCTTTTACACAAAAAGAAAGCAAGCACAAGTAGACTGCATTTTCAATCTTCATCATGATTTCTGTAAAAGAAAAAACCTTACCTAAAGCCTTTCAACACACTCTCTGCTGAGACTGGTATTGACATCATAAAATACTATTTTGCTCCAACACCATGGGCTGGCTCTCTACATGCCAAAACCAGTCAATTGTAGGATAATTTTTCTTACATATTTGAGCTCAGTTTAGGAAACTGGTGAAGAAATACGATAAAAGAAAGTATTTCTTACTGACTGCAGTCTCTCCTGTTGACTAAGACTGCACTATCTGAATTTAAGTCTACATTTATCTCTTTTTACAGAAAACTAGGTGATGAGAAGCACTTTTGAAGTTTTTCAGATATTAAACATGAACAACTTAAAGAATGAAACACAGGGGACTAATAACTACCTCTATAAAGATAACAGAGAACAGGACTGTTATTTATCAACACTCATCCTACGCACACCAGCTAGTCAGTTGCACTAACCTCCTTTCTCTTCTGTAGTAGGAGTTCCAGCCTATCATTGGCTCGTTTCCCAATTATTTTATTTCTTTCTGCTTCATACTGCCGTTGTGTATTGTCCATGTTAATACTAAGATTTAATGCCACATTCACTAAAGCAGTCATCAGCTTCATGGCTACAAAAAAAACGGTGAAAAGAATAAGGATTATGGTTACCTGAGCTAGGAAAAGCAATGAACAAGAATACTGACATGCTTCTCCTGGCAACCCTTTCTGGATTTATGAAAACATATTCAGTGTAAATTTCTTGATATGCAAATTCCAAGTTTTCCTAAGTACACCATCATTAGTTATGAACACAATAAATAAAAGACTGACATTTTGTTAATTTTCTTCTGTCAATTTGATACTATAAGCACTACAGTTGAATTAAGATGTAGGATATGACAGGATATGTTTCCCCCAAAACATGCAGGCAGAATCCAAGATTTACAAACATATCCCAAGAAAGATTAAAGTTTTCATGGTTAAAATCAGTTGGTTTTCTCAAATCATCCAACCTCAAACACGTAAGTTTCTTTGTTCAAAAGCAAATGCCTTGGACAACCAATGCTACTATTTCTCCCTCAATTTAATTATAATAAGGGGCAGCTTTCTTCAACCGCAGGAGTGGAGAAAGGACATTAGAGAGTTAGAAGCCAGAGAATTGCAACTGTAAGATGCAAGACATTTGCGTGAGATTTTTTTGCAAGCTATTATTTCCAAATCAACCCCTTTAAAAAGGGTGCAGACAAATGTGCCTATTCCAGAAACAAGTGAGTGGTCAACAGCATACTTGCTTTTCTTTTGAACTTTTGTAGCACTGGCATAAACAGACTTATATTGGCAAAGCATACACAGAACATCATTAAGAGTGTATCACTAGCAAAATTTGATGAGTAAGGCATAAAGACATGCAGATATATCGAACTATCATCACACATCATCATCTCCAAGGATATCAAGATGAAAAGAACAAGTCTGAGCTAACTCCAGAAGCCAAAATTATGGTGCGTAACAGTAAATATGGATACAAGGATTTTGCTGGCTGCCTCCACCCCATACAGAATCACAATCTTTAAGAATACAACCTGTAATCTCATATGAAATGCCAAGTAATTACATAAAATCAACAGAATCCATTACTGACGTGAACAAACAGACTACTGATAAAGTATTTCATGTGAGAGAAATCAACATGGAACTGGGCAATTTTTATTCAGGCCCAACTCGGAGTTTAGAAAGTAGTAAAAACTTGGGGTTTAAGAACTAAAATTTGTATTCATTATATGGTACAACGGTTAAATTGATGATACAGCAGTACATCCACCTCACTCCATAATAGACACCATATGCTAATATATATTCAAGAGAGATGATCGATGAAATAGAAAACTGATCACATAGAAAGGACTGAAGCTAGCTGTAAATCCGCCAGTTCCAGTGGAGCTTACCAGAAATTCTTCCAGTGAGGCAAAAGGCTCAGTTTCCTGTACAGTCTAAATTCACCTTGCTCACACTAGAATTGCTATCATAAGCCTCACGTAAGTGGACTGATGCACAATGCCATCTGAGACCCTCCATTAATCAGTGCTGGTTTAGGACTTTCTTAACAAAGCAGCTTATCCTTTGTCCATATAAGGGTTTATTTCTCTTAATAACACTCCATACTTAACCCAAAAGGGATTTCTTTGTAATTTAACAAATGGGCGGTATGGGAGAGAGGGGAAGGGAACCTTACTTACCTACTTCTATTACTTAAAGCCATACAGAAATTCAGTGACTGTATCACTGATGAAGCATTCTTTAAAATTATTTCTAATGCAATAAATGGAGGTGCTATTTTCAATTACATTGTGTCGTGGCCTCTATACAGCACAATTTAAATTCATGGTAAAAACCGCATCCAATATGATAATACAACTCCCATTCTACTTAATGCAAGGCGTAAACAGGTTCAACTGCATTTGAGGTTAAAAAGATACTTACACTGTTGTTATAACCAAAGACAAACTTGCAGAATCAACTGAAAAGTTTCTTCCTATTTACTTTCTCTACTAGAGTAAAGGCTAACAAACATTAAGTACCAGGTAGCTCATAAAGAATGCTTTATAATAATGCTATGGGTTTTAGTCATGAAAAACCTATGAAGACAAAGTTAAGAAAGCTGTACCAAAACAAGCTGCATTCGAAGAAAACTGTATCACACAATAAAATGCAAGTTGAATGCCAAATATCAAAAAGTTCAACCAAAACAGTTCTTTCCTGTGCAACACAAAACATACCACAAAAGCAATACAACACACAAGAAATAACGCACTGACCTGCCAGTGTGCTAGTGTGCCGAAATGCTCTGACTTGTGAGTCTGACAGCCCCGTAAGCAGTGAAATGACAGTATCCATCATATATTCATCATATATGATGCTATATTGACATTGTCGGACGAGTACTCCAATAAACTCACAAAAACTGGATTTGAACTTCTTCCACTGGGGACCAGCCATAGTTAGCGGGTAATCTCCACTGTCCTATTAAAAAACAAAAAGGGAAACAGGAAATCTTCAGATATCTTAAAAGTTATTTTATTAAATAAAGATTAAAAAGAGATGGTGACAACTTTAAAGCCAAGATCTCTGATGCCATTAAAAAAAGATGTATCAGAAGAAAGTGATTCTACAAATATGCATCTACTTTGCAGCTCAGGTTTGTTGTACACAGAGACAACATTCTGCAAGTCCTACCATGAAAACCAAACATAACCACATATCCCGAAATCACTATTACTGTCTTCTTTCTGTCCTACTCCTTAAAAAAAAAATAAATAAATAAATAAATGTAAAACTAAAGTAAATCACACCCCTTACAAATCTGCTTCAGGTTATACTAGAACAAAAGAACCACCACACGAACAGTTAGTTGTTACGTTTAGGAACACTCAGCTCCTAACCAAGTTTACATAATAATAAAGGACCATAATAAAGCTTACAGGGAGATGCATATGTATCAGACTGAAAATTCCTGAAGTCACAAAATGACCTACTGTAAGAGCTTGGATATAACAAATGCGTGTTCTTCTCCCAGTCTGGGAACCTTTACAAGTAATAGTAAAAATGACAGGGAGGAAAAAAAACTCAACCAGTTGTATCAGTACCGAACAGCTTCTTTAAGAGGCTAAACAACATTACAGATTGAAAAATGAAGGAAGTATCCATGAAAAGGGATTAGAAATCCAAGAGCTGTTCATTAGAATTCTGCTATAACAAAGACTAAGCGTAACAAAGTGATAAAAAAAAAACCTGAACAAACACTCCTGGCTGAAGCTTTATACATTTCATACAATATTACCTTATGTAATGAAATCTATTTATGCATTGAGATATTTCTAAGTAATGCTAAAATCCTTTTAAACAAAAGTATATTACATTTTCTCCACTGAAAATTTTCTACTCATGGTGTGGATGTGGATTATTCCCGTATTAGAGAAATTTAGGGACAAGGTTTTAAAGCTAGTCTTCAACTGCAAAATAATCAAATTCAAATCCCAAGTTGCAGATTAACGAATTCATGGAAATAAATTTCACAATCATTTTTAAAAGTTAAAGAAGACTTAAGAGGCCTTAGCAGGTACAGAGAAGCATCCCACACAGCTCCACAGTAGTCAGAGTTCCCACCATTCAAAAACTAAAGGTCGATATTGATTTCTTAAACCATTAATTAAAACAAGTGATTCGCATGCAGTGCTTTACTTCCTAGTCTTACAAATTCAGGGAGATGTTATGAGTCTTACAATAAGGGAGATGAAGATTTTCATTGGTAAGAGATCTGGTGTTTCTGCAGCTGACTTTATCCTTGAAAGAAACCTGCAGCAACATGATCCAGTAAGATTATTAACAGGTAAAATGAAAGAATTAAACAGTTCATTAAATTACCTCATCAAATTCTTCAGTCATTTTTCGGATTATTTCAGAATTCTGCATATGTCGAAACATCTCTGCTGTAACAACTCCTACAATATAAATATAACATTATTAGCACTGTTAATATGAAAGAGGCAGATGGGAGATGACAGGACTCCTGCTAAAATGTAAAAACTATCAATCTTCATCTTACCTACAGAAAAAAAAACCCTATGTATAATAAGTTACCCATTTTCTGTTTTATTGTTCATACACAGCAAGCACTTGGCACCAATACTACATACATTTTGGTGTGTGTGCATGTATATATATATATATATGGGGTTTATTATCTTTTTTGAGAAGTGTTTTTGTGTGTGTGCAAACACACACATCTAGAATTTACTCATTCACTCATATCCAGAAATCAAGGATACTTGTGCCAGACCACTTCATCAGTCCAGAGACTACACTAATCTGAAATGACCTTTCCAGATTCAAGACTCTAAATAGTGTAAGACAATTATGAACGGTTCTGTTGCTACTGATTATCTTCTGCACTGTAATAAACACAGTGATTTCACACAATTTCTGTCTTAGCCTCAAATTGTTGAGAGTGTGAACGGAGTTATAAAAAACAAATAGATCTCCTCAAGTTTATTGCCACTACACTGCAAAATTCATGACAAGGACCATCTCAGAAAGCATAACAGATTCTGCAGTTTTATCTGGCAACAATAATCGAAAGGTCACTGCTCTTGAAAGCATGGATAACCTCCGAGGAATGCTACTAGCTTTCTGGAGATTTATGCATGTTAGAAGTTTATCAGGACAGAGAAATGCTCAAGCAGAAAAATTACATCCAGTTCTACTCTGTCAAGTGCAGTGACACACTGCAGGGAAAGGAGAAAAAAAAATGGAGGACATGAAAACAAGCAAAGAAAACCAGAAAACAAAGATGAAAACAAAATATGGGAATACAATCTTACTGTAGACAGACCACCTTGAAGCTGCCCACAGTATCTTTTAAACCGAGCATCTTTACAAAGGCTATGAAACAATCAAAGCACTCAATGGTAAGAAGCAAACAAATCCAAACTAGAATACCAAGACTGAACAAGTTGAACTATCAATGTTGAGAGCACCATTGTTTTCTGAAATAACTGCAGGAGCAGAGAAAGATAAGTACCAACTGCATTTTCTCTGGTGTGAATACAAAAGGCTTAATCCGCATTTTAAAATACAGTATGTAATTTCTAAGATCCCTGCCCCCACCTTCAGAAACCCTAGCTTTACCTACAAGAATAGTGTAAACTAGCTGCAGGAATGGAGCAGCTGCAGTATAAAAGCAAAGAATGAGAATTGTACTATATTACTCTTTAAAAGGATGAGTAAACATTTCCATATCTTACCTTTGCAGCCTGAACACTGAATAAAGAAGTTAATGAGATCAAGAAGTGCTATATCTCTGTCATGTTTGTAGGACTCTATCCAGTCATCCACTACAGACTGAAAAGAAACAAATATAAAGGGTCATTTTAGTTTTCACAAATTGAAGGATGTTATTTAACTGCTTTGCAGTGATTTTTCTTCCTTCCACAAATAACTTGAGCTCTGGATTTTTTTTATTAGTACAGAAAAAAATGCTTGAATAATCCTTTACTGACATAATATCAGTTTTCAAGAAAAGAAAACATCTATAAATATTTTTTTTGAAGAATGTACAAATAATTGCAGTATTTTGCAGAAGCAGTTTTTCTCTCCCCCTCCATCCCTTCCCCTGCCTAGTGACACTTCTTTAAGGATACTATTCTAGGTGTTCAGTTCCAACAGCTACAACTCTCTACACTCCTCAAGAATTTGCCCCTTTGATGAACTATGCTCCATACACACAGCACGATGAACAGCACTGCCCTACGCTGCACAGACATTAGCTACTCTATATTCACTAAACAGAACAGGAATAAGAGCATTAAAGGGAAGCAAATTAATAGGCAACCTATGATTTTAACCTATGGTTTTAAGAAAACAGAATTTATATGCAATTATGTTTAAATGATCCATGTGTGCAGTACAAACTGTCTACTGCAGAAGTCATAAAAACATACATCATACAATTAATTTATTAACACAGGCACTAAAGATTCACTTTTGTATCAAGCCCTCAGTTCAAGGGTTTTAGTATGTTGATACCCTGGCCTTAAAATCTAGGCATTTTAAATAGAGACGAGGGAATAGTTCAGAACCTCCTTAAGACAACAGGAGTACACAGCACCTCTAATGCTTCCTGTCTGTACTCTTCTCACTGCTTACTCTCACATGCATCAATGCTGTGAGGACAAGTAAAAGTAACTGCCATGAAGAAAAACTTCTGAACACAGATACAGCTAAATTCCTCTTCCCTAAAGTTAAGACTGTTTATAGTATGATGCACAACTTTCGTCAGCAACACAGAAAGAATGAAAAACTTGAAGTGGAATTATCACAGTGTTCCCTGTAGGAACAGAACCTACAAACTAGTACTGATTTGAATGGTCTGTGGGGAGGAGGGAAAACAATTTAGGAAGTATCTTAAATTAGGCTTATAAAGGTCGCTGTGCAGAACAGGATAATGTGAGATATCCCAGGCAGCCTTGTTTTAAGAATTTATTTACTTTGAAGAACCTCCAGCAAAACAGTAGTTTCCCAAAACACTTTGTCTCCATGGCTGAACCATCTGGTTTTGCAAGAGAATAGACACTTATTCACAGGAAGGTATGGAACTGAAAATAAGTATTATTATCGCAATCTTTTTAGGCAAGCAATGCTGCGGGCCACAGAGGAAACTTTTCACACTGAAGGCTGAATGGACTTGACTTCAGAAATGCTTTGAGAATTTTTCTTCATTTTGACAAAAAATAGTATTAAGATTCACTCTATCACCCAGGTATCAATTCCCCAATTCAACAGAGTCATCAGGGCTGACAAAGGTTCTTTTTGTTTTCAGAAAGCAAAAGATTTTGCCTGTGTATCCTTTTAAATAGTTACAATGTCCTGAAGACACAGTTGCTGGTAAATGGCTGAAAACGCAATGCACATAGCAACAGTTAGAAAAGCACCTTTTTTCCACCTGCTTTGAAATATAGCAGAACAAAACAAATGATGGAAATACCAGAATTTCTCTGCGCAAATACATCAAAGTAGTGTGTTCTTCTTTAAAAGTCAGAACTAAACTTCTGCCAAGGAATTCACGCTTCGAAGTACCCAGCTCTAATGCAGGAGCCTGCAAACTGTTCAGACGACTGCAGGCAGACCCAGCTTCCTGAACGCGTAACACAGGAGCTGTAAACTCTACATTTTCAATCCCAAAGATAGTCTTTTCTTGGAGGCTGCTGAGGAGTCACATGAGTGAGTCAGCAGGAAGGCTTCATGGCTGACAGGCTTATGCTTTAACCCTCTCTCCACTGAAGGATTCTCACAGTGAAACAAACGCTTTACTGATTGAACTGAAAAATTACACTTTTAGTACTCAATTTCAAAACAGACTTACTTCAGTCCTGTCTGTAAATGCAGTGGAGAGAGCACCTAATGCAGAGGCTTCTAACAGGTTATGATTTCCTGATGAATTCCACCCAATTAGAGTTTTACAATAGACATAAGCCATGCCAACCAAGTAAACTTAGGGGAAGTTTGAAGAGTAGCCTGTAAGTTGCAGCTAGTAATTTTACTTTGGGTTAGAGAATTAATTTTTGGGGGGTTGGATAATTTAAGCTCTAGGAACACCCAGAAACTATAGATTTCTGTTGAGTTCTATGACAACTATAGGAATAAACAACATCTGTATTAGGTACAGATGCACAAAAAGGACTTTCAAGGTCATGTCTCCTGAAATAACCTTTCTTTGCTTGATACACCGAAAACACACTTTCAATCACAGTTTGAACGTCTTCATTATATATGCGTTTACTCATCCCTGACATTCAGAAATGAAAAATCAGTTCACTGAAATTCAAACCTTAACAATGCAAAACCACTTGAACTAAACCGTACACATTTAATAGAAGGATTTACTTTATGCATTATTTTATTAAAGCATATGTGCAGTAAAACAGCCTTAAATTGTATATTCATCCAAATCAGAGTCTTACCTGCATAGCACTCTTGCCCATTTTAACTACTTCAAACAGCATCATGTTTTCCACACCATTCTGTTGGTGATGTCCATTCATCCGATTCGGACCACCAGGTTTCCCTCCTCCGTTCCCACTTTTCCCTTTCTCTGCTGGTCCTTTTTTCCCTTTCTTACAGGTCTGCAATCACACAACACACACAGTAAGTTTTAGTTGAATACTATGTAGTAATAATAAAAAAAACCAAACAAACAAAAAAACCAAACAAACAAAAAACCCACCAACAATCTATTATCCATAACATGACAACTATAAACAGGGCCTTTTGATCTGAAGAACCAGATTTAAAATCCAAAATTGAGAATAACAGCTGAACCTAATTCATAAAAAGACCTGTGAGATTTCTACAGGTTCCATTTCCTTCTCCCCTCATAAAAAATCTTATAGCAACTAAAAATGCTGTTAGTGGTAGTGTATGACACAAAGATTTGTCTTATGTTTAAACTGTAAAACAGATTATACAGATTTTATTTAAAGTAGCTATAGCAATTCCCTTACAAACTCCAAAAGTGCAACTTCCTATCTAGGACATACTTGAAAAAAATTATAGTTAAGAAACTATATGTGAATATAGTTCACATATACATATATGAATGTATTCAATATAATTGAATGTGAACTCCATTACTGGTTTCTGTTCACTTTTCAAAGGACAAGAGAGCCAGAAGTAATGGCACCAAAAAAAAGAAACTGCATTAGCAACAAATTTCAGTATAGAATGGAACACATGCAGAGATAATTATCAAATCAAAGCTCACCTTTTCTCCCCCACCACCCTTATGCCTCCATATCACTAAGGAAATCTCATGCAAATACTCAAGATAAAGAACTAAAATGCAAATACAAATATGAACTCTCTTCACAGAACGCTTGCACTTTCAGGAAATATTCCTAGCTCATTTATCTTCAAAGCAAGCGCTCAACTCTTCAGTTTTTAACAGTAGAAGTGTTTCAGTATCCCTATAAACTGAACATACTTTTCCTTTGCCTTGCTTTTGGTTTTTTCCTTCAATATCCTCAAAGTCTGTATCAGAAGAGAAGTGTGTTTCAGACTCCCTGCAATGATAAAAAGACAACCCATTTACACATTTCATCAGAACCATGCTTAAATTACTACATAAGGTCGTATTATGCTCTCAGTCCAGTCAGTCAACCCTCAACAGCGAAGCTGCCTTTTTCCTTCTGTTTAAACCTACTGTCAAGGAACAGATCAGAGCATACCCTCACATTCACCCTGCCTTCTCCAAGCAATATGGCAGTGAAGAAAGTCATACAGTAAAGCTTAAAAGATGCAAAGGTGGGTAGGAAACAGCAAGAGGTTGAGAACCTTGCTTTTGGCATGTGACAAACATCACACCATTGGGGGGGGGGGGGTGGTAAAAAAAAAAAAAGCAGCAAAGAGCACTTGTAAGCATCTGCCACAATTATTTAAACACCACAAAATAGAAAAGAGGGAGGAAGAAAACAACAGCAAAAAAGAAACCACCACCTTCCCTCGCAACCAAAGTGTCTCAACAGATCTCTGTATACTATTAGAAACTAAGCAGGTAAGTAAGAAGTATGCACTTAAGTTGAAAGGTACATAAAAAATGCTTACGTGAGGTTTCTCCGTCAAAAAGGTAACAAGTAGTTCTGTTCAGGCTTAAGAAGCTAGAATGTTGTTAAACACTATACAAACTTTCTTCTATCAATACACCAATCCTTTATTGCCAACCTGAATTATAAATAAAGAGTATCTAAACTAAGCATTCTCTATTCCAACATTTCGAGTAGACCACAAATGATGCTACTATGCCTTGTTTAATGGCATACATGCAGTATGATGAATTCTGGCTGCTGTCACTCATTTCTGATCCCGATTTCACACTTCCTGATTCAATTAACAATGCAATCATAAAGATGACCAGGCAGCACAGGAAACCCAGTCCTATGTATTTATAACATTCTAACATAATCCAGAAACTTAAGGTCTCTCACTATTCAAGCATCTAAAAGGGGCTTTCAGCCTTCTAACACGTATTTTGCCATCTCTGGGTTTGCTGACTATACTCTGATACAGACTGAAAAAGTCTCCAATTGGAGGACTGGGATAAGCTGAGAAATATTTCTTCTTCAAAACCTCCTAGGTGCTCTTTTCACAGGAAAGAATACTAAGCAATGAACTGTACCGACAGAGTTAACAAAAATTATAAACAGCTGTAAAAACAGTACTTCATATTAAACCATCTTCCAATTTTAAAAAGATAAAAGCCCACACAAAACCAAATCTATCATTTTAGACTTTACACCAATCCACGAATTTTCAACAGTCTGCTGAAATATGTTCACACAAATTTCTTGACAATTAGAAGGTGAGGAACTGGATTCTTTTTGTCTGCTTAAACTAATCATTTTACTTCTCTTCCAAAATATAACTTATACCTCAATTAAAGCTTGGAAAGTCCAATGTATGTTTCCTAAAAATTGTAGGAAGAATGGAGAGCTAATAAAATGATGGTAAAACCATCAAGAGACCGATGGCTTATGGAAGCTAAGACCTTGGTTTTAACTAAAGCATTTGGCATTAAGTATTTTAAATATTAGGTGACCTGCCCCAGTTATCAAGGGCAAATACTGCAACTACTTCCTCTCTAACAAGCCTTTAACGAAGGAAACTTTTTTTTAAATTCTTAATCAAAGATGGGTTTTATTCAAACATTTTATTCTGAAAGACAAAATCCTAAGAAGTCCATCACACAAAACCAAGTCTGTCGCCACGGCTTCCTACCAGCAAAGTTTGACAACAGATATAAAATAATTAAGCACTTCTAAAATACTTAATTCCTGCTGAATATTAAAGAAAGAATTTAAGCACTGCTTTGTCAGCATCTCAACAGGAAAAAAATCTAGAACCCTATCTCTCATTTTGTTTCCTTGTTTCCAGGAGAATACCAACCATAACACTAAAGAGCAAGTACGCTTAAAAATGAAACTATAAATTCTTAAAACACTTACTGAAGGAGAGTAAAATCAGTTGGTATTTCTGGAGCTGCTATCATTTCTTTATCATCTTCTGCAACACCACTGTATTAGAAAGATGTTCAAAAACCCGTCTGAAGTACAAGCTTACTTTTCTTTCCTCCTTTGCGGTGGACAACTTCTGCAATAAAACAAAAAAAATAAATACCATGAACACTTTTTCCCCACAAATGAAGAAGCAAAAAAGTTGGGAACATGAAAAAGTCAGATCACACCACCCAGTTTTTGACCAACCTTTTCCCTGGTTCAAGATTTCATATGTTAGATTCCTCCCATGTTCTTACTACAAAGTACTTCCACAAATGTTAAAAGCATCAAATAAAATGCAGAAACATTGGGCAGGATGAAATCTGATTAGGATGAGGAAAGTGGAATAGTTTTCATTAACACCTTGCAAGTAATAGCTTTTATTTCTAAATCTACACTAGATTTATGTTTGCACTTTTGAACTGTAACACCATGCACTTCAGCACCCAGACTTAACCAACGCTAGGATATTTCTGACAAACCAAAGCAAAACCAGATTTCGTGTCAAATTTAAACACGGTATGTGTACATTTAAGGACATTATATATACACCAACTTTGTATCTCCAATGTGTAAACTTCCATGACATTTCCCATAAAGATAAGCTCTTATTAACAAGTTCTTACAATCAGCTGTTTCACAACTTCCCATCTTCCAGAGTTGATAAACCAGGCTTACAACAGTTCTACTATTTAAAGCATTTGACAAGACTCTAAGGATATCAAGGAAGATAATACTATCTGCATACTATAAAGCAAACCATCAGAAACAGCATAGTGTATTCTCAAGAAAACAAAGATTGTGAAATACTTGCCTTTCAACTTAATTTTAAATTTCCACCTGAATTTTTAGCTAATTTTCCTATGTTTAAATGGGGCAGGAAATCACAGGATACTTCAAACGTGAGATTTAACCATGCAGGGAAAAGTTTTCTATGTCAATCATCTACCCCAGGCTAACTTTTGTACAGCTTGATATTCATGTATTTTAAAGTGCAATAGCAAAGAGAAAAACCTTCAAAGTCTGCTGCTGACTCTACAGCTTGCTGGAGTGACTAGGTATTTGAGGGAGAGATTTAATTTTGGCATGCTAAACACATGTTGCTTAATGTCTGGTAGCTACGCTTCAGAGACTGCATTTCAATGGAGCACGTAGATAGAGGCCGTACATTTTTTTTTTCCTGCAAGTGCTTCTTCTGAATGCTAGGGGCCACTGTAGGTTCCAGAATTCAGAGAGCTGAGAGAAACCATAAACCCTGAACTTACTATGTTCTCTTTCTCCACATTTCACACAATTACATAAAAGCAGAGGAGTGGAAGGAAATAGTGGCAAAATAAGAGGAGGTTCCAGATAGGCTGGTGAATCTCAATTTAGTCTGCAACTACTAAAACATGTTCCATCCAGAACACAGTAGAAGATAAAATGCTTCATAAACTGTTGCTGCAGAATGGCACCAACCTTTGCCACCCTACTGCTCCCTTCTCAAAAACCACACAGCACAGGACCAGTGTTTCATGCTCTCCTGCCCATTTACACACACTTCTGCAAACTCTCATTCACGGGCAGGGTAACATCCTTGCCCCAGCCATTCAGCTTCATAGGCTCGGCCATTCCATATCACCCAATTCAATTCCCCAACAAAATGGGCAAATTATACCTCAAGAATTTTTCCCCCTGGATTCTCAAGTTAAACTGGTTCGACAGCAGGTATCTAGAGCTAAGACATGGGAAACACAAGACTGCATAGCCACAAGCATGGGTGGGAAGAGCAAAACTCCTTTCTCTGGTGGCAGGGAGCTATTATACCATCCAGGCTGTCTAAATCTGTATGCTCAGTTGGTGATACAGCTCTACACTTTGGATTGTACTTTTAGGATGTATGTGTATTTATTCTTACTATTTGTTCAGATCCTTTTCAGCAAGTTGAACTTGGAAAAATAGCATACTTTAGTGCTTTGGTCATGAGGCTAGTACCTGATCAGGTGTACTTCAGGGAGTGGGGAACAAACAGAAACTGAACATGCAAAAGAGATCCAGCCACACAGATCCTTTTGGGGCCATGCTTACGATTCAGTCGCAACACAAAGATGCAAACTTCAAAACCCACACTGCTCAGTTACAAGTTCAACCTGACCAACAACATGTTATTTGACTTTTTCTAGTTTGCATTCTTCAGTTGAGAAGCAAGACATCTACTGAAGTGACAATCAGGATGTTTCCATGCAAATTTTGTGTTATGGATCATTAATACTACCTATTTACAATACTAAAATTGCTTATTCCATACAATTTGAAAGTTCTGAGGAACAAAGTAAGTTAACCACTTGGATTATCCATTTTTAGCTCCCTTTATGAAAAGCAAGCTGCTATCCTATCGAATTTTGAAAAAAAAGTCACAATTCTTTTTTAAAGAAAAACGATAAAAAGAATGGGTAAATTATTAAAGTATATATTCTCTACAACAAAAAAGTCAAATCGCCTGACAAAACTAGCTCACTGCAGTTTATACCAACTTGAACTTCTTGAAAGAACAGTTCAGCTTAGTGCAAAGAACAAACCATGAAAGAAAACATGGCATTGTTGGGTCAGAATCACCTCCAAAAATGGGAAAGAAGTATCAAGTTCTTAGTAACTTAGTGCTTCAGTATCCAGAAAGATTTCCATTTCAAAAACTGTTTTTCTTGAAGAAGAAACCTGGCTCTCATGAATGCAATTCTATACAAGTGTTATGGAAATCACAGATGAATGCCCTGCAAGAACAGATGAGGTAAGACTGTAAAGGATCTCCAACGTCTAGCTCAAACCCCAGCAATGACCAAAACACTCCTTGTATTTGCCCCAGTAAAGGATCATTTTTAAACATTTACGTACATCCAGATGACATGGACCTTTGATTCTCAACCACCAGGGTTAGCCTGGGACTCGTCCTTGCAGGAGCCAACAGAATCTGCCCAAGGAAGAACATAGTGATGTTTTCCCTGAATACCCTCCCAGCATCCAGTAATACTTCAGGGTTTTTTTCAGCCAGAGAGGCTGTACCTACATTTCCTAATCCCTTATCAATATTTTTTCCGTAAGTATTTCCAATCACTTTCTGAATTCAGTATTCAGCAGCAACATTGTGTATTCCACACAAAAACTCCTACAGCCAAACTGCATACACCAAGAGGCATATTCTTTGCCTTGAATTTATCACTTGCCAATTTCATTTGATGTTCTCTTGTTCTGGTATGGGAAACCACTGGCATTTGTCATCCCCCATTATCTCTGATCTCAGTAAATGCCTTCTGAAAATTCAAGACTACTGCCAGATGAGGTTTCTTCATGCACATACTGGTGACTCATTCAAGGCACCCAGTTTGGGTAGTCAATGAAAAAGGAGAATGGTCCATATGAGCATCCAGTCAGAACTTGTAAAATATACCAAATTCATCACAGGAAAATTACATTCTTGCATATGCCATTCCGAACAGGGAAAAGTCTACATTATATATTAAATGCACTCAAATAATAAGTTAACTCTAAACTGAAGAGCAGCTCTTCAGTTTTTGCATGTTCACAGAATTCCAGCTTCCATTTTCCCGAGCAGATACTGAAATCCCTCAAGCCTGAAAACTTCCTGAAGTCACCCAACTTCATGAAATCTTAATTAAATTATTAACTATAAAATGTATCCTGCTGAAAGATCACAAGGTGGAGCTCTAGCCTAAAGCTAACCAAAGAAACTCCAAAAGACAGGTCATCCAGAGGTTGACCTAGTTATTTCTGTGCAGTAAACTTTATAATAGATTGCTAAAACTGCAGTAATATTGTAGCAAATTTCCTTTAGATTTATATTTTGCGTACATAAAGAAACCAGAAGATTCCTGCCTCTTTTCTGAAATAAATGCATAAACATGTTCGAAGACTCTTCCAAAGATGGAAGTGCACACAGCTGCTGCAGTACCACTAGCCTCTGCTATTTATCTTTCAAAAGCAAGCAGAAGAATTTCAAAATACATTTTAATAGCAGAATTAATGTATCCCTTTATTGTACCCAGCTATTTAAAATCTTGCTAACAAAATGTTAATGAACTAGAAGACCAGCAGGACAACAGCACTAGTCTAGGAATGCTAATCACACATAATGTTGCCAAATGTAAGCAGAGTCTCTATTTAAAATAATTTGATAAAATCAAGAGCTAAGCATGAAAACACTATAAAGAACCCAAATGTGTCTTCATGGAAAAATATTTAAAAGGTTATTTTTCCTTAATACATTAATAGCTAATTTAAGTATGGTTGTGACTGGTCAAATATACTGGCCAAATGTTGAGATTTGGCAAAAGCTGACAATCAGCACAATTCACACAGTAACACATGCCATCAGCAGCTGCTGAGTGCTACCTGTCCTCCATTTCTATTGCATGCCCAAATAGTCTAAACAAGCATTAATTCAGCAAACAGCCTTTCCTAAAAAGAATACACCTGCATATATACAAAAACACATACACAAAGAATCACAGGATCTGTCCTGGTAGTTTGTGTTTCACACACTTGTGTAAATGCAGTAACTAGAATATTCCTTAACAAACTCATAGCAAAGCATTTCAGGTAGGTGGGTTTCGGGCTGGGCTGGGCCTCCTCACAACACTTCTGTTGTTGCTGTTTGGCTTCGATTCTGTGAAAGGTTTAGAAGGGTGATCAGTATAGTGGCCATCCTTCTTCTGGGAAGGTAGAGAGGCAAAGCTTAAAGATAGCTATGTGGCCAGGACAAAGGTTTTGGAAATGCAGGGTGGCTGTTGAGAGATGCATTGATTTTTCTCCCTGTAACTCAGTTAACCACCTGTAAAACCAAGGTCCTCACTTTTTAAAGTCAGAAAACTGGAACTTCTAAATTGTAAAGCTGAATGAAGTGCGTGGCTGAAGTTCATCTCCCAAATTACTTATCTATGCATGAATGAGACGTTGATGCGTCACAACCAATTTGCAGCAGCAACAGTTAATATGCTAGTCAGAGAAAATTTAAATAATCAGAAGTATGTCCAGTATTTTCCCTTAACTATCTTGGTAGAAAAAGCTGTTATCAACTACATTATGACCCTCACTCCTTTTCTGAAAGACTAGAATATGACTGAACCTTTGTTTTATAAAATAAGATTTGACTGGTTGGAGGCATTCTCCCATGTAAGTATGCTGCTTCAGATTACTTTTGCGTTTATCTTCATAGGTGGATTTTTAACCAGTATTCTAACAACTGCATGACACTCCCTGCAGACCTGGAAAAGTGTATTATTTCTACACGTTATTTCTACCAACATTATACAACCCAATTATTGCAGCTGCCAACAAACTTTAAAGCAATTTTATAATTTCAGTAAAACACAGAAAATATACTTCAAGTAGCACTCTGTATTGTAACAACTGTACTTTAACATGATTTAGTTGCAACCATACCAGCGGTTTTGATCATTATGATGGCGTGATCAAGACTAAACTGAACAATAATGCAATTAATACCTTTAAAACATGGTTATTTTTGTGCTATTTGCTTAACAAATGAGATTTTTAACTTTTTTACAAGACCACCTGGACTAGACGTCATCAACCTACATTCCTTCCTGCTACTGAGACATGGTCTGTACACACGGTAACAGTCCAGGGTGCCAAAGTCACTGAACAGTTAACACTTCAACAAAGAACTGAAATGACCTAATTTATACAGGTCTTATTGCTTTCAGTCATTCTTCACAATTTATTTTTTTCTCAACTTCCACCTCCTACACCCTCTTTGCACCCCTTGTGTCCACACACCTCTTTCTCTTCATCTTTCAAAAACTGAAAAATCAATGTTATGGTTGATACTACGCTATCACACTACTACTTTATTCCCTGGCCTGTTGTTTATTCCTTTTTTATAATATTTGCTGTTTAGTTCATACAACAAGTCTTGCAATTAAGAGTTTGAGAGCCGTCTCAGAACATGCTTTTCATGCAGTGGTGTGCTGCTGAAAGCAATCATCTTCCTTTCCATTCCCCAAACACACAGGAAAGTTCCTGCTCCCTTATAGCACCCTAATGAACCTGCAGAAAGCAAATTATGAAAACAAAACCTCCCACCATGATTAGCTCTTCACTGGATCAGCCAACTGAATCATCTCCTCCTGCAGCAACACAAGTCACTAGATGAACTCTGAACCCTACCCCTCAACAGCAAAGTGGATGGTGAGCTCTGCCCGTACCAGTGCACCAGGAGCAGGACCAGATATATCCAAGTGGCTCTCCACATGCACTGGGCTGCCAGCTGAGGGGGGACTAGCCCTGCAGTTAAGTGCCTGCTATACCTGTCACCCACACATCACTGAGACACACCATGTTCTGCCTGTAAATCTGCCAGGCACGTGCCCACCCTTAGCTGTCTCTGCAAAGCATTCTCCTTACTCCTTTTCACATGCATTTCCCACATTTTCATTATACAGCAGACTACACATATACAGAAGCCCAGCTAACAGCTGATGGTGCCTGCCAGGACCAGCCAGGAAATAGCCAAGCACATGGAAAACATAAGTCCCCAGAGGGAATGCACGCATCAGTGAGCAGAAAGCAAAATTTGGTTTTGCAGTTTAATGCTGTCAAAGCAAAAGCTTAAACAGGCTTTATTTTGGGAAAGAAGAAAAAAAAATATTTAAAAGGCCTATGAAAAAAGCCAAGCTAAAACCTCAAGTGAAGGTTGAGACTTTACCCTAAGTTTAGAGACTTGAAACATGAATAACATTCAAGGACCCCTGTACCACCCCAATAACTCTGCCAAACTCAACTTCACCATCAAAAAGTCCCCATCTTATTAAAAGTATGTTTAGTACTTCTGCTGTTTTTTTTTTAAATAAGTATGTGAAAACAGCTACTATAGAAGGAAAAGAGCTTCCTATGGTGTTTCACAGTCACAGGATTACTCATTAAAGTACCATTAATATCTTTAATGCAGGAAGTTAAATACTGTTTTGAAATAAAAATATACTGCTATGGTTTGAATCAAATAAGGTTTTTATATTGGTATTTAGTAATTTACATTGTCCAGTAAAATCTGTGTTTAAAACACTTGATATAAGCATTAAAAACACAAACATTAATCAACTCTACAATAAATGAAACTATTCCCCTTATTAAAGGGGAAAATACCTGTATTACTCTCTAATATTCAGCCCAGCAGTACTCCTGAGTTTTGTTAAAATGCACTCGAAATTCGCATACATCTTTAAAATGGTTTGGTCTTGGATGTCTTTTAAAAAAGGCAAAGGTAAGATAACAAAGTAGTAGTTACACCTCATTGTGTCCATCACATCTTTCCCTGCCAAAAAAGAGATGGCTTCCAGATGTTGCAGTCTGACTGCGTGGAAAATGAGGCTCTTAGGAAGAAAAAAAGCCAAGTCGGATGACAACCAAGATGCCTACTTAAACAAGCCAGCAGAAGAGTACTAGATCATTTATGGTAGAAGGCAAATGCACCTCCCAGCTGCCTAAACACTGCAAGTTCCCAAACTAAATTAAGAATAGATCAATATGCCCCTTCACACACTGATTTTTCAACAACAGAGGCCTTTGCACAACCCCTTCCAAATCCTGACTCTTGTAAAAGGTAGGGATGAAGATGCCCACGCACTGCCCACAGCAAGCAGGTAACTAGCTAGAAGGTTCTAGGTAGAAGCCTAGAACAGAGTTAGCATGTTTCAATGAGCAGGCAACAGCGATTAATGACTTTAGTACATGTGGCAGAGGCAGGGTTTTTCAACTGACAAGGTATCCATCTAGCAAGTACTACCTAGCATTCTGATCAATGTGAGCCTGCAAGCTGCCTCACTTTACAGGAAATTCCCCTGCTACCATACAGATTTTCCCATTTGAAGATTCCAGGCCTCTAGAGCTTTGTGCCCAAAACATTGCTCAGGCATTTCTAAGAACAACTGCATCTTATTATAAATTCTGGAGGGGGAACTACACAGTATATACTGCCATAGCATCATCTGCTAGTATAAGATACAGTCAATACTAAATGGCTGAAAAAAGGGGAAACCCCATAATACAAGACTACTGGAAAGTGGAGAGTAAGATCTCTCAAGCACATTTCCCGAAGTCAGCCTGTATGAGCCCAAGTCATAGCGCACTTTGGATAGTCCTTTGACGGTCCCACTTTGAAGGGCTCGCCTGCACTGGGATCCCAAGCATTCTAAGATAAGGAGAACCAGCTCAGTTCTGTGTTTTGTCAGCTCAGACCCACCAGAGTATTAGCTGAAGCTTGACACCACATAAAAATGGTTTAACTGTTTCCAGACAGTAACTAATGAAAGTCCAGCACAGAAACAAACAGAACAGAAGCACAAGTCAAACTGTACCAATCTTAACTGGATCTTTAAAATAATAATTAAGAAAAAAGAAAAGGGGGGGAGAAGGGTTAAGAGTGCTTCATGCCTCATTCCATCCTGCTTTCCTCCACTGTACCAGTCCAGCTTTTAACGGGCCTGCACTACAGAAAGGGCATCACTTAATGGATTCCCCATGGGCTCCCTGCAGAATGCCACAGTTCTGCACCCAGTACAGTGTGCCCTCCCATCACCCTCTCGGTTGCATGACTACTGTCACTATTAGCCTCACAACAGCAGTATAAAGCTTTATTTAGGGTGAAGCACCAAAAACTGCCATCACCTTGGTACTTATGTACACAATCAAGAGCAACTGTCCATCCTTCCCTGGCTCAAATGAAAATCTCTGCCATAAGAAAGAAAAAAAGAGTATTGATGAAAAAAGGAATATTGTGCCACATCCAAGCCAACCAGAATGATAACTAAAACCTAAGCCTTCTATAAGTGGATTATGGCTCTTACAACAACCAATATAAATAATCGTCCTTACAAAATAAAAATTCAAGCAATTACTCATACATGCAAAAATTGGCTTCTCTAAAACAGAGGAAATAAGATTAAAACCTTGTAATCTTTCATTAAAAACTTATCTCTGCAATTCTGCCAGCCTCAGAACATCTGTGCTCCATACAACCTCAGTCATAACTTCAAGATTTTTAATACCCAACATTTTGTTCTTGTTATCCCTCATAACATTTGGGCTAAAATCCCAACTGGTTTGTTCGGAGACTTGCAGCACTGAATACTAATTTGACACGAAACAATAGTTGTGATGCACATGGCTTTCCCCCCACACAATTTAGAGAACTGAATACATCCACAATGCAGAATGCTAATAATCCATTAATGAATTCATTACCAGATTAATAAAAATACATGTCATCTCAAAATCTAAAAATCACTCTCTCTCTTTATTCATCCTAAAACTGAGCCCCCTTAAAAGAATTTTGTGGGAGAAATGACTGGTGCTAAAGCCCCACATATGGAAACCTAGAGTTAGCTATTGGTACTCATTAAACATCCGGAAGAAACCAGCCTGGCCACTTGTATATGTCCTAAGAACACTGCAATAATATTGGCATTATTCGAATCAATAAGTTCTTTCAACTCTGTAATTTCTTACTCGTGGCAGGTAACAAATTATACCAACTGTGAGAGCTAGAACATAATACCATGCCTGGTTTATGAAAGCCAACATGAAGAAAAAAGTATCAAACCCAGGCTTTTTTAGAGAACAACTGCATTTTACTAAGTAAGCTGACAAATACTGAAAAACTCTTGATGAGTATAAAATATTCTGAAGGAAAGGTTAGTGCAGTTTGTCCTTCTGAAATGATCTTCCTTTATGGCTCTCAAACACTGCACATTAGGCACTGCAGGGATACAGGAGCATCCATTCCACACAGATCTACAGATACATACAAATATGATAAGTTTGTTAGATCGACCAAAATTAACCCTCAGGTTTCTTCATTTATCTAAAAAAAACCAACCAAACAAACAAAAAAAACCCTATGCCCTTGTATGTTTGTTCTTCAGTGAATTCATCATGCCAACAAAGCTGGTACTCACTCCTCCTTCAGAAGGCACTTATAGCCTACAGCTGAATTTGTATTTTGTTGCAAATTTACTGGTCACATTATGCACATACTATCATTTGTAGTGTTTTACTTGAGCAACATTCAGTACACAGATTACTTTTAAAAATTAGAACTATCACACTTAATAGCTCAGCAGCACAGCAGAAGCTCCTGCAATAAGGTAGTTACTGACACTCTTTTTCCTGTATTTTCTTTCTAAGGGGGATGAAAAAAAAAAAAAAAAAAAAAAAAAAGAGCAGTAGTGCCAGATGTCTCTTAAACAAGCTACATGTGCTGCGATTGCTCCCCTTCCCCCACTCCAAGAGGGGCATTCTGGAGCGGGGTGCACCCTATAGCGCTGCTTAGCTGAATTCAGAGCATCACCCCATACTTTTGGAATCACATGAAACTCGCAGCACATTTCCAGGACTCTGAGGTACCAATCCCTTACTAATACCCTCACCCCCAGCAGAGGAAACAAGTCTCACATGCTGAATGCTGGGGTTGTTTTCTTCCTTACAGCTGAAACAAAAATGTAATCTTGGGCATAAGTGACAAATTCAAGCTGTTGTTTTTCACAGTACCTCATACACAAAAAGCACGTCCTTTCAGTCACTGTAGTTTACCTGCTCTATTAACAGGGCTTAAACCACGACAACAAGGCATAGCAAAAACCATTCTTCTCTGCTACAAGTTAGTTGGTAAGTATGTGTATTTCATTGCAGGATTGGCTGTACTTACAGCAACTGTATTTAATTCATACAGGAGCTTAATACCTGTGATTTTGTGTGGTAAATTCAGGTAAATCTCCTGCTGAACGCTTCCCTAGGACTCTGAACGGGCTGCTACCCAAGGGGGAACCTAACTAGATCAAGTATTATCATTCCGTTGGGGTGGGGGGTAAAATTAAAAATTAAAAAGAACAAGTTTTCAAATTTCATATGCTCTGGATTACAGTCGGATCTATTAATGACAGCTCACCTTCACTGACAATTAATGTCAATATCCTGAACTGCGTTTGTCAAGAGCTGACAAATCCCATTTTGCTGACTTCTGTTACAGGGGTGGGAACTCCAACTGCCATGGTGGAAGTCACTGGAGGACAACTATCAAAATCTATACTTGTCCAACAGTTGCATGGAAAAAACACTTCTATCAGTCACTATCGTTTCAGCTTTTAGTTTATTATCTGAACTGTATCATCTTCTTGTGGGTTTCAGCTGATGTTCATATTTAACTTACCAGTTTAAAATTACCTCTGATTATTAGAACAAGAATTGCTCGATTGCACATCCAGTATCTATCATGACATCTTCCTCAACAATTGTTGTGGTTTCATAATTAACTGCAGTCCTACCCTTAGTACAGGTTTCTTTTCCTCTGTTTTGTGTCACATACACATCCCCCATTTCCCCACACTCAAATCAGAAACCGGTAACTCAGCACTTGACAACACAACATGCTGTGAAACGCATGGGGCTTTTTCAGTCCTAGTTTCCCTGAAGCCTCCCAGTAAATAATTCCAACTGCTTTAAACACTTGGACAGAAGCAGGATTATTTAAAACGGACAACACCTCTTTCAGATTGCTTTGACATAAAAATGTTGTACAATGATGCAACACTAACGTAAGTCAGTATACTTTACTAAACCATGTATTTAGATTTTTGAAATCCAAGATTAAATCTAGTTGAAGTCCGCATATTAAGTTATTCAGTTGTCCTAGCTACTCGCTCAAGAGCGGTGCTTCTCTGACTGCATTAGGTAGCCATCATTACAGAATTATTTATTACTCCTGTGTTGAACTTGCAGACTCTGCTCTTACAGCTAACCGATTTTGATCTCATAAATTATTTTTACCAATAGTTTGTGACCACCACTCAGGATTCTAACATCTATCTGCAATTAAAAAGTTATTCACTCAATCAGATTATGCAAAATCATTATTCGGAGCAAGTTCACAGCTTCTGAAATCAAGGTCTACTTAAAAAAAAATCAATTACATATAGTTTGTTATCACAGGCTTGGCCATTCATTACAGGAAAAAGAAAGAGTAAAATGTAAGTATCTGGATTAGATTTCATGCACATTTAAAATACCTATATACAAAAAGTAACTCAGTATAGATAAGTATCATCAAGAGAATTTTTTCAAGACATTTCAATGTGCTAGGCACTGATTTCGTAAGAACACAACAATAAACTACTTGATATTAATTTCTTTACATTACTAATGCACACTTTGTGTTCTGCTTAGACAAAAAGCCACTTAATGTTTACAATTGCTCTTAAAATCAATACGCAGTACAGAATTCTCATGCTGTACAACTAATTAGGATCACAAGTACAGTATCTTGTCTCAAACAGGTTTGCACCCCAAATTTTCTAAAATATGAAGTAAATCCCAAACCTGCCATTGCCACCAGAAGTGAATATGACCTGACAAAATAGCTACACATTTAGTTACAATAACACAATGCTTTGACTGAAATATATTTACCATCTTTCCTTTACTTTTGTTTGCCCATATACAGTTAAGTGAAATCAGTTTTAAATGTTTCAGAGTGAGTTTTAATCCCTCACTAACTTACGTGAAACACCTCTCTATTTTGGTCATGGTGTATTACATAGGTGACAAAACATAGGCTAGTAATAAATCAACTGATGTGAAGAAGTGACTATAATAAACCTACTGAAACACAATTATCAGATCCATCTTGGATAACTCAAATGTAAATAACCAAAGGAGTTAACTTCATAAGATTTCTTTTTCTTCCCCTGCTTCAGCAACACTGAATGCTGCTTTCTTGTGGACACCATATTAAGAGTTCATGTATTAAAAAAACATTCTATTTGGATTAAGTCTCCTATCCCCTCCACAACAAGCATGCCAGGGGACATTAATATGTATACCCTATCCTGCACAATTTCATTAACTCGAAAGATGAGACTAATACTCCATTCAGAGGATGCTTTCAGGGCATCAGACTGCCTTAGTCTTGAAACAAAATAAACCAAATTTTAGCAAAAGTTAGGGAAAGAGGTAATAGCATTCAATCTAATTGTTACACAAGAACATTTTTATCTGAGTGTAAATCAGGTCTGGCGGTTGTTCAGCTTGACCTCCACTTACTCTAATCTTGCCCTAGGGTATGAAAATCCCAGATCATTAAATGCTGCAAATTTAGTCTTGCAAGCAACCTAAAATGAACCTGCCATCAGAGGCAGGGTTTTCAACTGCTGCTAAGAGTTAGAGACAACAGTGATAACAGATAACAGAGCGTCAAGTGGGCTGTCCGTTTTTTGTTGGGCTTTTTGTGTGTTTTTAAGAAACATGCCTACTATTTCTACACTTAGTATATTACTTTTAATTTCAGGGTGGTTTTGAAATTAAGGGAAAGCAATTATCCTTTACATTTAGATGTTAAGAGAAAAATAGGCCACCTTTTTATTATGTTTTAACATATATATGTAATTTCAGTTGGAAGTTTGGAAAGTTTTTCTGAGAAAAGATGGGTTAATATAAAACTGCCCACTTCTTGCAGTTATGAGAAACATTTTTAAATGCCAACTTTCCTACAATTCTCTAGACAGTCAACAGACATTTTAGGAACTGCTACCAATTCATTACTGTGAAACAGATGCCTGCCAAAAAAATTAATTACAGAACATAAATTTTATTACTATGTGAATTAACTTAAGACTTTATATGCTAAGCGTCAAAATGACTCTAGAACCACAGAATCGTGTATAACACACAGCCCACTAAGAAAATAAGGCAGAAGAAAATAACCCCAAAAGGTATGTAAGCATTTTTGTTTTTTACATCTGGTTTTAGCGAGACACGCTCGCTAGGCTACAAACTAGTAAAATTCCTCTTCTACGAGTCTTAGCTGCAGGGAAGGAGCAAAAGCAAGAATAGTAGACCCGCATAAAGAGCCAAACAGCACCACAGAACCTTTAAAAAGGTCAGAGAAGACTGATGATGGACCACAGAACAAGCAGTAATTAGCTACTTGTGAACCTGACTTACACAGCAAGACAAGGGCCAAGAATATAGCTAGAGCATTTGAAGGACTAAAGCACAAGAATGGCAAAGTCACAGCTGCTTAAACAGCAACATTAAATGACAAAACATAAACACCACCTGAGAAATTAGAAAAGCTTTATAACGAACTTGAGCTACCACTCAATTTGCAGAACTCTGCACAGGTCTCCCAGGGAATTAACTCCAATTAAAATCCATGTGTAATGGATCCGTTAACTCCATTAAGATCCAAAAATAAGAAAGCATAGTAAGTGTTAGATACCAAGTCTCAGCACTGGATTTACACACAGTAACAACATACTACCTGTGACAAGTTCCAAAGAAACCTTTTCATCCTTGTAGTAATGATACAGAGAAATAGGAAGTACTCTATCACAACTGTTGTTCACACAACTTTCTCACACATAAATGCATCAAACGCTCAACACCTAGGACACAGTTAAAGGAGTAATTCTGGCATTTTATGCTGACTATAACAGAAGCCAACCCACAAAGGACACCCTACCAGTTTAGGCCTAACAAAATGTCATCAGGTTTTTCTGTAGCATATACAAATAATAATCTTCTCTTCTCAAGCAAAATAATTGTATGCCATTCTCTATCAGACCATATAATGATGTTATTAACCGTATGATTACAGACTGCAACTTACATTCTACAGCAACAAAGGTTTAATCATTCTTCACATTACAGTATTTCTATATTTAATCCTGTATTGCACCTCAACTGAGTATACACATTCTAGAACTGCAATCAGTTAGTCCCCTTGAACCCTCCAGAAAAACACATTAAGGAAAAAATGAAAGTTGTTGCGACTGACAGGTGAGAAACTGTAGAGTATCAACTAGGCACTTCAATGACATTGACAGATCTTCACCTGACTTCTTCAAGAATTAACTTCCTTAAGTTTAAATAGAAAGCTAAAGATCATCCTGCAGAGAGACAACTGTCCAGCATTCTGTTTAGATGGAGATACCAAAATATTTTCACTTCCTTCAATAACCCTGAAGAAAGCAACGCACTCATCAAGCAATTCACTTTACATACGAGGTGATTCTTTGGAGCAACACAGGCAGCAATTTCCAGCTCAAGAAATCTCCAAGTATTTGCTGGATTACAATATATATAACCCTCAAGCACTAGCATAAAATCATGTCATTAAATGGCTCCCCTTTATCAGAACATTATTCTCACTCAAAATGGCAGCTACTATCTGTCAAGGGAGAGAAGACAAAGGGTGCCTGGCTATGTGAACTAAATCTCTCGCCAATTAACACATCAGGGTTCATGCACTAACAATGATTTCCCACCCTGAGACTAAAAGAACAAATTTAAGTCTTGATACTTACCATTCCCAAAATTTACATTAAAACAACATAGTAAATAAATCCTATTGTCATTTATAAATCACAATTTCATTCTATATAAGTAGCAGTAGTTTAAACATGCCCATTTCCAGCACAGCAGTAGAATGACAATACAGGTTTATGCTGAAAGTAACCAACAAAGAAAAAACCAAATTCAAAAAACGTATTTAAACCACCAGAGTTCAGATACCATTTGATGTGCTTGTACATCCCACAGCCTCTAATGTGCAATACAACATGCTACTCGTTAACAGTTCTCATCTAGACAACATCATCACAAAACCCCAAAATTCTGGATGCGATTTTCCAGTTTTCTGGAGCACACAAGACAATATAGAGCACAGAGAGACCGACTGATCACTATTAAAAAGGAACTTTCACCCTCCATAGAAAAACAAAAACATTTTGTACAAAAAATGATTTTGTAAAAATCAACATTTGTGTCAATAAGACTAACAACTAGACAGAATTTATATCACAATGATGAGTACAGGGGAGAAAAAACAGTGCATGGAAGGAATCAACACTAAGCACACTAGAGAGATCCTTAATAATAAGCAGGATAGAAATAACAAGAAGGAAAACACTATGTAGTGACCATGTTTAAATATTCAGTACTAATGGCTGATAATCATATTCTGTAAGCAGCAGGATCAGAGGTGTGATGCTGCAAATGCAATAAATCCCCAAGGAAACAATATGTCTTCAAGATGCTCTCTAGAAACTGCTTATGGTTGATTAAAGCAGCATCAATAACACAACCAGCTAGGCAAAGGCAGGTAACAGTCACCCCACACTGCCAGATTTGCATTAACCTTAGCAGTTAAAAGCCAACAAAAATCAAACCAGCAATACTGCAGTATTCCAGTCCCCTCAATCATATGAAAGAAGGGATGCATGTGCATTTTGTCATGACTGAAGGGAACTTACTATTAAAAACATCTGGTATCCACAATTAGCAAACCTCCCCTCTTTCACAGGATATACTGGTATTTTTAACACTGACTTAAAATCACTCAGGAAGAGCAGTATTTTAAGAAAGATTGACAATTTTATAATTTAATCTATTCCTTCCCAGGCATGTAAAACAAACCCTTCACAAACTTTTAGACATGAGAAAGTTGTTGACACTGGATACAGGTTACCTGTTTTCTTACAAAACAGCTTGAAACCAGAAAGAATAATGAACATCTACAACCCAAAGCCCAAAGAGAACTGCAGAGCTGAAACAAGTAGTATTCATCTTCCTGGTCTTTCCCCAGCCATTTTACAGCAGACAAAATTTCTGCTGTCTGCTCCAGCACTGCCTGTACTTCCATATGTGGGGAGCAAGGAAAAAACAAGAAAAAAAGAAAAACAACCCCCAAAAGGACAACCCATTGCAACAGAAGGTATCTAGTCCTAAAACCTTCTTGCATAGACAAGACAGCACTCGCACCTCTAACATCAAACTATCCCCCCTGTATCCTAGGTTGACTACATCCTCTATGACCCATTACTGATCTGAAGAGAACTGTCAGTTACACATTTTTCCATTATTTTTTCAATCTCACTTTAACTTGTTAAAATTGCTTGAAAGTCCTGGAAGGCTTCTGCAGTTCTCTAATGAGCTAACAATCCTACAAGCACATGGAGTACAGACAGTCGGGAGTACAGATCTAGGCAATACCTCCTCAGCTGATTTATCAACGGGCAGAAGGAAAAGCTGTCATGATTCTAATGCTAAAAGTAAAATAATGTGCAGAATGTGTATACATTAAAAAATGTTGCCCATCACAAATATTTGTAACCCTTATTTATTAAAAAAGACAGCTTTTTAACGCTAACTACACTAAGTTTACTTCTTAAAACCAGCTATTAACCTAACAGTTACCCTTCAGACAAGGCAAGCTTTGTACAGTTCCTTGAAAAAGCCATGGTGTCAACCAGTGGTCTAAGACAAGAAAAATGTTTTTAAATTTAAGCCACCAAATTGCTAAGAATACTGTGGAATCCAAAACATTTTTCTAGAGCCTACTTACTTCAATCTCACATGCTTCAGTCTTGTGAAAAAACATTAAGAACCCAAATACATACAATTTTTCCCCACAAATGGACACTAGCATATTTTCCAGAGAAATGCCAGAACAAATGTTATTTACAAGAAATCAGAGGATTTCTTAGAGGGATACGAGTTTTAAAGCAGACCTTTAAGGTAGGTATATTGTACACAGACAAGCAAATAGCTACAGATGATTGGCCAAACAAAAAGAACTGCATGACCATCCACTACGGCCAACCTACCAAAGTTCTGGCTACCCTGAACAAGAACTCAATCAGTATGCACATCTTAGTTTTAAGCTTCCCTCGCTAAAACTACATAAAACAAATAGCAATATCACTGACACATTCTTTTAAATTCTTTGCTAGCTCTTGTGCAGGAGCTGCAGTGGTCATCTAACTTAATGCCAGCAAACCCTACTTCCCTCAAGAACTCACCAATTCACCTGCTGAATTCAACAATCACTTTTCTAAGATTGGGTTTTCACAGCGCAGTTTCTGTAGCACATATTATTACATGTCCAAGTGAAATTAGCAACATACTTTAAGGGGAAAAAGTAACAGGAGAATTATGTTAACAGAAAGTTTCTCTCAAACATTTACTCAAGAGTGCAATACTGTACTTCTTGTTTCAAAGTAATTAATCATTTCAGTTAAAGCTGACTGGTGTAATGTGGAAACCTTTCCTGAGAGTGAAAAAAAAATGTTTGGGTTTTACTTTCTCCATCAATGCATATAAGAGCAAAATGAAATTTTAGTCCAAGAACTGCTTTATGAGCTTCCATTTATGACTAAGCTGACTTCAGGTCTCCACATTTCTACAGGTGGGGAAATTTATAGAAGTTTAACACTGTATTAAAAAAAAGGAAAAAAAAGCCGTTGTAACACTGCACCTCTAACAAATAATAGTGACTGACAGAAAAACAGGGGAAAACGTTTTATTTCTCCCTTCCCAGCCTTTTGCCCTAACTGGTACTAAGCGATCAAGTCTACCTCCATAGGTACACAAACTGGTCCCTAAAACCAGTTTGTCCCTGGGCTTTCTTCGGCATAGAAAGCTGTTTTTTTTTAAAGGCCCTGATAAGAGTTTGCTAGGCCTTGTCAGTGATAGTTGTTAATGTGGACCCATTAGCCTACAGCTCCACTATTGACAACTCCCCTGTTCTACTCACTACCCTGAAGACCATTTACCTCACAAGAAGAATTAGCAAACATCAATGCTAGAAAGATTTATTTTTTTAATGCAATTAAATAGGGCAGCATTACTATGTCTTGCAGAGAATTCCGAAAGACAGAGGAGTTTAACAGTGTTCAAAGACAGATGCTATTCATAAATCTAAATATGTGGGGGCAGGAATGAGGGAGCAGAAGGAGACAAATGAAAATGGCACGGATAAAGATTTCCTTCAGGAAGTTAACTGCCAACAAATTAAAATAAGATTAATACTCGGCTGTTATGGACAATATTTACCTACCACACAATTTAGCTTCTATTAAGCAAAATTAGTAATACTTTTCTGCCTTTAATTAGTCTTTCAAATAAGAGAACTTTAGTATCCAGTTAATAGAAATTTCAACCATAATAACAGGAATTTCATTCTGTAACCCATAAAGCCATAGAGATAGATAGGGTACACCGACGGGTATACTCACCTATACTGTCATCACACATAGTTCACAAGGAAAAACACTGAGGGGAAAAAAAAAAAAAACTGATCTACCCTAAGTATAATATTTTCAGAATAAATAATTGTCTTATTCCAAAATTAAGTCACCGGAAGAAGAGTCTCAGCACAGGAAGAGCTAATTTACAGGACAGTCAAAACCTGCAACATGAACCTTAAATCACACCATCTTACAGCTTTCTGCACCAATATCTGCCTTCTGTGTCACGGGACACTCCAAGAGCCCTTCCACACCAATACCACAACTGTTAATACTTGGACAAACTAGCACCAGTTCACCAGTTACGAAAACCTGACATATTAGACTGAGGCACATAACTACATTTCTGGTTATTCTGTACCAACACATTCCACCAGATCTTTCCTGGACAGAAGATAAATGACACATCATTAAACCAGTTCGAGAATTATAGATCAATTTTACAAACAGGCAGATAAGTTAGCACCTTCCTAACATGAAACTGTGGCATTTTTGATTCACTGACACACTGCTGCCAGGCCTTTTTCACAAAGAATAGGCACCAAAATACAACTGATTTTTAAATTACGAAAGCATTAACAACCTGGAACAACAATGAAAAAGCCCTTACTTTATCAAGCACCAGTTTAATTTAGTTTCTGTAAAATAACACCTATACTGAAGAGGGAGGAGGCCAAGAACAGAGAAAGCTTCATGTGCTCCCTCCCCCATGAGCACATAGCTTCAAATATCACTGTTACTCTAGAGTAATGGAAATTAAAGTACAATGGTATTTTTAAAAGACAACCAACTCTAACTCACATAGCAGGCAAAGTATCTCCAAGACTGAAGATAAGCTCACCCTTTGTTCAGTAAAACCAACGCAGACTATAACAAACCAAAATACTGTACTATACACCCAACAGCAATGCAAAAATAGGATTTTCAATCCTGGTACCAAATAATTTCTACTACATTTTCCTTGAAGGCACTCTTTACTCAAGTTTGTATTTCCTTCAATGTCGATCTATCATTATGCTTTATCATTAAAATAGTCTAAAAAAGTACCTTCTCAAAATTCTTGACCACTTTATCTCTGGGTAATTTGTATTTCTTTCAAACTAACTTATTCTCCCCTCCTTTTGATCTCACTCCATGTATATCCATACAAACATATTCCTTAGCATTGCTGTCTCTAGATTTCAAATCTAGTAACAACACTGGTGAAATGTACCTTTCAAGTAACTTCTTTTGCATGTCAGTAACATTTTATCATAATAGAATTAACTGTTCTGATTTGCTTAGATACATTGCTTCCAAATATGGCAATTGCAATAGTTCAGCTTTTGTCTGATGCCCAAAACAGCACCGTTTTTACAGCAAGATGCAGCTCACACTGTTTGACATGTCTAACTGATTAATTCAGCCGTCTATGTCCCCTGAATAAAGCACAGAATCTTCCTCCATTTTATTCATCTATTCCCAGATTAGTGGCTCCAGAGAACCACTTAAATAGAAGTATCGAGATGGTAAAATTTTAGCAGTCTGAGAATACAGATATCCCAGATTTCTAACACTGCAGAATATGTTCTACTAAATTGTGATGCTCGTCCCAGTGTACAACCTGCAAAATGTACCCTTCAATTCTAAATGTCATTAAGCCTTTTGTGCAGAAGCTACCAAATCCTGAAAATTAAGTCCATATTTAAACCCATCATGCTCTCCAGCAGTTGAAAGTTTTACACTGCTATTATTGAAAACTTGAGAATATGAAATGCCTAACATGCATTTTACAAAATCCATTTTTAAAACTCGAGCACTTCCACTAGCTCTACTTACCTCCCCTTTTCACAATCCTTGCCTTTTACATGCTTTCTCAAATTGCCATCCAACTTTAGGAAAGGAAGCTGCTCAATGGCAACAACTTAACCAAATGCTAATAATCTCCAATTTTCTTACAATATTCCTGTGAATTATCAACTGAAAACACATTTTACACCAGTCTGAACAGACTGCATTAACTATATCTAACCTGTTTTTTGCTAAATAATTAATGAAATGAAACTACAAACAATAACCATAATAGTTTTGTAATACATAGATAGGTTGCTACTGAAAGCAAGGAACAGTCCCACTTCTCCCTGCACTTACTTCTGGCTATATCTCATAGTCAAGGGCACTTGTCAGACCCTTTGTTGAGCAACCATCTATTAATTTCTTTCTGAATGAATTAGCTTCCCAGCAGTTCAGTAAACTGAGCTGGCTCCACAAAAGAGTTCCATGGCTGGTGCACGGAAACAGCTCTTTTCAAAATCAGCAAGACACTAGAGCAGACATGATCAACTGTCACAGGAAGAAAAAAAAAAAAAGAGATGCCCATACTGTTTTGGTAGACTAGTAACTGCTTCAGAAGTTACTATATGCTGCTCCTAATCTAGCTTATCTTCCCTGGCTACAGCGCTATGATGCATCCTTGGTACAGCACCCAAATGCCAGCACAAAGTGTGATTGAGCCAGCTCTGTAACATAAAAGCCTGGCCTCAGCATGCTGCTTTTTCAATGACAAAAATTAAGAACTCACTGTTTTGTGGTGTCTGAATAAATATCCTGATAAACCAACAGTTGATCACCTTTGCCTAAACCCTCTATAAAACAGCCATGAAAGCAGCAGAGATGTGACAGAAATAGAAACAGTTACATCCCTGCTCAAAAAGAACCACTAGCTCATTATACCAAGTACAGCCAAGAGTGGGCTCATTTAGGTCCTATAATCTATTACTATTACAATGTTTCTTTAGCATATCAGATGTGATTAGAATCTGCCATTACTCTCTATAAAGTCAGGACTAGCTTCATTCAATCATACACAGCACTCACCACTGAGTAGTTTTATACTCTACCAGTACATAATGAGAACTAGTTCTATTTCTAATGATTTTCTGCATTGATCTGTGTAGCTTCTAAAAATCATAATTATTACCACAAAACAAACAAAGAGCATTTCTGTTTATTGTGTTCATACCCAAGTTGTTCTGTCTACCATTGTGTCAAATGATAATCAAATAGAAAGACAATTTTATTTCTTTTCAACTAAAATCTGAAGAGTTCTTGGAACAGTCACAGCCCTACATACTGGGATACTTATGTCTGCTATTACTTCCTGTACACCACCGCTTTTCTTAAAAAGCTACATTTTCAACACCTAGTGAATGTCAAAAGCCTCAGAGACAACTGACTTCTAAAGGTACTAAACTTTTCAACAAACGAAACCCACCCATCAACTAAAACTCAACAGCAAAATAATACATAACAACCACTTCAGAACTGGTGAACTCCTTGGGCAATGGCAAAACATATCAGGGAGTAAAAAAACAGACCTTCTACCACAGAACTTTTTCTCTGAAATTTACAGTCAACTTTTAATGTGTTACAAGCTGCAATTCAAGCTTGTTTACTACTGACACAGAATTTTGCTCTCAAAATTTTGTGAACTCCACATTCCCATGAGAATACATATTATTGTCAGACCATTTCTTACATTCATTTGGGAAATTCCTCTTTCAACTCTCAGATGGAAGTTTAAGACCAATATGCACTATCCAACACTTCATTCCCCTTTGCCTTCTTTTTCTCCAAGATGCAACACAATGTAAGAGAATTCAGGCCAGCCAGCCCCAGTGCAGAAAGAGAGCTCTTTTAGCCAGCACCCCACTTACACTAAGGTGGTCCTGAACTCAGTTTTTCTTCCTATTAGTTCACACTATTTCCAGCATGAAATTTACTGTGCAAACCTGTTTTGCAAATTTTTCAGTTTAACTCCCTAAGGAAATGTTAGAATGACAAAATCTTGACACTTAAGTCAGAACTGCTGAAGACTCTCTTTAAAAGGACGTATAATATGAAAACATATCCAATGCAATTTGCAAAGACATGCATTTTTAAGTTCATGCATATTACAGTTGTAAACTACCTGAAGAAAAAAGTATTTTACAGACTCTTGCAGAGAAACAAGCAGTAGAAAATCAGGGTAATACAAGCTAAGTTGTGCAACTACACAAATTTCTGTGAAAACTGGCACTCAAAAGGGGCAATTTTACAAATTATATATCAGTTTGGTTTAAATCCATATGCTGATTTTTCAGACACTGCTGCAGCAAAATACCTCCATACAACACACTGGTCACCTACTGCTGATCAGCAACGTACACAAAAACCAGTGTAAGAGTAACTTTTAAAGCAGCATACTGGATCGTACTGAAAGCTGCTTTGGGTTTGGTGCTGCAAGACCCTTACTTTAGTCTAAACACTAGCAGCTTAATGATTTTGTTACGTGACTTATATTTAATAAATACCAGTTAAGTGAAAACTACCATTTATAATTCCAGAACACAGGGAAAGAAACGCAGTAACTTTTTAATACATGTATACAGTAAGTAAAATAATTTTCAACTTAAAACTATGTTTTCAGATGAATGCCTGTTCTGAAGAAGCTAGCTCAGAATTAACATTATTCTCTCAGCATTACTTGTTATGAATACAGTATGGCTCCTTAGAATGGAAAGAAATAAACCGTAATATAGCAAAACAAAAACCAGCATAGAAAAGCTTGAAATACCACACACAAGATGAACGAAATGCCATTCTTTCCAGCAGTCAGTATCCTATAACGCATGGACCTCCTGAAGAGTAGTTCTATACTCTATTCATAACTTTTCCCTACACCACAGTAAGCCAGAAGGGCAGAGTGACAAAAAAGGTATGTTAATAAGATGGTATTTTTCTTAACCACTCCAGTTCGAGCATTTCATTCTTTTGACATCAGAAGAAGTAGAGGTCATAACTGGCTGTTACTGATTTATTCTGACAGAAATTGGACTCAAATGTTAAATAAAGATTAGTTAATATTTGCAGAAGACTCTGAACATACAAAATGCTATGTAAGTAGCAAGTATTAAGTCTTCCCACACACTCATTCTGGCATGCCTCCAAGCAGGGAAGTCCCACAGAAACGTTTCAACAGCAGTTAAGGAGAAACAGAGCACTCAGGCAACTGCAGTTATATTCACACCGGTCCTTCTAAGGAGCACCTGCAAAACTGGGGAAAAGTAATGCCCAGTAGCCACGCTCACTGCGCCGTGCGTCAAATTCAACACCAAAGAAGTAAGTACAGTTCTGGCGGGGCTTACATAAATGGACACTGAACAACCCCAATCTCTAGAATCCTCTGTCCAACCTAAAACAATTTACAAAACTCAAAGTTCTGTATACGCAGCTGTTCCCTTGTCTAGTATTTCTCATCAGGCTACACATTCACAAAGCATGCTGTAGCGGTCAGTCTGACTACTCACATGAGTCCTGAAGGAGCTAGCAAACGAAGTTGCTAAGCCACTGGCCATCATATTTGAAAAATCATGGCAGTCAAGTGAATTTCCCGATGACTGGAAAAAGGGAAACAAAACCCCCATTTTCAAGAAGGGGAAAATGGATGACCCAGGGAATTACAGACCAGTCAGTCTCACCTCTGTGCCTGGCAAAATCTTGGGAGCAGATTCTCCTGCTAAGGCACATGAAAAACAACAACGTGCTTCACTAAGGGGAAATCCTGCCTGACCAATTTGGTGGCCTTCTATGATGGGGCTACAGAACAATTTGATGAATGGGCCACTCGGTGGATAAAGAACTGTCTGGATGGCCGCACACAAAGAGTTGCGGTCAATGGCTCAATGTCCAGCTGGAGACCTGTAACGAATGGTGTCCCTCAGGGATCGGTGTTGGGACCAGTCTTGTTCAACATCTTTGTAGCTGACCCGGGCAGTGGGATTGAGTACGCCCTCAGCATGTTTGCCAATGACACCAAGCTGTGTGGTTCGGTTGATATGCTGGAGGGAAGGAATGCCATCCAGAGGGACCTTGACACGCGTGTGAGGTGGGCTGATGCCAACCTTATGAAGTTTAACCATGACAAGTGCAAGGTCCTACACCTGGGTAGGAGCAATCCCAGGCACAGCTACAAGTTGGGCAGAGAAGAGATTCAGAGCAGCCCTGTGGAGAAGGACTTGGGGGTGTTGGTCAATGAGAAAATGAGCCAGCAGTGTGCGCTCACAGTCCAGAAAGCCAACCGTACCCTGGGCTGCATCAAAAGGAGCAGGACTAGCAGGTCGAAGGAGGTGATCCTGCCCCTCTACTCTACTCTCATGAGACCTCACTTGGAGTATTGTGTGCAGTTCTGGTGTCCTCAACATAAAAAGGACACGGAACTGTTGGAACAAGTCCAGAGGAGGGCCACAAGGATGATCAGGGGACTGGAGCACCTCCCATATGAAGACAGGCTGAGAAAGTTGGGGCTGTTCAGCCTGGAGAAGAGAAGGCTGTGTGGAGGCCCCATAGCAGCCTTCCAGTATCTGAAGGAGGGCTATAGGGATGCTAGGGAGGCACTATTCATTAGGGACTGTAGTGACAGGACAAGGGGCAACAGGTAAAACTCAAACAGGGGAAGTTTAGATTGGATATAAGGAAGAAATACTTTCCTGTAAGGGTGGTGAGGCACTGGAATGGGTTGCCCAGGGAAGTTGTGAATGCTCCATCCCTGGCAGTGTTCAAGGACAGGTTGGACAGAGCCTTGGGTGCCATAGTTTAGTGTGAGGTGTCCCTGCCCATGGCAGGGGGGTTGGAACTTGATGATCTTAAGGTCCTTTCCAACCCTAACTATTCTATGATTCTATGGAAGCTTATTTTCAACAAATCACAGCTTCTGCCTACAGCAGGTCCGTTTCCCCAGACCTGAACTGCACAATGGTGAGGAACTGAGGAACAGTTTCTCATCGATCAACACTAAAGCCTTTCCCAAATGTCTAAAGAAGCCAGCATCTTCTCAGCTAGCTGGAAAAAATCAGAAGATTCCACATCATAAAAATCACTCTGCAAGTCTCCTTCCAAAAGAGGAAGAAAACAAAATGCTCTGAACTAAGCCTAAAGTGGAGAGGAGGGGCAAGCAAAGTGTTCAAGCATTATTTGGCCTATTTCTCAGGATCTCTAATGGACAGTACTACTATTTCATGAAAAAGGCTATGTCTGGCTTATCTGTCAGGTACTCCTGGAGATCAGACCCATAGCCTCAGCACACCCCCAGAAACTCAGAAGCTATGAGGGATATAAGCGGAGAGGAATGGGACTGAAGATCATTGCATAGAATGGTCCACATTCTGTAAAAAAGGACAAAGACCTCATGTATAGAACTGGCACTGCAGCTTCCATAAACCACGGAAAACTCAAGAGTGCAAAGGCTTATAATAAGATCTAACCACAACAGGCTGGTAAGCATCCAACTGAAGGAGGAGGTCTAACAGGGTTTTGACAACAGCATCTGATTAACCATACTAAAGCTGGAGGGAAATCTTGAAGGGAGGAAACTTCTACAACCATTCCTAAACCCTCCATAACCCCTTCCACATAATACCTGCAAAACTTCTAACTAGCATGTAAACTGAAACCAAAGAAAAATGTGCATGATCTTCCTGCCCGCATATATTATGTAAATCACCAGCAGCCTTGAATTCCTTGCTGAGCTCTAACTGACAGCCTATGCAATATTTTGGGAGGGGAAGAAGGGAGAGGACAACAACAAAACAGGTAACTACAAAGATTAGAGGACTGCCTCTGGAACTGGCATATTGCCCAAGTAGGTTTTAAGAGTAAGATCAGGTAGAAAAGTAGCAGACCACAGCAGGAATCAAGTTTCGTTTTCCTAGACCTACAGATGGAAAAAATTGCCACTACTGTTGGACCAGGCAACTGATATGACACTTCAAATACTGAAAGAGGCAATGCCCCTCAATTCTATATTCTTATACTGTCAAATAGTCCTTACTGTGAAGAACTGAAAAACTTCAGTAAGTTTCTTAAATCCCCAAGCTACCAACAACACAGACTCACTCTTGCATCCAAAAGAACCACTAGAATTTTTCCATTCTTCTTTTCATTGGAGATAGGGGAAAACTAAGCCCATTTGTAGGATTATGCAAGAATGCATAAATCCTCTCTGTAAACAAAACTTCCCTAACCAGTTCTGAATGCAAGGTACGCTTCACAGAAGTTTTTTTCCTTTCTGTACCAAGGGGATACAAACTGAGAATTTAGTTCTGCAGAGATAGTTATTGCATTTGGGAGGGAATATGAAGAATCTTAATACCTGACCTCCTGTACATGAACAGGATGACTTACAGTATTTTCTTCTATCCAGGGTTACTGTAGTTAAAGTTTCTAAAAATGTTTTTGACATTTTTAAATCATACTGGTGTATACAACCTCTTTTGTGCCACCTTAGAATATTTTTGCTTGCCAGCAGTTACTGGTCTGAAGCACTAATATACCCTCTTGTAAGTGCAGTTTTATTAACTTCCATAAAACCAGTGCATTGCTGAACAGAAATTGAGCAGTATAACCAGAAAGACAATGCAATGCAGCAAGAGAAACAAAATGCCTAAAGGCTGATTTTTCTGATTATGTCTCAACTGTCAAGCCACAGGTCTTCCAGTTTACAAAATCTGCTCCATTTCACAGTATAGTAATAATACAGGATACGATACACACATAGCTACATTCACAATGCTTTTTGATTCATAAACGTCTAAAAAACAAACAAATACCAATATAAATGCATCAGTTTTGAAAATACAGCTTATCAAAACAAGTCAAATGGAAGCCCATCTAATAAAACAAGAGCAGCTGAAACATTGAATATTGGAGAAAAAAAAAAATGTAACCCTGCAGCACATGGAAAAAAAAAAATCCATTACCACTGAAGTATTCGCCTTAATAAACCATTTCTGTGTTTGGTAAATCAATACACAAAAGCCAGCTTCACCTTTTTTTGGCCAACTGTTTATTAGGCAAGTAACAACAGACCTGTATCACAGATGCCAGAGAGATACTTGTGCAGCTCTCTTTTCTGGTTACCATAGTTTCAAATGAACTGTAAATTTCTAGAAATAATACTTATGAGGAGGAATAAAAATATCAGTGCTTAAATACAAAAACTGAAAGAAGGAATCATTTTCACTGGTACAGGATGACATTGAAAGTGAACAGGTAAATGCTTAGGGAAGCAAGTTTCATTTGCAGGACCTGGTCATAGACATGATTGTGAAGCTCGAGTGTGGACAGCAGAAGAATAAGAATTAATTAAATTATGAACATCACGGTCTTTCCTTGCCAACTATATCTAAATCATATCCTTTACCCTAAATCAAGATACAATAGCCTGTATCAATTCTGCTTCCTGCCTGTCTGCCACACGCACAGCACTGCCATATGGGAACTACCACCAGTGCGCAGTCCCATTTTAAAAAAGTTTTTATCAAGTTTCTGCAGTTTTCTCCCTTGGAAAAATCATCCTAATTAATCAGTTCCCTGCTTCTAAGAAGGTCGGAAGTGAAATGACAAATACTGCCAGTAGTTCAGGATGTACCACCTTACTATGCCAATTAAATTATTTGGCCACTATACCCACACCTATAAAGAATAACTTATTCCAGAGACTCATGTCATAAAATCCCCTCCAAATTAAAAACTAGACACCTCAAATGCACGCTACATGGATTACAAAATTGTGTTCCTGACATTTACTACTTACACTTTTGTTGCAGTAACTTCAGTTATCTATACAGTCAACTGCCTGTAGTAAGATAATAAAGTAACCTAAAAAAAGGAAAATATGCATCTTAAATATTAACACCCCCTACATCATACAAGCTCTCCTCATACACAACACTCCCTGCTGGAAGATTACACTCTGACAAATAAAATCAGCCAATTATACTACTTGCATATTACCTGCTTACTAAGATTTGCTATGGGGTCCAGATTTCCAGAGTTGATCTTTCTTAAGGGAAGAACTGGGAGTATTATCCAAAGTAGTAACAGGTAACAGTAACAAAGACGACAGCGAAGCCTTATCTTTAACAGATTATTTTTATTTGCTAACAAAGGGCAACCTTTTTTTCTTCCTCAGATGAGATGCTGCAAGGAAGATATTATTTACTAAAAACAAACAAACAAGATCCACTTAGGCTGAAATCCCACGTTAAGTAAAAAAAAAAAAAAAAAAAAAAAAGTCAATTTCAGCCATAACCAAAAATTTGCAACATTACCTCCAAATCAAAAATATTCCTATCTTTCTAGCCAGATCACATGTATTATTAAGCAATGGGAAAATAACCGCGTTAAGACCCCTCTGCTGCGTGATTACATGTACATCACCACATCTTCCCAGAAAGCATCAAACTGACAAGAGTGTGCACTAAATGACACTGTCACTAGGTGGGAATGGGGTATTATGGGGAAGGGTGAAGCTGCAGGTACAGTAACTTGTCCTGCAGATCATTCAAAACTCACATGCTGGCCAGAAGTTAAGCAGCATTTCACCAAACCTTGGCAGCAACTTGAAGCCAATTTTGGAATGCGATCACAACTAAATAAAACACACATTCTTAAGGTTTGTTGCTTCCTTTTTAAGTGGACAGGATTTTCAGAAATATTTTGTACTTTCTGAAATATCAGTATATTTGATTTCTTTTTATTATTTTGCTAGTGGAAAATCCTGAAATTTGTACTCCAGCTATTATTATTCTTATCGCTGTAGACCACTGCATGTAGACATTTGCATTACGTGGCAACATGAACCACTTGAGACCTTTTCCAAAATATAAGCAAGATGTTATTGGCTTGCTCTATCAACACCAGAACAATGGGAAGAGGTACAAAATTACCTTCCTCTCCGAGCCACAACACAGAAGCTCAAACAAAAAACTGCTGCAGAAAACAAATATTCTTCCACTGACTTCTACGTGCCACACATACTCCTTCATGCTAATCCAATGACTTACCTTTACTGAAATAAAAGCATAGTGAAGTAAAAATGTACAAAAGGTTGTGTAAGGGCAGAACTAATATGCCATCAGATTCAGAACTGTAAGAAAATAAACCAGTCATTTACCTAAAAAAAAAAAAAAAAAAAAAAAAAAAAAAAAAACAAAAATCCAAACCCAAAACCCACCAACCAACCGAGTCATCTCTAGATACTTCTTTTCTAGGTGGGTATTGTGATTAACTTCTCAATCAGAGATCACAATTTACCCTCGAATATATATGCCAATCTTCTTATTTCTTCTTGCTCTTCTAATTTTATTTATTAAAATAAGCCCTCCAGAGGGGGAGGTTGGAGCTAGTTACACAACCAAAAAATATACAGAATAGGCAACATACCTGGACATAAAGGGTGTACGTGGACAAAGCAGCTACAGGTCAGCTAACCTGATTTTCCTCTTAAGTCACAATAAGATGTAGCTGCATACAAATGCAGTTCGATGCATCCTTCACTTCTGACTCTAGTATAAAAAAGTTTAAAAACAGCCTGTGCCTGTGCTCCTCCATACTTCCTGAAATGTCACTGTATTTACTGTGGCGCCAATAAAGGCCAGGAAAAGCTGACACATGAAAGCCAAGGGGTATCTTGGGAGATCAAGCTTCCCCACATCCATATCTCAAAAATTTGGTGCCAGATCTCTCCTCAGATCTGACTAGTTGCACAAAAATGTTTGTGAGCTGCAAGGAAAGAAATGCCTTCCTTTCCCTTTTTCACCCAAGATCTCACAGGTCTGAAATTTTCTTAATAATGCAATACTTAAAGATACAGATACTAAAAAGCGCTAAAGCACCCTGTGAACTACTGCAATGCCACAACCCAAGAAATTTAGGACTCTTCTAGTCCTTGTGAACCCAGCCATCAACATGATACGATCAAGAAAAGAAAACAGTTTTTTGTATTGATCTGCGAACAGTGAAATATCTTCCTCAAGATAGAAGCCAGTCAGACATTAGCCCCTTAAGCTTCCCAACTCAAACAATTCAGCATTAGCCCTACATTTGTCTGTGGTGATCTAAATGACGGCCATGGTCACAAGTTTCTCTTACACCATACTTACTCTCCTGCTCTCCCCCCTCAAAAAAATCCAACTTCACCAGATTGTTAAAAACTCCAATATGGGAAAACTTGAAGAAAATTAATTCTAATTAAAACAACATATGATTAAAAGTACATTTTAATCTCCAACTCTCAAGCCAGAAGTTTTCACTGTATAACTCGTAAGTAAATACCTGACCTTGTCAGAAGTCTCATCAGATTTCAAGGCTTACCCTTAAATCACAAAGATATAAAACTTCTTGAGAGCACTTTTTTTTTTTTTTTAATACCATAATATAAAAAGCCAACTGAAGTGACTGGGCTATTCTTCAAACATGAAATCTGTTCACAGAATGGTGCAATAGTTTTAAATGGTTTACTCCAGAAAACAGTCTTTTAGAAAACACAAATGCTTCAGTTATGCTGATGCAATACTGCCAAAGTTACCAAAAAGCTCCCCCCTCACAAATTTTCTCTACCAAAATCAGAAATCCATGTCCTTCTACCTCCATGCACTGGCCTCCAAGCATGGCTCTCCCACAAAGACCCTTCAAATGCCTCCGCAGCGCCCTCTGTGGTGCAGGGGCAAGGACGAAAAAGAGTAACACTGACAAACCACAACCAACCCAGACCTGCTCCAGAAGCAGCCCAAACCTGAACAAACCATAGCAAGTGACTTGCCACACCATAAATAAGCTTCTTCCTGGCAGGAAGGACTCTGCTATCTTAACCTGGACATTTATTCTGCTTATAGCCCCATTTAGTTCCAACTCTGTCCACAGCCAACATTACAACAGGGTGGGAAGGCACGAAGAGGACCAGAGCAGACCAGACCACAGGACTACCAGCACCAGAAGAGCTATGGGACCATGAAGAACTCCCATTTTTACTTACCCTTTGACTTTACAAGTGGAAATGATCTAAAACGCTGGATAGTGTTGAACTTAAACCAATGCAATAACCCTGGGTGCCACCATTTAAGTTTTGTGATACATACAGGAAAGAGCTTTTCCATTCCTCCACTCTTTTGTTGTATACAAGCTTCGCATTCTCCAACCTAAAACTACAATTCCCTGTTCACCCCTGTTCCACAAGGACTAAGCTACCACTTCTTGTCAACGATTCTTACATAAAAGGAAGGTGAAGCTTTCAGAATGTGAAGTGTTTAAGTGCTACTGAGAAAGTGAGCAGAGCTTATTTAAGAATATTACAGTGTTAAGTTGATGGATGCTTTCAATCACTTCCTTCCATTACAAGACAAGTACTGAAGCAGATAAAGCTTCTATATGAAATTCTATCATCTATTTGAAAGAGACACAATCTACAACACACTTCCTTTTCCAGTATGTTTTCTTCATTACACACACACACACACACACACAATCCCACCATCAAATAAAACCCAAACCCGCCACTACTATATTTTGGATATTTACACCTACAATATTCTCCTAAGTTTTCAACCTAATCGGAGGTGAAATGGTCACACTGAAGGCAGAAATCACACTGAGTTCCAAACCTCATGTCCTTCAACAAAACACAGCGTTTCAGTAACACAGCTGAGAAGCATGACTACCCAACAGAAATATTTCCTTACTTTTGGGGATTCATTTAGTGAAAATAAGCAACCAAAGTGTTTAAGGCTTCTGTAAAACATACAACCTGTTTATGCTGGCAACACAAGATCCAGAAAACTGAATCTTTCCTGTATTTGCCTGCAGCAAAACAACTGAGACAGTAACACCACAAATGAAAATGACAAATTGAGGACTCTCATATCATTCTAAATTTGAACCATAAGTGACAGAGAGCAATCTAATTAAAAAAGTTCATCATGTTCTGATGTGCTAACATTATTTCATGATTTGACTAAAGCTAACATAGCTGCTCCCACCAACAGGAGCACACACTTTCAAGTGGTTAGTTGCCTGCAGCTATTTTCTACAGGAGACTGTAGTAGCATGTAATATTCAAGAGAAGCTGTCTACATTACTTAAAACATAAAAAAAAAAAAAACCAAAATCAGTGGCTGTTCATAAGTTATACTGAAACAAAATGAAACTTTAAGAGAGCATTTTACTGACAATTCTATTTACACTCCTTCCAAGCAGAAATTATTTCATTGCGCGTATTTATGCCTTTAAAGACTTTAACACGTAAAGCTAGAATGTGACATATTCATGGCATCTGAGTTACATTAACAGCCAGCTAATTAAATACTATTTTAAAGATGGAATGCTCTTCCAAGGAGCACACTCCATTTTTAAACCAAGTATTTTAAATAAGTTATGAACCTACCAATTTTTTGTCATTTCACAGAACCCATTTAAAAAAAAAAAAAAAAAGCAATAGCATTAAAATATCCCAGTAATTTTCAGTTTCAAAATGTTATGTCTAAAAGATCTGTGTGTAAATTTTAACTGATCTTCTTAAATACAAATTTAACAAATCCTTACACTGCTTATTGACTTTAATTAGTATTATCTTCCTGAAACTGTAATAAAAAACTGTAAATGGTTGAAAAAAGCTCCACAAACTTAACTCTGGCTCAAGTACATAACTTGGGGAATATCTGAGCACTAGGAAGTTTCAGAGGAAGACTGAAGAATCTCTCCCATGCCACAGTTCCACGCCTTTGTTTGAATTTAAGCTGATGCAACATCCAGTGTTAAGTTCACAGTTAATACAAGTAGCAGAAATTTACGAGTTTCCCTCATGGGTTGCATAAAACCCACCTGTAGATGACGCCACTAAATGTCACTGGTTTTGTTAAGCACCACCCACACAAGCCCTCCCCTAGATCAGAGCAAGATCTATCTGTCAAAAATCGGAGTTAATGCCAACTTTTCTTCTTCGTGTAACTTTGAAGCATTCTTAGCCTTTAATTAACCGGAACGGGATGGGGATTCCCACCCGTTCAGCTCTGCTGCTGAAGGTTTCTGCTACCAGCATAGCAGCTGCCTTCTCACACTCTGCTTCCTAGTGTAATTAAACTGTCATCACGGGTATAAGGGAAAACACAGTGTTACCCAGGAAAAAGCCCCCATATGAGAACTCCGGCATTGTGATTTTGCAACTGATCACCATCAAGATTTAGCCAAAAAATGAAAAGTGGCGTATAATGAGCAAGTAATATCAGGTCGACAGAGATTAATGTCTGCCAATTGCAGTCACTTGTGGTGTTTATTTACCTGCACATAACCAATCCGCATGCACATGGGTATTATGTAAATCCCGGACAGTTCAGTAATAGACAAATACTCCAGGAATAATAAATATGTGGATAAACAAAGTACTTCGGGAAAAAGATATTAAAAGGAAATAAGTAATTTCAAATGACCAAACATTATAAATGAAGAAGACATCATCAGTTACAAGTCGAGACTGAACTGCCCAGAGTTAGCACTGGGGCTATGCTTGAAGAACATCTTGCTGCGAGACGTGTCAGGAACTCCAGTTCCATTTAGAACAAGACTCGACAAAACTCCCGGACCGCGTACAGACGGCTGTCCAGCGGCTCCGAGGGAAGAGACCCAGAAAGCGTTCTCCTGCCTTGCCCTTCCAAAAAACGCCAACCGAACAGGGACGGCGCGGCCGCGAGCTGCAGGCGGAGGGTGACCTTCGCCGCCGCTCCCCGCACGCCTCGGGCCGCCCCAGCTCCCCCACGGTAAACGGAACCCCGTCGGAAGTCACCGCCTCCCGACCGGGCACGGGCCAATAAGCGGCAGGTGGGGCGGCGGCCCGAAGCGGCGGAGAAGGCCCCGTCGGGGCCGCCTGTGACGCACTTCGGTAACCCGACTCCCCGCCCCGGCGGGCCCCGCCGCGCTGCCACGGCCCCTCCTCGCCCCACCGACAGACTCGGCAGCGCGGGTCCGGCCCCGCGGGTTACCTCCGGGCACGCCGGGAGGCGGGAGAATGCGGGGTCGCAACGGCGGAGAAAACCGGGCACGCCAGGGTGTGGCTCCGGGAAGCACACGGGAAGAGCGCGGGGGGCACTGGGGGGAGGGTAGCAATGGTGCCGGGCTGCCGAAAAGTCATTAAATAAACACCGAACAGACGCAGTAACTACAGCACCGGACTCGGTGGACATCGGAACTTTGTGTTAACTCCAGACACCGCATGCCGTAGGAAGACCACAGCCAGTGAGCCGGGCCAGTGCAATAAATCAATAAAAAACAGCCAAAGAGGGAGCCGACCGCCTTAGCTCCCCGTGCTCGGGGAAGAGAAGAAAAAAAAAGAAAAAAAAAAGGAAAATAAGTAATTTTCTTGAAGTCGGTCGGTCCCGTATTTCGACGGGACAGGACGGACTCTACGACACTATGGGCGATGGAGGGAGAGCGGCGGGGCTGGCACTCGGCGGCACCGACACCCGGGCAGGGGAAGGACACCCGAAAGCCGGAGCCGCCCAGCCCGGCCCAGCCATCTGCCGCCGCTCTCCTCCCGTCCACCGCCTCCCTGTCCCTCGTAAGTCCCTAACCACGGCAACAACAGTGTGTTTTTAATCCGTGTAGAGAAAATAAGCGCCCAGAAAAGGAGAAACACCAGGAAAGCTCTCGCTTCCTACCTGGGCAGGGTTCAGCTCAGTTCAGTGCGTGCCGAGGAGGAGGGGGCAGAGAAGCACTATCTAAAACAAAAGTGGCGCCAAAACCCCCCAGTAAGAAGCATTCTTCTTCTTCCTCCTCCTCCTCCTTCCCCCCCTCCCCCACCGGGGCCGGCGAGAGCCCAGCGGGGTTCCTGCAACACGCGGCTCCCGGCACCGGGCGTCCCCGGCACAAGTTGGCAAGCGCCCTTTCTTTACCAAAAGAAATAAATAAAACAAGCCGAACAGAAACCGCCACAACTCCTCCTCTCGGCGGGCAGCCGCCCAAGAGCTCGCCCAAAGTCACTCGGAGGGGAACACTCGCCCCACAAAGGCCTTCCCCGAGCTGGGCGCCAGGGGTGGGGTGGGGGTCGCCAGCTCTTTCGGAGGAGCCAGCGAATGGCAGCGGGGGAGAGGGGCAGGTCAGTCCCTACGTCCTCACTTGGGCCGAAGAAGCTCGCTCCTTTCGGCCCCGTCACTCGGGAAGGGGCGGCCGGAGGTGCCCCAGCTCAACCGAGACGGGGGAGAGAGACTCCGGTCCCTCGGCACTTCCCTCCGACGAGCAGCCGCCAGACGCGGGCTGGCACGAAGAGCCGAGCTGCTGGGCAGCGGGAAAGAGAGTCAAGGGAGCCCCAGCGAGCGCTGTCAGGGCTGGGAGTTCCCTCTCCCCGGCCTCCTCCGACACCGAACCCCGGGGCACCGGCAGCCGCCCCACCATTTTCTCCTGCGCGCCGCGCGGCCCAGCGCTCTGCCCCGCCGAACGCGGCCCGCTCCGTCCGCGGCGGCTCCGATCCCCGTCCCCTCCCTCCGCACCCTCCGGGCGGCCCGGCCCGGCTTGCCCACACACACACACACACACCCCGCACACACAATGCCCGAGTCCTCCATCTTGCCAGCAGCCCCCGCTCGGCTCGGGAGAAGGGGGGAGGAGGAGGAGGAGAAGGTGGTTCTCCATTTTAGCTCGCCGCGCACTGGGCCCAGCCTGCCCGCGGCCGGCTCTGGGCAGGAGGCACGGGGCTCCAGACGGGCAGCGGGGTCCGCTTTCGGCGCCCTCTCGCTCTCTCACTCGCGCTCCCGCTCGCTTCCCCCCTCCCCGCCGAGGCGCGCTGGGAAGGGGGGGTGGGGAAGCGGGGGGCTGGAGTGTTTTCGCGGCTCGGCCCCGCCGTCCTCCATCTTGGCTGCGCGGAGTCCCTGTGGCCAGCCGGCCTAGCGCCCCGCGCCGTCCTCGCAGGCCCGGGGACCGCGGGCCCCGTCCCGGCTTCTCTCCGCAACCACGCACCGCGATCCCGAGTCCCCCCTCCAAACTTCCAGAAGCTTCGCCGCCATTTTCTAACTTACCTTGCCCAGTGTCGGCGTAGGCAGCGAGGAGGCCCAGGCGCGTAGCTCCGCTCCTATACCCGCGGCCCGGCTGCCGGTTGCGCGCCCGGCCCGGCCCGTCGCGGAGGCTAGGCGGCAGCGGGGGCTGTGCGGGGGGCAGCGCGGGGCGCGGGCAGGTTGTTTAATTTGGCGGCGGCGCTGGGGATTGTTTGGGGTGTTCGCTGCTCGGCGGCTCGCGACCGAATGGAGGCCGCAGGCGCCACCTGGCGGCCACCGAGCGGCGCCCGCTCTCCTGGGCGTGGGGCGACACCTGCCGGCGGGCAGCGGGCAAGGCCGCGCCGAGCGGGGTAAACAAGGTGCCGCGCATGCGCGAGCGAGCGCGCGTCCCGTGCCCGCTCCCTCCCGCTCGCGAGTGCGGCCGCCTGAGGGGAGCGGGGCGGGGCCGCAGCGGCTCCGTCTCCAGACTCAGCCCTGCCCTAGCCCCGGTCCCGGCCCCGGCCCGTGCGCGGCCGCGGGAGGGGGGAGGCGGCCCAGTTGCTGGCTGAGTTCGCGGGGCAGGATCGGGTGACCGAAGCGGGCGGACAGCCTAAAAAGGAGCGAGAGCGGTGGCTCCAGAGGCTCGTCCGGTCTCACACGGGCAGGGCCGGGTGTTCTCTGCCGAATTGATTAGAGAATGATTGTTAAGCCGAGGCAAAGTTCAGTCTTTACAGAAATAATGCATTAACCGCTTGCAGTGTCCTGTCCTATTAATGGCAGCCCTCCAAAGCTCGCAGTGGTCGCCAGGGCCCAGCCACCACCGTCCCTTCAGAGCCACCACGGCTGGTCTGGTCTGTCTTCATCAGTTGTGCGCTCAAGAAGCCGAGTTGTACGCAAGGGAGTCTATGGTCTCGAAGATAAATGTACATTTGCCCCCATGGCTGCAGTGTGCCTTATCTTGAGGACACCAAGCTTGTGTGACGGTGCAAACAGAAGCAACGTAGCTGCCACTGATGGTGTTTTGTGTGGTTCAGAGCGTTCTGAAACGTTTCCCGCTTCTACCCATCACTGAGCACGGTCCCAGTTCAAATCAGGAGTTGCTCCTAGGCTCTGAGTGTGGTTCTGTTTTCTTACCTGCATGAACCTGAAGCGGTCTCATAGAACCAATATAGAAAACTTAACTAGATACAAAATTTGTGGTTCTTGTTTTTCCAAGCATGGATCTTAGCAGTTCCTGCTACGTTTTTTTCTCTGTATTGTGTAATGCTGAGCACATTACTCATGCTGAATAGTTGCACACAAGCTTATAGTCAGAACAGTCAGCACAATCATAGAACCAACTGGGTTGGAAAAGACACTTAAGATCATCGAGTCCAACTGTTCCGCAGCACTGCCAAGGCCACCGCTGACCCATGTCACTGAGGGTCTACACGGTGCATGAACACTTCCAGGGATGGCGACTGCCCTGGGCAGCCTGTTCCAATGCCTGAGCACCTTCTCCGTGAAGAAATTGTTTCTAATACACAGTCTGAACCTCCCTTGGTGCACTTGGAGGCCGTTTCCTGTTGTCCTGTTCTCTTGTTAATTGCGAAGAGAGACCACCCCCGAAGAACAGTTTTGTCCTGGTAATTAGACTAATCGGCCTCTTGTGTTTTACCTACTTCTAGTTTTGGGGGACAGTTAGCATAACTAAGCAGGCACTAAGCTGAGTTACTCTGCTCACCTGCTTAACAAAGGCAGGACACTTAAGAGTAACTGTGAGGTCAGTTCCAGTCTTTTCAAAGCTGAGGCATTGCAGAGCCAATAACACAATGGAAACTGTGATAAGGAGTTTAAAATAAAAGAAAACCTACTGTAATACGAGTTGATGTCACTTAGCAGTTCTAGGTGGAATCTGTGGTACATGAGACAGACCTAAAAAAATACATTCTATAGTTTGAATTTACGTTTCAGAATGTCTTTTTACCTCCTGACAAGAAAATGAGGAGAAAGATTCCCTCTTAGGGAACACTTTAAAACAGTACCCTGACTACTCATAAAGCTGTGTGCAAAGTTTCAGTTACAGCTACAGGTGCTGCTGATAGTGATGATCTTTAATATGAATCTGTTAATGTTATGTTTGGAGAAGAATTGTGAAGAAAATATAATCTGTTAAATCCACACACCAAACCTCAAGTTTTAAACTTTATATATATAAATGTCTCAAAATATATATATTTACTATGATGGTTGTTAAATTACACAGAAATAGATGCAAAGGAGCTGGATCCATTTGTGCCTTCCCTGTGCAAAGTCAACTTCTGACAGCTGCCAGGTAGACAACTTCTCCATGAAAACAAACTACAGCTTCCAAAACAAACGTTTTTCCTGCGCACAGAATTCCAGTAATGTATTCTCTGCTTGAGATACAATAGGGCTACACGTACTACAACTCGCATCCAAAACTTTGTGAGATTATAGCAGTCTACTGTGAGAGCTGGCAGGAGCACAGCATGAGGCAGCTTCAGAGGCAGCTGTGCATAAAATCTGTGAATTAGATGCATCAGATGTTTGGTGTGTTCCAAACCCACTGTACTTCACACTTGACCTCATAGCTGAGATTTTTTCAGGTAAATGCATTCAGTAGAACAAAACGTGACATAGTTCTTAGGGTGTGTTTCTGAAGGAATGAGTGTGCAAGTGCTGACAGTGCCACGGCAGAGTTCAGCCTGTTTCCAGAGCTGACTCAGACCTTGGAAGCCCAGCTCCAAAACACTTCTGGGTGTCCTGACTCACATGATGAGTTTGCTTTTTTAAAGTTGTGACAACAAAACATGGGAGCACTCTGGAGATCAGGCTCCAGGTGTCCTGGTGTACTATGAACTGCTGCTCACAGAGCCTGCCCAAGAGGATTTTGCACTCTCCAGTTCATTTCCTCTCTCCCAGTTGCCCCATTCAACTGTTTGCCTAGCTGCTCTGTAAGCAAAGCTGTTGCCTCATCAGAGATAGGGAGAGGAGTCGTTTGTTGTCTGAGAGAATGGTTTCATTTTGTTTTTACCCAAACCAGATCATTTCTCAGACACTATCCAGAGTACAACCACATCAGCAGTTTACTCAGCATAACTGAAGGTGTGGTATGCTCCTGTCAAGGTCGGGAATGTTTCTGCTCTGCTCCAGTGACCAGAGGATGGGAATTTCTTAAGCCAGCTGTGCCCTGGGAGGGTTCCCAACACAGCACTGCACTCACCAAATAACCACCATAAACCAGTTTGTATAGCACACATCTAAGGAGCAAGCAGAGCAGCCTCTTGAATGATGGGTAGGAATGTAGGGGGCAGAAAAGCGGAACAAGTTCTCAACCGTTGCATGAGGACAAAAGCAGCCCTGGGAGAGCCTGGCTTCTGTATTTTCCCTAGGAACTGATCGTGCTTCTGGGACTGAGCCTTCCAGTTGGTACAACAGGGAAGAGTTGAAAAGCAGTTCCTCTGCTAGTGCACCACTTCTTTCTAAGCTGACAATTCCAGACTGGGCTTCTACCATCTGTTCAGACTGTGAGAAAATCAAAGAACATCCTGAAGTTTCTGTATAGTTCAGCATTTCAGCATCCTTCCCAATACAATGAAAAAAAGTAAAATAAAAAAGTATTATCCAAGCGTGATAAGAAAATAGATCTTAAATTCTGAGCTTCCTACAAAGGATTTGTATCTGATAGAAAAGATGTTCTGTGGAAAACTGTAGGAGAAAGCATTCTACAGGACTATGTCATCCTTCTCATAAAAGAGAAGAGAAGCTTTCTTTAAGAGCTTCAAAGTCCAGTGTTTCTGATACCGAGCCCAATTCAGAGAGGATTTAACACAGACTTCACAACAGGGACTTTTACTGTGCTTTGTCCAAAGAGAGCTCTTGTTCAGTCACCCAGCTAAGAACCTGAGCGAGGAGATGGTAGATACCAAATCCATGTCTGAATTAATGGCCAGAGGTTCACCACTAGCAAAGATCAAAACAAACACAAGCTGCCAGATGGCTGATTCATTCTTCCAGGCAGGAGATTCATATTTGTGCTGCTTCCTTTTCTGCCAAGGCAGCGGAACAGGAACCCCCTCTGCAGTTCCGTTTCCTCTTTTCTGTTAAAAAAGAGCCACAATCCTTCACCATTCCTTTTATTTTTTAACAGAATTTGCTTATGAGAACTGGAAAACAAACCAGGCTTTGTATACTGGGTTTGTTCCAGGGTGAGGTGGGAACTTCAATGGCCTCTATTTAAATAAAAAGCAGTCATATTTTTATCTGCTGAGTTGGGTGCAGGGGGGAGAAGCAGTCTTCCCAGTTGGAGTTTTTTTCTTAGATTTTTGAAACTGGCTTAGTCACTCTAGGGAAATCTGCTCTGAATCCTTTTGGAGATGAGATATTACATAAGAAACAACAATAAAGACCAGAAAATGGGTTACTTGCCCATAATTTGCAGGAGGGACATTACACATCAGTAGCTCCTCAGGCCTTTCCCTGTTCCATGAATAAATTCTTTGTGATTTACATAAGTCTCTGTTGTATGCCCCTATTTCTTGCCAGGTCTTTCCAGAACACCTAACTGAAGCCTGAGTTTTCTTTGATTCAGGAAGTTCTTGCTCACCATGCTTGCAGAGCATGAAGGAGCACAGAATCCCAGTTTGCCCCATATTGCTGAAAAGGAAGGAAGTTTTAGTTCACCTTTGTTATTAGCTCTGGAAATGAATAGAGGCCCCCTAAGTTGCAAATGCTTTCCTGCTAATTGCATTATCAGCAGCTTTATTCAGCTGTCTGAGCCATTGGTTACCCAAAGCCCCTATTTGAGGTGAGGTTCTCCTGCTATGCCTCATTCTCTGCAATAAAATTCCTTTAGCCATGTTTTAAAGTTCCCATCACCAAACTCTGTGGAGGCCACATGAGTTATTGGCAGAATGTAATGAAAAGCCCTTCTCATAGACTCAATCAGGAGGAGTTGCTTTCCCTTGAGGCATCACCCTACCTTATGTACAGGAAGGGGTAAGTGTTCCCATCAGGGCCACCTCTCTTAAACCTGGGACATGGTCTGGTCTGGTTTCCAGAGGTAGGGGGGTTTTGGAAAACAACCAAGACCTACTTGTGTCCTGTAGCTAAGCCCAGGCAGAGGCATCATGAATCAAGGACCATTTTGTGAGTCAGGCACCATGCCAGCATTAGTAACAAAAGTCTGTGGAAGAAGCACAGGAACCAGAGCAACATGTTTCAGATTGGGTAAGCTGGGTAAGTGGCAGGGCACAGCTAGAGGCAGGAAAGAACAGACTGTATGGCAGAAAAAGGGCTGGGGCATATGAAGCACATGAGCTGAAATAAGGTCAAGTGGGTTAAAGAGCAGCAACTGGCACAGAGCAGGGGAAGCTGCTTGAGCTGAGCAACCACTAAAAAACAGTGAAACTACATCATGCTGTTGATGTGGAGGGGACCAAACCTGGCAGGAGCAGAAAGCAGTTTTCTGCTGGTCAGGTTTCTCAGGGCCTGTAGCCCCCTAAGACTCCTGACAGACAAGGTTGATGGAAAAGAGGAGGAAGGAGCCTGGCTTATGGTTAGATGAAGTCAGAGTGGAACTGGGACAGAAATGTCATTATTCAGCGCAACCTCTGTCTGAGACCATAAAGAAAAGCAGTTATAAATTCAAATATGTTTAAGCTTTGAAGAAAATCCTCCATCAAATGAACAGGACAGCTATCTTCTCTATTGGCAGGCAAGCACCATGTTTGGAGGATGACAGTGGTTTGGTTTATCTTGGTCTTTTACCCACAAACTACTAATGTGAGAACTGAGAGGATTAAAGTGGGAGTATGCAATGGAGTTGTTACATGACAGACAGATAAGGTCAAGGAACACATTACTCTTCCAGATAACAAGTTTGCATAGTTTCCTGGGGCTGACCTACCACATTCCCAAGATTCCACATATGTCCCTAACAAGCTTTCCTTTGGTTTAGATTTCATCATCAGCCAACTTGAAGATTACTTTCAAAAGTGCTTCTTGGAAGTGCCCTCTCCTTTAAATCATGTCTGGGGTTCAAGGCTACTCTTGCCTCTTTCTGACACAGTGGGAGGTGAAAGCAAAGCAAAATGTTACCCTTGCTTGCAGTTTAGATGTTGTCTAAGTGGCACAATGCATAATAAGTAGGAAGGAATGCAACAGTTTGTGATGTGTTGGTGGCTTGCACAGATGTTCAAAACCGTTAAGATAAAAATACTTCTTTTACGCTGTGACTTCCTTTAGCACGACTGTATAGAGGCCCTGCAAAGCCTCAACACCAGCAGCTGTGAACAGAGGGTGTCCCCTCATGGCAAAGGGCACTCCTGGGATGCTCATTGTAAATGCCAACGACAGGGATTGCCAACCCCATGCCCTTTACCACTGGTTCCAGCTGTGAACCCAGCAGAGGTGACACTTCCAACCTGGAACATGCCTTTTCCTTACAGAAACCTGCAACTTCTGATCAAGCTTTTACAAATCAACTGTTAACGAAGTTATAGAAGGGTTAAATTGTGATTCAGAGATAGGAGTTGAATTCATGTTACTTTTGGTACTTTCTGTTTTGCAGAACACCAAAAGAGACACCTGAAGCAACAGTTACTTTTGTGGTGGCTCTTACCCTACCAACAACCCTCCCATCCTGACTCCTGCACCGTCACATGGGTTGGTTTGGCAGGAAAGGGAGGTAAAGTCCATCTGAGGCTCAGGGAACCTCTTGCTGTTACACAAGAGTTGGAAGACTACTGTGGGTTGACACTTTTGAAAAGCTTGTATTCAGATTAACTGTTTGGCTTAAATGATGGCTCTCATCATTTCACATGCACAAGCTACCTATGAGAAATTGTGTCAAGAGTTTTACAGCAAGATCTAATTTTGTAAGATCAAAAAGACTTAACATTAATGAATTTAAATACTGATTTTTGAAGCTATTCATTCTCCAGAACTTGCAGGTAACCATGTGCATTTCTGCTAAACTTGGCTTTTTAGGACTTACTGTAATGATTCTCCTACATGTTTTCACAGGGGAACTCTGCAAAAGTGTTTTTCAGTTTTTGATAGTAAACACCATTTTTCAATCTAAGAGCAAACCCCTAATTCAAGTATCTCTCCAATACATTTCCAGCAGTTCTAACCTACCAAGCATTTTATCTCAGCCATCAATAGCTGTCCAGAAAAACCACATACAAAATCATAAATTAATAATTATCCAAAGGAAAGCAAGTTGTCTTCACCTACCTTGAAATATTACATACAATGTAATAATGCCATTTTTACCCTAGATTTCGCTCGGGATTTTGTTTATCCAAGCCATTTACAGCTGAATATATACTGCCTTCTTCTCTGTCCTAGGAAAAAGCAAGTTCTTTGAATAGTCACAGAGCTACATCCTCTGAATTAATGCTTGTAGTTTTACTGTCATGTTGAAGTCAGTGTTGCTTCATCAGAATTCCTGGTTAAGAAAAAACACTAAAGATAAAATCTGAATTTCAGCAAAGATTCTGTATTACCACAGTTCATTTACCTCCTCACAGAAAGCCCCATTATAATTACAGCAGCTAATTGTTGTACGGCAGCATCAGCACATCTCTCAAAGCGTTGGCAAAGACAGCAAGATACTGTTGATAACCTGAGTCAGTGCGAAGCCACAGCAGGGGCATGGGGCAGGAAAGGTTTTCTTGATAAATTTCTAAGCTACTCTGTAAAACTGACGTGTAAAACACACACAAAAACAGTGAGAGGGAGAGTATTCACCCATACTTCAGTTCCATGACGAATGAGGGTGATCTCACCAGACTGGCCCTTCCCATTTGACCACATGGAGAAGACAACCTTCAACCACCCTTCACAAAGCAGGCTCAAGAGCTCAGGCCCATCCAGCCATGCTGCACCTGACAGGCCATGAAGAGCCAAAGGGACAGCAGTGCAACTGCTTCTCCAGCCTGCTCCTTGGCATCTTGCATTCCTGCTGCCAGGAATCAGTCCAGCACAAAGTGAGGTTAACAAAGAACAGCTCACTGTTCACATCGCCACGGGGAAACACTGCAAGAGCCAGAAACATCTCCAGCTCCTACTTTGCTGCATGAAGAGCTGACCTTTCGTTCAGGTAGGCCTTACACATCATATGCTAGAAGTGTCTGCACTGACTTCCCACCCAGTTCTAATTCAATTCTAAGAAACCATTGTATTTCATTTTTTGTTAGCTTCAATAAAATCAAACATCAAAGCTACGTTTAAACCCCCATGTCTCCAGTTAACAGCAATGCCTTGAAAACTTTGACAAACTATTTGTCCTGTAGCTTAAGGCTGCACATACAGCTAACAAATAAACATGGGAATGCCACAGTCAAAACTAGCCAGACAATGATAAAAAGAGAGTGAAAATAATTGAAAAAGAATAAATTATCATTGAAAATCTTTTATTGTGAGGCAGTGAGAAAAAGCCAAATACGTAACAATTTCATCTATGGGTTTTCCTTATTTTAGCCTCTGACCCTAAATCAGGCATTTTCTAAATAAAATAGTTCCAAGGGCGCATTACTAAAACCCCCTGTAAGCCTCCCATGTATCTAGAGCAGCAAATAGTTCTGTTCTTGCAAGTCAAATTAGGAGTGAGGATTTTACATTCTAGAAGCTGCTAGAAGGAAGTTACTGAATACTGACACCTGAATATAATCTATAGCTCTTCATTCCAAGTAACTCTTGTAAAAATGAGCTCCCAAAGCATCTCTGTGCTGCAACAAACCTCCTTTTCAAAGCACTTGTGCTTCTACCTCATTTACTCGCATCCTTCATTTCTGTCTCTTTTAAGCACTCAGCCCAGTATCAGCACCCATGGAATTTCTTCTGTATCTTTTAAGATACTGAAAATCAAAGTAATTTGAAAAAACATCTTCTCAATTCAAGTTGTTAAAATTTGATGACTGTGCTAATTATTTGTTTCACTTTTAATCTGAATAGAACCCTGATTAGTGGTATTTTAAAAACCTAAACCTGCAGAGCAGTTATTCTGTCATCTAATGGGCTTTTAACCCCTTAATGTTCCCAAGTGATTACAATTTAAATGGATCTTTTATAGTGTTTATCAAGAAGTTACAGTAAGGGATACAGTATCCTTTTAAAAGGTAACAAGCTCTAACATGAAGCATTTATGCTATTCGCTTGCACATTATTTGGACAGTGTGTTTGCTTCCATTTCAGCTCAAGAGGTACTATTTGTGACCTGCTGCTTTTCTTGGACAGTTCCCATACGGTATTTACACCCAGAATCCTCTCCTTACCAGGATTTACTTTTGTAACTAGGTTTTACTTTTCTGTATTAATTTTACTCTTAGTTCTGAGTACAATTTGGTCAATCTCTTTCCCAGACAGGGCTCTGCTGAGCTGCACGCCAAGTCCTGCAGCCTCCAAGTTGGATGCAGCTCATCCAGATCGTCTCTCTCACATGACTTGGGTCAAGCTTAGGTAACAAACCATCTGCTGAGGCAAGCCAGTAAAAAGGTCTGCAGTACAAGCCAGTAAAACGGTTTGCAGCGTTGACTGAAGAAGCTATTTCAGGCAAGATACACCAGCTCGTAGGCAGACACCCCCAACCCACTCCCCTTTATTCCCTTGACGGGTACAGAAACCCTGTGAGTGCACATGGGAGCCATAAACAAGCCTGTGGGAATCGACAGGCCGTGTCTGTCCTGAAAAACCCCTATGTGCATGAGTTACCTGAACCACTGAACTCTGCACAAAGGCACAAATAGGAAAACACAGCCTTTCTGTGCTGATTTCCTCATGAATTTTGAGTCATCATGTAAACCTAACAACCAAATTCTAATCTCTTACCAAATAAAAGAGCAAAATTAACATACTTTAATTTTATAATCAATGCATTTATACAATGAATTTATATAAACAATAGATTTTATTCCCTCTCCAATTAAAATATATTTGTTCTCCTTAATAACACTCAGGTTAAATTAGTAACAGTTAAGTTACAAAAAACAAACAAACAACAACAACAAAGGCAACAGAAAGCAACCTTCTGTTGTGATTATTTTTCTGCATGTGAGAATCAAATCTGCTGATCAAGGAGAAACTGGGTTGCACTTTAACTATTCATAACATTCCACTAGCACAGAGCCACAGTGCTCATGTACAAAAATAGAAAAAGTAGACATTAAATTTCTGTACACATTGAATGTGAAACTTGTATCATCTGAAAAAACTATATTCTGCATAGTCTATATTCTTAATCTCTTAGTGTGTAGGACTCAAAGATAAAAAATACATACACAGAACATACTAGTAGCTCCACAAAATAAAAAAGTCACACAATTAAGCAGTGATGGCAAACCAGGTGGAATTAAATACAAAGCTGTGATATTTTGTTAATTGGAAAATTAACAGTCCAGTAAGAAATAGTTTATTAAATATTAAATATTTTGAGGTGACTCACTAAAATAGTCTAAAATAGACTCTCACTAAAATAGTCACTAAAATGAAGCCTTTTTGGGTAAGGGATAGGATTAAAATGAGACGGCTCCTTCACGAAGGGCACAATGTAGGTAAAATCTCCTTCGTTTCTCTTGAGTTCTCTTTTAAGGAATGAAATTGACGTACACATATATAGCGGGGTTTTTGTAAAAAACAGCCAATTTATACATCAAAGCCAGCCCCCCCCCACCCCCGCAAAAATGGAGACAGGAATTGACTATCAAAGCAGGCAAACTTACACAGTAGTAGCAGAGAGCAGAAAGTGATCCGCTGCAGCAGCAGCTTTACACATATTCTCTGAATTATGTCCCAACCAAAGTTACAGGAATAAAAATTTTCAATCATACAAAACATCTTTGAGAAGTTAAAATCTCAGCTATAATACATGTGTATAAAATAACATTTTAATTCACTTATTTACAATTGTTACATAGGGCCAGACTCTCTACACAACTGTATTTGCATGAGCTTCAGTCGTAACGAGTCCTACCAAAGTGAAGCAAAGGAATGACTACGTAAATACAGCTTTGCATTACTTAGGATTTCCCAAATCAGGTTTATGAATTCAAATTACAGAATATGTACATTTGCCTTCCAATATTCAAAATTCATTTAAGGAAAACAATTTTTAAAATCTTAAAAGATATGTAAAGTTTCACAGGAGGAAATTCTCAATGCAGCCATGTGATTACAGGCTGAAATTGTAATGCACTGTTTGCATTACATGACACCTAATTAAAGCAAATAAACCAGGAAACATTAATCCACAGTGCTGCGTTTTTCACTAATACATAAAAATTTCCTGTTTTTTCATTATATTTGCACGACACAGAGGGCATTTATCAACTGCTGCAGCACACTCCTTACAGGCAATGAGGTGGCCACAGGGAATGAGGACGACTGATACATCTTTAGCCATACAGATTTTACAGAGCTTTTCTTCCTGCAAGCGTCTTAGCTTCTCTTCTGTGCTGAGATCTATGGAAATTAAAAACATAAAAAGAACATACTTAGCACGGCTGAATCTCTCTTTTTTTCCTTATACACAAGGACAAGGTTTTCTTTGTCTGAATTTAAAGGTCACACCTTTAAAAAAGAAAAAAAATAAATTACAAGAGATAGGAAACCAAGCTGCAGCATGGAATGAATCCTCTGCGTCTCCTCTCCCCCATCTCATTACATCTCCCAGGCCAATGCCAGCAGGGAGTTCAGCTATCTATTTATTTGCAAGAGCTTGAAGTATCTATTAAATTTAGATACACATATTTCAATCAGGAGCCATTCTTTTCACAGACTTCCCATTGACAGCTTTCCCCAAACTTGAACAGAAGCTGCAGGAAGAGCTCGTTGATACTGGTTAAGTAATTTAGTTTATTTTTTCCCCCAAAAAGAATTAAGAGAATGAGGATGTTATTTCCCTCCCTGCCTCCATTTACAAAATGCCCATACTTCAGAAGCTTGTAAATGTGTAATACAGAAAGAATCAATTTTGCATTTTACATGAGCTCTTTATTATTCCAGTGTGCCCCATTTGAAAGCACAAACTTCAAACGCCTTCCCCCGCCACATGGGGAAAGCTCTGCACAGCCAGCCACAGAAATAACACCCACCTCCATTGTGAGTTCTTTTTCTCCCATAATATCCATTAAAAATATTATTAAAAGAGTAGGCTGGTAAGATATCTGTCTTTCATGCCAACCAGATGGTCTTCTCCCTCCCTAGGAGCTCACCCATATGTTCATCTTCCACTACAGATCTCCTGAGTTAGAACTCTTGGGTTTGGTCTACTTGCATTGTACCACAGTGGCTTTCAGAGCATTACTCGCATGTCCCAGCATTGCTGGAACACAGATAATAGAAAAGAAACACCATCTAGAAGTACACTTTTCTTTATCATCCAAGAAGGCAAATGCTTCTGTCCCACACAAAATTTTATACTGGAAAATAAATAATGCCCTACTAAGATCTTTTTCATTTTGAGTATACTGAATATTTGACAGTATGCTGCTGTGTTGGTTTCATTCTGCCACCACAGTCCCACCATCTGAAGTTATTCCTCCTTTTATTTTTAAACGTCATTGTCACAATAATTTTGGCCTTTCAGTCAGCATGAATAACCTTTTCCAGAAGCACACCAGACTATTATTTACATAGTATACACTTTTGAGGTATTAATACTACTTCTTTTATAGATTATAAACGCTGCTATGCTGAGATATTTTAACACCCTCTTTGTTTAGGTTTGGTTTTTTTAATGTCCAAAAATAAATCTCTTGAGCAAAAATTTTTTTACCTTATTTTCACTCTCATAAGTGACCAGTGTGTGAGAGATTTCTAACCCAGGTTTTGTATGACTACTGTTATTTGCAACAGCTATCATCCCCTGGGATGAAGCTGCTTGACTGTCTTCCTACCACCCCTTTAACTGTCTTGTCTTTTTATTGCTTGGTATTTGTGAAAAACATTGCGGGCATGCACAATACCATAAAAGCTGCTTAAGCTTTCTCAGCTTCCTAGTCCTTGCCGTTTAACAGGCCAACTCTTCCTGCCTTGCAAAAAGCAGTGACTGTAGCAGTTCAGTATTCTTCACCATTCATCCCCCAGGACCACTGACTCAGTACTTGATGCACACTTACTAGCTATAAAAAGACAACTACATCCTATGCATACTACTTTCATGGTTTACAATCTTTACAGTATTTATTCAGCTACAATTAGATTTCACCTAAAAGAAATAAAATTCATTCCACAACTGTTCAGAAGCAATGGAAGAGGGTCCTCCAACAATTTGCCTGTCATGCTTTAATTAATTTAAAAATAAGGGTATTTTTAAAAGTAAATGTTTTCTTTACATGCAAATATAGATACTCCAAAATGGGGTGAGGGGATGTGGGTGGTGTTCGGCATTTTTTCTCTAAACAGATACCTGTAGGAAGTACTGTCCCTTCAGCAGCTTCTGTCTAGAAGTGAAATATAAACAGACAAAATTACAATTCTGAAGAAGGTAGAAGAAAATGTACACAGTTACAAGACAGAAAATAGCTATTTGGCCTCAGTTATTTTATTGACTAACATAACTAAATCTGCTCTGAACAACTGCAACTAATGCTGTTAAGTCTATTTTACATTTTCATTTTAACCCATCTTTGCTATAATTATATGTACATGATTCTCAGTACATGGAAGAACTATAAATGACATCAGTTTCACTTTCTAGTGACTGCATACAAGTTTAACAATGCTCAACCAACAAGGAAAGAAAAAACGTCTACTACACTTGAATAAGCAAATTACACACTGTGCACCTTAGGTACCCAGGCTATCGAACAAATGGCACTTGTCCAGGTTCCCATATACCGCGTCCCCTACCTATGATCCACAACCTAGCTAAGAACTGCGAGATCTATAAACTCTGAATAACAAAATCAAAACATATTTTGATGTCTTTTACTTTCTGGTAATGAAAGCAGCAGCAGGAGGATTAAATGATACAGATAATTACAATAACTTCATACAAAAATTATGTTGTTTTCTCTTTTAATGAAAGGGTAAATGATTAATAAGCAAGACACTTACTGTTGAATCCCTACATCCATCTCTTAAGTGAACATTATTTATAAATTCTATTCCCTTTTCCTTTCCCACAAATCTGCACCTATAAATGAAAAAAAAAATTAGTTATAAAACTGCATAAAAAGCAAACAAAACCTGACTGCATCACTTTGCAAAGCTTTGATACCTTTCCTATATTATACCCAATGGTTGCTTTTGAAATCTAATGTTTAGTCAACATCAGAAATGTCTTTTAATGTTGTTTTTTTTAGTCTTCTGCAATAAAAGAAATGCCGTCACTGGTCAGACAGGTGCCTTATGCACTTTCTTTCACTATTTCCCAACCACTCCTAGCCACTGGGCAGAGCTGTTCCCTACCAGAAAATTTAGGGGATGCTGTAACTCCTCAACATTACTTCTCTGCCTTCATCAGTTACTTCATCTTCACCAGTCCACAGACACAGACAGCATGCTGTGAGACTGATACACTGCCACTGAAGCTGATGTGCAAACAAACACTCCGTGTAAGACAGTTAATGATCTGAGAGGAAGTAATCAAACCTGACATCATTTAAGCAACCTAAAACAAAATCAAGCCCATGTAAGAGTGAAACGTAGCAAGGAAATTGCATCTTATCCATTCACTGCACCAAGCCAAAAGCTTTAACAGCATGTCTTTCAAGTGCTTGAGACTAATAATGAAAAGCTGCCTGTACCACTATTGAAAAAAGGATCAGCTAATGCATAAATACTAACTTCCAGCGAGCCTTTCACCACAGAAGACAAATCTCTCAGTGAATACACAAAAGACATGGGTTTTATCAATGCTATACAAGTAACTAAGTCTTTGTACTTGGACAGCTTTTACCCACCTGTAAGAAACAATGAGTCATGTACTATTCCTCCTTTCCTTAAGACAGATTTTAGACAAAATGGGCACTCTTTCTAAAAACAGCCTCTGGGTTAGGAATCCTCAACCCTTTAAAATGATGAAGTGTGTTTTGAATTGAACACCACTACTGACTTCTTCAGGTCTGTCTACACCATGACAGAAGTTTAGTCATTTTTTATCCTAACCTAAGTTACAAACTTTGGCATTATGAAGCTATTAAATAACAGTGCTTGGGTAATAGTGGGGTGGGGTGGGGGGAAATCAGATACATATTAATAGAGCTTCACGATTCCACAGGCTGAGACATCAGTTGAGACACAGAAATCTCTTCCCGTTAGGAATTGATACAAATAAGCTGACAAGCACACTGACTTAGAAGCTACTCAGAAAGTAGTACTCAAGACAACCTTTCAGACTGATTACCATTACCTCTAATGAATGAGTCTGCCCTCAACCTCTTGAGATTTAGTTCTTTCCCAACTGCTTTAAGAACTCTCTCACCTCTCAAAGACAGCATTAATGTCCTCTTTTGAGGTTTCCAATATAACATTAAGGCACATGTTCATGTTTATACGTGCAATAGCAGGACTACAGAAGGTAGAACAGATGGAACAACAAAAATAAGTACACCATGCAAAAAATGCCTTAAAATCTTTTCTACTTACTGGAAACGAAAAACGTAAACCATGGAAGGCAACTGATAGTGTTTAGTGCCTACATGACAAGAATGAAGAAGAAAGAAGTGGAGGAGGGCAACTAAGAAAATTAAAATTACTTTCCCAACTCTGAACCATGTTTAAGCCACAGTCAACCTTTCAAAGCTTTCATTAGGGTGCTCTGTCATTAAAACATAATATACTGTAAATAAGACTCAGGAATGCAACAAGAAAACAATAAAAATACCTTACCCAGGAAACCATTTGGCATGCTGTTCCCATGGGTCTTCATTCTCCTTCCATTCCTGCAATCCCCCACCACAGTGGAAACACAGAACATGATCACCATTACCTGAGGAAACACCCAAGAATGAAGTTACGTACTTCTAGTAGGCACAGCAGCAAGTTTTTAACCAAAATGTTCCTTTATTAAGAAAATAAAAATATAAATGTCCAGGAGAGGCTTGAGCCTGTAATATTCCTGAATTTTATTTTAGCAAGTAATTATACAGGTAGAAAGCAAAAGCTAAAAATAATTGATTACAAATATCTCAATCTACTGCTAAACATGCCACGAAGTTTATCACAAAGAATCAAGGATGTTTATGTGCCTTTTTGGTGTCCTCTGTTTCACTACTAAGACTAACGGGCTCCATGCAGAAGTAGCAGAACTGACTGAGGAGGTGTTAGGAGAAACCACACTCTGTTTTAGCACTGTGCCTACTGCAATCAAAGCCTGTGCCAGAAACTGCACAGATACTGTGTTTATTGAAATGAGACAAGGTATGGATAGATTTTTCCTACAGAGCTAAATCATTCTCAGGCCACAGGAAGCAGTTTTCACAGAAGTCACTTGAACAGCCATCGAGTGAGATAAGCGGGTGCTTATTTAGTGTTGCTGCACAATACAGATATCACTCAGCTGTGAGAAGCCAGGAGTTTTAGGAATCCAAGAAGAAATTTATAAACACAGTTCTATTCGGTATAAATATTGCCCATATTTCAACCATACAATAATATATCAAAACTTTTATTTATGGCCACAAGTAAAATAAATTGAATCAGATTGAAACAATTCTTCTGAGAGCTACTGAGAGAGAAGTCAATTAAGATGAGAGCAAGAAATTATCCCAGATAATCCCCTTTCCTTTGTGACCTAATAAGAGTAGCACTTTGCACTCATACAGTAAAAGCTCTTCTACCAGAGTCACCATCTTCATAAAGCTTCTACAGCAGGTAGTATCAGTACTTGTCAATTTTGGGTGTCTGAATGCTGTGATAGCTCAAACGTGTCAGCTGAATAAAATGGCACACAACCTGGACTGTTTTGTTTATAGGCTTCTGTACAGCCCCCACACCCACTCCACAGACCAAAGTTAGACAGCAGACAAGGAAAACGCACTTTGCTGTTTTACTGTTAAAAACGAATTTATGACCAAATTTCTACTTTGGTATTAAAACACAATATAATGTACGTAATTTTAAACAAGAATTTTGAAAAGCAGTTTACAAAGTAAAAAAAATCTAGCAAATCACTGCATATTAGAATAAGAAAATGCTTATTTTTTCCATAACAAAACACTTGTATAGAATTTCTTTGTAAAAGACATCAGCCACTTTAAGGCCTGGCTTACCTATACTATAGAACCCAGCTTCAGCAAGCTGCTCCTTGTCAATGGGATATATCCAAGTTAAAAATGTTTGTAAACGCTTACTATATTTTGCCATAGATGGATTCCTTGGATACTGTGCATTGCTCAGACCACTTCTCCCAGTCTCAGCAGGAACAGATTCACTTGGAACATTTCCAACATCCCGGCCCAGGACATAAAGGCATCTGGGGAAATGCCTCTGGTGTTCTGACCAAGCTCTGTCACCAGGTTCCCAGTTTGTCAGTTTTCCACCACAACAAAAACATGCCACTTTATCACCAACACCTGTATAATAGAATCCAGCATTAGCCAATTCCTTCGGTGTCAACTGGCCATTGAAAGGCCAGTTGTGGAAAGACTTTAATCGTGTCTCTTCGCTGCACATAGCAGGGATTTTAGGATAGAAATCATCTGACATATCCACAACCTGTCTAGTCCTCAAAAGGTAATCTGCCTCCACATCAGATGTGTCATCCAGAGCACACAAGACAGCTGAATTGCTGGAACCATTTTCAGTTCTATGCTGGTGGTTCTGGGCAAGAGGATGCATGTTCGTTTCCAAAAAGGTAGACTCAGTAATAAATTTGCAATTTGGGGAGAGCTTTTTGTGTCTCTGAACTGCAGAATCCCCAGGCTCCCATCCTTCCACAGTTGTATGGCAGCTAAAGCACTTCACTTTGTCACCTTCTCCAGTATAAACAAAGCCAGCTCGTGCCAGTGCTGTTGCTGAAACTGGACAGCCAAGAGGAAATGCAACAAAACTTCCCAGTCGGTCGTGTTCCTGTGCCCATTCCTGGTCACTGTCAGCTTCTGGAGTGGCGCAAGCTGCTGAGTTATCTGCGACTTTACATGTCATCTCTTCATAAGTAGGGCTCTCCTTCCAGATTTCCTAAACAAAGGATAAACATTTTAATTTCACAGAAGAATGGATCATTCCCATATGCAAGCTTAGAAACCTGCTAAATTAAACTACCCATCGTTTGTGTTTAAAAATAATTCCTCTTCCCTCCCATCTCACCCTTGCCCATCTGCTTGGCCACACAGAGGCAAACACCAGAAAATTACAAACAGAAAAATCCATAAAGGGAGGAAGATCATGAAGTTTTACAGGCCAATACAGATTTACCTGGAAAACACAGGTTTATACATTTATAGCTTTAAAAGCACGTTCTACTTCTTAACAAACAAACACTGCAAGAATGAAATAAAAAAAAATATTTAACAAAAGCTCTGGGCAAAACCTGCCAAAAGGCTTCTGAAACTGAAATAAGAAGTGACAGAAGTTAAAATACTGATCTAAGCCAGACCACACTTGCGGGATTTCACAGTTCTGAAACACAACTGTCTTTACTTTTCTCCATATGAAGGCCATGACCACTATGCCCATTACAGATGGACTGGTAAAACCACCATTAAAAAAGAAGCTACCTTTGGACTCCTGTCATCTTGTACAGCCACACATCTCAGTTTCCCTTTTAGCAAAATATCTCAAGTAATAATCTATCAGACGTTTCACTGGGACATTTTACCAAAGTGCTGTGCTCCGCTTTTAAGATCGGTGTCTTGGACTATCCAGCAAAAGTGATCACGCCCAGCACACTGCTTCCACTTTCCTGCCCGTGCCTATGCTATCAAAAGTTCCTGCACGTCTGCCATCACCTCAGCTGTTCCTCCCTTCCCTCCCTGAAGGAACATCATTCTCCTTATCACCTGCCCCACATTCCTATTCCTGCCTGTACTTTTCCAGGGTGAAAACCAGCTGCAAGTCTTGCCTGCGCCCTTCTGCAACAGAGGGCTGCTAAGAGCACTTGAACAAGCCCCTTCTTTCACAAGGATGGAAGCAAACAACAGTTTGGTTCCCACAGATCCTGTGCAAGAATCACCAACTGACAGTCATTGCCTTCATACCAAAAAACGGTAAAAATTCATCTCTTGTCCTGACAAGTGCAGTGATATTACTGATTTAGAAAGTCTTGGGTAAAACACAGGCTACTACTGACACACATCTGAAACTTACTCCTTTATTAAGTGGCAATTTATTCTGAGACTGCCCGAATGGACTTCTTAGCATAAAGCTGTAATAATTCAGCAATCAGCAAAAAGAAATCCATAGAAGCAAGAACTGAATATGTGTTTGAACAAGTGCACTTTTCCATTGTCTATATGGATTCTGAAATGTATTTTTCTCCAGTCCTCACCTTTACAAGGTAGGCCATCAGGAAAAAAAGTAGCTTCCTCAACACATTCCTTCCCCAACACCTACATTAATAGTGATCATACTTTCTGTGAGGTCAATGCAGATGTTACAATTCTAATAATTGCTTATACAACACCAAATTTAGCTTCTACAGGAAGGACAAAACCTTTCCCAAAGTTCAGAAGGGGGAGGTAAAATTAAAGTGACTGTGCATTGCAGGATTGCTGCATCCTTTGCCAAGATGACAAAGATAATTAACCTGTAAACACATTGAGAAAAGATGACGTTAGAGACTCGGCATGCTTGCTTCATGTGATCATGGATACCAGGCTAAATACCCTCTGTAAGTCAGTTTGTGACTAATGTAATGACACTAGGAATTATACTGTGGCTTGCTGGTTCAGCCTAGCAGATTCAAAAATAGCTTCTGAATAAATTACACTCACTGACCTACAAATACGACCTCTATGCTTGTTTTGACTTTGAAGGGCAAAACTCCCCATAATCAGTAATTACATGTAGTAATATGAAAGCTGTCACAATTCATGTATTTTTTAATATATATAAGTATACTGAAACCAATAATTTTTCGTAACAAGTTTCAAAGTTCGTCTTTATTTAATTTTTAAACCTTATTTTATGTCCTCTATGTGTGTTTCTGTAATGATCTCAAGTGAACTATGGATCTATCACCATTACCCTATACTGTATTCATAAATCATTTGTACTACTCAAATACTGTTAGCTGCATGCTAATTTTCTTATTTCATGCCTAAAAGACTTTTACAAGGCAGCAACAAGGCCCACCTCACATCCTTTTGAGACTCCTTGTTAAAATGTACCTTGAAAAACCAAAACAAATGCATATGCTACCAGTGAATAGCTGTATATCTTCATGTCTATTTATATAAAGATGAGTTCAGAAACAGTGAAAAAACAATTCAATCTATTTACATTTTTATATATTAACTTTTTTTAGTTTATTTTAAAATCAGAACAGAGCTTCCACATCCCTCTTTGATCTGTTGCATACAAAATAACCATGGCAAATGGGAGATTATCTACTCAGACAGTTGCTGTAATTTGCCCTCCCTGTCCTTAGTGAAATCAGGGGTAAAGCCAGACCAAGGTTCAAGCCTGACAGATCTCAAGAATTTATTACTGACACAAAGATCACCCTTGGTTTGTGCTTTTTGGTTCCTTATGCCATATGGGGTGACCACATATCACAGTGATGACTATGATATGTGAATTTAAAAAAACAGTTCAGAGACAGAATTATGCCCCCACTTCTAATGAACTACCTAGCTACATGTTCTAAGCACCACTTATGTGCTCAGTTATCAGAACTCAACATCTGCCATTCTTAAAAAGAAAAGAAGTCTGATACTGCTGTATCACATGCATATAGAATAAAAAATAGATAAATACATACCAGGGGCATATATATACACACACACATAAATAAAAACTTAATTATTACATGAATGCACTACAGTAATGAATGCATTACAGTAATATTCTTTCTCAGTTTCATTGATTACTTCTTCTAATTAACTGAATGCCAGGCAAAAATATTCTAACAGAACTACCTAAAATTCAGTGTCTGTACTACCCTCAACTGCAATGAAAACCATAGAATAATGCCTTTCAGCCAGGTAGAACAGCAGTAGTTGAAGCAGATAAGAACCCAAATATCCCCATGTCCTGCACTGGAAGTTTTAAAAATTGAGGAAAATATAATTGCAAATACACATTAGGATAAAACTAAAGTTAAAATCTTTAAGATCCCTTCCAACCCAAGCAGTTCTATGATTCTATGATAATGCATTCATCACTCACAACACAGATTAGCAGCTTTATTCCTTCAAAGTTTTTTCTACGGTGCTATGAATATTTCAATACTCCTTCTATTAACATGGTGAATGAAAAATAAATTATGCCCTCAACATAGTGATAATCAAAATATTTGCCACATTTGGATTTTATGGAGGTAAGCAACCTATCTCCATCCTCACAATCAAAACAGCACGAAAAGCACATGCCAGAAGAGCAGTTAAGTGCTGACAGAAGGTCCAGTTATCACTGATAAATGCTTTAATATGAAGTAACTGCTTAAAATTATCAATCGCAGTATTTGTTCTTCATATTTTGGAGCTGAAAAATTTAACCATGATTCTAGAAGCCTCTCAAAACCACATCTAAACACAGCAATGACAGCAGCAGAACAAACCTCTCACAGGTATCCGCTAGCTTTAACAAAGCTCCATCCTCATTATGAAGCCCCTTCCTTATGACAGCCTCTCTAAGCACAGTTGGTATACATCTCAGTATCATTTTATCTAAGAGAAAGAGACATTAGCATAGTTATTATGCATTAAGGGAACTCCTCACCTGTGCAAGTACTGCTTTAAATACAATGTTAGTACTACTTTAAATGCAACATCAATTATTTGTATTTCAAACAACTGTTAAGATCAACCATTCAAAGAGTAAAATTAAAACTAACTTAGGAATAGCATTTCTACACAGGTATTTTAACATTTAACATGTATTTAACTCCAGTTACTTGGATGAACAACATCCCGCACCACAACAGCACTCAAACATTAACCGCAGGAGAAAATTAACCAAAGGTAAACTTTTGAATGATTTATGGCTGAGAAACATAAACTCGTAAAAAGCAACCAACTGCGGACACACACACAAGACTCTACAATACATACCAGCAGCAAACCCAAGTGCAGAGAGTATACTTTATGTATTCAGAAGTTAATTAAGCCTTCCTGCATTGATTTAATTAATCATGTACAAATTAAAAGTAGAAGGTCCAGAAATGTTAAAGTTCATCTTCACTTACAAAACCCAGGAGACTGTTTCTGTAACCATTACTGAAGCATTAAATATCTTCTTATATATGCAGTGAGTAAACAAAGCCTGTTGTAGCCCAAAAGACTTCCAGAGTCTGAGCCAAGTTTAATCCTGCTTTTAAACATCTGAAGGTATTTGTCGCAAGACACCTCCCACAGCCAAGCTAAAGTACAAATTTACTTAGTCTATTGATTTGGTTTCAGAAGAAAAAGACAAGAAATGATAGCAAAAAATGTTAAAATGCAAAATTGTACACTGTGGTTTTGCAAGCAAAACATGTTCATTTCAGCTTTAAAATATCAGCAGGTATGATTTTATGCAGAAATATGACATCATCACATTACCTAGATCTGAAATGCTTTATAGGAAAAGCATAGAACCCGCCTTTCTCTTTCTAGTATGTTTTATTAGACGTGATTATTTCCATCCTTAACCCAGAAGCAGATTTTAAGGAGTTATTTTTAATTCTTCCACACAACAGGCATGGCAGTAACCTTCAAATCAAAAATGTACTTGCGCAACCTCTTATTTCTGACCAAAGGGTACATAAACGTGAAGCTTCTACTGCTTGACATGCTGACTACAGAGCAATGTTAGTGTGTATCATAGGCTGAATTTTGAAATGTGAGTAGTGCACCAAGTAAATATCAAACAGGACATACTGTACCAGCTGACACACACATTATGCACATGTCACGTTTGTGCTGGCTCAGCTGCAATTAGATCAAGGGACGTGTGTGCTGCTAAATGAAAGTGTACTTATAAAGAATAAAACCACAAGAAACACAGGATTTATTTTAACAGTGTTCACAAATCCCAGCATATTTATATCTAATTATCAGTAGCCATTTAAAAAAATCCTGCTTAGAGGTTTGGGAGTTAGGGGGGAGGTTGTAAAGAAGGTCTGTATTTACACAATGACTCCTGATTCAGTGCCAAAGTTTACATAAATTCATCTCAGCTTCATTCATCTGTTTTTCAAACAGGTCCTACTTAGCTTCCCATCAGGGTTTACCATCATGGAAGTCTGCTCAAGGTTACAGTAGGCTATTAGATCCTCCTAAAAGTCACACAGACTTTTACACTTTTCATGTTAGAAATAAATACAACCAAGCCAATCAAAATATACCATTTTGAGAATTTTTTTCATATTTTATTTTTTTCAGGAAGAAGTCATATAGGGATGGAATACAGCAATAAACAAGAAGAGATTAATGAAGTGTTCTCAGTAGACAAGAGTGGGACAAATCTGGATCTGCCAAGGGCAAAGAAAAAAATCGGTTTTGTGAACCTGCAAGATAAATGTATTCATTTATCAGAACTTTAGCTGTATGTGTGAGAAAGAAGGAGTAAATACCAGCTGCTATAGCTGGCATGCTGACAGGACCATGTAAATGGTCCTACAGAGATGTCCAAAGTCAATCATAAAACATAATCAATTAGAGCCATTAATGAATATATAGATCAGTGTTAACCAAAGCAATTGAAGAGACGGGCTAAAGGTCCCGAGAACACCATTTTAGCTGTACCACAGCTTGCCAGGTGTTTAGTACAAAGCAAAGTGTGGAAAGAGATGTTGGCGTTTTTAATTTGGATGCAGGAAAACCTGTCTAAAGCAAATGTCTCATTCTGACAGCTGCTGCACTGAAATAGACTGCCTACAGATGACAGTACCTAAAAATAAGGTGCTGGGAGGGAACCAACCCCCCAAAAAATACCAGTAAAACCTCCTCCAAAACCAACACGCAAAAAAAGCTACCAAATGTCAGACACTGAGAACAAGATGGAAAAAGAGACATTAGGAGAGCCAAAACCAAGAGCACAAGACTCCAAATAACCTCCACCAAAACAAAACTATAAACAAGGAAGGAGCAATCCTGGCGGTCTTAAGTTTCTCTGGCAGTTCCAGTTAAGACAAATGTTTTATTTATGGCATAACTGGGAATATAATGAAATATTTGTCCTGAAAGACATTGTACTCCTGTAAATCGTTCAGAAGTCTGTGCATGATTTCGCTATCAATTTTTAATTACAAGGTCGCTTGAATTGTGCCAATTAAGCCTATTGAAATTATGTATGTATTCTTTCAGGTAAAGAATAATTTAGGCTTTCCTCCCCTACCTGTTTAGAAAAATCAGGCTATCAGTTTTTCCATCCATTTGCCATATCCCTTTCCAATATTTAATTTGCTGAATTATTCTACTGTTACCCTCTTATAACAGGCCTCTTACATAACTCACTGCGAGAATACATTCTAAATTCAGTACTACAACGCTACCATGCGGGAGGGGGATCGATTTCCCAAAAGATTCTTCATTTCCTATTATACACTTACATGTTAAGCATACAATTCAAGTGATACAAAAATCAATGTTTTTTTGTAATTCTTATATTTTAACTTTAGAACATTTAATTCATTAATTGCTGTATTATTGACAGCAATTTGATTTAGCTTCAAGCCCTTCCTCAAGAAACTGACACTAAACTTCCAGAACACTTCCTTTAACTGAAAACAGCTTGAAAGTTACATTTAACATAACCTGAAGCATACTTCTATCCATGAAAGTCTACCAATATGTTTGGTGGCTATGCAATCTATGCAGTTCCTACCCTCCTAAAAGCAGAAATTACAAGCTACTTTCATCAACTATGAAGCAAATGAGCTAAACAAAGTAAGTAAATAAAGTTTAATTCTGTGGTTATAAAATGCCTCACTACAGAAACGTAATCCCTAGAAATTTGAGTTATTGCTCTTTTGGTTAAGAAACACAAACTTACCCAGACAGGGGGGATACATTAAGTAAAATAGCCAGTAGTAAAAAATGCCTAGCAAAACCTGCAGTACTCTGGGATGCATCTCCTTTGCTGAGCATGAACCCTGCTCCAGCTTTTAGTGTTACACCCTTTTACAATTAATTTGTAATTAATTTACAATTAAATTGTAAATTGTAAGCTTGTAATTGAAGAAAAAAGTGGGAAAAGAGGGCATCTTTCACCAAGGAGACATGAGTATATGGAATTTTGGGTACAGTGACATAACAGATGTCACAGCAAAACTGCTGAATCTTCAGGGTTCTAAAGAAAACCTGTAGAATCACAGAGAGCCAATCACCTCCTGCCTCACCCACTGTCAGTGGTGTGCTCCTGACCACGCAGTGCTGCTTAGTTTACTGTTCACATTCACTTAACTGCAGCCTGATGAACAAGCAGGATCACGATGCTGTCTGCTGTCACAAGCAAGAATGTTTTGCCATTAAAGAATGAGATGAGTTTGTACACATATATATACATATATTTACACATACACACACAACTCATCTTGTAAACTTGGAAAACTCCCTTATCTATCTACATTATCATTTTCTCAGGAAATCTGAATTATTTGGGCATTTATTCTAATTACAATATTGTACCCAAAGTGAGACATGGAAGTTGCACCTATTGAAAACACCCTGCTTTTCTATTTAACAAGAAGCTTCCCAAAACGTAGAAGGGGAAGGACAGCAAACTGCAAGGTAAATGCAGCTTCATTCTGCCTTTTATGTGACAGAGTGCCATTCAATTCAAGCTTTGCAGCATTAAGAAACACCTTCTTCAGCCTTAACATACTTTCAAACTTCACACACATCTACTTGTTTTTCATGTTCATAAACCTTGTTATTTACGGGCTTTGACTTCCAAACATCATGTTCAAAATATTTTGGATTGGACAGACCCCATGCTATGAAAAATAAAAACCAGCAAAGGACTGTAAGCTGTTAACTCCTGAAACAAACAAAAAACTAAATGCAACAGGTACTTATAACAGTTTTTCCCTAATAAATTAGTATCCAATCAGACCAAGTTAGTAAAGATTAATCAAAGTAGATACTGGTTTCATCTCTATTTCCCACCAATCCTTAGAACAAATCCCAGTGTTTACATTCTTGTTGGTAGAAAAAGCAAAGGTTAAAAATCCACTTTTTCACATAACCTTCAGTGTTGTTTATGGAGGCAGAATGCCAAAACTGGGATTAAAAGAAACATTTAATTCTGACCCTTGGCCAAGAAATCCAAATGAAAATACATTCTAAAGCTGAAGAGCCTAAAGGTCAGGGAATTCCTGAAATTCAGATGTTTTACTAAAACTAGCAAGGGACATAAGACTGGGGAAACTCCAGCAGATCCCAAGAGGGCAAAACAAAATCCTGTAGTTCAAAACTAGAGGGCAGCAAAAAGGAGGACTAAGTGCAGATGGAATAGGATCCAGCGATCCAGCTTTCTCTTCTCTCTCCTAGGAAATTCTGCATCTGATTATTAATAGGGTTTTCTGAAACTCTCCAGCTCCCTCCAGCCACCTCATCCACCCTAGGAGGATGGCAGCAGACACAGCACAACTATCACAGGTACACAGAGGCCCGAAATGAAATCCATCTTCATACTTCAAAAACTAAGATATGAACACACATATTCTTACTGTTCTGATAACAAATGCCTCATATCAGTTGGAGCAGCCAAAAAATCCCACAAGCAACCAACCACCCTCAGCAGAACTCTTTCACTTTTGCTTATGGTTACAAAGGGCAAGGTCAGAGGAGGTGGAGAACAATCATTAACTTGTTCCTTGCCTTCTTGGCCAATACTGTAGGTGACAAGTTTTTTGTGGCAAGAAGTAGTTGGGTGTTTAAAGGGCTGCAAAGAGAACTGTAAAGCCATCAAGTAGACAGAAAAACGAAGCACTTAAGAAAATGAAAAACATCAAAGTAAAAGCTTAAGCAACAAATCCATCACAGAAAACCCTCATTTCTTAGAAGAAATACTTCACTGTTGTCTTCTCTGTTATGTGCCGATTTATTTCCCGACAAACAAACAGTAGACTGAGTTAATATATATTCTACTGCCCTTTGTTAGGGTATTACATTTTCAAGAAGTATTTGACACAAAAGTTGTTTTTCCCCCCGGTTGTTTGCTTTTTCTTCTAAATTGGCCTGTCATGAGATCATGCAGTTCTAACTGTTCTTTTAAGAATCAAACTCTTCCTTAGCTGTATGAAACACTAAAATCACAGTGTTAAGATTGTAGCAATGAAGGGACAATGAAAGCAGTTCTGCAAAAGTACCTAAAAGCACTTACGAGAACCAATTTATACTTTTTAGCAGACACAGGTCAATGACAATTGAACAGGACAGATATTATCGAGACTAAAAATACTTCTTGCACACATTTATAGGGCTTCCATCAGGAAGACGAGCATCAGAAAGGGTACTGCAGAAACACCAACTGTTAAACAGAGATACATGAGTGTAAGCACATAGCCATTCTGCACAAGAGAACTGCTTGAAGTTTGAATTACAGCTGAAAAAATACATCTGAGCGAAGTTACTCCTGCAGAATTCTTAGTAACTCCTGAATTCGTACCATGGAAAACCTGAGCAAAACTGCATTTTCATGAACACGAAGCAGAAAGGGCATTCTAGAAAGTGAAAGATGTAGGCAAGGAAAAAGCAAGCAAGCATGGGCAAGAGGAAACGACAATACTCAAAAGAAACAAAGACGACCACGGCACCACGTATGAGCACAGCAAATAAACCTCTCACTTATGGAAAGGGAACACCGCACCCAACGCTGCGCTCGAGTGACCCGGGCAGGGGGCGCGCCCGCTCCCACGGCAACGCCTCCCCCGCCTGGTGACACCCCGCACTTGGGAGAGACTAAAGCCGGGGCAGCAGCGCCCCGGGGACCCCGGCACCATCCGTAGGAGGAGCAGGAGGGCCCCGGGCACCGCGGAGGGACCGAGCCCCCTGCGCAGCGCGGGGAGCCGCACCGAGGTGCGCCTGGCAAGGGGAGCAGCCAGGGCGGACAGCCGGGGAGCCCGTCCCGTCCCGCCCGCCGTTCCCCGGTACCGACCGCCACGGCCGCGCTCGCCTAGCAACTCACCGCGCCACGTCCCGTCCTGCCGGCACCGGCCGCTCGGAACCGGCGCACGCCGAGAAGATGGCGGCTCCCAGCAGCCTCCCCGGCCCCTCTAGGAGGCGAGCAAGGAGCAGCGCCCCCTGGCGGGCTGGGGGGGTCCCGCGGCGGGTCCCGCTCGCTGGCGGAGGGCGGCGTTTGGTGGCAGCAGCCGGGAAGTGCAGGGCGGCAGGGGCCATCCGCGGTCCGCCGGCTCAGCCCCGGGCCCTTGCCTCGGGGGCCTCAGCTCTCACCGAGCCCTTCTCCCTCACCATCATCCCCCCGATTTCACACCATCTTCTTTAACCGGGTCTGGTCTGCAGCGTGCCAATCCCAGCGCTCTCCTGACTCTCACCCGTTGTCCCCGCAGTTACGGCCTGTAAAGACTTACACGTGTTAAAACATGGGGCTGTGCAACGGGAAGGGAGCTCCCGCTGGCCTGGTCATGGAGGGTCTGCTGCTGCGGGGCCCTGCAAAGTCGCACAGACACTGCCACTGGCTATGGGACAATATCATAGAATCATAGAATCCCAGACTGCTTTGGGTTGGAAGGGGTCTTAAAGCACATCTGGTACCAACCCCTGCCACAGGCAGGGAAACCTTCCACTAGAACAGGTTGCTCCAAGCCCCACCCAACCTGGCCTTGAACTCTGCCAGGGATGGGGCAGCCACAGCTTCTCTGGGCACCCTGTGCCAGCGCCTCAGCACCCTCATAGTGAATAATTTCGTATTAATACCTAATCTCAGTCTCCCCTCTGTCAGTTTAAAGCCATTCCCCCTTGTCCATACTTGTACATAATAAAATTCCATACTAATAAAGCTACAAGTTTGACCTAAATAAGGTGTGGCTCCTAAGAACAGCCAGGGCTGAAAGACTGTGTGACAATGCTGGGGTTTATTCTGAAATTTATAGACTTCTCTTAACCGGCGGCATACAGGAATTGAGAAATCATCCACCAGACATCAATCTTCTAAGTGGAGAAGATGTGTGATGCCTACTGGCTATGCTGCTCAGTATAGCCTGGGCTGTACTATACTTGTTTCTCAACCTTTGCTCATAAGTCATAGGGAATTAAAGCAAAGCAGCTCGTGCTACTTATTAAGAGGTTTGCCAGCACTGGCCTTTTGGGGGTTTTGTTCAGATTGTGTTCTCACTAGCTGTTACAGATCTCATGTATTTTGGATTAAGTTTTTCCCAATCAGACAGAAACCTTGACTACTTTCTTTGGTAGTTGTAGCCAAAATCATCTGATCATTTTCAAGACTAAGATGGTTGTTATGCAACATTAAAATGCTCCATTAACCTTTTTATCTCTTTTTAGAACTTAGGTGCCTCCATGATTGACCCAACAAATTTTTGTGTAGCCAAGATACTTGGCTTTATGTAGGGGACCTGCTTCCTGCTGTCCTCTAGAAAAGTCAGCTCCTTGCAGTAACATTCTGACACTTTGGTGATTTTCCCATTGTGCATATGATTAGTAATGAAATTTTTCAAATCATATATCTCTCTGAAGACTTGTGGCACATAGTCTGGCACAATTTCAGGAGAATAAGTCTTTATAATGTGCCACAATGTTTGTAGATTCCAAGGCTTAGACTGAAAGCCCTTTCGGATGAAGACTGTTTCTCACTTTTTGTTGTCCAGCATCTGCTAAGACCCCAATTTGATCAAAAGCTTCTAGTTATTTTAAGTAACTATAGTAGCTTCCATTACTACAAGTAATGAAATAGTAACAAACTCCCTTTGGTCAATTTGAAAAAATCATACTGAATATTCAGTAATCAACAACAGTACTTCAGGATGCAAATCCACTTGCTCTTTGTTCAAAACAGAATGACCTACAACCAGCAACGTAACATTTACCGATGCAGCCTAATGGTGATGCTGAGCATGTGAGAAATAAACAAAAGATTTGCCTGAACTAAAGAAAAAATAGCTCAAAAAGTCTCAAACTTTTGCAATACATTGAAACTAATGAAAAACTATCAGAAAAGATATTACTAAAGACAGGTTCTTGTTAATATTTATAATTTGATACTGCAAAGATGGGATTACGCACATTATTAACTTCAGGCAAAGTCACTTACTTAGTTGGACTGGATGATCTTTTGAGGTCCCTTCCAGTCTCTAGCATACTGTGATACTGTGATAATTCAACTGACATTCTAATATTTGCACTTGTTCTACAAAATAAATAAAACATACATATTTCACAGTGACTCTTAAAATTAATTGTATCTTTAGACTTGTTTCCATGCTTCTGGCATCTGATGCGGTTATGATGGCCTTCATTCCTTCATGAGAATAAATAACTTTTCTAGTCCCTCAGTGGCAACACATGGGCCAGTTTCTCAAGGGTTTGGCATTTCTCTAAATTTGGAAATTTCAGGGTATCTGTATAGAGTAGAACCAAGAAAAGGAGTAATTTCTGAACAAGAAAACAGCACTGAAAATGCAGACCATTTTTCAGGGAAATGCTATAAAAATACTACTTAAGTATTTCAGGGATGTTCTTTAATGTGAACAGAGATGGCCTCCAGAAACGTGCCATGGAAACAAATCCCTTTAGACACACAAACTGTCTGAATTTTTACATAAATAGTCTAAATCTCTCTGTCTGTTCTACAATGCATGCAGATACCATTTTTCACTTGTATCCTCTACTTCCTTAGAAGAAAAAAAAATGTAAAGCTTGAGTATTACAGACAATATTTGTGCAAACCAGACAGAATTTGGTTGCCTAAAAATGCCAAGATTGTAACTGTACTATCTGAGAAACAGCTCTACTGCAGTAGGAGAAGTCACATCAATCTAAACTCATTTCACATCAGTCCAAAACAAGATCATTTACTTAAGGATCTTTGGCAGAATAATATACAGTAAGAGGTTTGTACTTTAACACTGCAATATAATAAATGAATATTTAATCTTCTAAATCCTTGTCATGCCACATTATTAATACATTCATTAGCAATTCTTTTCACAAAGGCCGTTGCTCTGTTGAGGTTTTGATACTTTTCCAAAAGAAGAAGATTATTTGTAGAGGTCACAGGGTGATTTTACAGTGACCCACTTACATATTTTGATGTCCAAATCAAAAACTTTGTTAAAACCAATCCAAACAGCTCTAGCACCAATACCTAGAAAAGCTAGAAGGCAGGAAAACAGAAAAGAAAACCATCAGCAATAAGGATACTAATGCTCAGAAACCCTTTATTTTCTAAGGAAGATAGTTCTTTGGTTTTTGTTGAGTTTAACTGACTGAAAGTTCAGTTTGAATAAAGTTCTGAATCAGCCACTGGAACTGTAAGCTAAAGAGTACAAGCAATACCTTTGTGGATGTCTACAAAGTGGATGTAGACAAATGTTTGTATTTGCTGTATTTGTTCTTTCATTTGAAATGGAATGAACAAAATTGTTGAGTAGTCTGTATTAAAGCTGGTGGGAGGCCAAGGGACAATGAGCACAAATCAAAATAAGAGGTTCTGAGTGGGTATAAGCAAAAGCTTTTCAACCATGAGGACAGTCAAGCAGTTCCCATCCTTGGAGAGCTTCATGACCAGAAACTGGATAAAGCCCCAGGTGACCTGATCTGACCTTATGGCTGACCGTGTGAGGTTGGATTATATTGTCTCCTGAGATCCTATGAGTCTATGATTCAAAACTGTAACAAATCATATAAAACTGAAAAAAAATCAGATCGTAAAAAAATGTAATCTCTTTGAAATGTTCTTTACATAATCCTGTTACAAATTTCAGTCAGTTTCAAGTTGTTTGAGTCAAATAAACATAAACTGGACTTAGCAAACAGTTCTTTGACACAAATGGTTTAGTCAATAATGGGTCATAAGTCACAGAGGTTCATACAGGAAAGTGTTTGTTGATATATTCCCTAAGAAATTAATGTGACTTCTTATTTCCTACTAATCTCATTGACTCATTAATCTGTCCATTACTATCAGGTTAATGAACAGAGTGAAAAGAGATCTATGCAATCCAGAGCTGGGATTTCAGAGATGCAGCAGAGAAAGAAAATCAAATGCAGAGAAATGACAAAACTGTGCCTAATTAAAGATAATTTAGGTTAACCCTAGTTATGGATAATTTTCTCATGAATATGACAATGGAAAGTAGAAACCTGTAAGTAATAGATACCTGAAAGCTGTGTTTTTCCCTTGAGTAACAGCCAATGTTTTTGCTACCATTGGAAGGAGATACAGTTTGATGGGAATAGGAAAGCCTTGCATTTATAAGCTGGTCCACAGAAAATCAAATCTGATTTCTGTCTCCCAAAAGAATATGACACTCATTCCCTTTATCCACTATTACAGCATATTCTTAGTTTCCTTTCATTGCAAGCAGGTGATAAACATAATTCTCATTATATTTTAGTGAAGATAGTGGAAAAGTCTGAAGGGAAGTCAGATATAATCAGAGGTATCATCATTATCCAGAAATAAGAAAAGTTGAAAAAAACATAATGAGCCTTTTCAATTTCAGCAATGAAATCTTAGGCAGGACAAACTTTCCTATAATTCCTAAACCCATTGCTGCTCAGACAATGCAATAAAATACCTTCTCATTAAAGTTTAAATCATCAGGTTACGGTGGCAGTACTGAACACAGTAATATATGGCCTGTGGAAAAGTTAGCATTTAAACATGTAAAAACCCAATCTTCTTTCGATGTCTTGGTATATTCCTAGCTGAAACTACTGCTAAGTTCATTGAATGCAGTGCCAAATCAGGGACAAACACAGTGTTTACTTTCTTTCACAACTCACTGAGCAGATAAATGTCAAATGAAGAGGAAAATGGTAAACATGCAACTAGTGATTATTTTCTGTTTGAACTGATTAATGCAAGAAATAATTATCTAGAGCTGGGACTTTGGACTTTCCAAGCATGTGGCATATGACCACATAAAAGGTTTTCTATTTATAATTCCTTCGTGCTGGAATATTAATCCTGGTACACAGGTACTAAGTAAGTCAGTGATATAACAAGTAGAAGAATGCCCAATTCAAGGCAATGCTTGCCTACTCCTTAGGCAGAGGAGTGAAGAGGAATGCTATAATTAACAAACACGTCCCTTTTAAGTGATAACTTTGGTCATACATTTTCCACACATCCCACTGGGATGTCTAGGAATTATACATGGGGAAACTCAAGATGATTGTCCGTATCTAAGCTGGGCAAACTTTTCTGTCATTCTTAAGTGTTTTATATTGCTGCTTAAGTAGAAGATTAAAAAATATATTCTTCATATGACAAAGGGCAGGTGTATTTAGTCAAGTATATTCTGACTTTGGACTCGGAATCAAAGTACGAGAAGGAGAAGCAGCAGCAGAACAGAGAACAATGGACAAAGTGCCACCAGACTGCTTTCCAGGTTAGGATCAAGAATGAGGAATCAGGACTGACAGTTTCAAAAACAGCTTCTTTGACTTTGGGGTCTGCAAACCCCAAGTTTAGTGAGGGTTCAGGTCTTCTCCGACATGATTATCACTAGCCACAGACCCACTTTCATTTAAACACACCTAGTATCTGGGCTACACCACCCAAACAAGGGTGTGGACCATGTTGATAAGAGTTTGACTTACCAAATTTCAGTTTTACTTTCAAACCGTCATATTCTGCCAATGCGCTGCCACCCTAAGCTCTCACAATAAACCAGCATGAGGTATCTACGGTGTTCAAGCTTTTTTTCTCACATATGCCATTGGTTAAGTGCCTGGGAACTGTAGTAACGGCCACACCAATCAGCCCCAGCAACCTGCTGTTAGCACACACCGCCCCCACTGATCAGTGGTGACTGTTGTTTAGAAACTTTGCCCCCCTATGCTTCCTGCATCACCAGCACCCAGCCAACCCTCTGCAGATGCTCCAGTTATTTGCAGCTTCTTTGGACACATCCCAAAGGAGAAAGGCAGGAACACAAACCGTAAGCACATGCAGAGCTGCTTGGACACCAGTATGTGTTGCCTGGCTCTCCTGACAGAGTTGCTACTCCAGATCCTTTGTATGAGTGACTGCAGGCTAATTATGGGCTGAAGTTAGCAAAGGGATTTTGTCAGCAGAGTGCAGTAAATCAAATCCCATTTTCTGTGGAAGGTATGTAATCCAAGAGGTGTAATGATATACGCCCATCCCAAAGAATACCTAGCTATTAGACAACAGAGTGAGTTCAGGAATACCTGCTCTACAAAGTTGTACTGTGCCTTTCTTCATTAGCGGACACAGGTAACGCTGCGAGATTTTGCACTGCATTGCCAGTGATACTATCACAGCTCAGCTTCAAAACGTGCAAAATTCCTAGTTTTTTCCATATTTGCGCACTGTACATAAAGCACAGTGTGTTCTGCCACAGCTACCGATCTTATTTAAATCTGGTACATTTTATAGCTCAAGATGATGAAGTGACACTGAGATTAGCTATGACAAAACCCCAAAAGTTGTCAGATCCTTTTGACAATCACTATCTGAGAATGTTTTTCCTTCCAGTTGCCCAGCTGAGTAGAAACAGCTGGTACTAGCTAATGTTTAGTGTTCTTACTCGCCTAAACAGCATTTACAAAATGGAAGTCATCTGGAAAATATGAAAGCATGCCTTTTGTGTACCCTTTTTCCTCTTCATGAGAGTCTAGGAAATGTCCCAGACAAAGAACAGGAACAGTCGCCAAACAATGATTAAAAAAACCTTAAAAAATCAGGAATTTAGAGTAATTAATTCCTACATGGACGTTTTATAGCAGCCAAGTAATAAAGCATACTTTATTCCAAACAGTCATTCTTAAATGTCTATGCAAGAACAGTAAAGCATTCAGTTGCCTACCCCTCAGAGCAGATGACAAAGTTGTGCCTTGTCACACAAATTCATGGAGTGGGTTAATGTAGAGGAAATGAGCTGTTGGACATTTTATTTCTGTTGCCTCTGTACATTTCCAGCTCTCCTGACTGGTGTCTGAAGTATTTATTTAGAAAACCAAGAATAAATAAATACATTTTTATAACATGAATTTAATACTTTTATTTTTTTTCCTAGCTACGTATTTGCTGGATAATATACTACACCCTTGAAAACCTTGTATTTGCCATTAAACTAAATAACTTCCTGCTGTTACCCAGCTGTTACCATAGTGCCTAACACAGGCATTTTCTTTAATGTAGCTGGGACAAAACAGATTGCACCTTTATTCAGGCAGGAAGCACAGTAGGGGTCACAGGACACAGTAGGCAGTATCGTGCCTTTGCATTCATCACCATTTTTCCTTCTTTTCAAAATTTTATTCTATCCCAATATTTAGAAAGGTAAATGTCAGCCTCTAGAACTAATGGAAGCAAAAAGCCATCCTAGCTTTTAACAAGGGTCTTTTGACTAATTTATAGGAATCTTAGGATGCCCATGACACTTTTTCTAGCACACAAAGGCCTCATGAAAAAACAACAAACTATAAAGTTCTATAAAGAACAAACTATAATGGCTGTTTTATAGAACTAAAATATAGATCTTGCTTTTTAACCTAGGCATCACAATTCAGCTAACGCCAGGTAGCACTAAGAAAGATGCCCACCACACAATCAAGGATAAGACAAAATTGAATATGATTTCTCTGTGGCAATATTTATCTGAAGATGAATTGGTACATACTTATTTTCAAAATAGTTTGCTTGCCCGTATTAACTTCATAAATGTATGACTATGTTTTAGAGGTTTTTATGACTATGTTTTATCATACATCTTTATTAACTAGAGTATATTTTAATAAATCCTATCACAAAATGCTTTCTATAGTGCTATCGAAATATTGTGGAATCAGACTCTTCTCAGAGTAGACACAGATTAGGTTGCAGCAAGGAAAATTCCAGTTTGAACCAAGGGAAAAATGCTGCAGTGCTCAAACACAGGGGCAGTAAAATCACCTCCTTGAATGTATTCCTGAGTCTGTGACATAAGGTGCTGAGCAACCTGACTGAACATTTTAGGCCCTGCCTCAAGCAGGGCTTTGGATCAGATGGTCACCTGAAGTCCCTTCCAGCCTAAAAGTATTCTATGATTTTGTGACTGTAAGAAACGTAAAAAATATAAAAGACTGATGCACATATATGTAGTTTTATATGTAATAGCTAATAGAAAAAGTGTGATACCTAAATTATCTGCAAGAGAATTTAAAAAATATATCTAAAATGCATTTTGGCCAAGTGCTGAATAACTTAAGTCCTTTATAAAGATTTGTATCTCTTTCCCCCACTCCATATCTCTCTTAAACTGAATCGGTAAAGTTGGAAAAATGACAAGCAAATTGAGTTTAGAACAAATATATCTCTAAAAAATATATCTATATCAGTATATTTTATTCAGTTATATTTTTATATATTTTTTATTCCTTTTTTGTTATGCTGTAGTTCTAAATATAAAATTGGAAATATATGGCCCTTCATTTGATGGTAATTTCTGAGAAAAGGTTTTACTTAATGTGGACTTCCAAGAAAACTGCTTCCCTACCTATGCTTATTTAGTATTCTTAATTATTGTTATTAAAAACCTGAAAAGAATAATATGGAACAGAGAATTGCAGTGTGTTCAAAAGTGTAAATAATCCTGAGCTACAAATCAATATATGTAAGTATGAAAAAATACAGCATATTAGGACATGACTTGGCAAACTTTACTGACGTCTAGGCTGCGCAAGTCTTGGCAGGTAAAATTACTCACCACATAAATGTTCTTAAGAATAGGCTCTAAATGGATTGTAAATAACTTACAAAGTATCTACCACACAAAAGAGTTGCAGCATATCAACGCCCACAGCTAATGCCTTGCATTTAATGGAAAAGTTGTAGCATTCATCACAAATGCGCTATATGATTTACTTAGTATAAATGACATGTATAGACAATAGAATATTTACTAATGCTGACTTGGTAAAATTGAGAATAATTGACTGTAACTTAATTCCAGGCCTAATTATTTCATAATTATTTAAGTATTTAATAAACCATTTAATTAATAGGCCAACCCTTACAATAAAAAATACTCTTTCACTGAGTCACTGTTGAAGGCTCCCTAAAATTCCTTTCAGTGACATTCACTTTGTGAAGACTACAAATCATAAAACCACTTAAAACTCTCATCCTTTAATAAAACTTTGAGTGTGCATATTCTAACATTCAAATACCTAAATATATTTGTAGGTTTAAAGCTGCAGGTGAGAGCCTGTGAGATAAACATACTGAGACTGGGTAGTGTGTTGCTAAGTAAAATGTGAATATTATGGAATACTACTTCTTTATTAAGGCTACAGGACACCCTACTGCTGTCACAGACCCAGACCACAGACATTTGCTACAAAAATCCAGATTTTGAAACAGTAAAAATTGGCATTGCACTGTATTGGCATGGTATGAAGTCAACATTTGAAAACAAAACATAGAGGATCTTTAAAAAAAGATTTCATAGCTCTGTCCAAGAGAGAAGAAAGACAGCATTATTAGTGAAACTGCTTTCAATGAGGGATCTAAGCATTTGCAGAATGTCAGTATTTTGCAAGAAGGTGCAACACTGAACATTTGTCTCTTTTCTACAAGTCATCCACTTTAAAACCAAATTCAGTGATGCAAGCCCATATTTCAGTTTACAATACGTTAATTTGTCTCTGTTAGGTTGTCCCATTCTTAAATAACAAATCCAAGTAAAAGAGAAGTTGGGGGTGCAATTTATAGTTATGACACTGCAGTCATGCTGTTTGCATTCACATATGAAGACACAGTGTGTTGCAATGGAAAGAAACTTGCTATACTGACCTGAAATGAGTTTTCCTACACTTAAAACTCCTAAGCAATGGCCTTTATATTGAAGTGATTATCTTCTAGCAAGAGGCATAGCAAGGAAAAGTACATGTTTCTCACAGACTTGATAGCTATTATTTCATAATTATTTAAGTATTTAATAAGCCATTTAATTAATAACCCAACCCTATTTTGCATTTTTTGCTATTTTTAGGCAGTGCTCAATTAGATTTTTCAGATTGTTTCTGTCACATGTATTTTGACATTGCACATATTAGCTCCGTATTAGCTCCATTTATCTTCAGCTTGTTCCCGTCTGTTAGCAATATACTTCATACAAGAAGTGGTTTAGTTTCCTGGAGTAAACGTGGAATCTAACCTTCTGGTCCTCCAATGACTTGATAGCTTTAATGTACTCTATTTCTCCATGAGTGTCTTCCTCATCATGAAGGCAAAATTTCACATGTCCACATTCCGACTTGCCTACATAAACCTTTGATCCTAACACCTTTTGTTACATTCTTGCTTTTCGTTTATGCACCCCTTGGCTTATCTTCTAAATACACATGTATTATACTCTCTTGTAATACCTTCTTGTGATATTCTTTAGGCTTGCAGTTCTGTGCTTCTTATCATTCACATGTCTCTTAAATATATTCATTTCATGAAACTTTCAAGAATAACCTATCATAAATATATTAGGCACTTTAAAACCAAGTTTATCTTTCATCACAGTGCGTACTATATGCCTGAAATGTAGTTTGTGTCTCATTTAAAAACTTACCTCCTTTATTACTTGCTTTACTGCAGTTTAGGGGCTGTAATGGGTCCCTCTATAGTATGTGTTGTACATACAGATCAAGAACAACAGCATTCTGTAAAGGATGGGGCTTGCAGAGGGGCCTGCTGTGAGTAATAATTCAAACAACACTACAACACTACTCCCTTTCTCAGCAGTTATATGGATTTGCTGAAATTCTACAAACTTTGTGATGAGGGCTATTTTGAAAGTAGAACAACACTTCTACACAAAGTGCTTGGAAGCTGTATATTTCCATTAAAGGTAGAGAATACGTCATGCTCCAGAGAAACCATAGCAGCGTGAACACTGAAACAGGCACAGTGCACTTAAGCCTCATATTTTTTTAATTTCTTTTTTTATTTCAAATTCCTAATTTTCTTCAGTTTCATCCTATTTGTAAAATGATTTACACTTCAATAGAGGAGGAAGTATGTGCATGACTGAGAAGGCAGATGAAATAAAGACTTTGGACAGGCAAGAGGAATTTCTGGAAAGACTAAAAACATGTGCTGCTTGACCAAATCAAGTATTTCTTAACCCATATATCCTGATTAGCAGCTAAAGGAAATTAAAAACAGCTAGGAGAGACTCACAGAGATGAATAACATGCAGTAAAAGAAGCACATGTATTAGGGATGATAATCAGAAGAAGACATCCATATAGTTGTCATAAATGTTTATATCCATATTCAAGAGAATTTACCATCTGCAAAAATACCAAGCTTCAAACATCAATGTATCATTGATACACTGAATTGCTTTTGGAGGCTGCAATACAATAAATAATGTGATATAATCAAAGAAATGTTTACTTGCAGGTTTAGGTTTCTTATTTAATGAAAAATCACCTCAGTGAGATGTTACATTAGTGTGACCATGTTAAAATTGACCAAGAAAGGCTAACATATAATTAGAGACAGTTTAGATTTGTCATAATAATTTTTACTAACACCTTTTTTAAGCTAATTTTATAAAAAAAACTTACTGAATTTACTAAATGTACTAATTTAATGAATTTAGTAAATGATTTATTAAAATAATACTAGCATGTCTGGTTTACTTTTCAAAGTAATATGTAAATTTCAATTGAAACACTAAATTGATTATTTATTGGTAAAAATGCTGAGATAAAAGATGAAGAAAATCTGCTTTTTGTTTTGAAAGATCAAACCACTCTGCCTTGCACAGGGTTCACAACAGGTGCTGAGGTGGTTCATCATCACAGATGGGTCTCAGAATGTTAAAATACTAGGGTTGTATATTTTGCACGTCCAGTTACTTACAACGGAACATATGTGTGTCACCCTCTCACCCTGTACCGCTTCGCTTAACGCTTTCCAAATACACAGAACTTGGATAACAAATGAAATAACCCTGAAGGCCTAGTGAGGGCCAAGGGAGCTTCAGGTGCAAGATGTTCTGCAAATCACACCATTGTCTTTACTTCTTTTAAATTCCTACCTTTTAAGTTGTGGTTTGGTGTATTAGCTGTGTTGGTCAGTTATTGTAACACTGCTTGTGTTGCTCACACACCCCCATGAAGCTATGTGTCGCTTCCATGCTGCCATGCTTTGGGTCCCTGTCAATTAGAGGACGTTGCTTATGTGAGAAGGCAACATCCAAAAGAGTTGGTGTGTTTTTTAGCTTTGTGTTATTCAAAGGCAGTGGATGAACAGAGGACACAGAGATCACAGCTGGTGATCCCAGCCAACTCGGACCTATGCACAGAGGCTCTTCAGCTGCAAGGTTCATGCGGCTCACATTTTTGGGGGGCTTTTTGGGGAACAGTGATGCAAAGTGCCACATGGCTTTGGAAAAAGCACAGAGCTTTATCCCTATTATAAAATCCGGTTTTAGTTTTTAAAAGCTCTTGCTTCTTTCAAACAACGACGGAATCTGGATCACAAGCTCAGGAGTCAAAGAGTGATGAGTGGGTTTTTAACTGTTAACTGTCAGTGAACGTCCTTCTAATGAATTGAAATAAAACTCATGTTTCATGTCACATATGCGTTAAACACATATAAACACACTCAAGCTCCCTCAGCGTATTTCCTGAGCCGTTTTTACAGTTGTAGAAACCTCTGCTCACAGCGTTTTTATGTACCTGAAAGGAGCTGCCTGACTGGGGAGGTTCTTCCGACCTCAGCACCTTTATCCGCAGGCCGGGCTGCCCCCATCCGCGGCTCCCGGTGCCTCGAGAGACTCAGCGGGACATTGCACGACCACGCCTGCGCGCACCGAGGAGCGCCCGCGCTACTTACGCGCATGCGCGATGGAACGTCGCCAGTCGTCTCCCAGGGTACGGCGCGTCCACGTCCCGTCGTGCCTAGCGAGCTGTTGCGTCCCCTCTGACCCGGGCTCACGGCTCCACCATCCGGGCTCTCGGCGCCACACGGGGAAGATGGCGTCGCTGCTCCCTGCCGAGTGGATAAAGAACTGGGAGAAAGGGGGCAAGAACGAGTTGTGAGTGCGGGGCCTTAGTACGGGAAGGGCGGTGGGGCGCTGCAGGCCGCTGACCTGCGGGAGCAAGGGGGAGCCTGGGCCTCACTGGCCGAGGGAGGTTGGGGGGGGGGGCGGCGAAGAGGTAGGAGCGGGCGGGGAGGTCGTTGCTTGGGGCTGCGTCCTTGCTGTCGGGGCTGAGGGTCGAAACCTGGGTCGGGCGGAAGTCTTAAGCCTTCTCCTATCCGGCTCGGCCTCCTTTGTCGGTTGCTAACGACCTCCGCCGAAGCTCGTATCCCGTAGCTGGGCCTGCTGTCCTGGCGCCCGTTGACTGCGCCCCGATCGTCCCCTTCCCGGCTCTGGTTCAAGTTTATTGGGCTTTGGACTCCTCTTTAGCTACCCACCAGGGGTAACATGGAGCGTGACTCGTTCTTGTTTCGTTAGCTCCGCGATTCAGACCTTTCTAGCAGACGTCCCAGCCCCCGTTCTCACTTTTATACTTACTGTGTGGGTACTAGCACGTTATTCTTTCATTCTGGCAAGGTAGGATCAACTAGTCCTCCTTTGCCCTGCAAGGTAATCTTTGTGCACTGAGGGGTCTGGTTATAGCTTCGCAAATCAATCCAGGTGTGCTAAAAGCTTTCCCTTTTGGGTCCTTCTGTGTATCTGTTTTAAGTACTCTTAACTTAGCAGGTTCATTAACTGTAGTGTGTTTCAGTGGTAGTTCTGTTCAGGGAGTTGTTCCATTCCATGTTGCTTTGTTGTAGTTAAAAACCCTACAGTTTCAAATATGGGTGGTTGGGGAATCATTTTGAGAAATGCTTCTTGGTGCTCATATTTTGTTATTTTCTTTTTTTCACCTATTTTAAAAGGTTATGCAGCTATGGTAGTGATCTTCCCTCTACATGAAGAAAGAACGAGGTAGTGAGTAGAGAAGAGGCTATAGAGGCTCCAAGCACAAAACGCAGTTCTTCCCAGAACTCCCATTTTGTAGTGAAGGAGCCCCCTTTTACAGACATGCCCTTTTTGACTTTTCAGTTGTGCTAGAACCGTTACATTAACGTGTAAGGTTAACATGGTTTGATGTGATACAAGGCCAATGAAAATCTCTTTTGTATCTGCTTTTGCAGCAATAGAAGTGTTCAGGAGCCATCCTCCAAACAGTGCTGAGGTTTGCATTGCTTTTTTTTAATCTCCTGTTTAAGATTTCATGACAGTAACCGAATTTGCATCTAGCATGCCAATATTTATTCAGTAAAAGACTTTTTTTATTGAATGTGAGTATTTAGGAATTTCTGTGTCAATAACAAATGAGGAAACATACAAATGTATACTGATACCTTACAGAAGTGCACAAATGACTATAATAAAACAGATTGTCTTCTTATACGTAACTTTATGTACGTGTAGATGCACGACTGGTGCTTCTGTAATGCCCATTAAGTAATTTTTAACTGAATTAGTCACATATGATTATGATTTTTGTAACTTGCCCTGTTATGACCACTGAGATGGTATGGACTATGCACGAGGACAGAAATTTCATAGTTGATCATGTAATGGCAGCTGAATAGTTTGCATTGAATTCTTGGAACTTTTAACTGTGTAACAGGCAAGTTACATTAGCTTTTGACCATGCTAGTATTTTACGTTTCTCCCCTCCCCCTAGAGCAGTTCTTAACTGTAATGGGAAGAAAGTTTTAATCTGCTGTGGGACCAATAAAACAAAGCAATAGGCTAAATTCCTGTGTCTGTGGCATTTATACTTCAGTGGGAATACTGCTTAAATGCAGTTCCAAGCATGATTTAAAGCAGCTTGCAAAAGAGGCCATACATTTTAGAAGAAATGTGATTGTGCCTGGATAACAGTTGTCGGATTTTGCAGTGATAACTTTAGAAGCATCTGGAATACGTACAGACTTCCTTCCTAGATGCAAAGCAATGTATCTCCAGCCTAAATCTAAAGAACTTTTTAGGAAACTATTTTTTTGGGATAAATCTTCAATGCGTAACTTTGTGTTTCTTTTTCGAAGATTTTCTATCTCCTGTTTTACTGGTGGAAAGTAAAGTCATGGTGCTCTCTTTACAAAATGAAACACATGAAATATTTGTAAATGTTACTTAAACTAAGAGGTGTACAATTGTAATGGTATTTTTTATCTTTCTTGAATGATTCATCTAATATAGATAGGCCCAGAATTATAAGTTGTGTAGGCCACAACTGCAGTGTTTAGGGCTTGTGGTCCAAAAGTAGAACAGTGTGTTAAATGGTAAATAAGTTAGAAAAGTTGGGAGGGAAAGGACACTGCGAAAGGACAAAACTTTAGCCTGGTCTGCTAAAGCCCCTGCATGAAGTCAGAGAACATTCACTCTTGTATGGAGGGGGTTGTTTTGTTTTTAAACAAAGTGGTGGGCTTCTTCACAGGGAAACAAATACCAACTTTGTTGAAAAGTGAGGATTACAGGAAAAAAAAACCCCAAACCTCATAATTAGCAGAAAAAAAAAAAGATTAGGTCTTGCAGGAAAAAAAAAGAAAAAGATTTCGTGGAGCTTGAAATGGCTTACGTGACCTCACTAGATCAGCCAGAGGTAATATTTTAGCAGTTTCTAGTCACTTAAAACACAGTTTCATGTTTTGGGGGAATATGAAACTTTTTATTTGGCAATTCAGTCTCTACTGTGATTAATAATGGATGTTTAAGATGATCCCTGCATGGGTTTTTTTTTTTGAGTGGTATGGTAGCGGTCTGCTTATGCTTGAAAGCATACAGGATTTGTAATGTTGGTGTAGTCAGTGGGAGATGCTGTTACTTGGAGGGGGGAGAGGAGAAAAAGTTTGCTAGGATTTTTAGAAGAAATCCAGTAAGGAAGTTGTTTTTAAATCTTTTACTGTGAAAAATAATGAACTTTATTTTTGCTGATGTGATCCATTTGTTATAACAGTAATATCCAAAACGCAGAAGGTAAGAATTTTGTACATGTCTTAAGGGTGTCATAATGTTAATAAGGCAGCATCATTGAGCATGGGTAGCGGTGAGCATTGACTTACTAGAAATTGTTCAGAGACCTTGTTAAAACTGGTCATGCTGTGATTTTAATTAATTCAGCTACTGATGTGCAGTAATATCTAATACAAATACATAAATGTACATCATGTTGTAGTTTCAAGTGTCCTTAGCTGCCAAAACTATAAATTGGTCAGGATGTGGTCATCTCTCATTTTTTATTTTTTCAGACCCATCTCTGTCTGAACACAATTTATTAAATTATGTGCATTTATTTTGCTACTGCAAAATATTGTGATACCATAATATCACAATAAAAAAAAGATATTGTGTAGAGATTGAGTTGGATTCTGTGTGACTGCTTACTGTGCTTATCTGTCTAGACTCCTTTTATACCTATTTGCATGTACATATGCTGTCCTCTGTACTGAAATTACATTGTTTTTTATAGTGTTTTCCACAATAAGATGCTAGTCTATGACTGCAGCCCATATAGACATTTCTAATGTGCTCACAATGACAAGCACTTACCGTTCAACTGATACCTTGTTTTGTGGTAGATTAAACATCAAGAACTCTTTAGTGGAGAAGTAGAACTAATAATGTTCTTTACTGGCAGTTGATGTGGTATGTTATGCTTCAGAATAAACTGAAAAAGCTTAATATTCTGTGAATGTGAGCTTCTGAGACTCGATCTTTCAAGCACTCTCTCCATGTTACTTGTACAAGGAATGCCACGGTGTTGAGTTAAAGGCCTGAGAGTCAGGAAATCAGAGTTTAGTTGTACTTTTGCCATCCTGGCTGCTAAATGCAATTGATTGTACTTCACCTCAAGTAGGGAGCTACTCACAGTTGAATTATGCATATAGTTAAATGTTTGCAGGCGCATGCCCTTTGTGGTAATTACTGGCATATGCTATGTGTGTGGGAGTGTAATGGAGGATATAGGATATTGTGTATGAACCAGTAGGCTTAGGTTCAGTTGTTGGCTCTTCCTTGCAGAAACGTTGCTTCAGAATTTGTTGTTGAAGCAAATCTCTCCCATCATAGTCCAAAAAAAAAAAAAATTAATTTTGAAACTTTGGTTGTCAGAAGGGGTTCTCTATTTTTTTAATAATTATTTTTTCTAGGTTATCATATTTTTTGAAGTTGTATTTTACATATATTACACAGCTTTATCTTTGGATGAAGTGATACAGGTTTTAGGAGAGTAGGAAAGTACTCTGTCTGAAGCTTGCAGCAGCGAACTCTACAAGATTAATGAAAGTTTCAAATGGGGTGACTGGGTCTGTTGAGTTGAAAAGCGGACCTGATAAATTTCCATTGTCCTGTGTGCCACTTAAGTGGGAAAGTATTGTTGTGGCTTTCTTTATGAATTGATTAATCTTCCTAATACTGGCATTTTTATTCTTGTGAGCATGCAAGTATTATGATTTTAATTTATGATGTGTTTAATTAAGACTAGATGAAGTAATCTCATGGCTTGTTGGTACTGTAAGGAAGGACTTCTGCCTTGTCTTCATTCACCAGGGCTCTCTGCTCTGGTGCTTATCTGGCCTCCTGGTAAGCTTGCTTCAATCTGTGAAGTTGGCAGAACACTTGTTTTTTGACCAGGTTTGTCAATTTAGCTGATTTAATTGACATAAGGGTTAGAACAGGTCAGCCAAGAAGTGTTGGTGAATGTGTCCTGTTTCTGCAGCAAGAAGCCAGTAATTAAATCAGCTCAGCTGTGCTGCCTGACAACACCTTCAGAAAGGGTCGTCCTCCTTTGTTGATAGTGTACCTGTGTGAAAGAATCTTAAGGACAATTACTAATTTAGATCCAAAGAGTAATACCAACATCCTGTTTTTTATTACCAATATTTCCCCATGTAGACTTCCACAAAATTAATATTTTTGCCTCCCCCCCTTAATAATTCGGGGGGGTTAATTACAAATGCAAAGTAAGTTGTTTATAGACTGATCTTAAATAGGGTTTCTTGTTACATTTATCAGTCAAATGTATGTCTTAAAGGTACGTGAAGTTGATAGTATTACTTTGGGATTGCTGGAAAGGGAATTGGAAGAGGTTACAACTCTTATTTTGTATTAAGATGTAGTTAAGTGAACGCTTCAGCTCAAGAAAGGGTTGTTGCTCATGTAATCTGGTTAATGATAGCACGTTATGGCGCAGGGGTCAAAGTGCATCTGAGTAGATAAATTTTTGGAATCAGATTTCACATGACTTATTTGTGTACAGACCTTAGAAATGAGTTCTTACAGGGTAACATCTTTATAGAGAAGTAATTAAAATTTAATAAAATCTGACTTGGTTCAAACTGATGTGCTCTTTGGGGACAGTGGGGGGGGGAAATCAATTGCTTCTTTAAAATACAGTTCTGGTTATTGCCAAACATATTTTCTTCAATAGCATTTAGAGCATCTTAGCCCTTCAATTGCTTTTTGCTGAGCTTGCATGATTCTGCTGATTCCACTATATGTGAAACTGCCCATTTTCCAGTTGTCATTGTAGGGTGCTTCTACCTTGTATTTGCTAATTATAATCCCTTGATTACTGGAACAGCTGTTTAGGCCTGCTGGAGAGGTAATAATCTCTGGATAGGATGCAAATAGAATGAGTAATAGATTGCCACAAAATCCTTTCCTACTGCTTATTTTTCATGGTAAACCTTACTTGAGAGCATGCTTCAAGTTCACTTCCACAGGAAATTGTAGTCTTGCCATCTTATGTACAAGTACAGTGCAGCTTTGAGAACTGTCTTCAGTTTCTACATGAGTCTTTCTTGATGAAAAATATATGAAACTTTGGGTTGAAAATTTTCAAGTGTGAAGAAAATTCTTAAGATATTCTTTGGTATTTGTTACAAATCTAGGTAAATTGCTACTTTTTTAAAATATTGCTGCTTTTAAATGTGAAACTGCTTTTGAGTCTTCTTTGGGGTGATAGTAACAGTAGAGGAGAGGGGAAAATCCTTATAACTTGGAAGCATGTCTTTCTAAGCTGTCAGTGTAGCAGAGAAGCCTTCTCTTTGAACGTTTATTTTATAACATAAAGAACTATAATTTCATGGAACAGTCTGTATGGTATTCAGTGAACTTTTACATATGCCTGATTTGGTTGGGGGAGCCTCAGGGGTGACTAAAGGCAATGTAGCATGGCAGGTCTTTGCTTCCTATATGGGTTATCTTAATGACTTAGTTTATCTTAGTTGTCCCTGGGATAGATAACATTCTGTCTTACCCTTGATAAAGCATTGCATCAGGAGATCATGCACCTACTTAATGATAAATTTTTTTTATGGGCCAGAGTTTGAAAGTAATCATAGCCATGGTATTTCTGTGAGAAGCATTTCTTCACTAGCTAGCAACAGTAGGCTAATGCTAGCTCATCTGTGCTTCCTTTCATGTACTAAAATTGCCTCGTCTTCTTGTTTTGCTATGAGTAATATTAGGGAGACTTTTTTTTTTTTTAAGTATATGATATATATGTATGAGATCTGTTGGGAGCCTTGTATTTCTTTAACTTCTGTGAATTAGTGTTTACAGTATGAAAATCAAACTGCGGTTGGTCATTTAAGCTGCCCAAATTGAAAGTTATTTTAGCCAGAACAACAAAAAGTGAGCCCCAGACATTTACATGTGTAGAGTAATATCCAACTTTTAAAGGTTTTTTTTCCTGTGTTTTTTATTGCAGCGTGCAATTATGTCGTGCAGTCAGTGAAAGCAGAAGCCATGATTCTATGGGTTTCAGAGGTAAGTTGAGTGGGGTTTTTTGGTTGCTTTTGATTAAATAAAAAGCCTGAAACGGTTGACGGTAGTACTTCTGCGTGTGTCTGCCTGAAGCATTAATATATGGTGACTCTTAGTGTATGCTAGAGGTGAATGCTGCAAATTGCAAGACAGTACAAACATCCAAAACTCATTTTGTCTTCAGATGCCCAGGTGAGAGATTTCTTGGGTGGTAGTAAGTAATGGTGAGATCCAGCATTTGGTCTGTGCTGTAGAAAATGGAATTCCATTTTGCAAGCTCAACATGCAACTGGATTTTATTCTGAAAGTTAAATATACTAACTCTAATGTATGCAGGTGTGATTATATACTGCAGAAAGTAATTTTTACAACAGCACCTGAGTTACAGACTTTTTCTTCTTTTTCAGTGAAAATCACTGCTGTCATTAAGTTTGAACTTTCACTTTATGGAATCTTTAGTGTTTAAAGAAAAATGTTTGCTTGGCAGATTCTGTTGGAAAAATCCTTCCATATGGGTGAGACCACAGATGTGCTATGCTGTTTAGATGCTGTTTTGGGTTCTCGCTAAAATGATCACAATGGACAATTATAATAGCAGAAAAGATAAAATGTTTCAATGTAAATTATAAGTAATACTGTTAAGTAGGAAGAATTTATTTTTCAGCAAAGCAAAGCCTTTGTTCCCAAAGTTTTTGAAGAAAGGTCACCAGGTATTCTCTGTTCTAGAAAGAGATTGGTAATTTCTGTGTGCTGATTTCTTTCTTTCTTTGTCCTTGCTGTCAGGATCTAAAATATCCCATGGGAATGACTAGGTAGATACGTGCAGTGGCTATATTGGAGGAATAATAGACAGTAGAAATAGAATCATTATAGAATCATTTAGGTTGGAAGAGACCTTTAAGATCATTGAGTAGTTGAAGTGCTTCTGGTGATTGGATAAAAACCTGACAATATGGATAATCTGGAGTGAGGTCCAGAGATGCTGACTGGTAAGAATTTCTTTGAGTCTGTGTCACCTGGATCCTGTTCTGAAAACTGTGCTGGCACTTGCATTTGTGCCGTTTTCCAAAAAAACATTTATTGAAGTCCCAGTATAGCACAAGTTTATGGAGACAGTTCAGATCTGGCCATGTACCTGTGTAACAACTTCTCCACGATGTGGAGAACCACGTGGAGGTGGCGTCTGATGCTGCGCTTATGGCTGGTTTGGATTCTTTATGAATTATTAAATTGGATACTGCACCAGACTGTCACCAAGTCTTGAACTGGCCTTTAAAGCAGTAGTGTTTTACGTAGAATTGATGTCTAAACCAGTCCTGTTCCAGCAATCGGTGTTCTTTTGGCAGAAGTACTATAAAAAATAAAATTAACCTGTTCATTTAAAAAATATATCTGCTTTTAATGAAGCTACAGTGGTCTGCAGTCACCAAGTTATTGAGTACTTGGTTTAGGCCATTAAAATCTGTAACTCATATAGCCATTGTGTATGTTTATTCAGTGAACCACGTACAGGTGAAAGGTGAAATAATGAGATCTTATGATTTTTAATAAACTAAAAAGGATAGCAAAGCTGTGGTGTATTATTTAAGAACAATTCCTTACAAGTTTACCATAGTTGGTTTTGCAATCACTATGTTTAACATTGCAAGATTTTTCTCAAACGTAGTACCTCTGTTTCATGTTTCAGCTTAATATAAGCTTCTATAAATCAGCATTCTTCAGTCATGGGAGACTTTCCTTAAAAAAATTAAAATCCTTGTTAAGCATTTTTTCTCCAGTTAAATATTACTTTCTCGTAGAGAAATGGTTTTTGAGAGCATATCTGTGATGAGAGATATGATTAGGAAAAAATACTGGAATGTTGTCTATCTATTAGATACACACATAAAAAGATGTATAATATATTATTTTTTTAATTATAAGGTAAAGGTGTCTGTTAACCAACTGCCAACACTCAAGTTATGTGCAGAACTAGTTTTTCACCCCATTTTACTGTTACTCCATAAGCTCTCTAGGAACAGTGGATAATCTCTTACTATCTGCTTGAATGAAGCCTTAGATACTGATGCTCATATATAATCTATCAGCAGTAAGAAAGTAATCCCTTTCTCATTGGTAAGAAAAGCACATCCTCTCTACTTGCAGGGTGTCTGAAGTCTACAGCATTGTTCTAAATGTTGTGTTAAAAGTTAGACCAAGGATTACCTAATACGTTCCTTAATCATCTGCTTTCTTTCAACAGATATCCAGCAAGCTCTGTATGAGCTTGCATACCATGTTGTTAGAGGAAACTTAAAGCATGATCAAGCTTCTAATGTTCTTGGTGATGTCATAGTAGGTATCTTTTTGTAATAATTGCTTACTTGCTAAATTTTTAATTTGTTATAAGAGTCTGGATGAAAATCCAGCAGGATAATATTCAACAGACTTGTTTTTCTATGTCTAAAAAGTGTCTTTTGTCCTTTCTTCATTTGTGTTCACTTGAAATAAATGTAGTCTGTCAGTTTTTTCCCTAGTTTTTTGTTCTGAGGGATAGATAGATCCATTTTAGCAGAAATTAAAAATTAAGTGATCTTTTCAGGGCAGATGAAATCTGAAGTCTTTAGGATGCTAAAAATAGATTTCATTTGCTTTTGCAGCATGTCTGTAATGCCACCTACTGGTTTTTATAATTTACATCTTGCAGTGTAACAATGTGCATCTGCCATTTTGCTGTTGAGATGTCAAAGACCTGTGACTGCCTCTGAAATAATGCCTTGCACTTATTTTTTTGTGTTTGAAAAAGTTTTTTCTTACAATGCTTTGAATAAATAGAGAAGGTAAGGAAAAGAGTATCTTCCTCTCAACTTCCAGAATTACCAAATGTTGGTGTTCCTAAAAAGGAAAAAAAAATTGGGAAAAGAAATAAAAAAAACACCTTCTAAAAATAATTTATTCTTTGGAAGTTCAGAGATTGCTGTTTCGGTGTGTATAGAACATTAAGAATATACATTTTGCAGTACTTATTCTAAGATAAGCATTTTAGGTTTTTAAACTTCTTCACTGGGTTTGGGAGAAGTGAAGGCTGAAGGGCACGTTAGTGTGTGGGCAGCATTTGATAACGTTTGATCTTTAGTCATGGTAGGAAATCACAGTTTGTTTGGTGCCTGAGAAGATGCAGTTTGCTGTACAGGGAGATGCTGCTCTTCAGACAGGGAGTTCCCTTGTGCTAGAGAAACAGAGGAAGTAACCTGAGGGGTTTGTCCCTGGCCACTAGATGCTCTTATAAATCACATTAAATGGTTATGTTACTTCATTACATACCAATAATTACTAAAGCACTTATGCTAGATATTACTCAATAATTCAGCCTCTTCATTATTAATTGATCTGAATTATTAATAATTAATACAATTACCAGTGATGTGCATTATTAATCTGAACTTCTAGTATGACGTTGTGTTTTATGTAATGGAATAAGAATTGTCTAAAAGTGATATTGGAATTTCTATATCCATTAAGTGTGATCTGTCTTTTTTCTTTTTAGGAATTTCGGGAAGACATGCCTTCCATCCTAGCTGATGTATTCTGCATATTAGGTGAGCTGCGTTCCCTTCCTTTCAGTATTGAAACAGATACATGCTTTGTGCATTTGCTTGTTGAATTCTTCACGAGATTTGATAAAATCCATAAAGCACGGATCCTTTACAAGATATGTGTTGATTCTTCCTCAGTGTATCTGTATCTTGGTTTTTAATGCTGTCTGTTCCCTCTGTGTTCTGTTACAGTTTCTAGAGGTTTACCTATTAAAGGCAGTGGAAGTTGATCTGCTAAGAATAGTTAAATGAGCTAGCTTGTAAGCATGTTGGATGTTGGTTAATGGACTCAGTGACTTAGCGTTGTTATCATTCTTATAAGTATTTAAAATGAAAGCTGACTTACTGGTAGGTAGATCTTCTATTCTCAGAATGGGTTCTGTAAATATTTTTATCTGTACAGTCACCACTGGTGAAACAGAGCTTGTACTAATTGTTCAAAAATCTAAAGGCAAATGGTATAATTTGCCAGATGACTATCTGCCAACTGAACAGGCTTTAAAGATGTTTACTTCTTTTTCTGGTAACAACTTCTGGATTGCGAGAATAATGTTGATCCAGAGCTGGTTTTTTTCATGTTTTTAACAATTTAATCCTGCATTTTTTCCCAGATCAGATTTTCAACTGCTTGCCCTTTTTATCTTGTTCTGTGTGTCTGTAGCAAAATACAGCAAATTCTTTTGACACTGCTCCTCCCAGATCCCAATTTGTTCCCTATGCAGGAGGAGTGTGGAGTCTCTTGTGCTGTGGCTGTGTGTGATATCAAAATTATGTTGACTTTGTTTCATAAATGTTCATTCTACGTACTTGTATCATCTTTTGATAATTAGTTTTTGTAATGCAGTATTCACTGCATTACACTTGTTTTTTAAGCTGTGTGTCTTTTGTGCTTTTTGTTTGTTTTTGTAATGACTGCCTTGCATTCTTGAGTTCTTCACTCCTTTTGCAGCTCCTCAAGTGCTGTAATGATGTGCTTTTTTTAAACTGCTTTAGCTGGGTGTGCTTCCTTGTCCATTGTTTTATGGCCTAGTGTCCCATAGAAGTGAGTTTATGAATTGCATTCCGTAGCTGATGATGCAAAGGAAAAGAATGGAAATGCAGAATCATAGCTAGTAAAAGACTGCAGACCAGGCAGTAAATGGTTGTTACTCTGAAGACACAGCATCTTCTTTCATGCTTATTATTGGTTCTTAAATGCTTGCCCTTAACTCACTGTAATAGAGAGAAGGGCAGGAAAAATAATTATGGCATTCCTCTGGTTTCTGTTTTGCCTTTTCAGGAGACTTGTGGATGTGTGAGAATTGTCATCAAGGTATTAATATAGACTTCAAGGTAGATGAGTAGCCAGAAAGTGGCAAGAAGCTAGTATGCTATGAGCAAGCTGTTTTGCACTGTTATCAGTAGTATTTATTGGAATAGTAATAACAAGAGTAAATGCTTACAAGTTCTACAAGTAATAATGTCTTTTTTCTGTCTTCTTTTATACTAGATATTGAAACGAGCTGTTTAGAAGAAAAAAGTAAGAGAGATCACTTTACCCAGCTGGTATTAGCCTGTTTGGTAAGTTGCATGTAGAAAGTATTTTGGTAAAAGTATATGCCAAAATCCAACAAGAAAAACAATGAAGTTTTGACGCTTGCTCTTTTTTGAGGAAAAGACTGCTAGAATGTGTTAGTAAATTCCCAAGTAATTTAAAAAATGCATCTTCAAAGTGTTACGGTAGAGTACTGTAGCGTAATTGTCCTTTCGATTCTTTGAAGAGTTATGAAAGAACTTAATTTTTTCCTTGTCTGTTCAACAGAAATTTTGCTTCTGAAGTATGTTTTTTGAGTTTGACTTTTCCTTTATGCAGCCTCCTCTGTCTTTAGAAGAGGCATTCCTAAGCACATGGAATGAGCTTGATTTATAGGAAAATTCAGCATATGAAAATATTTTCTCCCAGAATATGGGAGAGAATGGGTATAAGCTTTGTAAATACACAGCTGTTGGTAATAATATTCCTAGATGCTATGCAATATATACTTTGTTACCAGCAATTAGACCCTAGGGCTTGTTTCTTCAAGGTGCCCTTGTATGTATAAATCTACCACTGTAACATTCCGATTTCAGTTGAATAGTTCCTCAGTTTTGTTTACTTCTGTGTTTGAAGCAAAATGCATGTAGCGTGATGGTGTATCATGACATTTGAACTTGGTGGTTGTAGTGAGAATGCATATATAGCATGAGTAATAATCATGTGCTTTCTAGGTCTTTGACAAACTTGTATGTTTTTGATGTTTTTTAGTATCTTGTATCTGACACTGTCCTAAAGGAGCGTTTAGATCCAGAGACACTGGAGTCATTAGGACTTATCAAGCAGTCACAACAGTTCAATCAGAAATCGGTTAAAATAAAGACAAAACTATTGTAAGTTTTGGGGTGAGGGTTGCTTGGGGAGTGAGTGAGGAGGGTCAGTGGTAATTATAGGAAATGTGTTTTGTTACACTTAAACTCGTCATTGGCAAAAGAACCTTGTTAGCCCTCTCCATTTTCAGACTTTTGAGAAATGTAAAATTTTTTTAAATGTCACCTATTGCTATTGTGATTCTGTATATGCAGATTAAATACTTAATAATTTTATTTGTGATAAATGGGAACTTGAATGTATGAGAAAATTAATCACTGCTGTTCTGTCAGTTAAGCATAGGCATTTGTTTTCGTAAGTAAACATTATGTTGTGGCAACACAGGATGTATTTTTGTGGTGTGTGTTAATTTTTTGTGTGCATCCAATGTTTTGATCTAAAGAACACCTCTTAAAACTGGAACAGGTCTTTAAGTGCTACAGAGCAGTTCTCCAGCATAGTGTCTAAGAACAAGCTTTACAAGTATAAGCATGATTCTGCTTTTAAATCATCTGCATTTGAAATAGAAGAGCTGAATTTGTTTGGATACTGCTGACTACCTCACAGGTTTTCTTTGTACTGCATTCTGTAATTTTTGCAATAGTTCATGTAAATTACAAGTTCTTTATGTGTTCAAAATTAGCATTTTGTACAAGAAATTTAATGTTAAGATCATAAATAAGCTTTGCTGGGCATATGTTACACAATAATGTTTAATTTCTGTTTATTTGCAGTTATAAGCAACAGAAGTTTAATTTATTGAGAGAGGAAAATGAAGGTTATGCAAAGCTCATTGCAGAACTGGGGCAAGACTTATCTGGAAATATCACTAGTGAGCTAATCCTTGAAAATATCAAATCTTTAATAGGTAAGGAATTTGGGCACTGGTTTTCTTACATGATTTTATGACTTTCTTACAGAAAATGACTTTAGACTACTTTTTGAGATAATCTGTGGATCAAATAGTATGTCACATGAACGTGTAGTACGATAGTAACATGTATTTATAGATCACCTTGGGCAGAATTACGACATTTGGAAGTTCCTGTTTCTGTGGCAAAGTTAATTTTGGGAATGTTATGTAGCTGTTTTAGATACTGATTTTTATATACAGCCTCAAATATGTATGTTGTGATTTTTGATTCAGTATTTTTTGTGGATGAGTTTGTCATCTCCTAACAGGCAGATTGCAGTGTAACAAAGTAATGCTTTTTTGCTGTTAAAAGTACTTGGCTCAGTGCATGAATATTCTTTCAGTCTTCAAGAAGTTGAATTGAGTTATTCATTATAAAAAGAAATGAGAAGTAGAAATATGGACAAATCGCAAACAAAACTAAATAAAGGAAGAACATTTACTAAGTTGAGACTTGGCAAGAATGTAACAAAGTGCGTAATACACTAAAAACAGGAAACGCATGTAATAGCTCATGTTTTACATTTCCTCTTTGAATAAGTAATTTTATACAATATATTGATGTTTTCACAAGAGCCTATTTCATATGGTGCCACTGCAGTAACATTCAAAGGCTATGCTCTTATTGAATAAAAGATAATTTCTTATCTGTCACAGAACTTTGCCTGAGACTGTCAAACCCCTGTAATAATACTATTTCTTTTGGAAGAGAGCTAGAGAAGAGGATACTTTTGCTAGTTACTACAGTAAAAAATACTCAGTTTGAGAAATTCTATAGCAAAGCATTTTTTTGTCTTCTGGAATTTTAGGAATTGCAAATAGACTTCCCCTAAATTGTCAATTCTTTTAAAGTACTGAGTTGCAGTAGGCCCTGGTGTAGTGGAAATGGCTTTTGGGAGGGAAAGACTGATGCACTTATATATCTGCATAGTGAATGTGCCTGGAGGAAACTTCTCATGGCACAATGAAAAAAATAGTGTAGATGTGGATTCTTTTGATCTAAGTAATATTTCTGTCTCCTGGACTTCTGGTAGAAAAGTTTATATGGTAAACTACAGGTATGATTACAACATTGGCTTACCTGATCTGTATCCTTGCTTTTGCTCTCCCCAGAATAAACAAACCATTCTTCCTAACACTAGCAATAATACTGAATTCACAGGACAGTATGACCTGGTGGATCAGGCTCTACCTCAAACCCTAACAACTTCTGAGGTGTAAAATAATTTCTAGCTATCTGATGTGTACAACTGCATGAATATGTGTGGCAGCACAAGGCAAGAGACAGAAACCTGTGCCTTTTTGCTATCACTGTGGTATTACTGAGGTTGAGTTTTTACTTTTTAAATGTTTGCATTAAGGTGGCAATTCTCGTCTCTGTAAACTGAACATCCTGTTTAGTATCTTTGCTTAGCTCAATATTCGGTGTAAGTCAAAGTGGTCAATGCTGTAGTTACAGATGGTCCAGATTATTTTAATGTGGCTAATTCCAGGCTCAATTTTAACTGAAAAGAATTAATATATTTCTGGTTTAGTAACAGAATGAACATGAAATGTAGCAATGTTAACCTTTTATGCTCTGTTTTTCTCCCCTAGGATGTTTTAACCTTGATCCTAACAGAGTTTTGGATATTATCCTAGAGGTCTATGAGTGCAGGCCTGAGTATGATGACTTCTTTGTACCACTGATAGAATCTTACATGTATATGTGTGAACCTCAAACTCTATGCCATATCCTTGGGTTCAAATTCAAATTTTATCAGGTAATGTATCTCTGTTCCCAGTTTTTGGTTTTTGTGATTGGTTGGATTCAGTGTTGAACTGTTGTCAGTGATAACAGATTTTTTCTGCAGATTTTTTAACATGAAAATTATTTTCTAAGGTGTAAAATTCCAGTATTGAACACAATAATTTTATGGTTTGTGTGGAAGTCTATAATGTATTTTACAGGAGAATGCTTAGGACTCTCCAAGGCAGCTGAAAATGTTCTTGATGCTTTCCATTTGAAGTACTTTGGAGTAATAGCAGTTACATGATAACAGGGAGGACTATGAGTTAATATATTTTTAACTACACTCTGAGTAGTTTCTATTTCATGACCTGCAGTCATCTGACTGTTTTTTTTTTTCTTAACTTTGCAATCTTGTCTTTTTTAGGATCCAAGTGGTGAGACACCTTCTTCCTTATACAGAGTTGCTGCTGTCCTCCTGCAACATAATCTCATAGATTTGGAAGACCTTTATGTTCATGTAAGTGACGGTGCTACTCTTTCAAACATCAAAACTAAGAAAATTTAAAAAAGCCAGATAATTTACCTGATCCCTAAAGCTTCAGATTCAGAGCATACTGTCCAATATCTGTATATGTGCATGTTTAATGTCCTTTAAAATTTCCAGCGCTTTCTACTGCTGCATATTCATATAAACACACTCTGAAATATGAATGCTGATACACTTTCTTTGGCTTATCTGTGTAGCAATTTCCATTTTGTTTACTTCCTGCCTGAATAGGAGAGAAATGCATGAGTGATGTTCCTTAAGAACCAGACCCTTTGGGTGTTTTGCTCTACGAGATCAATTTCTGAAGAAGTGGTGGGACACTCAGCTCCTAACAGTCTTGGTTTAGTTTAATAGTAGGATGCTTAAAAAAAACCCCTCTTATATTCCTGAATAGGCCTGTCACTCCCATTTGCAAGAATTTTGACCATTTGCTAGTTTGGAAGAGAAAAATGGAGTTACGTGTTCACTTAATCAGATGGACATACCCTCTCCAGTCTGGCACTTACCAACCCAAGCAACATACTAATTTGGCAGATGGTAAAGGAAATGCTACAATTGTAAAAATAACTTTACAATACATGTGATTTTTTTTAATCTCAGCATATCCATGGATACTTAAAGACTCTTAACTCTTGACTGAAATCAAGGAGATGAGCTATGGAAAACTTGGAATGTAGTCATGCCATTAATTGCGTGACAGTAGCATTAGTCACAATAAGACCTATCAATAACTGTCTCTGGCTTCATAGGAGTACTTTGGCTAAGAACATGTTGGGTGGAGCAGGAGTAGGAGTACATGTCTGAGATAATCGATGTGGAGGGAGGAATGCGTGATAATAATGTTAGTTTGTTAAGGAATGTTTGTAAGCTTCCAAGACGTGCTCAGACTTGGAGTTAGAGTGGCCTGTGCAGTCTCAACTCGGACCTGTTACAGGTATGAGCATGTTTTCTGACAGTCTTGGAGCTAGAATGGTCCCTGCATCACTTATACTGTTCACCTTCGTCATGTTGATTTTCGGTCAGTTTTTGTCTCTTTGCATGTTTTTAATGGCATTTTTTATCTCTTCAGTTCAGGCTTAATTTAACTTGCTATGCGAGTTTCAAGAAAATTGTTAGCATGTAGGTGTTAAGTCTTAAATGGTATATATCGTGCAGTTCCTATGTAATAGCAGCTGACAGCATTATCATTTGTATCATCAATGTTCTCCCCACCTCTGCCCTGCCCTCCCTTCCGCTTGCAAGCCTGGAAGAACTGTTCTCTGTGCTCATATGCACACAGCGATATATAGTGACGTACTAGGTATTTATTGGTGAACATTAGCAGGTTACCTGTGTTTTCAAATGAGAAAAGCATAGCTCTTTAAACCTTTTACTTTTCTAAGAGGGATTCCTTCTTCCCTGAATTTCTGTGAAATCGGGGAATTCTACTTTCCTTTCTCTGAAGAAGGTGACGCTTAGTCTTTCTACTGTCAGTTTGGGTGGATAAAAAAACCATGTAAAAAATCTTCCCTTGTTAAAATGAACAAAAGAGAAGATTACTGTATCAAAGAGGTCATAACTCTACATTAAGTTTTGATTACTTATTTGCAGTTAAAGTTTGAGCATGATTTTAGGAATCAAATCAGTATTTGGTTTTGTCAGCAAAAGAGCTTTCCTTTTGTTTTACAACTCCACCTTTTAATTTGTGAACATAGGGTTATATTCCTCATGCCGATCATTCTCAAGTACAACACTGTGCGAGGTTTTATCATACTAGGTATCTCTTAATGTAAGATGGCTTTTAAGAAACAAATGTTACATGTGTGTAACACACATTGCTGATTAGTAGGAAATTTGGTAAGCTTTAAATAACATTCCTTTAAAATAAAGACACAGTCAAAATGCATGTTTAAGTAGGTTACCTGGTTTTCTTTGGTGATGATATTTTTCCCTTTAGAAGAGGAAGTGAAAACTTATGTCTTTGAATATTCACTGTTTTAAGACACTGAATTTTGTAAATGTTACCATCACGTATGTGTGCAGTTGTCACTATCTAGCTACATCTGGATGGTAAGTTGGAGAGGGGAAGGAGAGCTTGCACAGGTAACGGTTGTGAGGAAGTAGAATGGTGTTATATCTCATGACTCCTCGATTTTTGGAATAGTCATACCGCTTTGTTGCAATGATGGGTGACAAGGGAAGGAATCTTCCAGGCAGTAAGTTTATTTTACTAGTAATAAGGAAAGCCAAACTTCTGCTTCAACTTCAAATGATCCAAAGTAGCAGAACTTAATTTTTCAGATACAAAGTTTGGTTTGTTTTTTTGTGTGTGTGTTTGTTTTTTTTTTTTTATAGCTTCTTCCTGGGGATAATGCCATTGTTGAGGAACACAAGCGAGAGATCATGGAAGCTAAGCAAATTGTCAGGAAGCTTACAATGGTCGTCTTATCCTCGGAAAAAACTGAGGAGAAGGAGAAGGAAAAAGAAAAAGAGGAGGAAAAAACCGAAAAGGTGTGTGTCCGTGAATGTTTCAGATAAATATAGAAGTGTTTTCATAGCAATTATGTTTAGTTTTAAATAATTTAAAATGTTTTTATTGGAAAGGAAACCAGACACATGTATTTTTTTTGAAGGCTTGTGCCTGGTCCTCTTCCATTGTATTGAATATGCAAAAATGCATGGTTTGGGTTTGTTCTGGATTTCTCTAGGTTTTAATGTTCTTTGTTTCAATGGTTTATTATTTCCTCCTTTTTTGTTGTGTTAGCTAAACTAAGTATCTCTCACCACTGATACACTTCACGATCTTTAACAACTGTGTTTTCTAGGACCCATGATAGTATAATCCTAGTTGATTCCTTAAAAATAAGCACATTACTGAGAGTTTATTCCTTATTTCTCCCAGTCAAGAATTGGGACATGAAGAATTGCCAGGCTTAGGAATGCTGGTATGATTATGCTGCATTGTAGAAAAAGGTTTGAACTGAACATTTTAAATTGTAACTGTCAGCTGTGCTTTCCATTTAATCTGTATCTATGTATGTGTAAATGTATACCCTTTATTTAAGGCGCTGCTGTGTCATGTATTGTTCATGTTGCTCTAGGTCTGATTTGTTTGTGTGTCCAAGTCTTATTTTAAAACCAAAATTATTTAATCTCTTAGCAGCCGTTCTGTTGTCATCTTTTGTCATCTTCATTTGAGAGTCAAAGTACTGCTCAAAACATCTTATTTAGAATTAAGAACTAGGGAATCTTAAGCTCTAGGAGAAACTGCAACATTTTTCTGAGGGATTACAATGACAAGTAACAAAGTCTGGGCCTGTGAGACGGGAAAATGGAGAGCTGTGCTTAACAGAAACAATTTTTGTGACTCTTTACACACTTACGCAATGCATACAGTTTCTTGAAAAACTTGTTTGTATTAGTACTGTTGTATGTGATTCGCTATGCAATTCGTAGCAGTTAGTAATGTGAAATCTGTTGACAGTCTTAATTTGAGCACTTTGTGTCCAGTTTTAATATACAATTTTTTATACAGTAACATGGAATAAATGCCCAGATAAAGAAAATAGTGTTTAACAATTATTGACTTTTATAAATTCACAAAGTTCTTATTTTGTGTGGTTAAAATTTATCGTTGTCTCATGACTCCAATATGAATAGTTTAGTACAGGCAAATGCATTGTCTACTTTTGCATTTTAAGGTGCATTTGACATAACCAAATAATAGGGAAATGCCTGAGAGGTCACAAAACTCAGCAGTGTGACTAGATTGGACAGCAGTTCCACACTGACTCTTGTATGTGCCATACCTGCTTATGCTTTTGGAGAGCATGTTTCAGAAGAGCTTTTTTCTTTTTCTTTCTTTCTTATTTGCAATACAAATTTGTGCTTTTAAATCCAGAACAACACAAAACACAAAGGATTCCTGAATGCTTATCTTGTCCTTAAAATTCCGTGTGGAGAAATAAACTGCAATAGAATGACCTATGTTCTAATCATGTACTTCTCAAAATGTCACAGGCAACTTCATAAACTTCTGTTTTGAACTTTATTTTTAACCTTTTTCTTTGATCCAGATGTTGGATTTTATGTAGATTGGTTTATTATTGCTTTAGAAGTGTGCTTACTGTCTGAATGCCTAGCTGAATTTGATTTTTTTATCTATATATATTTTTTACTATGTAGTTAAAATACTAGGGTGTTTTTCTCTAGGTATGGATTACAGCTGCATAATGCTTAAGGAGAAATATTGAGACTACTATATGAATATATGAAATGCTCTTTCATTGTTATCTTTCAGCCTCCTGATAATCAAAAGCTTGGCCTATTGGAAGCTTTATTAAAAATTGGTGACTGGCAGCATGCACAAAGTATTATGGATCAGATGCCCCCGTTTTATGCTACTTCACACAAGCCTATTGCAGTTGCCCTTTGTCAGCTTGTACATGTTACAGTTGAACCTCTGTACCGCAGGTAAAGTGAAAAGTAAAGTTCTGTTGTTGTGTAGGGGAAACCTATTTATTTATAAGCCTGAATTCACTCATAAGCCTTATTATATTGATACATTTCTAAAACTTTCACTTCTGTTTCATGTGACATGCTGCACATCTTATTTTTCAGAGTTGGTGTACCTAAAGGAGCTAAAGGGTCACCAATTTCCTCTTTGCCAAACAAGAGAGCACCAAAACAAGCAGACAGCTTTGAGGACCTGAGAAAGGAAGTGTTCAACATGCTCTGTTACCTTGGTCCTCATCTCTCCCATGATCCCATTTTATTCGCAAAAGTGGTGCGTCTTGGAAAAGCATTTATGAAAGAGGTTGGTATGACGGAACAGCTTGTTAAAACTTGAAAAATACCAATTCATCTGATGTTCAAAAATGCTCAAGTGTATATATTTAAATGCAAAACCAGAAAATTTCTTTGCTAACAGATTTGGAGGATCTTACTTTAATTACTGATTGTTTTTATGATCAATAAACGTAGACCATTTTTATGAACAAATTAAGGCATTTAAGGTTTATAACCAAGAATATTTAATAATAATTAATTTCTCATTATGGTCTTTATCTTTCAAAGCATTACCTGTATGTGGATATTTAAAGAAAAACAAAACCCCAACAGACATTTGATAGTAATTGCATAGAAGCTTTTGTATCGTTAGACTGGCAGTGTAGCCAATAGGGGAACAATAACCTAATATGCATCCAGTATTTAAAATAGTACTTGCTATTCCACCTCTTGGGTTACTTGGGAAGCAAGAGATGTTGCATCTCTTTAATTAGTGGGGTGTTGCCCTGTTCTGCCAGTTAAAATGCTGCTGTTCTTGCACTTGTGTCAGGGACAAATACATGCATGCCAATAAGGATGAGTTCAGTGTGGAGATCTAAAACACCCTATAAAGCCTCAAGTTGCCAACTTTAGAAATGAAATGGCCTTCTGAGATTTGTTGCTGTTTTTGGTAATATTTTTGCCATGCGTATGTTGAAGTGTTGATAGTATGACTTGTTTTCAAAAGGCTGCAAGTTCAATTTATATTCTGAACTCCCTTAGAATATACTCTGCAGCTCAGACTGAGGCTAATGATTTCTTTTGCTGCTTTTCTGATGCACACGCTTGCTCCCCAACTTAAAAATAACTTTGTTACCTAGCTTTTTACTTTTAAAACTGGAAGTCAGGGAGGTTGGTTGATCTAAATGGTACTGGAGGGGGGATTTTCACTTTTATATCTTTCTTGAATGTGTATTTTATTTCAGCTACAACTAGCAAATATTAGAGTATTCAAAATTTATATACCACTACAGAGGAAACTTTCATGTCCAACTGTATGTGATGTTACAGAGCAAAGAACATAAGTAATTCTTGGGATTGAAGATCTTTTTGTTTAACTTCACAGATCTTGGAAAGAGAGTTTGCTCTCGTCAGGTTCCAAGATGCAATGATAGGGTGGCAAAAGCTACACTGAGTTTGAGTTCCAAGTAGTCTTTGTAATTAAAACCACAATAACTTAAAGCATTTCCATCTTTCCATACTTTTGTGTTTTTGTAGGAGGTGTAGTACCTCAGCATCTTTTCATCCAGAATGATAAGTTTTCCCAGTGGGTAATAATCTGGATTTATAGCATGCTTATTTCTTGCTGGTCTGTGAGAAGATAGATGTTTGAGTGATACGCTATGTTGCACTGACAGTGCAGCTAATTTGGAAATCATAAGGGAGTAATTGATTTTATGCTGTCAGCAGACTATTAAGACTACTTTGTCATTAAGTTCAAGTACTGAAGGTTTTTGAGAAAGCCCTTGTTTCTGTGGATACATACAATTTAGGAGTCTCGTGCAGTTTTACTGTATATATATATATGAATATAATAGTTTAATGTTTTTCTGACAAGAATGAGCAACATTTTAGCTATTTGCTCTAGGTTGGAACTGTGAAGAAATTCGTCAGTGACAGAGTGGTTAAGGTAACACAGGGAAAGTTATTTTTAATGCATTATTGCCATCAGCATGTTCTAGTTATGAAACTACATTTAACACGCAATAGAAATACTTATAACTGGAGGTAATTTGATTGTAAGTTAACCCGTGCAGTAGTTTAAAAGTTAGACTACTAACATTGCAGTGCAGCTTTCCTGTGCAAGTGTACCTTTAAAATAATTGTGCACTTACCGGTGTGATAGCTAAATATGCTTTTCGTGGAGTGGAACAAGGAGACAGAAAATAAAGTAATTTAGTAATGAAGGCTAAAAGCTTTAGAGGGTATTGTTGTGAAAGAAAGATGGGGAAAATAATCTGTGGCTGTTGATCATTGGGTTGGAAGTTCTGGGGGTCTTATTTTTAGGTAGAAGGTGAATGCTTAGGGCGCTTTTTTCCTCCCCCTCTCTCCAGCAAGAAAATTCAGTATTTCTTGTAAGTTTCCTTTATTTTGGTTATTACATTATTTTGAACAAAAGTGTAAAAAGGCTCTATATATGTTCGCAGTGTATTTCATCCCTGTATTTAAATTTCTGTTAAAGAATCAATGCTCACAGATCTGCTAGACTTTTAGTAGACATGTAGCCCTTCAGGTTTATGCTTTTGCTGAGGTAGCCCTGTTCTGAAACTATAACTGCTCCATTAATTATGCTTCAATTAACATGATTGTTTTTGTTAACAGTTTCAGTCTGATGGAAGCAAACAAGAAGATAAAGAGAAAATGGTGAGTTTATTTTAGAGGGAGGTGCTTTTATGCATGATTGTGACTGAGGTTGGTCACACCCAGGGTTTTCTTCTGTTTTGTTTTCCTGTCCTTTTTTCCTTTTTTATTTTTTTATTCCTGTGTTCCTCAAATCTTTTTTCTCTCAGTCCAGTGCATTCTACTTCTTATTTGCTCAGAATCCACTGGAGTACCTCCAGCTATGTATTCTGTAAATACACTTTTTATGGTGGCACCTTGTATCTTAAAGAATTTACTGGGGAAAAGCACAGAGGAAAAGAGAAATGAGAAGTAGGAGAGGTGTTTAATAGTACAATGGCTATTTTTAATTTCTTGGCTAATTTAGCTCTTTCTAAACTTCCTAATTTATTGACTTACCAAGATTGGTCACAATGAAACCCAAGTGTCCAGCTGAGAACTAACTTACAAAAACAAGTTGGTTTTTTGTTGTTTGTTTTTCTTTTAATCAAGAAGCAAGTTTTCAATATGAAGTTCATGCAGTTTTCATTATTACTTTCATTATTATTTATTACTCCCATTTCTTACTTGTCATGAATCATTGCAGCCTTCCTGAGTCATTGCAGAGAAAATCAGTCTCTTCTGGGTTTTTTCTTTTTGTTAGTGTTCTCCTCTGCCCCACCACTACCATTATTCTAACATAGCTCCATGGGGAAGAAAAATGCTTAAGAAGGGGTGAGGATAGGCTATTGGAAACATGGAAGTTGGTGTTGTGTCTTGGGAACATGAATAAAGCCTTTAGGCTTTAATCTGGAATTCTGAAAATGGAAGTAGTGGCAGAAATACCATAATGCATTGAAAGCAGTTGCCAAAATCTCTTTTCTCCTGTTGCACTTGGTGCACGTCCACAGTACGTAGATTTTAAAGGATTTAATTGTGGTGAAAATGAGTGCAACTTGCTGAAAACTTCAGCAACTTTGCTTAAGTATCTTATATTGTCAAAATATTGACAGTATATATGGCCCATGAATTATCTAATGAAAGATTTATGATAGGAAATATTTAAGTCCTTTCTAGATTTTTTTTGTATGTTTTGCTTTGTTTTTGTTTAGGAAGTCTTAATCTTGTGGCAAACTTGTATTTTATCAGTCTACTAAGATGTTCAGTTTCTGCATTATCTGCATAGCATTGCTTCTAATGTATTTACTTGGTACTTACCTCGAGTTTTTTGTCTTTATCTCAGGAGATACTGTTTAGCTGTCTGCTGAGTATTACTGATCAAGTCTTACTGCCATCTCTTTCTCTGATGGACTGCAATGCATGCATGTCTGAAGAACTATGGGGAATGTTCAAAACTTTTCCGTATCAGTACCGGTGAGTATAGCAATTTGTTTCCATTCTCTGGAAGTGGTCTCTTGAATTGTCAGTCCTAAAACTTTTTTTTCTTTATAATCTTTCAAGGTACCGGCTTTATGGGCAATGGAAGAATGACACATACAATAGTCACCCACTTCTAGTGAAAGTTAAAGCTCAGACTATAGACCGAGCCAAATATATCATGAAGTAAGTTGACTAAGTGCATAAATATTTATCAGCTATGATACAATGTATTGTATGTCACCAACTGAAGAAAAAAAAAACCTTGACAAATACATTTGCTTTCTAATGACTAGGTAATTTCACTGATAATCCTTGTTCATGAAGTAGTTAATGTACTACTAATGGATAAAAATGTCAGATAAGTAAGGATGCAGACTCAATTTGTCACCAGTAAGGACACGTAAAAGATGTCTCATTAAATTATTTAAAACCTTTTCTGTGGGTATGCTGTCTGAAAAGTTTCTTTGCTTACGGAAATGTCAGAGTGTAACGTATTTTCTCTAGGTGTGGAGATTCTTAAATCCAAAAAGTCTCAAAAGTCTTGTTACAGTTTCTGTAGGTTTGAGAGTAGAGCAATGAGTTGAATTGAATGGAAGGACTCATTCTCATGTTTAAGTGGGCACACAACAATTGTTGATTTTATTCATGTTTAATGTCTTGGACGTAGTTTTCAGTTGTTTAGGGTCTCCATTTGTAGTTGCCAAAAGCAAGTGCTCTGGTTTTACAGTGTGCATAATTAGAATCTTGTACATAGGGAAGACAGAATAATTGCTACTATATTAAAGACTTTGGACTTACAGTCATGAAAACTAGAAACAGTCATTGTGATTCTCTTTTACCTTGATGCATAGCTACTACAGGCATGAAAATTTCACATCCCTTCTGCTGTACAATGGATTTCAGCTATGCAGATGAAGCATAGTGCTGTTGTTGAGATTGCCATGTGTAGAACTACCTTTTGTATATCAACTTCAGGTTTCCTGTTAAGCTCATATCTTCAGTAGGGAATGCTGTGGAAGTGTAACAAAATTGATACTGTTTTGCAGTGAACACAATGCAGCAAATGCAAAATAACTGATGTGTGGCTAAATTAAAATTTCAGGAGATTAACAGCATCACATGCTATTCTTATATGTGGCTTAGGTTCCACTGACAGCTTCTGAATGCAAAGTGATCAAAGTTGACACTATAATACCATCCATAGTAGTATAGGCACAACTGTAGGATTGTAGATTTTAGATTACCAGGAGAGTAATATTTCTATCCTTGGATCTCTTAAACTCCTGCTAGTGAGTATTTAGTCTCTGTGACTAATAAACGGTATTTCTTTACTGGAACTAACTTGTTGTTTTCTTCTTTTAGCTTCTCTGTTCCAATAAAATATGTTCCCTTTCACAGGCGTTTAACTAAGGAAAATGTGAAACCGTCTGGAAGACAAATTGGGAAGCTCAGCCACAGCAATCCTACAATTTTATTTGATTATGTATGTAGTTATATGTATTTGAATACTATTTCGTCCTAAGAATTTATATTAAAGTACAGGAAGACACCTGCTGTCTTAGTGAGAGGGCAGTTCTAATTTCATTATTTTTCATTTTTGATTTAAAACATGCTAATTTGCTTAGTAGGGCACAGGCATGAGATATTTTTTCAAGAGATATTGTCATATTTAATAATTACTGCACATAAAATTACATTCACTTATTTATAGGAGTATTTAGTCTGAGATAGCAGAGGTACAGGGGTGTGCTGATCATCAGGTTATGAAGAACGCAAGTTCAAATTAGTTTGCTCTGGGTGGTTGGAAATACATGCGATGAAGGTACACCAGGGTTAGTTAGAAGAAAACACAAAGCCTTGAAATCTGAAATACTCCTATGAAGTTGCGGAGGACTTTTAAGATTGCTTGGTGCTACAGAATGCTGAGAGGTGTGAAAGTATGTAGGTGGATCTCCACCCTATGCACAAATGTGACTTGTGGTTATCAGTCTACCAGTTCTTAGATTTTACTTGAAGAAATTAATGCTGCAGCGCACATGTGCATGCATGTCATGTACCAAAGAGAACATTCTAAAATTAGATTAATAAGGAAGACGTTCTTTGAGGTACTGGAATAGGTTGCTCAAAGAAGTGGTAAATGCTCCATCCCTGGCAGTGTTCAAGGCCAGGTTGGACAGAATATTGGGCAGCACAGTCTAGTGTGAGGTGTCGCTGCCCCTGACAGGGAGGTTGGAACTAGAAGATTCTAAGGTCCTTTTCAACCCAAGCTACTCTATGATTCTATGACTTAGGGTTTTTTTCATAATAGTCTTCTTATGTGTAGCAACAGAAGCTTACAGCAAAGATTTAGGAGTCTTAAAAAAATGTTAGAAAAAAGTGAGTGAAATGTTTTTGCGATTTTATTCTCTGATAATTGAAAAGAAAAAATGAATAGAATTGTTTTTGCATGTTAGAGATATGTTTCATTGGTACCTCTAAGGTACTAGATAAATTACTGGTATTGCCTTTGAAAGTGGTTTAAGACCTTCAGAAAAATAAAGCATGTTTTCTGTAGGTTCTGAATATTTAATAAGCATTGTTAAATGGTTTTGATTTATGTGAATGATAAGGAATACTGCTCCTGTTCAGCTGAATGTCTTTTGTAACTTCCAGATCTTATCACAAATACAAAAATATGATAACTTAATAACTCCGGTTGTTGATTCACTGAAATACCTCACTTCGCTGAACTACGATGTCTTGGCATGTATCCTTTTATGTAAATCGATACATCTAGTTACTGATAAAGTTGCAGTTGGAGCCAGGTTAAATCTACTGTTTGTGAGTAAATATTATCTCGTATTATTTTCTATTCTTGCTGCTTTTTGCTGGAAATTTTAGTGACATTTGCAAATACCTGTGTGCATTGGGTTGCAGAACCCCCTATTCATTCTTTCATACTAAGCAAATTAAACTTTATTTTTAAGATTTTTAGGTTTTGTTTTTTTTTTTTTTTACTACTTTGTTGTTGAAGGCACACTGATCCTGTGTAGAGTGAGGTAAATACTGCTTTCTAAGTTAGTTTATTTCATTTTATTTTTTATACCAAAACTGTGTTAGTGGATTCCCTATATCATGCTTGCTATACTTGCACATCATGTTCACATATTACAAATAGTTGCGCTTGAAAAACAGGTTTGTGTAAGTTTTGTGTTTACAAACTGAGGAAAAATGTGCTCTTTAACTCGACGAAAGACTGTATTATTGAAGCTCTGGCAAACCCTGAGAAGGAGAGAATGAAGCATGATGACACTACAATCTCAAGCTGGCTGCAGAGTTAGTATTTTTGTTTCATTTATTACATTGATGTTTAAAATACTTCACGTGCTCTGTGACCTACCATAGCATTGAACATTATGATCAATACTTGGATCTGCCAGCTAAATTTTAAACAAAGCAGAAAGCTGGCAAGTGTAATCAATAGGAAAAGATTTTTTTTCTTTGTGTTGGAAAAATCCATGTGCTACAGACATTATGCATGTAGGTGGTTAATGCCTGCATAACGATAAGTATCTCATGAGGTGCAGTCACAACTGTTTTTGTTCCTTCAGGTCTGGCTAGTTTTTGTGGTGCAGTTTTCCGGAAATACCCAATTGAACTTGCTGGTCTACTTCAGTATGTAGCCAACCAACTGAAAGCTGGGAAAAGGCAAGTCTGGCACAACTGATTTTTATAAACTTACTTTTTATAATGTTTTGCTTGGATGTTTGCTGATAGATGGGAGCTTGATGTTGCAGTTACTCATGTAGTGGTAAAATTCCATAATACTAGGAAGGTTAACAAATTTAAATGGCAGGAAGAATAATATTCTCTTTAGTGTACATTATATTTCTTCTAATTGTATAGCTGTGACATGTTATTTTTGAAGTACTGATTTTTTTTTTAATCTGTAACTTATTATAGTACAATTATCTTAACAGCTAACCAGACAGGGGAAAACCCTGCCAGTATGTAATACTGTTACAGAAATTATAGTATATTGATTAAGAAATACATACCCATGGTTATAAAAGGATGTGACTGTTTTAGTTTATTCTTTCCTTGTAATGTCTTCTTTGCAGAGATGGCTCTTAACATTTTAACAGTGCTCTAAATAGTCCAGTTCATTTAATGGCAGTTGAATTGCTTCTTCATAGGTGAATGTTAATTATAACTAAAACAAAAATATAAACAAGGTTTACAGTTTGAATTTTCTTTTTGTCCTTCTATTCCCATCATTTAGTATTATTGTTTCATTTATGTACCTAATGTGTTATTTTTATCACATAGGTGAGTATCAACTTTTTTCTGTTGTGAATCTCCATATGCTTACTTGAAAGATAGCTTTCCAATGGAGATAATGCAGCATGGTATTTTAGGGTATTTGTTGAGAAATGTAGTTTTTTTACCTTCCCTGCAATGTAGACAATCAGTGTCATGTGTTCCCCTTTCCCAAATTGGTTTTGTATTTTGATGATGGTACAATTACATTGAGCTACAGAGGAAGGGTAAGTAATACTTCCTGTCTTTCCCTAGAGTTAAGACTTCAGGTATTTTTTGGAAAAAAAACCCCAAACCCCAAACCAAAGGACCCTAATTATTTTAGTATCTGGGATTGTAAAAATAAAATGGATTTGCTGCTGTCACCAATTTCATAGAACTGCAGTATTCAGTTATTTGAATTGGCTGTTTCTTAGTTCCTAGCCAGAATGCATATTTGTGGTTGGAGCAGCAAAACAAAAATATCAACAGTATAAATTATTTAAATACAGCCCTTTGCTTTAGAGGGCACAGGTCTATACTTCCTGTAAGTAGGTCACACAAATTTCAGAAGTTACTCGAAAATACTGCTTTTGAATATTTTATATCATGATTTGAATGATCATGGTGCAGTTTACTGTGTTCGGTTGAGGAGAAGTCATTGCCCTTGTAGAATTCTGGGCAGGCAGTAAAGCCTGGTCTCTGGTCGGGATGGTTATTGAAGCATTTTGTATATAATGTGTTTTAAGTAAAAAAAAAAAAAAAAAAAAAAAAAAAAAAATCTTCCAAGTTCCAAATAACCTATCCAGGCTGGTTTTTTTTTTTGCCAGTAAATTTCTAAGGCTGTATACTATTCTAGAATTTTTTAATAAAGTTTAAAATATTCCATGTTCATGAAATAACTGGATAGCTACAGTATGAAGTGAAATAACTGGTTAGATACAATATGAAGCATGTAAAACAGCAAAAGGGAGTAATAAACTTTATGATTAATTTGTTGCTACTTAAAAGTTAATAGCACTGCTCTCACTGTTATTTTCAAAAGCAATGAAATTGTTGTGAGGAGTTTCTGGAATCCAGCTTTTTGAATGCCTGCATTGCTATTTAATAGTAACTTTTTAGTTGCAATAAAGAAATCCTGGTGCACTCTGCATACTAGTTTCTTACTCATAAACTAATTAAATGTTACTTGTTTTCATGCTCATCATAGTATTGCTTTGTACTCGATTGAATGTCATGGGTTCCATTTCTTAAACAAATGTTCTCGGTGTTACTCCACTTTTCTGTTTTCTTTGCAGCTTTGATTTGCTTATTTTAAAAGAGGTAGTGCAGAAAATGGCAGGGATAGAAATCACAGAAGAAATGACGATGGAGCAATTGGAAGCCATGACTGGTGGAGAACAACTAAAAGCTGAGGTATGTCCCTGGTAAATGTAATTAATTAATAGCTGTTGCTTCTTAATGGTGGTTCGATAGACTCTAATTCATGAACTCTGGCAGCATAGCTGACAAGTGTTACTGCTGTCAGCAGAGAACCTCTCTCTCTCTGAGGCTTAGAAGCATGGCAGGCAGACAGACAGCCAAGACATTGTAAACAAGAGCATTTAATTGTTGTGCTTCACAACATCTTACATCAACAAAAGCAGCTTTCATTATCCAGTGTTACATGGCAGATGTGTGAATTATAGGAGCCAGTGAGCTTGCACATTATGCAGTCTTGCTGTTTCAGCCCTGTTCTGGGTGGTAGCAGCTCCCTGTTAAGTGCATGAATATCTTAAACCATTTCAACAGCTAGAACTGTTGCAGCCTTGGTGTCAAAGAGATAGTTGAATCTGACCTAGACTCAACTCTTTAGGGGGCTGAATAGGCATAATTTTATAGGCATAAAATCTGAACCTCTTGTACTGAACAGAGAAGAAATGTTGGGCAGACCTAGGTCTAAAATGCAGTGTCATGGTGCCTGAGCTGAAATATCACTCTCAGTTTGCTGTGGAAAAGACTACTTAATAGCATGCAAGACTAGTTAGTTTCTGATTTGTATATATATGTAAGCATTGCTGTACAGGACCCAGAGAGAGGGTGTTATTGGTGGACAGGGCACTCTGCTGATGTTAATTCATCAGTATTTCTGCAGTCAGAAGCACACATGGTTTCCATTTTGTGATGCACTCTTTCCAAACTTGAGTAACGTTTTCTGTACTGTGCAGGGTGGATACTTTGGCCAAATTAGGAATACGAAAAAATCTTCTCAGAGATTGAAAGATGCATTATTGGACCATGATCTTGCCCTTCCACTGTGCCTGCTTATGGCTCAACAGAGAAATGGTGTGATCTTTCAAGAGGGAGGGGAAAAACACCTGAAGCTGGTGGGAAAACTGTATGATCAGGCAAGTAAAACCACTTGCATTTATGAGAACCCCTTCGGTAACTGTTAGTGTTACAAAATACCAGTATATAAGAATTTTTAAAATTAGTTGTAGTAATCTCATCTAAAATAGATGGGTATATTAAATATATATTATATTGATAAGTGACTTCTGAGTGAAAGATTAAAATGTCCTTTGTCATTAAAAGTTGAATTCTTATTTCTTAAGGCAGCTATTATGTTTTTTTGACCTTACTTTGTTAGAGGAACTTTCTTCTATTAAAAAGAAACAGCCTGAATTCCTTTGCTGCCTTAGGCAATAGGAACTAGTTTAATTTCATTCTGGTAGAATAGAATGCTCTTACAGTTCTGCTGACTTTTGTAGGGCTTTTTTTTTTTCTTTTTTTGGCACAGATAGATTTGAGTCAGTGTTGAGCGACAGAAGTACGTGGCATGGGATAATTTTTGCTGTACTGTGTGTTAACTTTTTTAACAAGAAGAAAAGAAAAATGTCAAGCTCTCCCTATCTTCACTTCTGAACAAAATAACACTGTTTGCTAACTTTTTCTGTCTTTCCCACATAGTGCCATGACACCCTGGTACAATTTGGTGGGTTTTTAGCATCCAATCTAAGCACAGAGGATTACATTAAGCGAGTGCCTTCTATTGACGTTCTCTGTAACGAGTTTCACACACCTCATGATGCTGCATTTTTCCTCTCAAGACCCATGTATGCACATCATATTTCAGTAAGTAGAATGATTCTGTTTTGCCTGCTGTTAGCACCACTGTATTACATGCTATCAATATATGTGCTAGACTTCTGCTAAAGTTTGCTAAATAAAACTTGCAGAAGCTTTATGAGTAGAAGTAGAAAGAGGAGCTGTGGGCTGGAGCAGGTTATCTTTTGTCTTCATAAAAAATATGGCCCATGTGTCAGCTTTCACACCACTGACAGAGGTTGTAGCTTATGAAGTCATCTCTTCTGATGATTTGCATGATCAATAGTTCTCTTCCTCCCCATTCCCTGAAAAGTGCAAGTTCTGCAGATGTTTTCAATGTATTTTTGCTGTGGACGAAAACATTGCAGCTGCCAAAAGGTGTGGTATCTCAGGAAGTGTCAGAAACGGATTTGTCCCTGCATCTAAAATGTTAAATATTGAGAGCAAGTCTTACTTGATGTAGTATGTTGTGTTATATAACACTAGGTAGCAACATCAGAAGAAGATAAATCCATCCAATATGGATGAATATTAAAAAGTTCTGTAAGTTGTTTTCAGTGCTTTGTGTTCATAAATGACTTTTCATGTGTGTAAATGTTATGTAGGTTTTTGTAATTTCATAAACCAAAATAATTTAACTTCTCAGATTTCTTATTTTTCTTATTTTTTTTTTATCCACAGTCAAAGTATGATGAACTAAAAAAAGCTGAGAAGGGAAATAAGCAGCAGCACAAAGTTCACAAATACATTACATCGTGTGAGCTGGTGATGGCTCCTGTCCATGATGCTGTGATTTCTCTGCACCTTCCCAAAGTGTGGGATGACATCAGTCCTCAGTTTTATGCTACATTCTGGTCTTTGACAATGTATGACCTTGCTGTCCCACATAGTAGCTATGACAGAGAAGTCAATAAACTTAAAGTCCAGATGAAAGCCATAGATGACAATCAGGAAATGGTATGTTTATGTATTTTTATGGTCTAACCTTGAAAGACTCTTATTTTTGTGAAATCTTATAATGTCATTTTTATATGGGAGGTTTTCTCACCTGATCCTGATTTGTTGCATACACATGATTTAGATTTCCTCTTCCTTACAATTCCTGCATTAAAAATAACCAGTGACTTCACTAAGTGAAAATTACTGGAAAATTTATGTTTCACAAAGTGTCTTTTGACACCTGTATTTAGCTGCGGCTTAGCTGTTCATTTTTGTCTTTGACGGTATTCACAAAATCAGTTGATTATGAAAGCAGAGTTTATTTAGTGAATCTTTTTCTACAGAAAGCTTTTTCAAGTGTTCTTTAGCATTATCAGGAATTTAATTGCTATGTCTATAGCGAGTGTTAGAATAATACTAAGTGAGCTGCATTGACATTTTATAGCCTCCAAATAAAAAGAAGAAAGAAAAAGAACGTTGCACAGCTCTTCAGGACAAGCTTCTTGAAGAGGAGAAGAAGCAGTTGGAGCATGTGCAGAGGGTCCTACAGAGACTGAAACTAGAGAAGGATAACTGGCTTCTGGCAAGTAAGTGTTTGTAGGGGAAACACTCTGGATGTTATTGTAGTCCTTGGTGTCCCCAGAACTAAAAGGTCAGCTTTTGCTAATACTCCTAATGTTGATTTTTAAAATCTCTTTATATGTTGAGGTCTGTTAGCAGGGCAAACATTTAATTAGAGTGTAATGTGTCTTTGCTGCAAATGTGGAGAAGTTGTTTTTTAGGGCAGTGTTTTGTTTGTGTCTTGCCATTGCAAGAAACAATGTCAAGACCTTTCAAATATGGTATTTAGAAAAGAAATCAAAGAGTGACAAATTCAATGGAAAGTTATAACTGCATGATAGCTTGTGCTTATTTACTGCAGTTAGAGTGCTGCTAAGTTAGGATAATTGCTACATTGCAAGAAATAGGCATGTAAACACTCCATGAACAGTTTAACAGTCGAGTCCTATGATTAGGAGCAACATGCCAGTACCTCAGCAGTAACATAAACCCTGTTCCAATGACAAGATAAGTATTGTGCAAGCCTAACTGCACCACATGAAACAGCATGCAAATGTTTCATGTGGCAGATATGCAGAAGGCAGAACAAACTTTTTTTTTTTCCCTCTGATAAAGCCTCTGTAATGTTTCATATTGATTGTGAACTCTACTAGTATGGTTAATCTGAAATGTTTTTCTCTGGTCAGTTTTCTTCCCTGGAGGAACTTTCAGTTTGTAACTGGAAGTAGTTGTTCATCTGTCCCAAGGAGCCTAGCATAATCCAGTGGAAAAGCGTTTTATTGTCCGACTCATGTAAGATACACCCAACTGATCTGAAGAAACATTGACAGTTAAATCAAGAAAGGTTATTCCCCTACAAGTATTTAATGCACTGCTATGGACGGCTAATTAGCTACATGAAATAACTGGTTGAAAAAATACTACCAGACTGAAGCTTGGTCTAGACCTGACTGATAAATTTGTCTGCTCCCAGTGAAAAAACACCAGTTGCCCTCATGAGGATTGTGACTGTTCTTCCTCTGAAGGCATCCATTTTCAGTCTTCAGTTCTGTGCTTTAATCCTTGTATTTATTTTCTTCCTGCCTGCCCTTTTGTGCTGTGCATCCCTCCCAGCTTGTTTTTATGATCCTTGTTAACTGAGCAAGAGCTCATGGGACCAGTTTGAGTATGTGTTTGGTTGTTATGTTGGCCAGCCAGTGATTGGTCAAATAGAATGGGGTAACTTGAGCATACAGTGCAATCTTTCATTCGGTGCTAGAATGAGGCCTTCACACAGTATATCTGTATTGGGATGGTGGCTTAGTGAAGACGGACTGTCTTTAAATTCCTATAATTGCTTGGTTGAAAAAATGGTTGTTGAAGGATTGTATATAGACAGACAGCATGTTCTTCCATTTCTAAGGGAACCAACCTGAAAGTCACCCCATCTAGAAAAGAGGAAACAAATGTTCTACAGAAATAGCAGATGCTGCTGCTTTTTTGCTAATTTGCAGAATTTGAGCAGTTGGAGTTGACAAAAGGTTTTTCTCAGCCTCTTTGTTCCCTCACACCCCATTGTGTAGTAGAAGCATTTTCCCAGTAAGAAATGAAGATTTGCTACATCCACCCTCCTACCATCCCCCCATCCTCAAACACTTCAGCTTATTTTGACTTTTTCTGATCAGTGCTAAAGATATGTCTGGAAAACAAGCGGCCTAATATACAAACTTGAGAATACGGATGTGTGACAATGAACTTGGAAAGAGAGCAGTTGAGTGTTAACCCATTTACTAACTGGTTTTTCTTTCTTGTTTCTCCCAACTTCTCTGTTTTTGAAGAGTCTACCAAAAATGAGACTATCACAAAATTCCTGCAGTTATGTATATTTCCTCGGTGCATTTTTTCGGCAATCGATGCAGTTTATTGTGCTCACTTTGTAGAGCTGGTGCATCAGCAGAAAACACCCAACTTCTCCACACTTCTGTGTTATGACAGAGTAAGTACCTAGAACCATGTATATGTACTTAATTACTGTTAATGAGCATGCAGAGCTAGTGTCCTGCCTGCCTCCCAAAAGGGTAAACAAAATCATTTAATTCTAGACTCTGTGACAACCAAAAGTACTTCAGGTTCTACAAACCAAGTTTTCCTAGAACTTCAGGGGTTTATTTTTAAGAAACTTTGGTTTTGATTTACCTAATGAGACTAGAATTTCAGAGCAAAGGCATTAGCAGTCATAGGAGTTGCATTTGGGTTTTGCAGCCTTCCAGTGATCTGCATTTCTATGGCCTCATTTCACTCTCCCATTTTCAGTTGTGTATGTATTCCTGCTCAAGTAGCCAGTCCACTTGACAAAAGCAAGCAATTGCAGGAGCCCTGTTGATGAACCCGTACAGGCCAGGCTGTATCATCTTGGCTAGGTGTCTACTTCCACCTGCTCAAACAAGTTGCTGATTTGAAAACAAAACAGCTACATGCCAATGAAGACACAGACCAAGAATATTTTGAGATATCCTCTATATTTAGAAGCCAGCTTAACAGTGGCTTAGATGAGAAATTGGAAATTCTTGTTGGTTCTTGTTCTTTTTGTAATTCAGTGAAGTCATTGTAACCTTTTATTGCTGCTGTTCACAGGTTTTCTCTGATATTATATATACAGTTGCAAGTTGCACTGAAAATGAAGCTAGTAGATATGGCAGGTTTTTGTGCTGTATGCTGGAGACTGTGACTAGGTGGCACAGTGACAGAGTCATATATGAAAAGGTACGTGAAGTTATTAAAACAAGCTTGCTCATGAGAATGTAATGGCTGCTTGCATAATTCAGCCCAATAAATGGATTTAGTGAAGTAGATGTAAGAACACTGGATTTTTTATTAGTGTAATCTTAAAATTGGGTTTCAGTAATTCATGTAATTTTAATAGAATAGTTTTGTGTAGTGTCAAAATATATGGCTGAAAAAAAACCTAATCTTACATTTCTGATAGCTTGTCTTGAAGATATTTTAGGGAGCATATGGAAACTCATAATACTCTTTGCAAAAGCTATTTAAATTATCAGTAATCTTTTCTCTTGACCACAACTTGGGTTTCAACATAAATAAGCTTTTAAAAGAAGTCTGTAAGTCTTGTAAAGCGTAGTTGTCTTAGTCTTTAACAGAATCAGTGAAAAAGTGCTGTAGTTACCATATTAACTGTTGCAGAATTACTGTGTTCATGCTTCCTGAAAAATAAATATTCTTCCTTTTATGCAATTTAGGAATGTGGCAACTATCCAGGTTTCCTAACTATATTACGGGCAACTGGATTTGATGGTGGAAATAAAGCTGATCAATTGGATTATGAGAATTTTAGACATGTGGTACACAAATGGCACTACAAACTAACTAAGGTAAATAAATATGTCAAAAAACCATAGATTTTGGATGCTTTAGTAATAATAAAAAGCTTCATTAGAAGTAATTTGTGTTCCAGGCTTCTGTGCACTGCCTTGAAACGGGGGAATACACACATATCAGAAATATCCTGATTGTGCTGACCAAAATCCTTCCATGGTATCCAAAAGTGCTGAATCTGGGCCAAGCCTTGGAAAGAAGAGTACACAAGATATGTCAGGAAGAGAAAGAGAAGAGACCTGATCTATATGCATTGGCTATGGGGTAACAACACCTTACTTTAAGAAAGTGGTTAAAAGTGGATCATGAAAGGCTTCTAAAGACTCGGAACTGTTACAGTCCTAACATTGATTTTTACCTTATCACAGAAGATTTCGCTATCCTGCATCTCAGTGCTGGCAGTATGAATGAAAACATTCATTTTGTGCTGGATGATCACTAATTTTCTTTACAAGACTCTAGTAAAACACTCACAAGAGCATAGTTTAGTTTTAGGGAAGTAGGATAGCAGCAAGTATATAGTAGGGAGAGTAAAATGAAGAAAGCCAAGGGCCATTGAAGCAAGACTGCTTAGATTTTGGAAGTTTATGTGATTATAAAATGCTTATTTATGCTTCACATCTTTGTGATGAATGCAGAATCATCCACATATGTTTGAGGGACAATTCAGAGTTCTAAGTTTTGACAGTAGGCTGTTTCTTCTGCATGTTTGGCAGGGGAGTGTGTGGTTCTGGTGAAGAGAGTGTGGAGGTAGGGCTGCTTCTGTGTCTAGTAGGTTTTTTGTTTGTTTTTGTTCTGTTCTGTTTGTGTTTCTTTTGAGCTCATCGATAAAGGGGGAAGAAACTGCATATCAGTTGGGAAAACCTGTGAAATAAATAACAGATGAACTGTTAGATTAGATCCTCATTTAAGATTCAACCCATGTTTTGCTTTATGTTTGTGCATATTTAACAATCTGTGCGACTTGCAGCTATTCTGGGCAGTTGAAAAGTAGGAAGCCTTTCATGATACCTGAAAATGAATTCCACCACAAAGACCCACCTGCCAGGAATGCTGTAGCTGCAACAGTACAAAATGGGCCAGGTGGTGCTGGGATGCCTACATCTCTCACAATAAATACAGTTAGACTGGAAGAAGGCACTGCTGAGGAGACTGGTAAACAAACCTATGATTACTGCTTATTTTTATTTTTTTAGTAGAATTCTGTTGACATCACGATTTAGCTTATTAAAGTGAAAAAATCTGAATGTGATGTTAAATTGGGTCAGTGTTGTGTTCTTTAGTTTTTAGTTGGTTTTGGGAGTGGGTGTTCTGCATTTAATTACCTATTTTAACTGTTAGCTACATATGATCTTACATGAATATTCTTAGGTACTTGTTTTATTTTAACGTGTAGTATGTATATTAACTGACTGAAATAAAACTGTTCTCTTTTTTTAAATAGAGAAACTAAAGGAGAAGTCTCAGGGTGTGGTGAAAGTTGTTAATAAAGCTGTAAATGCTACACCGAAGGTGACTACAAGCAATGGAAACAGTGCTTCTAATAGGTGAGAAAAACTACTCTCTGGCATTCCTTCCGAACCATAGAATTATATATAAAACTGGCTTCTTTACTTTCAGGTTCTGAGAAGTTTTTTCCCTTTCTTCAAAGTTTAATAGATGAGAATGTCTTCCAAAATACACAGCTGTAATGATCTGGCACTGTTGTTAAATGCATTCTAGTTTAGCTAAAGATAAAACAAATGAGAACATTTGCTTGTTGTTGTTCTGATAAAGAGACAGCAAATCTGAAATCTGACAGTGACTGCTTCAGGAGGCTCTGTCAAATCACCAGAAGTGAAATCTGTGTGGTAAAACTGGAGCTGTTTATTTATGCATTCTAATTGGCCTTTTTATTTGTGATGCAGCAAAATTGTTAAGGAGAAAGAGGATAAAGAAAAAAGTGGGAAGGAAAAAGATAAAGAAAAAAAAGACAAGACTCCAACTGCCACTCCAGAGATGAAGGCACTTGGGAAGGATGGGAAAGATAAACCTAAGGAAGAACGGGCAAATAAAGATGATAAAGCAAGAGAGATCAAGGAGAAAACACCAAAATCGGATAAGGAGAAGGAAAAAGTCAAGAAAGAAGAAAAAGCTTCAAAAGAAGAAAAATCCAAGACAATTGTTACCATCATTGAGTCAAAGTCGGCATCAGAAAAGGAGAGAGAAAAGGAGCCATCCAGAGAAAGAGATGTAGCGAAGGAAATGAAATCCAAGGAAAATGCTAAAGGAGGAGAAAAGGTGCCAGTAGCTGGGTCCTTGAAGTCACCTGTTCCCCGAACAGAAACATCAGAATCTGAAAGGGGTAAGTTTGCATATTTAATTTGTACTCTTGTCTATTAAAATGGGAGGTGTCACTGGGAAATCATTGAATGTCTGAAAATGCTAGAGGTGGCAAGAAAGAATTGCTACATGTTAGCTGTCATTTTGGCACTGGCTTTTAAGTACAGTTTGTGCCTAAAGTCAGGGTATCTCCAGAAGGTGAACTATGTGAACATGTGAACTTCACATGTCCTCTGTGAATGCTCGTTTTCTTACAGACTATAATTTTTTTAGTGTAAGTCTGAAGTGTCTTTTAATTAAAATGCATTTGCATAGCTGTGGCCTTGCAAGTTTTGCAAAAATTTAACACAATCCCCTCAAAAGTTGTAACCAAGAGTTTCTTCATAACCTTTGAATTGAAAGAAAATGGGCTGTGGAAGATGTAGGCTTTTACTGTGTCCCACTTCAGGACACAGTAAGCTTTATCGGTCCCTTCTTACATTAAGGATTAACAAATCCTTCACGTTGATTATTTCAAGTTCTTATAATCTGAGGCTGGTGTTGAGCTTACTTGCGCTGCTTAAGGCAAACCAAGTAAAGGAGGTTTGTATTGCTTTTCACTGAGCTCATGTTTTCAGGGTCTTCACAGCAGTTCTGATACAGATTTTCATAAAAGTTTAAGCATAATTTTGCAGCAGTTGGTTCTCATGATACTTTCCTTGCAAACTTTCACAGTGAGGGTTAATACATGCTGGTAACTCTAGGTACCTTAAGAACAACAAAATTTACCTAGTGATAAACCCTAAATTCTAGCTTAAAATATTTTGGTACTTCAGAAAGCCATATTATTAGATTATCCTCTTTCAGATGTGTTTTAATAGTGCTATTATTCTTGTCTTTCCTCAGAACAAAAACGCCGCAAAGTTGATACACATTCTTCTCCATCACATTCCTCAACAGTAAAGGTTAGTATAGCCTGAGGAAGGCAGCACCCATGTTAGGCTCACGAGTTTGGGATGCCAATGTTCGACTTCCTTCAAGTTTTGTGCCAAGTATACACTGGAACCACTGGAGGTTTTATGTTGCATTAGAAAATGCATTCCTTTTCTTTATTGGCGGACTGGTTTTTTTCTATAAAAATATTTTTAATTAACAAAATAATGCTTCAAGGACCTAGCACAAATTTTGTAAATAGTGTTTGGAAGTGGCAAGAGAATTTTTACACAGAAGTGCCTCATTGTTTTAAGCAGTCAGTTTTTTTGGAGTCAATGGTAGCTACAAGCAAATGAGTCTTTGCAGCAGAGTGGAGCATATTTTTCTGCCCTTCTATTGAAGAATCTGTAGCACTGAAGATTCCTGGATGATACGGGATGTACGATACCTCTGAATTCATCAGGCTTCTTGATGAGCATCATACCGATATGTGCCTTCTAAGGAGGAGTCTTGAAAGGAGTTCCATTTTAAAGTCTCCTTGGTGATCAGTTCTCCTGTAGTTGTGTATATTCAGTGCGCATGCAGCTTCTGTTGTACCTTCCCTTCGAGGTTTGTTTATTTCCAATGGGTTCCCACCATGTTGAGCCCCGCGTTACGATAAAACCAGATGTGGCAACCAAGCCTACTACCCAGCAAAGAGAAACCCCAAGCATTCAAGCGCAGCACAAAACCATGGGCGTAGCCTACTTGAAGACTCAGGGTAGCCATTCCTTGCTCCATATCTATTTTATTTCTAAACCATCTATGTTCATGGAATCTTTGAATTTGCAGTACGTTGAACGTTTAAAACTGTAAGTTACTACTACTTCATCAAGAGCACTGTGATGGATTATGTGGGCTTTTAAACTTCACCATCTTACCAACTTTAGAACAAGCTTTTCTTTTTTTTCCTGTTTTTACAGAGCATACATCTTTTTCTGTATAAGATTTGCTTGAAAAATTTGGGCTAATTTTGGAAAACTCAAATATCTGTTACTAGTTTTGAGGAAGCAGGTGATAGTGGTAACTACTCAAAACAATGTTTTTCTTTCCTGTTTTGGATGGAAACTCTTTCTAGAGGAGCTTCTACCACATTTAATTGAAAGTGGAGAAGATACAGGTTTAAAAACATTTTAAACCTGTTTCACCTGTGGCTCAGCTAAATTGAGAGTTAAGACTATTTTTTTCTTTATATCTTGTTTTGGTGGGAGAGTTTTTCACTGTTTTATGAAGAGTTAGTTACAAACACAGTTTGTAGTTTACTTAATTGGGTCTAGAGGATAGATATGACTGTCTTTTTTTTTCTTTTTTTTTCTTGTTTCTCTCCTTCTTTCTTTTTAAAAGTTATTTCAGTTCCTAGCTTTGTTCAGTGTACAGTATTAACATGAGATTTATTCCAGAAGGAGTAGCTGCTTTTTGTTTCAAGGGTACGGCCATGGTTCCCAAAGTTCCTCTGGTTTCTGAAAACTATTCCAGCTCATGTGTCATCTCCATTCATTTTCTACAGGACAACCTCAACGAACTCAAGGACTCTTCAGCAAAGGTTTGAATCTTTTAGACACCACCAAAGTTTACTTTTGTGTTTTGTTGCAGAAAGAACTTTTGGTCTTGTGGCAAATCCCACCAGGAAATTCAAATTCCATTCCCTTATAGGCTAGTGTAGTAACAGAGGGGAATTTTTTCAATCCGCTATATAGAATCTCTGTACAGGGTAGAGGAGTAGTTATGTGGAAGCAACATAATGAAAATCCTCTGAATTTACCATTCTATCAATATTTTAAAGAGGTTTTATGGCTCAGTATCTCTTCTGGTCCTCTTATTTCCAACCAGAATCTCCCCAGAAGTAACTTGTGCGCTTGTCTTTTCCATGTGACTCCTTGTAAAAAGAACTCTACATCTTCTTTGTAGCCACCCTTTAAATACTGGAACATAATGTTTTCACTGAGCCTTCTTTTCTCAAGGCTGAGCACAGTTCTGTCAGTCTGTTTACATCTTTGTATAGCTGGGACCAAAACTGAAGACACTATTCCAGGTGGATTGACAAATGCCGAGTAGAGTGGGATGAGAGCTGAATGATATACTGTGGTTTAGACAGCTGTTCTGTTGTGTTTTCTAAAGACTCAACCACTTGCATAGTAACACTCACAAATACTCTGAAGTTGCTAATATACTAGACTAATAGGAAATGGCTCAGATCTTCTAAAGCTGCTGTTGTGATTTTTGATGATGCAGTCAGTATCAATGTGTAACTGAATAGCACAAATGTTTATCACTTGGCAAATGCTGATCCTTTGGACTTCCTGGATAACTTAGGGTTTATCTAGGATTACTTATTCCCTTAATTTAAAAATGCATAATGGATTATCACTTCCTATTCTACATTTACACTGCTGTTTTCCTTGTAGCTCTATTTCTATAAACAAAGTGTTCAGAACGCTTTATTTTAATTCAAAATAGCCCTGATTTTATAATGGACGCTTGCTGATGGTTGTATTGAATCTTTCCAGTACCAACCATATCTACTCATAAGGAGAATGTATAGGAAGTAGCCTTTGATTCTTACAGTTGATGAAATTACAGTGTCTATAGATGGAATCCATACATGTCAAAAAAGATCTATGAATTGTTGTGATGATATCTTGTATATTTAAGTTTTTTTGAAATTAGAAAGCTATCGTATTTGTCTT